>NC_138751.1:57244317-57941817 GCF_965113315.1 Podarcis vaucheri
TAGGCATTATTTGCATATCTGTCCAGGCTGTGCTTGAGATGGAAGGGTCAATAGCATCAACACTCCTAACTGATCCTGCTCTACACTCAACACCACGACTTGTTGCAGAGAGCAAGTTTCAGAGGGCAAGTCAGGCCACTGCCTGGTTTGGGACTGTTTTTCCACGATTGCCAGCCATTCTCCTCCAGACCTGCCTGCTTCTGGAAGGATCTCCAGCCATTTAGTATCTGTGGCAACACATTAGCTGTCCATGGCCATCTCTTGAGTTATCCAGAAGCTCATTCTCCAAAATACTGTGTGTCTGTGCAAGGCTAAAGTGGTCCACCTGGTATGACCTCTTCAGTGGACTTTTTTTGCAACAAAAGTCACAAAATTGGGGTAGGTAGAAGGCCCCCAAATCTATTTAATGTAAACTCAATATCATTACTGTATTTAGTTTTTTTGGACAACAGTAAAATGTGAAAAAACAGAGCAGGTTCTTGCCAAGTGGAATGCATAGTTGCAAATGAGGAATTATTAGATTGAACCTGGGAGGAAGGCAGCTTAGTCTGGGAACCCAGGTGAGGAACTACGCAGTCACAGGGACAAAGTGTGTTCTTGGACAAACAGGACGAAGCCTCTTCTCAAATTCTGAGCAAGAATATATAACAGATTCCCAGAAACGAAACACTCCAACTGAAAGCAGAACAACCCGGCATCAAACTTATGTGACTATTTGTCACCAGATCAGAACTGACACTGGAACAATGGTCACTGACCCCTGGCCCCAGAGGTGGCGTGGGGAGGCTCCGTGCCTCTTTTTACCAGACAAATATGGGGTGGGGCCTGTGTGCGGTCAGGACCCCGTGTCAGGCAGGTTGGGAAGCAGTCCTGGAAAAGGCTGGTGGCGAAAAACTCTCCAAGTGATCGTCCAATGAGCCTGAATCGCTTAGCTTCCATCAAATTTCCGATATTTGGCTTCAACTGCTAATTTCAAGTTAAGGATATGTAAAAACAGCAGCAAGACTGAGATAAAGAGAGAGAACTGTGTGGTTATATGCACTGTTGCACTTATTCCATTCTCAAGCAGCAGAATTTAAAAAAAAATCTGACGGGGGAAAAACAGGCAGCCCATAAATACAGTAGGGATTTCTGCATGCTGTGGGAGTGTCTAGGCATATATTGGTTCCTAAATATATATTTTAAACCCCTAAAACTGCCCAGCAAAGACCCATGTTCAGTGACTTCTAAGATCTGTGGAATATTAAGGAGGGAGCGCAGGGGAAAGCAAAAATAAAATACTACTGCAGCACGCCAGTCTCCGAGTGCTGGGAGACTCCAGGAGTTCCTGCACTTTCCCCAGGGTTGGGTTTCCTTGGAAAGAAGGTGAACATGGTTTTATTTACTCAGATACAATCTGAGGACAGGATGGAGGGGTATAGCAGATCCCACCTCTGTATACCATAGAATCATAGAATCATAGAGTTGGAATAGACCACAAGGGCCATCGAGTCCAACCCCCTGCCAAGCAGGAAACACCATCAGAGCACTCCTGACATATGGTTGTCAAGCCTCTGCTTAAAGACCTCCAAAGTAGGAGACTCCACCACACTCCTTGGCAGCAAATTCCACTGTCGAACAGCTCTTACTGTCAGGAAGTTCTTCCTAATGTTTAGGTGGAATCTTCTTTCTTGTAGTTTGGATCCATTGCTCCGTGTCTGCTTCTCTGGAGCAGCAGAAAACAACCTTTCTCCCTCCTCTATGTGACATCCTTTTATATATTTGAACATGGCTATCATATCACCCCTTAACCTCCTCTTCTCCAGGCTAAACATGCCCAGTTCCCTTAGCCGTTCCTCATAAGACATCATTTCCAGGCCTTTGACCATTTTGGTTGCCCTCCTCTGGACACGTTCCAGTTTGCCAGTGTCCTTCTTGAACTGTGGTGCCCAGAACTGAACACAGTACTCCAGGTGAGGTATGACCAGAGCAGAATACAGTGGCACTATTACTTCCCTTGATCTAGATGCTATACTCCTATTGATGCAGCCCAGAATTGCATTGGCTTTTTTAGCTGCCGCGTCACACTGTTGGCTCATGTCAAGTTTGTGGTCAACCAAGACTCCTAGATCCTTTTCACATGTACTGCTCTCAAGCCAGGTGTCACCCATCTTGTATGTGTGCCTCTCATTTTTTTTGCCCAAGTGCAATACTTTACATTTCTCCCTGTTAAGGTTCATCTTGTTTGTTTTGGCCCAGTTCTCTAATCTGTCAAGGTTGTTTTGAAGTGTGATCCTGTCCTCTGGGGTGTTAGCCACCCCTCCCAGTTTGGTGTCATCTGCAAATTTGATCAGGATGCCCTTGAGTCCATCATCCAAGTCGTTGATAAAGATGTTGAATAAGACCGGGCCCAAGACAGAATCCTGTGGCACCCCACTAGTCACTCTTCTCCAGGATGAAGAGGAACCATTGATGAGCACCCTTTGGGTTCGGTCAGTCAGCCAGTTACAAATCCACTGAGTGGTAGCATAGTCAAGACCGCATTTTACCAGCTTCTTTACAAGAATATCATGGGGCACCTTGTCGAATGCCTTGCTGAAATCAAGGTAGGCTACATCCACTGCGTTCCCTTCATCTACCAGGCTTGTAATTCTGTCAAAAAACGAGATCAGGTTAGTCTGACATGACTTATTTTTCAGAAATCCATGCTGACTATTGGTGATCACAGCATTCCTTTCTAGGTGCTCACAGACTGTTTGCTTAATGATCTGCTCCAGAATCTTCCCTGGTATTGATGTCAGACTGACTGGGCGATAATTATTTGGGTCCTCTCTTTCCCCCCTTTTGAAAATAGGGACAACATTTGCCCTCCTCCAGTCTGCCGGGACTTCGCCAGTTCTCCAGGAATTCTCAAAGATGACTGCCAGTGGTTCTGAGATCACCAAAAATGTAGTGGATTCCATAGCTACCATCAATTGTGTAGTGGATCCCTTCTACGTATACCAATTGTGGCAGATCCCAACTGCATACACACTCTAATAAGCACTGCAAGTTATCTTTTTGGATTTTGTGTGAAGAAAAACATTGGTACTTGGAGACTGAGACAGAGGTTGAACTAATAAGAAAGATTTTATAGAACAAAGTTGATAAAACAGCATGCATCAGGAGGCAATGTTCTTTCAGGAAACAGTTAACCTATTAATAATTATACTAAATCAAAAGGAGGTGACAGGCTTCTAATCAAACACAGCTTCTTTTAAACTTCAGTTGCTGTTCAGTTATTTCACTTCAGGTAAATTTTACAGGTTTTTAGGTTTTAGATGGTAAATTCTTAGCTTATTTCCAATTTTGTTACTTCAGTTTCTTAAACTTAATTGTGTAGGTCAGGGGTCGGCAACCTAAGGCCCATGGGCCACAAGCGGCCCATGGGGGTCATTTAACTGGCCCATGGACACCCACCCGTTCGGGGACCCCCGCCACCCGCCTGGCGCTAAACTGGCGCTCCTGCAGCCAATGGGAAGCTGCGCACGCCTCCTCCGTGCCGGAAGGAGCGCCGGAAATAGCGTTTGCACATTCATGTGCGTGCGCACTGTGGCCCACCGCGGCGTCTGCAGGACCATGAACCGGCCCAAGCCACGAAAACTCTGCCAACCCCTGGCATAGGCGTTTCAGCCTAATACTTTGGTTCTTAAACAAGGCACTACATTCTGTCAGCTTCCCCGCCTTATAGCAATCACACACCTGGGGTACTTCTAGCAGTATAACAGACCCAGGGGGTCCCCTCATCCCTCTTCACTGGCTTGGGATTCTTCTCTCCCCTCATGACTGACAGGAGACCCAAGGAGATGCTATCCTCACAGCTCTACTTCTCCTGGCTCAGACTCAGCCCTCCAGTCCACTCCTGTCTGAATACTTTCCCTAGGCATTACACTGTCCTCCAGTCTAAGCTCAGAGGCTCCTTCTTCTAGCTGTAGATATTTTCCTAAGCGTGGTTGTTCCACACAGACCAGACCCAGCTCTCCTTCTCTCCCTCCGGCTCTCTCTTCAACCATCTCACCATCTGAGCTCTTTCTCAGAAATTAGTCCTTTTATACTCCCTCCCAAAGTGCTGGCTCCACCCCCTCTGACTAGCTGTCTTGGTAGCCAATCAGAGAGAGGCTCCAGCCCTCTGGTGGAGTTCTGAGGAACTGCAGCCCCAGCCCCTGCTCTGGCTCAGCTGTCCTTCACGAGGGGCTCACAGCATCCACAGCCCAGCAGCTCTTGCTTCCTCAGTGGACAGCTTTGAGGTCAAGCGCAGAGCAAGTCATGCCTGTGTCTCCTCAGCCCAAATGCGCAGGCCTCTCCCATGCATGCCCCGCTGGGCCTCAGATTCTCCATCCTAGGAGGATGTGGCATCTAGCCAGGTGAGGGGGGAACAGGTCCACAGCTGTTCACTTCAGACCCGCAAAGGCCTTCTGAATGGAAACACGACCGGAAGCCTGGAAGTTTCTGGCAGGACATTAATCTTGAAAGTCACAATAGGCGGCTGCTTTGTGTCTGGCGTCTGCAGGGGACTCCGCCCGCCCCCTGGGCACAGGGTACAAAGGGCATCCCAGCTTTAGGGACAGAGGTGGGGGGAGCTGTGACGCAGTGCAGGAAGGCAGCATGTTTTGCACCCCACCCGCTCCGGTCTTTGTGTCGGAGAGAAAGGGGGGTCCCCCTGGGACTGAGCTCAGAGCTGGGAGGATCCCCCAAAGTCACCCAGTGCAGGGAGAGAGGACTGCTTGCCCAGCCTGACAGGCCCCTGCGCTTTTGGCTGG
Organism: Podarcis vaucheri; assembly: GCF_965113315.1. Lineage (NCBI taxonomy): Eukaryota > Metazoa > Chordata > Lepidosauria > Squamata > Lacertidae > Podarcis > Podarcis vaucheri. The sequence continues at coordinate 57,249,096 of NC_138751.1, forward strand.
GTGGTGAAGAATGGCCAGGGGTTCCAGTGAGAATGACTTGGTGGATTGGGCCCCTCTGAAGCCCTGTGTGTTCCACTCTGAGCACCAAAACACCTTGCGCTGGGAAAGGGCTTGTGGAGGAGAGGTCCCCACAGTGACTAGCCATGGGGGGGGGCAGCACAGGTGTGGGGAGGGTGGCTGCTCTTGCACTCCTGCCCTCTTTGGGGGCTTCCCATCGGGGCACCTGGGGGGCCACAGGATGATGGACTCAAAGGGCCGTCTCATGTTAAATATGCATAATAGGTTTTTTAAATAATAATAATGACAATGATGTGGCATCAGAACTACTAGGAAGAAAACATACTCAAAGTTGTATGATGTAAGAGCTGCACAAAAGCTGTGTTTTCCAAATAAATAGAGGGAAGATTGTGTAGAAAAATAAATGCAGCAAATCACATTGTGAAAGCCAAATTTCTCCATTTCATTGGAGGAAAGAACATTTTGTGTTTCTGAACCTCATCGAATCCCAGAATTGTAGAGTTAGAAGGGATCCTGAGGGTCATCTAGACCAACCCCCTGCAATGCAGGAATTTCAGCTAAAACTGGATGCATAAGAAATGAAATTCCAACAAACAGCCTTCCTTACCCCCAGAGACACGTAATTTGTGTGTTCATTTCTCTGCCATAGCCAGTGTCCACATATTCTGGTACCACAATGAGAGGTTTAATCCCTTTAGTGTCTTCCATTTCTGGCCCATGGAAGGTCTTAGGGATGGAGAGCTTTGTTTCGTCTCCAGGCAGTCTTTTGCAGACAGCTGTGGCCTCCACCACCTTTGAATTACTCCATGTTGCTTATATTCCATTGTAATTTGGCCTCTTTGGACCAGGCCTCTGATGCCTTCTGAACAGCACCTCGTTTTCTCAGCCCTCGACAAAGAACTAACATTTTTATTCTTAATAAGACTGGGCAGCTGGAGAGGCTTGGCGTTTGCTGCTGCCCTCGAAATCACAAATCCTCTGCCATCCAGAGGCACCATCCTTGCGGCCTCTTCCAGCCAGGCAGGGCCAACCGACAACAGGAAGGGAAATGAATCATCGGTGCTTCAGGTGTGTCTGAAAAGCAAACGGGAGCATGCCCAGTGGGTGGCCCCAAATTTCAGTGGCCAGCAAGCCAACGGAACGGGAACAAACGGGCCTCTGTGTGCCTTCAGGCTGAGCTCACGGCCTGGCATCTCCCTAGAGGCCGGGGCTGCCTCCCTTTCCCACCCTTTCTAGCTGATAAACCTTTGTGCATTTGGTGGCTAAACTTGGACAGCCAGGGTGGTGTATCAGACTGGGACCTGGGAGATCAGGGTTCAAATGTGCACTTGGCAATGAGGCTCATGGAGCGACCCAGAAGCCTGCCCCTGCCTCTCAGGGTCGTTATGGGGATTCCGTGGGGAGAGAGAGGGCCAGGTGTGCTGCCTTGAGCTCCATGGATGAAAAGGTGGCATAGGAATGGAATGGAAACATCACCATAATAACTAATAATAAATAATTTTGCATTCTTGCCATATCAAGAATTATAATAAGGTTTTAATTCAGTGTTTTGTTATCCCTGGAGGGCAGCAGACATAGCAGGAAGTCCTGTGTCTTTCCACAACAAATTTCTCCCCTAGTTTAGAGCATCAGAAGAGGCTTCTGGATCAGGCCAGGGACCCATCTCGTCCAGCATCCGGTTCTCACAGGGGCCAACCAGACCAATTCACATATTGCTTTGAAAATATAATATTTGATATATTGTAAAGGATCTTGGCTGCATGCAATAAACTTGTCTTAACTTGACTATTTCCTTCCCCCCAAGCCAGCGTGGCCAGAGGTTGCTGGTGATGGAGCTGTGTGGCCCCACAGCCTCCGGAAGGGGGGTACAGGTTCCCCATTGCTGCCCTGGAGCTTTCCCAGGTTGCCCCCTAAGAAGAGAAGTGCTTTTCGAAAACCTGCCAGACTCTGCAGAGAACCAGCTTCTCTTTTTTTTTTTGCAGATAAATATTTTATTAGTTTTCTAAAAGTAAAGAAAAAAAGAATGAAATACTAAAGCATAAGAATAAAGAACAAGAATAGCAACACAAGACAGATATACCATATATACAAATAAAAAGTTTTCCACCTGTCAAATTAACATAGTCGTTTCTTCCTGGACTTCCTTCAACCCGCCCGTAAATCTTCCGCAATAAAATTCTAATATACACATTACCTAGTATGTATTGTCATTAGACATTCTTCTACCTCTATTTACCTTGGACAATACCTCTTCCTCTTTCACAGTGCTTCTCTGAATCCCCTTAACGTTATTTGACCTTCACTAAGATGCTCCAAGTAATCCACATATTTCCCCCAGTCCTTGACAAACTTTTGGTCTCTTAAATGTCTGATCTTTCCAGTCAATCTGTCCAAATCCGCGTAGTCTAGTAACTTCGATCTCCACTCCTCTATTGTTGGCATTTCCTTTTTTTTCCACTTCTGAGCAAGGACTATCCTTGCTGCTGTTACTGCATAATACATAAATTTGTGGTCTTTCTTCTTAATTTCATTCCCTAGTATTCCTAGCAGGAAAATTTCGGGTTTTTTGGTAAACGTATATTTTAGAACCTTTTTTAATTCAATATATACTTCCTCCCAATATTCTCTCACTCTCCTGCACTCCCACCACATGTGATAAAAAACACCCTCCTTCTCTTCACACTTCCAACATTTGCTGTCTACTTTGTACATTTTTGACAATTTCGCAGGTGTTATGTACCACCTGTAAAACATCTTCATGACGTTCTCTTTCACCGTCATACACGCAGTGAAATCCAGACCCTCTTTCCATACATTCTCCCAATCTTCAAATTGTATAGCGTGGCCCACATCATTGGCCCATCGAATCATTACTGTCTTAACTTCTTCGTCTGCCAAATTCCAATCCAACAACATCTTATACATTCTAGATATTATTTTCACCTCGCTATTTATAATTTCTGTCTGGAATTTTGATTCTTTATCTGCGTACCCTCTATCTTTGGCCTCTTTTCTAAACATCTCGTTAACTTGGACATGGTGCAACCAGTCATACACGTACCCCTTAATCTGCTCATACGGTTTTAATTTCCATTTCCCATTCTCTTTCGTTAGCAGTTGTTCATATGTTGCCCAGTCTCCACTCATATTGATTTTCTTGAGGCTCATCACTTCGAGGGGTGAAAGCCAGTGTGGGATCTTAGGTTCTAATATGTACTTATATCTTTCCCATACTTCGATAAGTGGGCCTCTAAAAATGTGATTTTCAAACCCCTTATGCATTTTCCTCTTACCACACCACAGATAGGCATGCCAGCCGAATCTGTTATTAAAACCCTCTAAATCGAGTAACTCCTTATTCTTTAGCTTGGCCCAATCTTTTATCCAGCAGAGACATACTGCCTCATAGTAGAGTCCCAAGTCCGGTAAGGCAAAGCCTCCCCTTTCCCTTCTATCTGTCAACAGTTTATATTTTATACGGGGTTTTTTGCCCTGCCATATAAATCTTGATAGTACTCTCTGCCATTCCTTGAACACTCTACTCCCCTTAATTATGGGAATGGTCTGAAATAAAAATAATACCCTCGGTAATACATTCATTTTAATAGTATTGATCCTTCCCCAAAGAGACAGTTTCAGTCTTCCCCATGCTTCCAGGTCTTTTCTTATTTCTCTCCACACTGGCTCATAATTATTTTTAAATAAGTCTATATTTTTAGGCGTAAGCCAAATCCCCAAATATTTTATTTTCTTAACCACCTGTATCTGTGACTGTTCTTGGATTATTTCTATTGTTCTTTGATCTATATTCTTTACCATCATCTTTGTTTTCCTCTTATTTAATTTAAAGCCTGCTATTTCTCCAAATTGGTCTATTTCCTTTAGGATTTCTTCTATTGTAGTTATTGGGTCTTCCGTCATGATGACTAAATCGTCTGCAAATGCTTTGGTCTTATAAGCGTGTTGTCCAATTGTCACTCCTTTAATTTTCCCGTTTTGTCTGATTGAATTCAGAAGTACTTCCAATACCATTATGAACAGCAACGGGGAGAGTGGACATCCCTGTCGTGTTCCCTTCTGTATCTTTATTTCTTCTGTCACAATATTGTTTATGATCATTTTGGCCTTTTGATCTCTGTATATTGCGTTCACTCCATTAAAAAAATATCTGCCTACATCCAGGTGTTCTAAGTTCTTCATCATAAAGTCCCACGCCACATTGTCGAACGCTTTTTCCGCGTCTACAAACATCATTATCACCTGCTTATCGATTCTAACCGATAGGAATTCTAGCATATTAACTATATTTCTTATATTGTCCCTCATATTTCTGCCTGGAAGAAATCCGGCCTGGTCTTTGTGAATAATTTCCACCAATATGGACTTCAGTCTTCTTGCTAGAATACCTGAAAATATTTTGTAGTCCGTGTTCAACAACGAGATTGGCCTATAGTTGTTAACCTGGGTTAAATCTGTGTCCTGCTTCGGGATGAGAGTAATGAACGCCTCCTTCCAGGTCTCTGGGATTTCTCCTTTTCTTAAAGCATTATTCATAGTCTCCTTCAAAGGATTCACAAGTACAGATTTCATCTCTTTGTAGTAACTTGCTGTGAATCCATCGGGTCCCGGAGCCTTCCCTCTTTTTAGATCTTTAATTACCTCCTCTATCTCTTCTGTTTCAATTAACTTATTCAATCGTTGCTTCTTATCAATTGGGATTTTCTGCACCATTTTCTCTTTCAGAAATCTTTCTATCTTCCTTGAGTTGTTTCTATCTTTCTTTTTGTAGAGGCTTCTATAGTAATCTAGAAACTCTTTCCTAATTCCTTTTGGATCAGTAACCTCTTCTCCCTCTATTATAATTCTATTTATTGTACTTTGTTCTTTTCTCTTCTTAATCTGCCACGCCAACCACTTTCCAGATTTATTTGAGAATTCGAAGCTCTTTTGTCTTAACTTTTTAACATTCCACTCTATCTCTCTATTTATTATCGCAGCAAATTGGGCTTGGAGAATTTTTATGTTTTCTTTTATTCTCTGAGAGTTGGGTTTTCGAATTAATTTTTGTTCACTGTCCATAATCTGCCTTAAGATTTCCTCTTTTCCTTTCTCTCTGTTCCTATTTTTGATCGAATTCTGTTGGATAAAGTATCCTCTTATCACAGCTTTGCTGGCGTCCCAGACTACGTTAATGTTTGTACCTTTATCTCGATTATCCATGAAATATTCTGATAACTTTTTATGCGCATTTTCTACAATTCTTTGATCATTTAAGAGATAATCCTTTAGTCTCCATCTGAAAGTTCTTCTGTCATAGCTCTCCAGTTCCCATTCTATCGGACTGTGATCAGAGATTACTCTCGGTTTTATTTCAACTTGTTTTACCCTAGGACAAAGTTCATTTGATATCCAGACCTGATCAATCCGTGACATCGAGTGATGTGGCTCGGAATGGAATGTATATTGCTTGTCCAATGGATGTCTTCTCAGACATCCAGAGAACCAGCTTCTCACTCTCATTTCTTTGCTGCATCAAGTTATTGGAGGATTTTAAGCAGAGGTCGCGTGTCCACCTGTCAGGGATTCTTCAGCTGTGATTCCTGCTTTGCAGCAGTGATGGACTAAATGACCCTTGGTAGTCCCTTCCAACTCTACAATTCTGTGATTCCAAGTCCCTCTTTCCCCTCTCTAGGTCCCCCCCCCCCAAGCTTGAGGGCTTCCCAAGAGGTCCTTGGCTGTTCATGGCAGGAAATGCCCCTTTGGTCGGATTCAGGGCTTATTCTCAGGTTGTTTGCTCCTACGACAACCTTGCATGGCGGGTTGCTTCTGACCTCTAGAATTTGCCCCCTGCCCCCTCATTGTTGGAAAGCTTGTGAAGGTGTATCGAATAAGATCACACCTGCCAAAAGGAAAAGGTGCTTTGTTTTGCAGAACTGCTTCATGGCACACTCAGATGTGCATTTTTTTCAAGAAAAACTGGAGGGCTTTGTGAGAGAAGCCTTTTTGCTAAACTGGTGCTCCCCAGCTGATTGGGGTGATGGGAGTTGAAAAAGGCTGCTGTGGGGGGCTGCAGCTTCTCCTCCTGTTACAACACCCCTAAACAACACCCTGTGAAAAGGAGGGGGGATCCCAGGCTGCCCCAACCCCAGATGAGCAGAGCCCTTGGGCAAGTTGACTGGATGGGACTTGGCAGCCACCAAGTGTAATGACAGGCTGCATAATGAGAAGTATGCAAAGCCAGCGCGGTGCCTCTCCCAGGAGAGAGCTTGTCAGACAAGGCTGCCGCCAAGTAGAAAATCACAGGGGGATGGTGGCTTTTGCAGGTCTCCCCCCGCCCCCCCTGTCCTGCCAGAACTTGGAGGAAAGGCTGCACAGAACTGTCTTTGCCTTGATTACACGCGGAAGAGAAGAGGCAGAAGGCTTGGCCCTTTGGCAGACACCTTCACCTTTTATTGTGACTGTCAGACTTGCGGCTCCAACTGTTGGAGGGCAAAATTCCTTCTCTCTCCTACCCCCCCCCCCGGGGGGGGAGATTTCTAGTTTCAGCCCTGAAGTTTGTTTACAATCCTGGTGCTTAGTTACTAGACCAGAAGCATGTGCAGAGGGCCTTCCCATCACCGCTACATCACTGCAACAGGTTTCAACTTCTTAGCAAGGATTCAGACCTCATTACCATAGCAATGGTTGAAATTAAAAGCACCACCTTGGATTTACTCCAGAGTGAAGTGTTTTGAATGCTCTGAAAGTGCTTTATTAATTCATTGGAGGTTTTTAAGAAGAGGTTGGATGGCCACCTGTCAGGGATTCTTCAGTTGAGATTCCTGCATTGTAGGGGGTTGGACTAGATGACCCCTTGGGGTACCTTCCTACTATTCTGTGATTCTAATTATTTAGCCTGCTTCCTTTGCGGAAGTCTGGACCCAAAGCATCATCTAGTCCAATCCCCTGCAATGCAGGAATCACAACTATTTCTATTATTATTAGTAGTAGTATCATTGGTCACATGTTGCCGACTGGGGAGGCTTTCTGAGCTGGGGAGGCTGCCCGGGGGTGTTTGTGATGGTGGCTGCAATACCTGGGCGTTGGCCTCTTTCAGCTCTGTGGGAGTGGGCCCTGAGCAGAGATGTGTAGAGCTGCTCACTCAGTCTCAGAGCATCCACCAGAGAACACAGGTTAGCAGCAGGTGGACTGAGAAGTCATGGTAGATCTCTGGGCAACTTGCAGGAAGGATTTAGCAGCAACAGCCTCAAAATGACTTGCTCCGGATTAGGCTGGTGAAATGAAGAGAGCTAAGCCAGAGGTTGACTCTGGTGGGAAAGGATGGTAGGATCAGTTCCTTTCTGGTCCTGAAAACAAATCCCTGGGCTCAGAACCAGAGCTGGACTTTGGGCCTCAAAGGTGCCGCCCGCTGCCTCTCACACTTCATTCTAAAAAGTGGTTGTGGTGCCTCCAATACTTGTGCCCAGTGCAACTGAGCTGGCCATGCCCCCCTAAATCTGCCTCTGTCAGAATGTGCTCAGAGGCAGCCTTTTCTTCCTTAGCACACAATTTGCTGTTCCGGAAATCTTTGCCTTGGTGACGGAGCAGCTCAGGGCCTCCTGAAACTTCAAATCCTCCTGCCTCTCTACATCCCGAGGAAGCTGGACTTTGGGTGGGGTTGGGCTGGTGAAAGCTGCCCTTGTTTCCTTGCCCTGCTGGCGTCTGTGCCTTAGAGCAACCACATCTGGGCGTGGGTGGGCTGGTGGCCAGCCCCACCGTCCTCCCCTCAGCGCTCTTTGAAGCAGGCCCTGGTGGGGCGGCTGGCAGATGGGACAGAGCAGCAGCAGCAGCGTAGAGCTCCTCCAGCCTCCCTCCTTTCCCCAGTTCCTCCCCACATCACTCTCCTGTGTGCCTACGGAGCACATCTGGCACATGGAAATTGTTGCCGTTTCAGCCCAGGAGGACGAGCGCCAGGCAAATCCAGCTTCTTTGCACTCGAGAGCCCAAGGTGGGTGGTATTTGGAACGCAATTAGAGTTTCAGGTGGGATGGGGATTTGCACCCAGAGCCAGGTCTGAAGTTAGGCTGGGGTGGTGGGGTCCTTGCCTTTGCAGGCATCATCCAGACCCTTTCTTGGCACAGGAACACAGGAGCTGACTTTTCCTGAGTCAGACTCCTGGTGTCTACACTGACTGGCAGCAGCCCTTGGGGGTTTCAGGCAGCCAGTGGTCTTTGCCATCGCTTCCTGATCCCTTTCAGTGGCAATGCCTGGGATTGAACCCAGGCTCTTCTGCAGGCATGGCAGATGCTGCGCCACTGAGCTCTGGCCTTCTGCACCTTCAGCTTTCATTTAAAACAGCCAAAGGAACCCAACACAGCAAGTTTCTAGTCCTCTTCGTTCTGGAGGAACAAACAGGTGTTGTTTTGCCCTAATGGCTTGGTAAGAGTTAAAACTGCTCCCGCCACAGAGTTCCAAGGTGATTGACAAGCCCTTGGTGCTGGGGGGGGGGAATTCGCTGAAAGTTTTAAAAGTGAAATCAATTTAAGCAGATTAGTCTACCTGCAGTTGGCACTGCAGTTCCATACAGATTTACAGGCTCTCGCCCACCTCCCAGTGTACACTTTTAGTAGAAATGATTTCAAGACATTTTGGTGACTGTGGCAGAAATCCCATGGGGATTCCGTAGGGACTACAGGAACTGACCCTTTGGTTCTTTTTTGATGTATCCAAATTTTGCCATTTGGGGCATAGGCAGGAATATGTTTGTCTGGAATATGTCTTCAAAAAATGAAAACAAGGGATTCCCTGAGCTTACAGAGTCCTTCCTAGGACCACGCCCCGCCCCCAACTGTCATTACTAAATATGTGAGCACACAACATGAAAGCTTGGATGCGCTAAAGGTCTTTGGACACGGATGTGAGGCTGCAGCTAGGATTTCAGCAGCTTAGCAATGGGACATAAGAAGAGGCAGAGGCCATCTCGCCCAGCCTCCTGTTCTGACAGGATTTGCCAAGGGCTCCCTGCGCTCCTGTGGTTTCCAGAGACTGTGGAGGCAGAGCAGAGCCATGGTGGCTAACAGCCCTTGATAGCCCTCTCTTCTTCTAAAGTCATCCAAGATGGTGTTCCTCGCAGCCTCCTCCCCAGTTCAGCTCTGCGCTGCATGAAGAAGGACTTTCTTTTCTCTGTCCTGGCTGAATCCTCCAACATGCAGCTTCGTGGGATGTCCAGGAGTTGTTGTTGGGGGGGGGGAGCTTCTTACTCACTTTGTCTCTAAAATAAAAAGTCCCAAATGCCGCAACCTTTCTTCATAGGATCCTTTTAGTGGCCCTTTTCTGAACCTTGAAAAGCTTGAGAAATCTGCATTTGGCTGTGTAATACATATATAACTTATGGACTTTGGCTAATCTGGAGGAAAATGCAGACAAGCCGCACATTTCCAGGGGGGTGGAGAACCCACAAGACTTTGGACTTAGATGCTCCACACTCTACATCCGGATGTCTTGATTTATATTGACATGCCACCTTTTCTTTCTCTTATTATTTATTGCTTGCTTGCTTTGTATATACCATATGATATAATCTCCTGCTACTGCCCTTTTGGGTTGTTAACAATGTTAAGAAAGATTTGCAAAAATTGTGGCACGCTCCCTTCTGTTCTGTATTTTATTCCATTCCTTTCCCCTCTCCCAGACCAGGTGTGACCCTCTCTGCCCCTCGCCACAGCCCTCATGGCAAATCTGGAAGACGCGGCCCACGCCAGCCCCAGTGAGTCTGCCGAGAGTCCGAGTGAGGAGCTTTCCCCACAGAACGACTCCTTCCCACTCTCCTCACTGGCCAACCTGTTTGAGAATGAGGAGGGAGCCCCCTCGGCCGAGGCTGCGCGAAGCCCCCCAGGAGCTGGGGATGGAAAGCAGAACCTCCGGATGAAATTCCACGGGGCTTTCCGCAAGGGTGTTCCAAACCCCATGGACCTGCTGGAGTCCACCATCTATGAGTCTTCGGTCGTGCCGGGACCCAAGAAAGCCCCCATGGACTCCCTCTTTGACTACGGCACTTACCGCCATCACCCGAGTGACAACAAGCGGAGGCGCAAGAAGGCCCTGGAGTGAGTATGGCGGCTGGTCCGGCTGGATGGTGGCGTCTTCTTGGGCTGCAAAGGGGCTGGGAGCTGAACTCCCTTGGCTGGTGCTGGGTCGGGGCAAGCCGTTCAGCCTCAGAATATAGAATGTAGGATGCAGAACTGCCGGGGTGGAAGGGAGCCAAAGGGCCATCTAGTCCAGGACTCCTGCAATACAGGGGTCACAGCTAAAGAATCCGTGACCAGTGGACAGCCAAGCTCTGCTTAGAAACCTCCAAGGAAGGAGTCTCCACAGCCTCCTGAGGGAGCCCATTCCATTGTCAAACGGCTCTTACTGTCAGAATGTTCTGCATAATGTTTAGCTTTAGTTCTTCCTAATATTTAGTCAGAATCTCCTTTCATCTGCAGAATATATCCCAAAGAACATTTTTTTAAAACCCAGAAAAAGGGAGCAGTCAGAAAAAAGCGTAACGATGATTCACCCTTCACCAGCAGGTCTCAGGGCAAGTTAAAAAGAGGGTCTGTAGGGAAGAAGCCGGGCTGACCTGAGTCCTTTACAGCTTTAAACACAAACACCTTGATTTGGGCCCAGAAACAAACTGGGGTTGTACAAAATCTAAAGGGAACCCCGGCCAGTAATCTGGCTGCTGAGCCACAACTATATGCTGCCCCTGGGAGCTTACACTGAAGGGTGGCTCTTAAATAATAATAATAATAATAATAATAATAATAATAATAATAATAATAATAATAATTATTATTATTATTATTATTATTATTCTATTCTTATTAAATTTTTATACCCCCCTCCTTCTGAAGATCACAGGGTGGTTCACAACATAAAAATACAAACAGAGTATCTGTAATGTCTGAAAAGTCTGTCCTGGGTATGAGATGCATAATTTCTAAGGAAGATCCCTGGAGTTCTGTATTTCCGTCTGGACCTTCCCACTTTTTGCGGTTAATTTCCTGAACAAGTTGAAAATTGGGGGGTGGGAGGAAGGGAGTGAGGAACGACCGCTAACACAGTTTTGAAACACCACTAGAAAACAAGCATTTTGCAGGATTCACCACGAAAGGGCATTTTTGCAAGACTGTTTCTCCAAACGAATGTCTTGGGTGGTGGGATACATTCCCATGAGGGGCCATTTATCACCTAAGCAAACAATTGGCAGAGTGTATTGCAAAAGGCAGTGTGTGCACTGACTTGGCAGGACATCAAATTCAGGATGAAAAAGGGTGTTTCATTCCCCCCTCCTTCAAATTCTGACACTAAAAATGTACCCTGTTGGTACATTTTGGTAACAGAGGGAAAAAAGCAAGAGGGAGAATTGGGTTTAGGAAGCGATACTTGGAGCCCAGAAGAGCTGGTCCCTGTAATTGGTGATGTGATGATAAAGAGAGGATCCTTGAGCATGTGAAGAATGCCCCCCCTCTCTCTCACCTCACCTGGATTGGATAGCCCAACTTGAAACCCAGCAAGGGCTCCTTCCCCTCCCCCGCTAGGGAGAGCATCTTGTTCCCACATGGTTCTTTGGGGCAGGTGTGGCAGGAGTGGCGCCTGGTCAAAGAGTCCTCTGTCGAGCCCTCCTGCCTTGGCTGTGGATGGGCCTGGGGGGGGGGGAGAGGCAGGGTTGCACCAGCTAGATGAAAGGGCTGCTTGAGGAAGAGGGGCACGCGGGTGCCAAGAACCCCACAAGGTGCCAGGAGGCCTGGGGTGGGCACACTGCACCCCTCTCTCTCTCTCTCTCTGAGGCCCAGCCCCATCCCTCCTCCAGGCTGCTTTGGAGACAGAAGATGGATGAGGTGGAGAAAGGGGGCATTCATTGTGGGAGGCGATAGATACACCTTTTGCTCCTCTGTGCCAAGAAACTCCAAGGGTTCCTGCGCTTTCCCAGGTTTGGTTTCCTGGGAATGAAGGCCGATGGAGAGACTGGGGTGTTTTATTTGCACCTCTATGCAACCTTAACAGAGGAAGGAGGGACTCAAGAGCATCAAGAGCCCAGCAGATCTTGCCTCTCCTTTAGGGTTTCAGGGAAGCCCCAAGGCACAGCTTTGGGGTCTAGCACAGAGTAAGTCCAGCCTCTGTGTCTCCAGCTTCAAGCATCAGTCAAAAACTCTCTCACACAAACCCCTTGGCCTGTTATTCCCCATCCTAGGATGAGGAGGCATCCATCTCAGGGAGGTGGGGAAAAGGCCTGCCCATTTGTCTCTAGGGCAACCCCTTCAAATATGTAAATGATGATACTATCCTGACCAGCCAAGGCCATTACCTTGCAACAAAAATCGTGTGGCTGATTTAGAGGCTTGTTCTGCTAGACTGTAAACCTTACCGGATACAGAATCATGGATTTGGAAGGAACCTACAGGTATCGTCCAGACTGACCCTCCCAATCTATAACTACAGGGTGTATATAAACAAACACAGAGGCCAGAGATCAGCCCCAAAACCTATTTGCAAGGCCTGGAATATGGGTTACAGTGCCCTTTTGCAGCCCCGAACAACCAAAGCTGCCCCTCCCACATCTAGGACTGGAAGCTGAGGCGTCAACTCTGCAGGGTGTGATAAATCCTGGCAACTTTGTAGTGGACTTCAATGCCTCCAGGCGGCTCTGTTGCCTGCCACCTCTGAGGCTTGTTTGGCCCAGAGCACACGGAGGTTTGCTCACCAGCTTGCTCCATCCCCAGGAAGAAACCCCCCAGCACCAAGGGGCCTGCCCCCCACCCGCCCCCCATCCTCAAGGTGTTCAACCGGCCTATCCTCTTCGACGTCGTCTCCCGGGGCTCCACCGCTGACCTGGACGGGCTCCTGCCCTTCCTGCTGACCCACAAGAAGCGCCTGACAGACGAGGAGTTTCGAGGTGAGGGGGAGGAGAGGCAGGGGCACCCGTGGGTGAAGGAGGGTGTTGAGCAGCCAGTGGCTGAGGTGTGCTGCCAGGGGGGCTGGGTGCTCCCTGGGCAGGGGACCTGGAGCTGGCATGAATTCTGCAAATGCAGACTTACAGTTTTCCTACTGTCTGTTCTTGGTTCCTCTGCAGCGCCCTCTGGTGTCTCATTTTAATAATGCATTATGCATTACAAGCAGAATGTAATGTGTCCATCTGTGATACGAAAACCAATCCTTAACCCTTCCTTAACATGATAAACCATGAGTGTAGGTCAGCCCCAGGCAAGGGAAGGGAAAGGAAAGGGGGGCAGCAGGGTATCCCTGTCCTGGAGGTACACGTGGCAGGATTGTTTATTTTATTGCATTTCATAGAATCCCAGGATTGTAGTGTTGAAAGGCGCCCAAAGGGTCCCTTGTGGAATTGTCCGCAAGGCAGGGGCTTGTATCCCAAGGCGCTCAAGGTGGCATGTGTGCGGTGTGTCTGGGCGAGAGGCAGTGACTGGCACCCAAGGCCACCCAGGGAGCTTCATGACCAAGCGGAGGTTTTGAACCCGGGTCTCCTGGGTCTTCGATTGACATGAGAGCACACTGGCTCTTTCCCACCCACTGGATGCTGGGAGTCTTGCTCAGCTCTCCTCCTCTGCTTGAGATGGGCAGGAGCTTTTCCAGAGCATGGCTGGCGCTTCAAATATCAATTGTGGGTTGTGTTGTGGAGGCTCCTCGTGCCCAACAGGTTGGCCAGGTTTTTGTTTTGTTTTTTAATTGTTTCAAAATCTGCTTGGCCACAGACTACAGTGGGGCAGAAGACGTCTGTGTCTGTGCCTGCCTTTAGAAGCGAAGACACTTCCCCTGTTTATGCAGGTTTTTCGTTTTGTTTTAAAAGACCTTTCTCCAGCAGCGGGGGTGGGGTGGGGAGTGGGAGAGAAAGAGACCCAGCCTACTGGATCATGGCTCCTAGCCCCCTGGCAGTCCCAGGCAGCGGACGCTATGAACGCCACTTGCGGAAGGCGCAGGAGGGCAGAGATGCTTCTTCTTCTTGGGGGCTTCCCATTGGGGGCATCCTGGTGGCCACTGTGCAAACAGGACGAGATGGGCCCCCAATGGCCGCACCAGCCAGGGCTTCCATTCTGTTCTTAGAGCATTCCATTTCCTCAGGTGGATCAGAATCCTTAAAAAGCAAAACAATTGACAAATACCTTGTCGTGCTGTTCAATCCCTTGCTCTCATTCAGCTCACTTCACAGCCACAGTCCGTCTTGAGCCCAAGATTCTGTCCAGCTTTAGGTTTCTCTCTTTAAATATAAGCTGTAGAAAGCAGCTTTAAAACACAAAAATATGGCTCAGAATGCACTTAATTGCTCGTGCCCAGCAATATTGATGATGTGCAGCCAGGGCACTGGAACATCATGCTTTGCACATGCTCAGTGCATAGGGGAGCATGCAGAAGGGAGGGGGAATGGACCTCAGTTTGTCAGCATAGGGTGATGCAAATGCACATATAGAACCATAGAATTGTAGAGCTGGAATTGTAGAGTCCGACCCCCTGCAATGCAGAAATCACAGCTAAAGAATCCCTGATGGATAGCTATCCCACCTCTGTTTGAAAACCTCCTAGGGAAACCATTCCATTGTCAAATGGCTCTTACTGCTAGAAAGCAACTGGAGAGTGTCTACAGTTCCTGATGAGGGTTGGAGAGACCTGGGTTCAAAACCCCCACTCACTCAAAGGTTGCAAAGGTGAACTTGGGCCAGCCACTGTCTCTCAGACTACCTGACAGGTCTGCTGTGAAGTTAAAAATAGAAGGTGGGAGGTAACAACATACACTGCCCTGAGCTCCTTGGTGAAACGTTGAGAGGTGAACATTGTAAAGTAGTAATTGCTGAGCTCCTTGTCTGTGATGCAACATCCTGTTCTGTCCATCCCTCCCTGCTCCCACCCCAGAACCCTCCACTGGCAAGACCTGCCTCCCAAAAGCCCTGCTGAACCTCAACAATGGCAAGAACGACACCATCCCATTCCTGCTGGACATCGCGGAGAAGACAGGCAGCACGCGGGAGTTCATCAACTCGCCCTTCCGGGATGTCTACTACCGAGGTGGGAGGGGGACTCTGGCAGGAGCAGTTTGGGGGGGGGAAGGCAGCTGCTCCAAGGTGGGCACTGGGGACTGTGCCTGGCGACTGCAGTGAGCTTGGCCTCAATCCCACCTTGAAATGATTGTCCAAGGGGCCTCAGTCCCATGCTTGAGTCCTAGAATCATAGAATCATAGAGTTGGAAGAGACCACAAGGGCCATCGAGTACAACCCCCTGCCAAGCAGGAAACACCATCAGAGCACTCCTGACATATGGTTGTCAAGCCTCTGCTTAAAGACCTCCAAAGTAGGAGACTCCACCACACTCCTTGGCAGCAAATTCCACTGTCGAACAGCTCTCACTGTCAGGAAGTTCTTCCTAATGTCTAGGTGGAATCTTCTTTCTTGTAGTTTGGATCCATTGCTCCGTGTCCGCTTCTCCGGAGCAGCAGAAAACAACCTTTCTCCCTCCTCTATGTGACATCCTTTTATATATTTGAACATGGCTATCATATCACCCCTTAACCTCCTCTTCTCCAGGCTAAACATGCCCAGCTCCCTTAGCCGTTCCTCATAAGGCATCGTTTCCAGGCCTTTGACCATTTTGGTTGCCCTCCTTTGGACACGTTCCAGTTTGTCAGTGTCCTTCTTGAATTGTGGTGCCCAGAACTGGACACAGTACTCCAGGTGTGGTCTGACCAGAGCAGAATACAGTGGCACTATTACTTCCCTTGATCTAGATGCTATACTCCTATTGATGCAGCCCAGAATTGCATTGGCTTTTTTAGCTGCCGCGTCACACTGTTGGCTCATGTCAAGTTTGTGGTCAACCAAGACTCCTAGATCCTTTTCACATGTACTGCTCTCAAGCCAGGTGTCACCCATCTTGTATTTGTGCCTCTCATTTTTTTTGCCCAAGTGCAATACTTTACATTTCTCCCTGTTAAAATTCATCTTGTTTATTTTTGCCCAGTTCTCTAATCTGTCAAGGTCGTTTTGAAGTGTGATCCTGTCCTCTGGGGTGTTAGCCACCCCTCCCAGTTTGGTGTCATCTGCAAATTTGATCAGGATGCCCTTGAGTCCATCATCCAAGTCGTTGATAAAGATGTTGAATAAGACCGGGCCCAAGACAGAACCCTATGGCACCCCACTAGTCACTCTTCTCCAGGATGAAGAGGAACCATTGATGAGCACCCTTTGGGTTCGGTCAGTCAGCCAGTTACAAATCCACTGAGTGGTAGCATAGTCAAGACCACATTTTACCAGCTTCTTTACAAGAATATCATGGGGCACCTTGTCAAATGCCTTGCTGAAATCAAGGTAGGCTACATCCACTGCGTTCCCTTCATCTACCAGGCTTGTAATTCTGTCAAAAAACGAGATCAGGTTAGTCTGACATGACTTATTTTTCAGAAATCCATGCTGACTATTGGTGATCACAGCATTCCTTTCTAGGTGCTCACAGACTGTTTGCTTAATGATCTGCTCCAGAATCTTCCCTGCTATTGATGTCAGACTGACTGGGCGGTAATTATTTGGGTCCTCTCTTTTCCCCTTTTTGAAAATAGGGACAACATTTGCCCTCCTCCAGTCTGCCGGGACTTCGCCTGTTCTCCAGGAATTCTCAAAGATGACTGCCAGTGGTTCTGAGATCACATCTGCCAGTTCTTTTAATACTCTTGGATGCAGTTCATCTGGCCCTGGAGACTTGAATACATCTAAACTAGCCAAATATTCTTGTACTATCTCCTTAGTTATTCTGGGCTGTGTTTCCTTTGCTGAATCATTTGCTCCAAATTCTTCAGGTCGGGCATTGTTTTCTTTATCGGAGAAGACTGAGGCAAAGAAGGCATTGAGTAGTTCAGCCCTTTCTGTGTCCCCTGTTTGCATTTCACCATCTTCTCCTCTGAGTGATCCCATTGTTTCTTTGTTCTTCCTTTTGCTACGAACATACCCATAAAAGCCTTTTTTGTTGCTTTTAACCTCTCTAGCAAGCCTGAGTTCATTTTGTGCTTTAGCTTTTCTGACTTTGTGTCTACACGTGCTGGCTATTTGTTTGAATTCCTCTTTGGTGGTTTCCCCCCTTTTCCATTTTTTGTACACATCCTTTTTTAATCTTAATTCAGTTAAAAGTTCTTTAGATAGCCACCCTGGCTTCTTTAGGTACCTTCCATGTTTCCGTCTCATTGGTATTGCCTGATGTTGTGCTTTTAGTATCTCCCTCTTAACAAACTCCCAGCCATCATGAACTCCCTTTCCTTTTAGTATTGTTGTCCATGGGATCTCACCCAGCACTTCCCTAAGTTTTATGAAGTCGGCTTTCTTAAAGTCAAGAAATTGAGTCCTAGTATGCTTGGCTGCTCCTTTCCGCTGTATAGTAAACTTCAGAAGAGCATGATCACTCGCGCCTAATGATCCTTCCACTTCTACCCCACTAACCAGGTCATCAACATTGGTTAGGACCAGATCTAAAATGGCTGTTCCTCTTGTTGCTTCTCCCACTTTCTGGACAATGAAGTTGTCTGCAAGGCCAGTGAGGAATCTGTTTGACCTTATGCTCTTGGCTGAGTTTGACGTCCAACAAATATCCGGGTAATTGAAGTCCCCCATTACTACTATCTCCCTTCCTTTTGCATGCTTGGCCATCTGTTCCAGGAAGGCATCATCTATGTCCTCCGTTTGGCTTGGGGATCTATAGTAAACTCCCACAATGAGGTCTCTGTTATTCTTCTCTCCCTTAATTTTGACCCAAATGCTCTCACTTTGGCTTTGAGGATCTAAATCTTGGATCTCTTCACAGGTATACACATCCCTGACATATAACGCCACTCCTCCTCCTTTCTTGTCTGGTCTGTTTCTCTGAAATAGATTGTATCCCCCCATTATTACATTCCAATCGTGGGACTTATCCCACCAGGTTTCAGTGATGCCTATTATGTCATATTTAGTTTGCTGTACCAAGAGCTCAAGCTCATCTTGTTTATTTCCCATGCTTTGCGCATTAGTGTACAGACATTGAAGTCCATTAACCATTCCCCCGTGTCTCTTATTTAAGGATTTTTTCCTCCCACCACTAGGTCCGCGTGCTGTTTGCTCCATTTGGTCTATGACATTTGGATGATCATCTTCATTAATTGATAGACTCCTACCTTCAGGAGCACTGTCTCCCTCCCCCACATTAGTCAGTTTAAAGCCCTCCTGATGAGGTTTCTGAGATTTTTGGCAAAAACATTTCTCCCAACCGTTGTGAGGTGCAGCCCATCCCATGCCAGAAGTCCATCTTCAAGAAACTGCAGTCCGTGATCTAAGAATCCAAACCGTTCCTGTTTACACCATTTGCGAAGCCAGCTGTTCACTTCCACTATTTTCCCCTCTCTCCCTGGGCCACGTCGTTCAACTGGGAGGACAGATGAGATGACAATTTGTGCATTTAGTTGCTTCAATTTCCTGCCGAGAGCCTCGTAGTCTCTTTTGATCTTCTGGAGGCTATTGCTTGCAGTGTCATTGGTTCCCACATGAACCAAGAGGAAGGGGTATTTGTCAGTGGGTTTTATGATTCCTTGCAGTCGTTCAGTTACATCTTGGATCTTAGCCCCGGGGAGACAGCACACTTCCCGAGACATCTTGTCAGGCCCACAGATCACTGCTTCTGTTCCCCTCAGTAGGGAATCCCCTATCACCACTACACGCCTCCTCTTGGGTTTGGTCGGGGTTCTTCCGTGAGCTGTCCATTCCAAGGTCGCCTGCACATTCCCTGAGGACTGACTTTGCTGCTCGTCTTCATATACCTGATCGACTGTAATGAGGGAGAGATCCTCAAATGGAGTCTGCTCTTCGTCTTCCATGCTAGGGGAGAGGACCTCAAAGCGATTGTGTATTTCTAAGCAATCAGAGTGAACCCTGGGCCTCCTACTTCTTTGAGTCACGTTTCTCCATATATCTGGCTCCTGTGTTGGTGAACTAGACTCCTTCTCAGGGGAGTCCCCTGTCTCCTCCTTGGTGGAGACGGTGTGCTCTGTTGCTTCCAAGAAGAGCTCCAGCTCTCTAATTCTTTGGAGCGTAGCTACACGTTCCTCCAGTTGCTGGACTTTGTCTTTTAAGAGGGCAATCAACATGCAATTGCTGCAGGTAAAGCTGCCTGCAACCTTTGGCAAGATGGCAAACATTGCGCAGGAATCGCAGGCGACTGCAGCTGTTCCCTCCCCTTCCATCTTGAGATCGTGTCGTTGGGGTTGGCTACAGAGGTCCTCCATCATAAAAAGCTTGAAGACAGGACAAATAACTTCCCCCACACAAAAAAACACCTAGATCTCCCCCAACAAACGTTTGAGACTAGCTCCCCTAAATCTAAAAGATGGATCTAACTGCGCGCGCCACTAGGCGCGCGCCGCTGCCCTGCAAACTCTGATAAGCTCCTCCCACAGCTAATCCCCTGCCTCAACAGAAACCCTGCCCCCTCTGACCATTACACAGGGAAAACAGCTAATGAGCCACAAAGAAACACCCACACACAAGAAAACCCTTTTTGCTCCTTCTTCAACTGATGCCCTGCAAACTCAAGCCAGTTCTCTACAGGCTCCTTTCCCCCATCTTTTTACTTTGGTTCTGCTATCCAAGGAGAGTGAGAAAGAGCTGAATGCCCAGCCCTGAGATTCCGCCAGGCACTTCTTTCTGGGCTTCTCAGTCCTGAGGGCCAGAAACTTGTTTGTTTGTTTTTAAATGAACACCATTATTATTACAGTGGTATCTCGGGTTACAGACGCTTCAGGTTACAGACTCCGCTAACCCAGAAATAGTACCTCGGGTTAAGAACTTTGCTTCAGGATAAGAACAGAAATTGGGCTCCGGCGGTGCGGAAGCAGCGGGAAGCCCCATTGGCTAAAGTGGTGCTTCAGGTTAAGAACAGTTTCAGGTTAAGAACGGCCCTCCAGAACGAATAAAGTACCTGAGGTACCACTGTATTTATTAAATTTATCAATCACTTTTCTTGCCACAGAAACTCAAACCGACTTATAATAAGCACATATATATATTAAAGCCAGCATCAAAAAACAAACTCCAGTCTACGCTAAAACATCCCACCCACGCAGGAAGGCCTGGCACTTAAAGATTTGTAATGATGGCGCCAGGCAAGCCTCCCCAGGGAGAGCATTCTGCAAGGAGGGAGCAACCACTGAAAAGACCCCGTTCTTGTCTTGCCACACGGAGCAGGGCCTCAGGAGATGAGCACAGGCTCTGGGCAGGTTTGCATGAGCTGAGCTGGTCCTTGAGGTACTGGGGTACTGAGCCATATAAACAAAGGCTGGGGGGTCACACCTCATGCTCCACCCACTTTCCCCTCTGGCCACACCTACTCCTGGCAGGCGAGATTCCAAGCGAGCTGAATTGACCAGGCGTTGGCACTCGGGTCTGATTTGTGGCGGAATTGCAAGGAAACATGTTAGAGGGGCCACAAGCTTGGCAGCGACTAGATGGGAGATTGGCTGGCAAGCCTAGTGGTGAAGCCTAGTGGCTTATGCCTGAATGGTGGTTTGGGTTGTGTGTCCCCTCCAGGCCAGACTGCACTGCACATTGCGATTGAGCGGCGCTGCAAGCACTACGTGGAGCTGCTGGTGGAGAAGGGGGCAGACGTCCACGCACAAGCCCGGGGGCGCTTCTTCCAACCCAAGGATGAGGGCGGCTACTTCTACTTCGGTGAGAGAGGCCTCGAGATCCCTCCGTGGGGTCTGTCCTGATTCTCTGCTGCTGCTGCTGCTCATGAATGTTGTTCTTTTTGCAAAAGCATATAAAAGAGGAGCTTGCAATCTGATTCTTTTTCCAGCAGAGAACACAACAGAGGTGGAGAGAAAAAAATGGCAGAATGAGGAGAACAAACCACACCTACAGATGTTGTAGGTCGGGTTAACTGGAGGTGGAGGTGCATTTAGGTGCCTGGAGACAGGAGATCTGGAGGCAGACAGGGGCACTGAGGAGGACAAGTTTTGCCAGGGGCACATTTGGATTTTTAAGCAAGTGCCATTGGATTCGTCAACTAGGGAACTCCCTGCCATCGGAGTTGGTGATGGCCACCAACTTGGATGGCTGTGAAAGGGGACGAGACACATTCTTGGAGGAGGTGATGGCTCTTGATGGCTCCTGGACCCAGTGGCTCTGCTCTGCCTCTGCTCTGGAGCCAGCGCCAGCCATGCTTCTCCACAGCAGTGGGCAGGGGGCTCTTGTCCTCGGGTCCAGAAGAGGCACCTGGTCGGCCACGGTGAGGACAGGTGCTGGCCCAGATGAGGCTCCTTTGGCTGGTCCAGCAGACTCTGCTGATGCTCTTGTGTTTAGGAGTGGGAAGATCACCCTCTCACCACCAAGGGAGCAAAGGGAATGATTTCAGAAGATTTGTGGGTGTCAGGGAAAGACCTCAAGTGCGCCCTTGTAAGCATTCAAGGAGGGGGTGCATTCAGTGAGTGAGAATTTTAAGAAACAGGCATCCCCCCCCCTAAAAGTCAGTTGGCTCTTGCAAGAGTGGCGGAGCCTCTGTGCATTGCAACACCCAAAGGCCAGGGGCCCCTTTTCCACCCAGGCTTTGTGGAGACACATCCATCCAGCAGCCCTGGAAGCAGAGTGCTCTCTGACTGATTTGGTTGTCTTTCTCTTTTCCATAGAATCATACAATTGTAGAGTTGGAAGGGGGACCCTAAGGGTCGTCTAGCCCAACCCCTGCAGTGCGGGAGTCACAGCTAAGGAATTGCTGACCAACAGTCACCCAACCTCTGTTAAAAAGCTTCCAAGGAAGGAGAGCCCACCCTTTCGGGGGGGGGGGGGATCTGTTCCACTGTGCAACAGTCTGACCACCAGAAAGTTATTCCTAACGGCTTGTCGGAATCTCCTTTCTTGTCATTGGACTCTGTTGGCTCTGGAGCAGCAGAAAGCCAGCTTGCTCCATCTTCCATCTTCCATCTTCCCTCTTTCCTTCCGCCCTCCTGCCCAGGTGAGCTGCCCCTCTCCTTGGCGGCTTGCACCAACCAGCCGCACATCGTCCACTACCTGACGGAGAACGCCCACAAGCAGGCCGACCTGCGGCGCCAGGACTCTCGTGGCAACACGGTGCTCCACGCCCTGGTGGCCATCGCAGACAACACTCGTGAGAACACCAAGTTTGTCACCAAGATGTATGACCTGCTGCTCATCAAATGCGCCAAGCTCTTCCCAGACACCAACCTGGAGGCTCTGCTGAACAATGACGGTCTGTCGCCGCTGATGATGGCTGCCAAGACGGGCAAGATTGGGGTGAGATCCCTCCCCGGAGGGGGGGGGAGGGAGCTGCTTGGAAAAAAGCCAGCCCTGTTGGCCCAAGGCCCGGGGGCAAACCGGGTGCTCCAGGGCGAACAACCTCACAGGGTTGTTGTGAGGATAGGAATGCAAGAAGTGGCAGCTTTGGAACTGCCTGACTGGATTCCAGCAGGCCTCTTCATGCCACTCTTTTCAGTTCCTGACAAAAATATTTTTGTTTAGACAAGTCTCCCTGGATATGGGGAATGTTGACATCTGGTTTGTTTGTTTTTTAGCTTATCACTGATTTGAATTACTTTTTGAATATTTAAATTTGCTGTATTTAAATCCTTTTCCTGCTAATTTTTTTGTTTCATTCTTTTTGTAAACCACCTTGAGGGTTTGCTTTGACAGTCATGGGGTATATAACTTTTATGAAATAAATAAATTAAATTAAAATAATCATGGGGGGAGCCGTGCCTAAAGTCCTGAGCGACTTAGAGGGTGTAGGGAGGCTCCACACGAGAGCAGGGGGGCTGCCCAGGCAGCATCTCTAGGGAAGAGGAGCTTCTGAGCGTGTGGGTGACAGAAAGGGGCCTCTTTCGGCCAGAGACCCTGGGGAGTCTCTGCCTTCCACCCCAGGCACCCTTCAAACACAATTCCCATCAGCCCTGGCCGTCATGGGGGCAGGACCTGTAGTCTGGCTGGTCTAGAACAGCATCCCTGTTGAGGCAGGACAGGCTCCCACTTTCTGGAAACAGCTGAAGACATTTTTCTTCCAGCTGGCTTTCCCAGCTGATTGCCATCCATAGCTTTCTCTCCCATGGATTTTTCCACTCCCGTCCAAAGCCATCGTGGTCTCCTGCAGAAGCGAGCTCCAGAGCTTAACTATGCATGGTGAAGGAGCCCTTTCTTTCCCTGTCCTGAATCTTCCGTTTCAGGTCCCAGAGGATGTCCTGCAATTGGGGTGCCTTTCCACGTTGGTGGACATGGCTGCCTCCTGTAGGAGGGAGTTCCGCAGTTCAGCTCTGCGCTGCGAGGGGAGGGCCTTCCCGTCATCTGCCTGACCCGGCTCCCCCCTTGTCTTGCAGACCTTCCAGCACATCATCCGGCGGGAGATCAAGGACGAAGACGCTCGGCACCTCTCCCGCAAGTTCAGGGACTGGGCCTATGGCCCTGTCTACTCCTCCCTCTATGACCTCTCCTCGCTGGACACGTGTGGGGAGGAGGTCTCGGTGCTGGAGATCCTGGTGTACAACAGCAAGATGGAGGTGGGCAGAGAAGGAAGCTGCAGATCAAGGCAGCTTGGGTTGACAGTGCTGGGCCTTTGATGGGGCAAGCGGGGGCTGCCGCCATCTTTGTTCACCGGGCCCCTCTCCCCGCAGAACCGCCACGAGATGTTGGCCGTGGAGCCCATAAACGAGCTGCTTCGGGACAAGTGGCGGAAGTTTGGGGCCGTTTCATTCTACATCAGCGTGGTCTCCTACCTCTGTGCCATGATCATCTTCACCATGGTGGCCTACTACCGCCCCCTGGAGGGCACTGTGAGTACTGCACCCACTCCACCATGGAGCTCATGAAGGCTGCCGAGCGGGGCAGAGTGGCTGTGATTTAAATTGGGTTTCTGAGGTTTGGGGCGCAGCCTCCCATTTTCAGTTCCCATGATGCCCTAGCAAAAAACTTATGTGCAGTGCTGGGGCTGGTAAAAGATTGGTAAACGTGCAGTGATTTACTTTGATCAGGCATGGTAAATAATGAGGAACCTGTGACTTATCAGCTTGCTTTATTTATACCCAGAACTTCAGTCTGGCAATTCCGCAAGAAAAGTAGTGATTGGGAGTGAAAAAGCTGTTCAGCCCTGCATTTCAGGGGGGTGGACTAGGGGATCTTTGGGTTTCCTTCGAAGTCTACAATTCCATCATGCTATGAGTCTATAATCTCTAAATGCTTCTTTAACTTGGAGCGGGGAAGTATTGGAGTTGAGTGAAATGGAGGAAGCCCCTCAGGCTTAAGGGAGGCAAGCAATGGGCTCCTAATTGGCCTTGCTAATTAAACACCCTAGTTTAGTGCAGCAGCTCCAGCACAGAGAGACGTGGGTTCAAAGGGACGGGGAGGGTGTGTATGTGTGTGACTTACCTCACAAGTTTGTAAGTTCCCTGGAGAGGGTCAAGCTCAGGATAGATAAATAAATCACCAATGAATAAACTCTGACTTATAAAACAAGTCTGTATTAGACATTGTATCTATGGATAGGGTAAGAATGGCACCTCCGGGTTCAAAGACAATCCACCTCCATTGATTTGACACTTGGGATTGAGAGTGAGGCAGGGGGAGCTGTTTCCATCACATGAGCATCACGAAAGCCATCTTCCGGTATCTCAAGGGCTGTCCCAGGGAAGAGGGAGGGAGATCACTTTCTCCTGCTCTGGAGGGGGGTGCTCAAACCAATGCCTTCAAGTTACAAGAAAGCATTAAGGAGGTTAAGAGCTGTTCAAGAGTGGAACAGACTCCCTTGGAAGGTGGAGGACTCTACTTCCTTGGAGGTTTCTAAGCAAAGGTTGGGTGGCCAGAGATTCTTCAGCTGAGATTCCTGCATTGCAGGGGGTTGGACTAGATGACCCCATGAATCCCTTCCATCACCTTGTGACCTTCCCAGAGGTGCTCTTTACCCAGCTGCTGTTGGGAAGGCAACATGCTGAAGCTGGCCATCCCGTTGGAGCATGGCCATTGCTGCGTGCTTAGCAGGTGTCTTTCGGCACAGCCTCTCAGCACTGTCTATTCCCCTCTGTAGCCCCCGTACCCGTACACCACCACCACCGACTATCTGCGTCTCGCCGGGGAGATTGTCACACTCTTCACGGGCGTCCTCTTCTTCTTCACCAACGTAAGTATGAGCTGTGCGTTACTTGGCAAAGGGGTCTCCTCCTCCTCCTCCTCCTTTCCCCCACCGTTGCCCCCTTCTTCCTCGCCAATTTAGCAGATGTGTTTTTCTTTTTCCCTTTTGTGGGCTCCTCCTGCCATTCTGTGGCCTGATTACAGAGCTTGCAGGCCACATTCTCACCATACTTTTAAAGTGCTTTGATACTGCTTTAAACAGTCATGGCTTCTCCTAGAGAATTCTGGGAGCTGTAGTTGCTGAGTGGTGAGCAAGTCCCTGTTCCCCCTCAAAGGCCTACGATTCCAAGAGATCCCCGGGAAGAAGGATTGACAGTTAAGCCTCTGTGGAAATCGTAGCTCTGGGGGCGGGAAGTAGGGGTCCCTCTTAGCCATGACTGTTTGCAGGGCTGCCAGTGTGCTTTACTTTCATGGTGTGCATAAAAGGTAAAGGTAAAGGGACCCCTGACCGTTACGTCCAGTCCAGTTGCGGCACTCATCTCGCTTTATTGGCTGAGGGAGCCGGTGTACAGCTTCCGGGTCATGTGGCCAGCATGACTGAAATATACTCAGAGTCGCAAAGTGATTTTATGCTCTTTATTCCGCTCATAGCGGTGAGGAGGAAGAATGAAAGTCCCCTCAAAGTATCTGCTTATATACATTATTTACACAATGGGCTGCACGTGATTGGCTAATTCCGGAATTCTCCTGTAGGCCAATCAGGTTGTGGATTCACTTCTATCTGCAGCATGATTGGGTGGTTCCTGTCGACCAATCATACTGCTGCATTGTTCTAGGACCAATCAGACTGCTGCCTTTTGGATCCTATTGTTCTAGGACCAATCAGACTGCTGCAGTTTGGATCCTATTCAACTCAGTACATAACACCCCTCCCCTCTAAGTTCCAGTCCTGCCCGGGAGGTCGCATTCATAGTCCTCAAGGTATGCCGGCGGCCTACGTGTGCATTGCGGCCTGGGGTGTTCCTTGGTCCAGGGTTCAGGTTCTGGCTCGTGTTCCAAGGATGCTGGCTGTGATAGGGCCATTTGGTCTGGCGCAACCGGCTCGCTCAGTCATGGTTCTGGTTCCGGTGTCCTCTCGGCCTCGCGTGTCCTCTCTGTATTTACTGATTCTGCCTCTCCTGCTTGCCCTGCTGCTCTACGGGCCTCACTGCCCCACTGTTCCCTTGGGACTCCTCTGACCTGCCCTCCTCCTGGTTTTCTCCCGGGAATCGTCGCTGTATCTGGTCGCTGTATCTGCCCCCCATCCGTTAGCACCTCGTACGACATGGGGCCAGTGACCCTGGTGACTGTGGCAGGTACCCATGCTGGGCCTGCCCCAAAATTCTTTGCGTACACTGGGAGGACTTCCGGGGTGGCGCCACCAGCAATGGCGGACTCCCTCTGAAACGGAGGGACAAGCTCCGCGAGAAACGGGTCTTTCCCGCTACGGCGAAGCGGGGACCCTTTAGAAATCACAGGCGGATGAAGCCTGTGACCTTGGGACTCGGCGGGCACCTTTAGCGCCCCCCCAACCCGCAAAGGAACCCAATAATGGGCTCCGAAGCGAAGAGGGGGAAGTGGCGCGGTGCTGAGAGTCTACCGCTATTTCCGTGGAGCGAAGCCGCACAGCCGCTGCCGGGGAGCGCTGCCTTCTTCCTGGACAATTTGGATTCTAAAAAAACAACCATCGTGAGTACCTAAACCTTGGAAAATCAATTCACAATTCAATGAATTAGGAAAGAAAGGAATGGGCTCAAAATTCATTACAGTTCGGCACTGAAACGGAAGGTCTAACAGGAAGTCAACCTTCCGTTTTTCTGTAGTTGGAACAAAGCAAAGACAAAGTAAACTGGAGTCTTGAAAATCATTTTAAAGGAGCGGATTTCATCGCCTAAAACAGCTGAAACCCCCCCCTTCGGCAGCAGGAGGAGAAGGGGGTGCTTTCTTTGAACTGTTTTAACCTGCAGAAGTAAGTTTAAAATAAAGTAATTTTCCACCGTCCTGACCCAGGGAGCGGGGTGTCAGGATTGACGTTTGAAGCTCATTGACCAGGACAGAAGCTTGACAGATAGCTAAAAGAAGGAAAAAAACTGGAATTCCACTGTCTTTTTTTTGCAACTTAAAAATAACGATAGACAAAGTATCTAAAAGTAAAAGAAACTTTGGGGCTGGATTTGTAATTTGCAACAGAAGTTTTCCCTCTAGGGGGGGATAGTGAAACTGTAACTAGGGAATTTCCAGCCGCTACAGTATAACCCGTGGGAATTGAGGGGTGACCTTGAAGGACAATGTGCTCAGAAATGTTGTTGTGCGCTTTTCTCAAAACAAATGCTTTACTGGAAGAAATTCATGAGGGAATGAATTTGATGACTGATTTGGTTGGAAATCTTAAGCAGACTGTAGGAAATCTTGGACAGGCAGTAGAAAAAAGTATGGAGTTTACCCAGGAATTATACCAGGACTGTGCCTTGTCAGAACAGAGGAAAGAAGAAGATTCTGCTGAACTTTGGGAGTCAGAAATGGAGCCACAGATGGAGGTTGTGGCCCTGCAGGAATATGAACCTTTGGAATTGGCAATTGACTTTCGTAAAAATCAGACTCGGAAAGATGAAGTTTCGACTGGACTGGAAATGGTGGGTTGGATTGTCCCCCCTGAACATGGACATATGGGCTTTCCGAGTGTGGTAGTGGATTGTGAGAGGCTTGGAGATATGGGGATCCCAAAGTTTGGAGGGACTTTGAAACATGCATTTAAGTACTACATGGAGCTCAGTTTGGACTGTGGAAAAGGGACCTTTTGGTTGGAAGGAGGTAAAAGCATTATTAAATTGGAGACCACATGTGCGAAAAGAAAACATGAAGAAAAACAGTGGAAGGGACATGGAAGGGATTTAAGAGCCTCGGATATAAGATCACCAGGTTAATGTGCCAGCTTAATGGGATAAATGGACTGACAAACTCGGGACCTGGGGGAAAGGACGTTGGATGAAGACTTTTATATTTTGTTATTAGGACAATTTTATATAATTGATGAATATTAGAAGGATGCATGAAATGAAATTGCTTGGCTCTGGTATAAGAGTTTAAGGGATTAGGAAAGAATATAACGGTTAAGAGAAGTTATCAAAAATAAGATTTAGGTTAAGGTTTTTTATAACACAATGAGGAGAATAGAGTAAGGTAATGTAATGAAAGATTAGAATAGGGTAAAAACTTGATGGTAAGGATTTGCTGAACTAACAAATTGAACTGGAATACAAAAAAAGGAGGGATGAGGAGGTCTGGGGAAATAAGTGTATGAAGATATGTTATGAAAATTAATGTGTTTTTAACTGTTTCTATTTTCTATGTTGTTTTTTTTCCATTTGTTTTGTTATAATTTGGAAACTTTAATAAAATATCATTTAAAAAAAACCAACCAAATTCTTTGCGTACACTGGGTCCTGGGCCTCGAAGGTCCGGGGGTTCCTGCCTTCCCCCACCACTACCTCATCCTGAGCTCTATCGGGGTGAAGGCGGTCCAATCTGATTGCAAGGCGCCGGCCCATTAGTAGTTCAGCAGGGCTCCAGCCAGTCATTGAGCTGGGGGTGCTGTACTGTGCTAGAAGGAATGTGGCAAGGCGGTACTCCCAATCCCCTTGCGTCATGCGGCAGAGGGTGTCCTTGGTGGTCCGCACCATGCGTTCTGCTTGGCCATTGGTGGCAGGGTGGAATGGCGCCGAACGAATGTGGCAGATGGTGTTCTGCGCTGTGAAGGTTTGGAATTCTCCAAACGTAAATGCGGTCCCGTTGTCTGAGACGAGAGTGTCAGGGAGCCCGTGGGTTGCAAACAGCCTGCGTAGTACCCGGATGGCTGCGGACGTGGAAGTGGACGGTACCAGTGCGACTTCCAGTCATTTGGTGTAGGAGTCCACCACTATGAAGAATGTTTTCCCCTGAAAGGGGCCAGCGAAATCCACATGCAGGCGTGACCATGGTGCTCGGGCGGACTCCCAGGACTGGACTGGGGCCCTTGGGGGATCTGGGCGGGATTCTTGGCAGGCCTGGCAGTGTTTGACCCAGGCCTCTATCTCTCAATCGATCCCCGGCCACCACACATAACTCCTGGCAAGGGCCTTCATTCTTACTACCCCTGGGTGTGTCTCGTGTAGGGCTGTGAGGACCTTTTTGTGGAAGGCTGGGGAACAACGACCCTGCTTCCCCATAACAGGCACCCCTTGTGGGCCGACAGTTCATGTTTGCGGGTTGTGTAGCCGGCGAATTCTGGCCCGGGGCTGCTGCTGGGCCATCCCCTCCACACCCAGTCCAGGACCCGGGAGATGACCCTATCTTTCTTGGAATGGTGTGCAACTTCTTGTGCCTGAATGGGGCGGTCGGGAAGCAGCTCCAGGCTCATAACCTCTTGTGCAGGTGCTGGGTCGGGGCCTGTTTCCGGTAGTGGTAGCCTGCTGAGGGCGTCCGCATGGCCCATCGCCTTCCCAGGTCGGTGAATCAGTGCATACTGGTAGCTGGCAAGGAAAATTGACCACCTGAGGACGCGAGGAGACAGCACTTGGGGGGTCTGCTTTTCGGGAGCAAACAAGCCAAGCAACGGCTTGTGGTCAGTCACCACGGTGAAGGGCCGCCCGTACAAGAAATCATGGAATTTTTTTACTCCCTTCATGATTGCCAGACCCTCCTTGTCGATTTGCGAGTAGTTCCGCTCGGTTGCATTGAGTGTCTGGGAAAAGTATGCCACCGGTACCTCTCTTCCATCCGGGAGTTGGTGTCCCAGGACAGCGCCAATGCCATAGGGTGAGGTGTCGCATGCTAGCACCACCGGCAGCCTCTCGTCGAAGTGTGCCAAGACCGAGTTTGAGACAAGCAAGTCATTGACTGCCTGGAATGCGGCCTCCTGGTGCTGGCCCCACACCCAAGGGGCCCGCTTGTCCAGGAGTCTGTGTAGGGGCTCCGCTACCACCGCCTTGTGGGGAAAGAAGGAATGGTAAAAGTTCAATAGTCCCAAGAAGGCCTGAAGTTCAGTCTTGCTCTTGGGTGCTGGGGCATCACAAATGGCCCGTACCTTGTCCCCAGTTGGGTGGACCCCTTCTGCGTCCACCATAAATCCCAGAAAGTCCACCTGAGGCACTCCTAGTAGACATTTTTCCCGCTTCACCTTGAGACCCGCCGTCTGGAAACGGTGCAGAACGGTGCGGAGGCGGTCCTCAAACTCCTCTGGTGTGAGCCCGGCAATCAATACATCATCGAAGAAGGGGTGATGCCAGGAATCCCTTTAAGTAGAGAGTCCATTAGATTCTGGAATATGCCTGGTGCCACACTGACACCGAATTGCAGCCGCTTTACCCTGAACGCTCCTCTGTGCGTCACAATCGTCTGTGCCTCTGCTGTGGCCTCATCTACTGGCAGCTGTTGATATGCTTGGGCCAAGTCCAGCTTGCCAAAAATCTTTCACCCAGCCAGGGTGGCAAGGACATGGCTGACCACTGGCACTGGGTATGCATGGGCCGTGAGGGCCTTGTTTATGGTACATTTGTAGTCTGCACAGATGCGGACCGAACCATTAGGCTTGACCGGTGTGACGATTGGGGTTTCCCAGGGGGCATTAGGCACCGGCTCCAGCACTCCTTCCTCCACGAGTCGGTCCAATTCCTCGTCTATGTGGGGTTTCCAGGGCGAACGGGACCCGGCGGGCCTTGAGCCTGACAGGTCGTACTGTGGGGTCAAGCTGTAGAGCAATGGGGGGGCGTGTACTGTCCCAATTTCCCATCAAAAACCCCCGGAAATTCCTTGCATATGGCGTACACGTCCACTTGTAAGGTAGTGTGGTTCACCCTGGTGATGGCTAGCCCCAGTGGTCCAAACCATGCCAATCCCAGTAAGCTAATGTAGGGGCCCTTGACCACAAGCAAGTCCAGTTGCCGCGTCCGCCCTTGATATTGCACCCTGAAGGTCCCCACCCCCATTGTGGGGACCTTACGTTTCTGGAAGTCCCGGAGGGTGAATGGGGCTGGCCTGAGTTTGGGACCCCCACTAGGACACAGTTTCCTTAAGGTCCTTGCCGAGATTATGGATAAAGTTGAACCCGTGTCCAGCTCCATGCGGCATGGGGCCCCCTCTATCTGTACCTCTACATAAATTTTCTCTAGGTTGGGGTGGGGCAACTGGTATACCTGGAAGTCCGTGAGCTCCGTCGAGTTGCCTTGGTGCATTGGGCCCCGGGACCTGGGGCTCTTGGATTGGTCATCTGATGCCTGGCGTCGGGTGGGCCGAGCTCGACACACCTGGGCAATGTGTTCCGATTTTCTGCACTGCCTGCACTCTGTGTTGTGGAAACGGCAGGTCCTCCTCTCGTGACTTTCCCAGCAGCTTACGCAGTTCCCTCCTTCTTGTCGAGGCAGCTGTGGTATGTGTGCTGCTTGAGTGCGCTGCTATACTCTGTGCACCTCCTCCCTGTCAGATCCTGAGTCGTCGGTGAGGTCTTCGTGGTGGACCCTCGGTTGGGACGGCAGGCTCGGCTGTGCCTCTTGCGTCGACCTCTTGGCAGCTTCCATTGCCAGGGCCTCCTCCAGAGCGACCTGGAACGTTAGGTCCTTCTTAGCGTAGAGGCGTCGTTGCAGCTTCTCATCCTTCAGGCCACTGACGAGGCGGTCACAAAGCATGTTCTCCAGCTCTGAGAAGATGCAGAACTGGGCGGCTTGGCGGAGAGAGGTCACAAATCCAGTTATGGTTTCCCCAGGGGCTTGCCGCTTTGCGTAGAAGGCATTTTGACGAGCCACCACTGAGGGCTGCGGCGAAAAGTGCCCCTTCAGCCGTTCCATTATTGTTTTGTTTTGTTTTTTATAAATTTTTTATTGGTTTTACAATTTTTTTTAAACAATACAAACATATAAAAAGACATACAAACATGTATAATTTCATAACTTTTTTTCATAAACCTCGTTTCTCAGACTCCCCCATACCTCCCCTTCCTGCATCCCAATGTCCAAAATTATTTCAGCAACTTCTAAATAATTTTATCAAACATATGTCTTCCTAATCTTTCCTTCAACCTAACCTTATATCGCTGTAATCCCCCTTTCTTTCTCAAAACCTCGGCATTTTAGCATTCATCAACTTTATAATAGTTCTTAAGATAGATTTTAAATTTCTTCCAGTCTTCTTCCGCCGTCTCTTTCCCCTGGTCGCGGATTCTGCCGGTCATCTCAGCCAGTGTCATATAGTCCATCACTTTCATCTGCCATTCTTCCAGAGTGGGTAGATCTTGTGTCTTCCAATACTTTGCGATGAGTATTCTTGCTGCTGTAGTGGCGTACATAAAAAAGTTTCTGTCTTTCTTTAACACCAATTGGCCGACAATGCCCAAGAGGAAGGCCTCTGGTTTCTTGGGGAAAGTACATTTAAGTACCTTTTTCATTTCATTATATATCATTTCCCAGAAAGCCTTAATCTTCGGGCACGTCCACCAAAGGTGATAAAAGGTACCTTCAGTTTCTTTACATTTCCAACACTTGGTTCCATTATTGTTTTGTATGGAACCGTAGCAGCATCTTCAGGTGCAAGGAGAGCCTGGGCGATTTCAAACGTCTCCTCTCCGCAGACGCTGAAGAATATCACCCTCCTCTTGGCGTCTTCTTCATCGGTGACCCCTTTGGCTTCTAGGAGGAAGGTGAAACGGGAGGCATACACTTCCCAGTCTCCGGATGCTGGGTTGAATGGCGAGAAGCTGCTGTCAGTTGCCATTCTGAGTTCCTTGAGTCCTGGAGCTGAAGCCTGGATACACGGTGCGAGGCAGCGGTGCGGCAGGTGGAGGTGCTGCGGTGCTGTGTGTGGCAGTCAGCTCAGCGGGATCCCATCCTCGTCGCCAGTGAAATATACTCAGAGTCGCAAAGTGATTTCATGCTCTTTATTCCTCTCATAGCGGTGAGGAGGAAGAATGAAAGTCCCCTCAAAATATCTGCTTATATACATTATTTACACAATGGGCTGCACGTGATTGGCTAATTCCGGAATTCTCCTGTAGGCCAATCAGGTTGTGGATTCACTTCTATCTGCAGCATGATTGGGTGGTTCCTGTCGACCAATCATACTGCTGCATTGTTCTAGGACCAATCAGACTGCTGCAGTTTGGATCCTATTCAACTCAGTACATAACAATGACTAAACCGTTTCTGGCGAACCAGAGCAGCGCACGAAAACGCCGTTTACCTTCCCGCTGGAGCGGTACCTATTTATCTACTTGCACTTTGACGTGCTTTCGAACTGCTAGGTTGGCAGGAGCAGGGACCGAGCAACGGGAGCTCACCCCGTCATCACGGGGAATCGAACCACCGATCTTTAGATCGGCAAGTCCTAGGCTCTGTGGTTTAATCCACAGTGCCACACACGTCCCTTGTCACGGTGTGCATAGGATTTATCAAATCACACTCAGTCTTGCGCACCATGCATGCTTCCACTGGGGCACCTGGTTGGCCACTGCAAAGGGGCCTTGCTTGGATCTGAGGATGATAATGTAGCTTTGGTTCTTAACAAAGTTGCAGGACTGAAGGAACAAAGGTTACATCCACACCATGCGTTTAAAGCTCTGTGGTACTACTTTAAACAGTCCTGGTTTACCTGGTGCAACCTTTTTTAAAAAAGGAAAAACAAAGTTAACCTCTTTTGTCTCACTTTGGTGTGATTTTATTGAATACATAAAAAGAAAATTTGCATTTGTCTCTTCCACAAATCTGTCAAAAAATCTGGAATAAGTAACTTGCTTGGTTGAGACATTTCTTGATGTGATAGCGAGCCTTTTATTCTTTCAGTCCTATGTTCATGTTTCTGTGTCTCTGGCGTCTCCTGTGGGCCACATTGCTTGAGCTCTTGTTTCTTAGGATGTTTCTTTCCACTTACTTGTCTGTATCTCATCGCAAACATCCAGATAACCAGCTTTATCTTTTCTTTTTGTGAATATAACATCCCCTGCCAACCTTGGTTTGGGCTGGTTTAACTTTTATGCTTTTGACTCATAAAGTTCCAATTTGGTTTTTGGGTTATATGGTAAAAGTCAACAAAGACACTCCCCCCCCCAAAGCCACCCATTCATGGCTTCCCCCAAAGAATTCTGGGAGCTGTAGTCTGTTAAGGGAGTTGTGAGGAGATCCCAGTTCCCTTCCTAGAGCTACAAATTCAGAGTTCCCTGGGAAGGGAGCTGGGTGGCTAAGCTCAGATGGGTGGAAGTTGCTGTGCAAAATGTCCAGAGGGCCATCAGGTGGACGAAGGCTGGACTAAAAATGCCAAGTTCCTTGAGCAGCTTCTGCCTCTTCTCCATTGTGGACATTTTCTCTTCTCTTCCTCCCCAGATAAAAGACCTCTTCATGAAGAAGTGCCCCGGGGTGAATTCTTTCTTCATTGATGGCTCCTTTCAGTTGCTCTAGTAAGTAAAAGAAAGAAACCAGAGTGCAGCAGAATCAAATTTGCGGCCTGTGTGTGGCCCCCGACAGGTCAACCAGGGGCAAATGTGGCCCTCAGGCCAAAAGGCTAGCCACCCCTGCATTTAAGAGTGTGGGGGCCCCTTTGCCACAAATTCCAGGGCATCTGCTGGGGTGCTTTCTGGCTCCCCCCTCAATTCATTTGGGGGAGGGAGCCAGAAAAGACGTCCAATGCACATTTAAAGCACATGACTTTCCCCAAGGAATCCGGGGGGGGGGGTGTGCTAAGGGGACTGGCAGATTGCAGCTCTGCCAGGGGTTAAACGACTGTTCCCACAATTCTTGCGTGGGAGGGGTAGCATGTGCTTTAAATGTACATTAGATGTGCTTGAAAACTATGGTGTGAATCTGCCCATAGATTTTGGAAGCCCTCCTGGGTGAGGCTACCTGGTGGTTGCAGTGTTGCCCAGCTGCTCCCCACCTGTCCGCCCCTGACTGGGCTTTGATGCTTCTTGCCTCCAGCTTCATCTACTCGGTCCTGGTGTTAGTGGCAGCTGCCCTGTACCTGGCGGGCATTGAGGCCTACCTGGCTGTCATGGTCTTTGCCCTGGTCTTGGGCTGGATGAATGCCCTCTACTTCACCCGCGGCCTCAAGCTGACTGGCACATACAGCATCATGATCCAGAAGGTGAGCCAAAGCAGAGTGCAGTGTCCGGGGCCTGTGAGGACCTTGGGCTGGAGGAGGTCTGGCCGGTCATTTGAAGGTGGGTGAAAAGCTGAAGGGACTATGGGATGCTTGAGGGTTTTGACCAGCAAGGCTGCATTCCTGTGTGCTTATCCTTGCAAAACCAGTTTCTCATGGTTTCTTAGGAACCAGGTTGTGCTAACTTTGTCATCCCTCTAAAAGCTTCAGCAGAGCCCCTGGCAATCTGCTCAGAAGAGTGTGTGGCTGATGGGGTCTTATCTGGGGCAACCGCCTTGCCTTAGTAAACAGAGTCTCAAACAAACTTTATCCTAAGGGCACTGTGAAGCCTTGGTCCCCCCCCCTCACTCTGGGCAGTGCTAAACTCTGCAGCACAGGGGCTGGCATGATCCTCAGAACCTGAAGCTCCCCCAGCATTGCTGGAGAACAAGAGTGGAGCGCCCCCCGCCCTGCGCTTGCTTGGCAGGGGGGACCAAAGAAACCTCTGCACATGCCCTGTGTTCAGATATACAGCTGCTGATTCCTGGAGTTTAAGGACTTGAGGGTCACTCCCTGGTTCGACTGATGGTGTCAAGCATCTGTTTTGGTCCCCAAGTTGTGGAACACTTGTGGAATGTGGGGTGTTGCCACCACCCCTCCAATCATTCAAGATTCGCTCTGGCTCCTTGCTGCAAACATTCCTTCAGATCAGAAGCGGGAACCCTCTTTAGCCCAGGGGCCACTTTCCCTTCTGGACAGCCTCCCAAGGGCCACTTGGCAGTGATGGGTGGGGCTGGAGGCGTGGGCAGAGCAACAAATGCAATTTTTATCTTCCGTTTCTACACATGCTCCCATGCCCCTCTCCCTCCTGGCAAGCAAGAGGCTTGACCAGAGGTCAAAGACACATTCCAGGCAGGCATTTGGGGCCAGTGAAAGGTGTGCCCTGGGGAGGGTTCTGAGGGCCAGTCAGAGAAGCACAGAGGGCCAGATTTTGGCCCCCCAGGGCCTGCCAACATCTCTGGCCATAGCCAAGAGGCAGTTTCCAGGTGTGCTTTACTGCCTCTGCAACAGGTGAGCACATCCCAGTCAGGCAGCAACACGGGGGTGTGAATCAGGGCCGAAGGGAGTGGCACTGAAGGACACATTTGTCCTTGAATTTCCTCACTCTGGCTTCAGACTGTTAGACGACTAATGTGGGGCTCACCCCAGAAGCAGCTGCCTTGAGCCTTTGCCTGCAAACGTTCAGCCTGGTGTGTTGAGTGGCCGCCTTCCCTCTCTGGTTGCAGATCCTGTTCAAGGACCTTTTCCGCTTCCTGCTGGTCTATGTGCTTTTCATGATTGGCTACGCGTCTGGTAAGATGGCTGCCCTTTTCGGAGTGCTGGTTTCTGGGCTCCTTGGTTTTCCTATATTTGAAAATCTGTGTCCTGCTGCTCAGCTGAGCACGCTCCTCACATACCTGCAAAGTTTGAAAGGGGCATCGCCAAGGCTTTTCTTGGGCAGCAACATTCCTTGACACAAATACTGTTGGATTTTGAGGTTTTCAAAAACAGCCTCCAAGGTGTAAAAGATGCTGACTCTGACAAGCTGCTGTATGGCACTTCCAAATGTTTATTAGTGAGACTTGGACATCAAGCAAGCAATTAGCACATAAATTAAAACAAATCAATTACAATTTGGAAACCACAAAACTCAAAACAGCAAATCTAACAAGTCTGGTTAGCAGCAAAACAGAAAGAACATTTCAGTCACCCAACCACATTCCTGAACAGCCAAGTTGCGACTGCTTTTCCTGAATGAACTTACTCACCCAGGCAGATGCTGGTTTGTTTTAAAAATATTTATTTATTGAATAGTTATGAAATACAAATTAAAAATGAACTGAAATGAGACAGATGCAAAGGGTGAGTTACCGATGTTGGAGGTTTGAGACAGCTCAATAACTAGACAACCTTATAACTTCCTTCCTCTGTATTTTATGGAGTTTTGAAATGGAGAGATAACTCAGAATGGCCATCGTCTCGTCCAGTGGTTCCCAAAGAGGGGTCTCCTGCCCACTGGGGGGCTGTGGGATTTCCTAGGGGTGCTAAGATGTCAGTCATGGAGTATCCTCCCCTCCCACGGCAGCCTCAGAGGCAAGAAGAACACACAGTTCGTATTTTATGGTTTTTTATTCAGTCATCTGGTTGCAAGACAGAGGATCCATGTCTCCACGCATAGGAGACGTTGGCTTTTCTGAGTCCCTCTTCTTCCGTCTCCCACAACATCCTGGAAACCTACGGGAAGTCGCAGGAGTCACATCCCCGCATTTTCTGTTCTTGAATGTGGAGGGACTGGCGAGCCCTTGGACCAGGAGGGTCTCCCAGACTCTCCAGGGAGGTCTCTGCTGTCTGCTCTCTAACCCCCCCCCCCATCTTGCAACTAGGGATTTTCTCATTCATCTGTACATCAACCTGTCTCCCTCTCCTCCTGAAACTGCTGGAGACACAGGGTCGAAACGCCCCCCTCCTCCTCCTCCTCCTCTTCTGAGAGGAGCCGATCAGACGAGGCCTCACTTCCCATTCCTCCTGTTCAGTCCGGTCCCTGGCATAAGGGGCAAGCAGGCAGCAGGGGGCGCTGGAGGCGTAAGCTGCCATCACTGCAGCAAGTCCATCAATTTATTGACGTAATTAAACAAAATAGTTTTTAATGGATTTTGAATAAAGGCGCAACTAATTGTTGTGGTTTGGGGTTTTATTTTGTTAATACCTTCCTTGGTGGGTCATGCAACCCGCTATACTGAATAATGCTTTCTATAGGGTAAGGTAGGGGTGCTGGGGGCGAGTTTATGGAATTAAGGGGGGGCCACTGGGATAGAGTATATTGGGGTGGGGGGCAGACTTAGCCTTTACAATTGTATAGTAAACAAACACTTTCCATATTTTCCCAAATGAGTCCTTTTTCTTCTGCACTCTGGTCACCCTCAGGATTGTGTTGCATTGCCACATTTTGGTCGATATTTAAAATCATTTTGGAGAAGCATTTTTAAAAATGGTCCTGTTCAATAGAAGCTATTTTCTGCCCACCTAAAGCTGAGATTTGAATTTTGCATGCTCAATAGAGTGAATTTTCATGCTCAAATTGGTTGAAATTTTTCTGGCGCTCAGTTGGCAGGCAGGTTTAATTCCTATAGATGACAGGCTTGGTATTTTTAAACCTTGTTTCTCTCCCCTCCCAGCTTCTAAATCCAACAATATTTAAAAGTAGAAGCACTGCTGTAAAAAAATATTCAAAGAAGGGACAACACCACTTTGGGTGCCTTCAGACATTGTGAATATTGTGCGAATTTTCCTGAGGTTAGAACTCCTGCCCTGTTTCCTGATTAGCCTTCTGCACGGCATGCCTGTTGCTGTGAACTATGGCTTTGTGACCAATATGTGCTAAATTTCATTCATGCTGGGGGGGCGGGGAGGCCCAACAATCGGCGCCATTTTTGTTTTTTGCTGGAATCAAATAACACATTAGTTTTCTGGAAGTGGCTTTTACATCATGTGAAAGCCCAAATATGAGGCAGAAATTGAGCAGTTAGGAAAACTTCAGGAAAATGGGAGGTGGTGTGGTGCAGTGGTTAGAGTGTTGGGATTGGACCTGGGAGACCAGAGTTTGAATCCCCACTTGGCCATGAAGCTCCCTGGGTGAGTCTCATCCTCACCTACTTCACAGGATTGTTGAGGGAGTTAAAGGAGGAGGAGGAGGAGGAGGAGGAGGAGACCCGTGCAGCCTGAGCTCCTTGGAGAGAAAAAAGGTGGAATATAAATTCAGTGATGAAATGACAATAAGAATAAAATGGACTAAACTGTCCTATGAATGCAGCTTTTGAAGTGTGACTGTATTTGGGACTGTTTAGCCTTGACATCCAGAGGAAGGCGACGTGGTGCCCTCCAGATCATTTAGACTCCAGCTCCCATCAGCCCCAGTCAGCCAATGGCCAGTGCTCAGTGTGCAGCACCCAGAGGGCCCTGGATGGTAGCTCCTGGCCTAGCAGCTCTCCCAGGGAGACTCCCTTGGCTAGTGCAACTGCTCAGTGCCTCCTTGGCTTTCCTGCAGCGCTGGTCTCCCTGCTGAACCCCTGCCCCAGCAGCGAGGCCTGCAACGAGGAGCGCTCCAACTGCACAGCCCCTGCCTACCCTTCCTGCCGGGACAGCAAGACCTTCAGCAATTTCCTCCTGGACCTCTTCAAGCTGACCATCGGAATGGGGGACCTGGAGATGATCG
The DNA here is from genome assembly GCF_965113315.1 of Podarcis vaucheri. Taxonomy (NCBI): domain Eukaryota; kingdom Metazoa; phylum Chordata; class Lepidosauria; order Squamata; family Lacertidae; genus Podarcis; species Podarcis vaucheri. Next base: position 57,288,604 of record NC_138751.1, read on the forward strand.
AGAACGCCAAGTACCCTGGGGTCTTTGTCATCCTCCTTGTCACCTACATCATCCTCACCTTCGTCCTTTTGCTGAACATGCTGATTGCCCTCATGGGGGAGACCGTGGGGCAGGTGTCCAAGGAGAGCAAGCAGATCTGGAAGCTGCAGGTAGGCGAGTCGCAGCGGTGGAGTCAGCCGGTGGGCTTGCAAAGGGCCCAGAACACACCTTGATGCTCTGGAATGCAATGTGCTTGTGAATGCAATGCAATTTAACTGTCTTGAGTTCTGAATTCTAAGCTGCTGTAACCCACCCTGGAATCTGCTAGTGAAGAGCAGGTAACAAATGTAATAAATGTAATAAATAGGTTGAAGTTTAATAGCACGGGAATGGGAGGCTTGCATCTCTTCCATTGCTTCTAGACTGAACTCCCGTCCTGCTTGATTGGGGCAGAGAGGACTCCCGCAAGAGGGCCGCCGGTTCCCCATTCAGATCTCAATTAAAGCCTGGACAAAACCCAGTTGTAAGGGAGTGGCTTAGTAAAAGGCAGTGCACTGTCAAAATAATACAAGAAATCACAGTTTTGCAATGCGGGATTCCTTTATCATTTCTTGGAAAAAATTAGTATGATTTGAGAAATTTGGAGCTTTATAGTGTAGGCAAAAGTTGTAGAAGACATTATGGTGGGGATTTGTTGCTGATGTTTGTTTTTTGCTGTTTTCATGAATAGTATGAAATTGAGTTTGAATAAGGTTGATTCCAACAAATGGACTTTCTCGTGTGGTTTGGCTCCATGCTAAGATGACCTCAGCATTGGTAGCATCCAAAAAGGCTGCAGAGGCAATAGATCACTTCCGACAACATAGTTTTGACTTGCTATAATTCAAATACTCAAAAAAATAATTTAAAAAGTTATTTGCATCAAGTGGGTTGCCTGAATTGCCCTTGGCTTAGCCTGAGGGTGTCATCCTGAGATTGACATCTGGATCAGTAGAGCCACTGAAACCCGGTCAGGAGTGGACTCTCATACTTCTCCTGACTTCTCTGCTTGCAGTGGGCGACAACCATTCTGGATATTGAGAGGTTCTTCCCCGTGTTTGTCAGGAAAGCCTTCCGCTCAGGAGAGATGGTCACCGTTGGGAAGTCCTTGGATGGGACGCCGGACCGGAGGTGGTGTTTCAGGTAAGGGTGAGAGTCCCCATGGGAGAGGGAGACGTTGACTAAATGCTTTCCATTTCTGGATTAGGACCTTGAGCCAGAGTTGTCAGTTGGAAATTGTGCGCCAGTCTGGGTGACAAACCAAATTTTGCCCCAAGGAAAACCTCCCCCCACCTGGGGTGTCAGCAGGCATTGCCCATGCCCTTCCAACCATCCATCTCTTCACACCCATGAGGACTAGGCACTTGAGATACTCAGGGAACTGCATCCTGGATTAGGGTTACATTTTCTGTACTCCTACAGGCACACAGATGCACCTAGTGCTATTTTTCTAGAAAAAAGGCACCAGAACTTGTTCTCTTAGAATGGCAATGGTGCCTCCTTGAGAGGTGCCAGAACTGAGTTCTGGTCAGTTCCGGCTGAAAAAAGCCTCGGGTGCACCCATTCTGACACGCACAGCCTTCCTTTTTGCCTCAGCAAATGCTGCGGGTTCTGGACACTTTGCAGAAAGCCTTACATCACAGAGAGAGATCTTTCCAACATTTAGAAGGTGCTCTCCAAAATGGAATCTTTTTTCTTTTTTGTAGTCTGCCCTATCATTTTAAGACCAGGGCAGGCAATGCCTGTTTTAAATTAGACAGCGCTCCCAAACCAGCTGTTTTTTGTCAGTACCCTTCATGGTGCGGAGAGAGCAACGTAGGGATATAGGAGAGCCAGAAGTGGGGGGTGTTTGGGATGGCGTTTGAGTGGTGGGGTGAGGATTTATTTATTAATTTTTTTATAAAAATTTTATTGGTTTTTCACAATTTATATAAACACAAAAGTACACAATACAAACAAACAAACAAACACATAAACAAACATGTATAATTTCAAATCCTTTTTTCTTAAACCTTACTTCACCGACTTCCCCGTACCTCCCCTTTCTGCATGCCAATTTCCAAATTTGTTTCAGCAAATCCTCCCCCTTGATTTTATCTAATTTTCCCTTATTCTTTTCTTTTACTTAATCTTTTACAGCTGTAATCCCCTTTTTTCTATAACCTCAACATTTTAGCATTCATTAATTTTACAATATTTCTTAAGATAAATTTTGAATTTCTTCCAGTCTTCTTCCGCCGTCTCTTTCCCCTGGTCTCGGATTCTGCCAGTCATTTCGGCCAGTCCCATATAGTCTATCACCTTCATCTGCCATTCTTCCAGAGTGGGTAGATCCTGTGTCTTCCAATACTTTGCGATGAGAATTCTTGCTGCTGTTGTAGCGTACATAAAAAAGTCCTGTCTTTCTTTGGCACCAATTGGCCGACAATGCCCAAGAGAAAGGCTTCTGGTTTCTTAGGAAAAGTACATTTAAGTACCTTTTTCATTTCATTATATATCATTTCCCAGAAGGCTTTAATCTTCGGGAACGTCCACCAAAGGTGAAAAAAAGTACCGTATTTTTCGCCCTATAAGACGCACTTTTTCCCTTCCAAAAATGAAGGGGAAATGTGGGTGCGTCTTATGGGGCGAATGCAGGCTTTCGCTGAAGCCTGGAGAGCGAGGGGGGTCGGTACGCACCGACCCCTCTCGCTCTCCAGGCTTCAGGAAGCTATCCGCTAGCTGTGGGAGACCCAGCTCTCCCAGGGCTAGCGGAGAGCTTGCCTGCACCCCGAAGCTTGGGGTGTGCGGAGCTCAGCACGCCCCAAGCTTCTGGTGTAGCGCAGGGGTCCGCTAGCCCTGGGAGAGCCCCGCGGCTCTCCCAGGGCTAGCGGACTGCTTGCGCGCACGCAAAAGCTTGGGGCGCGCTGAGCTCGGCACGCCCCAAGCTTCTGGTGTAGCGCAGGGGTCCGCTAGCCCTGGGAGAGCCCCGCGGCTCTCCCAGGGCTAGCGGACTGCTTGCCGGCACGCAGAAGCTTGGGGTGCGCTGAGCTCCGCACGCCCCAAGCTTCCGGATAAGCGCAGCGCACCTGGGGGGGAAATAAATTCCCCTTTATTTTCCCCCCAAAAAACTAGGTGCGTCTTATGGGCCGGTGCGTCTTATGGGGTGAAAAATACGGTACCTTCAGTTTCTTTACATTTCCAACACTTATTGTCAGGCACATGCAGCTGCTGGGTGACCTTGGGCCAGTCACACTTCTGTGAAGTCTCTCAGCCCCACTCACCTCACAGAGTGTTTGTTGTTGGGGAGGAAGGGAAAGGAGAATGTTAGGCGCTTTGAGACTCCTGAAGGGGAGTGAAGGGGAGTGAAAGGCGGGATATCAAATCCAAACTCTTCTTCTTCTTCTTCAAATGGTAGATTTTTGCTAGCTTGACTGGGGTCATGTACCACCTGTAAATCATTTTCATAATATTCTCTCTTAAGGCATTACATGCCGTAAATTTTATACCGGTGGTCCACAACTGTTCCCAGTCAGCAAACATAATGTTATGACCAATGTCTTGTGCCCACCTAATCATGGCTGATTTAACTGTTTCATCTTGTGTATTCCATTTCAACAGCAAGTTGTACATTCTTGACAAATTTTTAGTATTGGGGTCTAACAGTTCTGTTTCTAATTTTGATTTCTCCACCTGGAAGCCAATTTTCCTGTTTGTAAACCTCCATTATTTGGTAATAATGGAGCCAACCTCGTACTTTAAACTTCAATTTCTCATAACTCTGTAATTTCAGTTTATCTCCCTCTTTTTCCAAAATTTCCCAATATTTTGGCCATTTGGCCTCCATATTGAGCTTTTTCACGGCTTTTGCCTCCATTGGCGACAACCACCTTTGGGTTTTATTTTCCAACAAATCCTTGTATCTAATCCAAACATTATATAATGCTTTCCTGACAATATGATTTTAAAAGCTTTATGAGTTTTAACCTTGTCGTACCATATATATGCATGCCATCCAAATACATTGTTAAAACCTTCCAAATCCAAAATGTCTGTGTTCTCAAGAAGCAGCCAGTCTTTCATCCAGCAGAAAGCTGCTGATTCATAGTACAGTTTTAAGTCCGGCAGGGCAAATCCCCCTCTTGCCTTTGCATCAGTTAAAATTTTAAATTTTATTCTGGGTTTTTTGCCCTGCCAGACAAACTTCGAAATATCTTTCTGCCACCTCTTGAAACAATCCATCTTATCCACAATTTGCAATGTTTGGAATAAGAACAACATTCTCGGCAATACATTCATCTTAATAACAGCAATTCGGCCTAACAAGGAAAGCTTCAAGTTTGACCATATTTCTAGATCTTTTTTTACCTCTGTCCAACATTTCTCATAATTGTCTTTAAATAAATTCACATTCTTAGATGTCATATTAATCCCCAAGTATTTCACCTTCTTTGCCACAGTTAATCCTGTTTCATTCTGGAACCGCTCCCTTTCAGTAACTGTTAAGTTTTTCTCCAATACCTTAGTTTTTTGTTTGTTCAACTTAAAACCTGCGACTTGACCAAATGCTTGAATTAGTTCTAGAACCCTTTTCGTACTAGTGTCTGGCTCTTGTAAAGTAAGTACCAAATCATCTGCAAAGGCCCTCAATTTGTACTGTTTAGCTCCGACCTGAGGATTTAGACCCTGAACCAGGTCTGAATCCTTGAGGGAAGATGGGTCCCAGGCCCTTTCTTGGCACAGGAGGGCAGGGCATTGCCTTCTGCAGAGTCAGATCTCACTGACTGGCTCCCCAGAGTTTCAGAGAGGGAGCCTTTCCCAGGCCTCCCCGGAGATGCTGCTGGAGACTGAACATTCAAGGACGATGTTCGATGTTCTGCCCTGGAGCGACATGCCTTGCCTGCCCGCCCTTATCACATTGATGCCCCACCATTTTCTCCAAGATGCTCAAGGTGGCAGGTGTGGCTCTCCTCCTCCCCATTTTATCCTCACAGCAACCCTGTGGGGTAGGTGACAGTCCCAAGGTCACACTGTGAGTTTTACACTTGAGCAGGGAGTCCTAGTCCAGCACTCTAACCACTCTATAGCACTGTCCAGGTCGGCTAAACCAGGTCTGCTAAACATTTCAGACCGCCCAGGAGTCTCTCTCTCCTGCTCCCCCTGCCAATACCTCAAATGCCGCAATGCTTCCTTCCTAGAGTGGACGAGGTGAACTGGTCTCACTGGAACCAGAACTTGGGCATCATCAATGAGGACCCCGGCAAGAGCGACACCTACCAGTACTATGGCTTTTCCCACACAGTGGGCCGCCTCCGCAGAGGTAGGTGCTGCGGATTGAAGGCGGGGTGGGGGCTGGAAGGGGTCACGGGTGGGGGGGCATTCTGGAAGCAGGCGCTGTCAGCTTGCTCACAGGAGAGTGGGGTGCTTCTAGAGTCTGCACGGAGGAACCTGCATCCGCAAGAGGCAGCCATGGCCCCCCACTTGGGTGACTTCAAAAGAGGACAGGAGGACAAATTCATGGAAGAGGATGAGGCTTCCAGAGGCTGCACTGACTCTGCCGTTGGAGGCAGGAAGGATTCCCGGTGCCAGTTGCTGGAGATGAGGGTTCAAGAGGCTCTGGCAGCTGGATGGGGGGTGTGACCCACTGCTTTGCCATCCTGGAGCCCTGCAGCAGATCTGGGGGGTTGGGAGTTGTAGTTCTAAACACCTGGAAGGCACCAGGTTGGTAGAAACAGCAAAAGTATTGCTGGGGGGAGGAAGAGGTCCAGAGGGGCAGGTGTCCTGCCCCAAATCAGAGGCACTTGGTGCTGGAGGCTGTGCAGAACCCAGGGAGGGGGCTGGGCAGGCTTCTCTTCTCTGCCCAAGTGGAATGGTGGAGGCCAAGCCTCCTTTGTGGGGAACGGCTGAGGGATTGGGGAAGGTTTTGCCTGGAGAAGAGGAGACTGAAAGAAGGACAGGATAGGATAGCTGCCTTCAATCATCTGAAGAGCCGTCACCTGGAAGATGGAGCCCACTTGTCTTCTCCTGCTCCAGAGGATGGGATCCAAACCAATGCACTCAAATGGCAAAGTGGGAGATCCCAACGAAACATTAGGGAGAACTTTCTGACAGTGAGAGCTGTTGGACAGTGGAAGGGACAACCTCGGAGGGGGGAGGACTCTCCTTCCCTGGAGGTCTTTAAGCAGAGGTCGGATGGGGCCATCTGTCATGTATGATCTAGTTGAGATTCCTGCATTGAGGGGATCGGACTAACCCTACAGTGTTATGATTCTGTGATTCTTTTTCTCTCCCTGTAGATCGGTGGTCCACCGTGGTGCCGCGGGTGGTGGAGCTGAACAAGAACTCGCAGCCAGATGAGGTGGTGGTTCCCCTGGACAGCATGCGCTCCCCTGCAGCAAATGAGCACAAGCCCAGCTACCCCCAGAGCTGGAGAAAGGAGGACTCCCACATCTAATGGATGCGCAAGGAGCAGGGGCAGAGGGAGCTGGTCTCTGGACTGGGATCACGAAGCTGTCCAGCCTCTGTGCCACTGCAAGCACTTGGCGGGCACAGCACCGCTTGGACCCCGTGTGGAGGGAGCTTCCTCTTGCTCCTGCACCTTCACGCGAGGGTCCCGCTTGTAGTCTGCAGAATGTGGCCCACCTGCCTCCTCCAGAGCAGCCCACAGGGGGAGGAGCCTTCCCCAGGTTATCAACTTGAGGTGGACAGCAGAGGCACATCTTTATGGGCTTGCTTTTGAACACAAAAAACAGAGTTGTCACAATACAAAATGATGCGCCAGTGGGTGGAAGCTGCAGAGGCTGGTGACTGGGAACATCGTCCTGTGCGGTCAGGCTACGAGCTCCATGGCGCTGACGTTACAGGAGGCCGGGTGGCGACAGTGACTCTTGCGGGGGCTCTTTGAAGTGGCCAGTGACTCCTGGAGTGGCTCCTTGCGTCCAAGCGGGCTCTAAATTCAGGGTTAACTTGCTGTGATGCTGAGCCGGGGCAAATGGCTGCTGCATTTCTTACTCCAAATAGTTTTATTTTGCACAAGGTTTTGTCTGATTATTTATTTAGTAATAAAAGCCAAAGTATGTCAGCTGCCCCTCCTTGTCTTGCCTGGTGGAGAGAGAGGGGTGCAAGGGTGCAACAGGCAGGGAGTCTGCCGGGTCACTGTGAGCAAGTCACACGGCTGCATCTCACCCCATGTTGGGCCCCCTCAGCCCCTTCCCAAGGAGGCCTCTTTCTCCCTCTCAGCTGCTCAGTTTGCACAGAAAACCCCAAGTTTCTTTGTGCCATTTTTTATCCAGAGACACTGTTCTTCCAAATAGATCTGTTTAGTCTGCCCCCCCCCCACGGCTGCTGAGTTTGTGAGCAGCACAACCATGTGGTCCTCTGCTTAGAAATAGTGCAGGGGTTGTGTGTGCCAGGGGTGGGGAGCCTGCGGCCCTCCAGATGTTGTTGGACTCCCAACTCCAATGGTCAGGGATGGTGGACGTTGCAGTCCATCAACATCAGGAGGCCTACAGGCTTCCTCGTCCGCATTCTGGACTTTGGGAGCCTGCCTGGTCAAAAGCTTCTGCTAAAACAACGCAGTTCTGAGGTGGTTGATTCTAGCAAGACCTGCTCCAGCGGATGGGGCGGTGGGGCTCAGCTGCATGCTGCCATTCCCAGAATCAGAATACTAGAATCAGATAATGGTGGAGTTAGAAGGGCCCCAGGAGTCATCTAGTCCAACTCCCTGCAATACAGGACATCACAGCTAAAGAATCCCTGGCAGACGGCCATCAAACATCTGCTTAAAAACCTCCAAGGAGGGAGAGTCCTCCACCTTCCCAGGGAGTCTGTTCCACTCTTGAACAGCTCTTACTCTCCTTAATGCTTAGTCAGAATCTCCTTTCTTGTAAGTGGATTCCATTGGTTTGGATCCTCCTCTCCAGAGCAGGGGAAAACAAGCTTGCACCCCCTTCCACGTGGCAGCCAGGCAGATGGTTGAAGGTGGCCCCCTTCTCCAGGCGGAACATGCCCAACTCCCTCAACCGTTGGCAAAATTATTTGGCAAAACTGTAGTTTTAGTTTTGTCACAGGATTTGCAGGCGGAGGTGCCTCTCCTAGTTCAGCCTGCATAGCAGCTTTAGTTAAAGGGTAGGAAAAAATAACCCCACATCCAAGGGGGGGGGGGCAGTCTGGCATCCGTGGTGTACAGTGAAGTTTTAAAATCACATCTAGGGCAGAAGAAGAGATTACCCTTAGCAGTTCACACCAAAGCCTCTGCATTGCTATGGAGCAGGGGGTTTTGCTGCCTATTAGAATGGTTAATAAATGTTGCTTAATAATATATTAACCATTGAAATAAATACTTGAGTGATAGCTCACAGCCTTGGACAGGAGCACACTCTGAGCCACAAGGGGGCAGTGCAGCCCCGGGTACAGTCTCTGCTGGGATCCATTTAAAGAGAGAGCAGTTCTGCTGGCACTTCCTCAGCTTGTGGCAGGCAGGCATCCAACAGGTATGGCATTCCCATGACTGCTTGGAGCTGACACCTGTCAAAGCAGGGCTAGGGAGTCAAGCCGTGGGCTTTGGACTGCCTCTCCCATTGCCCCCCTGTCTGGGGCTTCAGTCCCAACGACATTTGGAGGGGCCACGGGTTCCCCACCCCTGCCAGGGAAGAGAGATAGTCCCTCTGAGCAAGTGCAGAGTGCCTTTCCCAACCAGCAAGCAGCTTTCTTTGAGAGTTGCTGTAGGGCAGCACTGGGTGCATTTCCATCACAAGCACAGAAGTGCCATTCTGCAGAAAGGAATCCCACCACAGTGCTTCACCTGTCAGCTCCCCCATAAGCCCCCCCTCGCGCCCCCTGGGTTTGTGTCCTGATGGTTTGGCAATGGGGGAGGAAGAGGAGTGAGACAGACGTGGGGATCCGAGGGCTGAGGAGGCAGCATCTTAAGCCAACAAAAGTCAATTACTGCTGGGGGTCACAATGGCGCTTTGTCACGTTGAAGCATGACAGGCGCCTGGGCGATGATGGAGCGCAGCATAAATCGCCCGCGTCAGGGGAGTCTGCCGGCAATGGACTAAGCAAGTGATGTGAAATTGCAGAGTAAATATTCCAAGGAAGGCTCCCTCCCTCCCTCCCTCCCTCTCTCCTCGGTAAGCACTTGACTAGCCCAAAGCGCAGTAGAGGAAAACTCTGAATTGCATCTTTACAGCTCCAGCGTTAATCTCATTTTTGACACTGATGAGGATTTTCTCAGTTGCTCTCTTAAAGGAGACCTGGGAAGAGGCGGACAGCCTGCTTCTAACAAGGCTTGATGTGTGGGAACACGTGTTGATTTCTGAAGGGAGCGCTGGCTCTTGGAAGAGTCCTAAAGCAGAGAGCTATCTGGGGCTGAACAGCTTGGCCTGCTGAACAATGCAGTGAGACGCAAAAGGTTGCACATTATTCCACCAGCCAAACTGCTGCAATAAAGATAAATACATAGGTGATGCATTAGTACAGTATTGGACACATGTGAGCAACACCCCCCACCCCAGCAGCTGAGCAGCCCCTTTTACCACCCTGCACTCAGAATCCTGAAAATGTAAAATAAAACTGCCTCAGGGGGCACCTGAGATTAGAATCCTAGAATTGGAAGGGAGCTCAGATTCCATTGGTTTGGATCCTCTCCTCCAGAGCAGGGGAAAACAAGCTTGCACCCCCTTCCATGTGGCAGCCATGCAGATGGTTGAAGGTGGCCCCCTTCTCCAGGCGGAACATGCCCAACTCCCTCAACCGTTGGCAAAATTATTTGGCAAAACTGTAGTTTCCGTTTTTAGTTTCCGTCCATTCTGCTGCAACGCAGGAACAGATTGCAGGGGATTCATTAACAAGCCTGATTGTCTCTCCTGGAATTTGATGGCCTCTGCAGCTACTGCTTCTGCTGCCCAAACAAGTTGCCTCCAGTTTGGTCATGCGTGGCCTAATTGCCCAGTAACTGAGAACACTGGGGCTTCCAGGGGACGCGAAGCAGGTCTTCCTTCGTCCCCAACCCAGGCAGGGCTCAAGCATCTGTCCCAAGCAGGCCTCAGCCCAACAATCACTTGGGGGAAAGAGCAAGACATGGGGAAACGATGTATTTGATTTCTAGGATAGAGAGATGCCAGGGAGATTTATTGCCCGCAGTCACAAGTGCCCAGAGCGCCAATGCAACAGGTCCCTCCTGCCAATGAAGGCCACGGACCAGATCGTTTTGCCAAGAGAAGCTTTTCTCCCTCGTCACACTGGACCTTGAGGACGTCCAACGAAAGCGAATGTTGGAAGCCTGAGGACAGAGGAAAGAAAGGACTTCGTCATGTTCCCCATCGAGAAGGGCGGAAGAGGACTGGACCAGTTCCCAGAGGAGAGGGCTATTGATGACTCCTAGCCAGGAAGCAGGAGGCACCTGGGGGGGCCACTGCGGGGACCGGAGGCTGGACGACATGCCCCCCCGCCTCATCCAGCAGCCTCTTCTTGTAAAAGTTGAGAGAAAGGGGGGTGAAGAGCGCAGGGAGCAGCTTGGTTTCTGGAGCTGCTTTTCATTTTTCAAGAAATGGATTCTCCAGCATTCATTGCAAGACAATAAAAACAGCTGACAATAAGCGCTGCAGTAATGAACGCTTCAGGAGCGGAGGTAATTGTTCAATTAAGATTAACACATTACCAAAGTCCCATATTCTCTCCCCGCCCCCCCAGCTCTTTATTCTCCTATTGTAATTTAAGAACGTCAAGAAGGGATTTAAAAGCCCCTCCTGTCAATGCAACACACAATCGTTTTTATTATCATCGGATCCCCTCATTTCCCCTCCCCTGGCATAACAAATCGAGGCAGGCTGATGGGGGGAGGCAGGAACATCCCAGGGAAGAAAGGGGTGCTTAACGCAGGAGCCAAAGACAGAGAGAGAGAAGGGGGGGGGCAGAGAAGTTGCTGCCGTCCACATTCTCACTTCTGCAAAACTCTGAAGGGGAAGGGTGGGGGTCCTCCCCTGATTTTGCTTCCCCAACTTAAATTGGGGCTGCCGTGTTAAATTGATTCATTGGCTCCACTGATGCACACAACTTTTTTACAAAAAGCCCCCCCCCCCCATAAAATGGTCAGATTTGTTTCTTTGTTTTTAAGTGTTTTTTATAAGAACCATCTCTCTCTTAGGCTTAAAACCAGCTTAAAACACAACTAGGTCGTTCTTTTTCTCAATCGAAACCAGTTTTGGGGAAAAGGCATTGAAATGCAGCCATTTCATAGGCAACAAAAGGATGGACACCAGATAGATATGAATCGGGGCCAACATTGTGTGTCCACCCCTTTCCAAGCCAACGGATGCGGAGTAAACGGGAGTGTGCACATAGCCTTAGAGTAAAATCCAAAAAAGTACTTTTTTGCTTCAGAACTGTTGGCTTACTCATGCGTAGATTTACGCAGATGTAGATTAGTCAGTCAACTGAAACTCCTAATTAAGGGACTTGGGCCCCAGCTGCAACCTCTGTTTAACGCAGTATCATACCACTTTAATCAGAAACAAGGAATCCCAGGCACTGTAGTTTGTTCAGGGGGCTGAGTTGTGAGGCGGCACCCCCTCCCCTCCCCCCTCCCAGAGCTACAATTCCCAGAGTTCTCTAGGGGAAGATGGCATGTTCAGCCAATTTGAAAATTGTAACTCTGCAAGGGGAATAAGCTACTGTGACTGCTTTAAAGGTGTGGGGCAGATGCGGCCCAAGTCCCTTAATTAGGAGTTTCAGTTGACTTGGGGGGGCGGCAAGATTTATTTACTGGAGCAACAGCCTTAACCCTTGCAATGCTTTTGCACTGGGGAGCCCACGGTGTGTGTGTGTGTGTGTGTGTGTGTGTGTGTGTGTGTGTGAAGAGCACCTGCTGTGTCAGGTTGTGAGATAAAGCCTTCATGGGACACGAGTCTGAGCCTCTAAGAGCCTGTGAAAACAGGTCTGGGGGCTCAATGTAGTGAACCCTGATGCCTAGGAAATGCCACAAAGCCTCTGGGACTGCAGTGGGGGTTTATTTTGGCCAGTTCTGGCCAGTTGCTGGGATTTGTGGTAGGTGAAAGGTGTTGCCCTGGGGACGTTTCCTGGGCCTCAGGCCTGGCTCCCCTCCCCCTTGGCCGGGGCCAAGCGCGGCTCCCGGGAGGAGGTCACAAAGCACATTCCAAGCCACAGTCAATATGATGTCTATTGCCCCAAAGCCACAAAAATGGCGCTGCATTAACAGTCCTGGGTAATAAACAAGTATCGACATCTTCTATCGTCAATGCAGGAGTCACCTGACCTTTGCAGCCCATGCTAAATTGACACACAGCAAAAGCCAACACCCCCACCCCACCCCCCAGCAGGAGAGAGAGCAAGGGGACGGGAGACTTTAAGGGGAATATAGAAGAGTGGTTTTTTTAACGCAGGCTCTGCTTGTTATGAGAAAGTACTTGAATACTGAAGGATGACATCACCCCATGGATTGAAAGCACTGCGATGAGACTTTAAACGCCACGGCTTCCGTCAAGGAATTCTGGAAGCTGAGAATTATTAGGGGGCGCCTGTTCTCCTCCCAGAGTTACAATTCCCAGGGTGGTCTAACAATAAATTCCTCTTCCAAGGGAACGCTGGGAATTGTAGCTCTTTGAAGGTAACAGGCACCTCCGAATGGCTCTCAGCACCCTTAACAAACTACAGCTCCCAGGTTTCTTTGGGAGAAGTCGTGCCTGTCTAAAATAGTATCATAGCGCTTCAGATACATGGCCTAATGCACAAGATCACGCGATGTTGCCTTAAACCAAGTCAACCCATCTTCCCCCACCTGGCAAGCCACCCACGTTTTGGATTACAACTCCCCCCCCCTTGAAACCCCCAATTCAAAAGACCTGCAGCCACCAGCCAGCCCTGACAGACCTGCTCACCCCAAACAAAGGAGGAGTCAGAGACAGCATGCGGTTGAGCAAATGCCAAGCACAGCGGCAAATTTATTTTTAGATAAATTTGAAGGTTAATTTTGGAAACGAACATTCAATCAAAGTGAGAGATGAACGGAGGCTCCCCCCTCCCCGTTTAAATTATTTTCTGAGCTGTGCAGTTTTACAGTAGCTGCCTCCTGAGACCTGCTTTATCAGATGCTTCCCTTGAAATTATTTTTATCCTCCTGACTGTATTTTGATCAGGCCAGGTCTGCAGGGGGAAAATGCTGCGATCCTCTGACACGTCATAAAGCCTCGCAACTCTTGGCTTGGCAAGAGAGAGTTGGATGCTTGGGAGATAAATGACAAATGTCCCCCAGATACGTCAGCCTTCTGGGCTACTTCCTGCTGAGTGTATTTTGGAGCCTCGACGCAGCTTCCGCCTGCCTTGACACCATCAACACTTCTGCTTATTTTGCTGAGTAAGTTTCTAAACCCCTGGAGGTTTCTAAACAGAGGCTGGGTGGCCACCTGCCAGGGATTCTTTAGCATTGTGATTCCTGCATTGCAGGGGGCTGGACTAGATGACCCTTGGTAGTCCCTTCCAACTTTACGATTCTGTTAATCCTCTCCGGGAGGGAATGTGGGTGTTTTGTCCCTCAGTGGCACTGAGTGTTGTGCCCCTCACCAATGCCCCTCCGCTGGCCCTTGCAGCTTGCGACCCCCTCCCCTTAGACCTCCTCCCAGTCTCCCTGATGGAGAAACTGCCATGGCGTGGCTCTGCTCCTTGTCAGCGCAGGAGGCAGCCTGGCCTGCTTGGCGTTGGTGCCAGCAAAGGCAGGCAGCGGGTGGCAGAGCTCAGTGGCCAATGGGGGGGAAAGCGAGATGTGCCTTCCAGTTTCCAAAGGAGGGAACTTTTTACACACAGCTGGCAAACTCACATGCATTTTCCAGAGCTGTGCCACATGTCGGGAGCTGCTCTGAGGATTCTCATTGGTTGCTCCCCACTTCAAAGGGGCAGATTAATGGAGGAAGAGACTCTGAGATGAAACAGTCAGCTGGGGCTGGGGACTGGGGAGAGATCAAAGAGAATTGACATTAGACACGTGGGCAGAGGGAGTCAAGTCAGCCCAAGCTCAGGGGCTCCTCTGGCACCCAGCTCCTTCCAGGCACCCTGGCTGCAATATCCGGCCATACCTTTCAGGCCAGGGATGCATTTGGATGGGGCTGCTGTGTCGAAAGCGCTTGTAGCCCTGACCTGGCAGGAACCAGGCTGCCCTTCCCACTGCCAACCAGGCTGGAATGGCGCGTCTGGCAGAGCCCTGTGAAGTCCCCTGCTGACTTTCCACCTGTTACTGCAAAGATAAGGCCAAACAATTTTGATTTTTGGTTAAAATAAATATACCTAATAGGAGTCTCAGGAGTTGACCCATGGGCCCATCTAGCGCAATATTGTCCAGACTGAGTGGAGCAGCTCTCCAGGGCTTCCAGCCACTCCCAGCCCTCCCTGGAGATGCCAGCGGGGATTGAAAGTGGGGCCTTCTGCAGGCCAAGCCGGTGCTCTGCTGCTGAGCTACAGCCCTCCCTGCAAACCAGGGAACAGCAGCCGTGTTCCTGATGCAGAGCCGCGGCCAGTGGGGGCACAATCCTCACCCCGCCCCCACCAGAGCAGGCCAGCAGCTCTGCAAAGTTCAAAGGAGTCTGCAAAGCCAGCTTGCTTAAGGCTTTCCTGCCAGTAACTCTCCTAATGCAGGTAATGAGATTTCTGCGTATGCAATGCAGCCTAAAGGCCTCAGCTCTGGCAGGGGAGTCGAGTCCCATCTGTGGGGCCAAGGGCAAGGAGGGAGGGCAGCCACCCCACCCACTGCCTTTGCCCCTGGGTGTGCCAGAGGAGAGCACCAGCACAGACACACCAGACGCACTTCTCCACTGGCAACGGACAAGCATTTGCCTTGGGTTGGCTGGCTGGCAAGCGGAAGAGGTAGGGCGAGTTTCAGGGCTTGGGCTGAAATGCCCCCTGAGCACCAGGCACCTAAGCGGGGTGACGTTAGTTTAACAGGATTTGCAGCATAATGTGCTTAGGAAGGAGGGCATGTGTGCGCAGCTCGGGGGAATAAATAACCCATTTTGACGGCTGTCGAATGTCATCAGAAAGCTGCCTGGAAAGGTGGGGAAGGAGGCCAAGGCAGCAGTGGTGGGAGAGGCAGAAAGCAGAGGGCATCTCACCCGCTCTGCTGAAAGACCAGCTTCATCCAGGCCCGGAGCTGCCTCCATAACAAGTCCACAAGCAGGACCCAAGCACAACGGGGCACACAGGTATTCAGAGGAGGGCAGCATGTTTTGCATCATCAAAACATTGGGGGTTTTAGAACATGTGAATTTGCGTAAAATTTGCATATGGCAATTTACATGCCTCCTTTTCTTCAGGGTTCATTATTGGGCTGGACAGCCCTTCAAATGCAGGGCTGGCCTCTGATGGCCTTTCAAAAAAGAGGAGCGTCACCTGCAGAGGAGGCCCCAGCAGTCAGTGTGCGGCTGGACAAGGCAAGGGGAAGTGAATGTTTGGGTGCATCTTAGGATGAGTGCCAAAGTGGAACCCAGCCCACAATGACATGCCTCCCAACATTCCTCAGGTAAAAATAGGGACATTGCTCACCCCCCCCCCCGCAACTGACCCTCCTCGCCCCCCCCATTTTCGCCCCCCCGGCATTTCCTATCAGAAGAAGGGCGAGTGTCACCACCACGACACCAATGGGACACAGCACACCTGCTCTCCGCCATCCTGAGAAAACACCTTAATTCTGGTTTTATGTTATCCTTTGATAGATTAGCAAAACTAAAAACACTCCAATAAATGCATTTTATAAAGGGATAAGATTAGATGTGGATGCACAAAGCTTTTTTCTTTTTAAAAAACCAAGCCTCCTTGCTCTCCGCTGTTCTTCCTGTCCAGGGCAGCCCTGCCCTCTGCCTGGACCTCACATCCTGCAGGGCTGGGCCTTGGCAGCGGCAGCCTCCTCCTCCTCGCTTGCTCTCCATTGGCTGCTATCAGCTGCCCAAGGAAGGCGGCTGGCCAGGGCGACTGTGGAGAGGCACCAGGATGCTCCCCTGCAGCCCCACCGCTGAGGACCAGCTCACCCTCCGTGGCACTGGCAGGGGAAACAGGGACATTCCAGGATCAATTCAGAATCTGGGATGGCTTCTGTAATTGCTGGACTGTCCCTGCGAAATAGGGAGACTTGGAGGCTATGCAATAAAGTTGGTTAAGGTGCCACAGCAGAACTCTGCTGCTTTTGCTGCGCGGGACCAGTGCTCTCCCCCTTCTGGAAGTTGTTAGCATGCAAACAAGTTGCTCAGCCTGTTCCTTTGATTGCTAGCCCTGTGCATGACCAGTGCCATTCAAAAAGGTACCCAAAGGTTGGGTTTTTGTTTGATTATTTTTATTTTATTTTATTGCATTTACACCCTACCTTTTCCTCCAAGTAGCTCAAGGTGGCCCATGTGGCTCCCCCGCCCCATCTCATTTAATCCCAACAACCCTGTGCAGCAAGTCAGGGTGATAGGCAGTGAGTGGCACGCAAGGTCACCCAGGGAGCTTCATGGCCAAGGGAGGATTTGAACCCTGGTCCCTGCCAGGTTCTAGCCTGACACTACTAACCACTACACTACACTGGCTCATGTGCTTGCGAACTGTGGCGAGGAGACCGGGGAGCAGGAAAGCGAGGCTAATCTGTGCAGGGGGGGAGATTCTGCTCTTGTAGATTAATTAACGTAAAAGCCCAAGGCTAAGACCTTGTACATGCAGCATTAACCTGGATCCAGACAGGCCTGCTCTCCTTCCTTCCTTCCCTCCCTCCCTCCCTCCTTCATTCTTTAGTTTTTCTTGCCAGAAGGATGAAATGCAGTGCCTGGCAGAATTTATAGGGTCAGAGGACAGCTTCATCATACCTGGGTTGCCTCTTCTAGGAGATTCATTACAGGCCTATTCTCCCGTCCCCAGGGCCCCCTCCAGAAGTGAGACCCAAGGCAGCAAAGGAACTGACCCAGCTCAGAGGCTGATCCCACAGTAAATCAGATGTCATTCTGCAAATGTAACTGGAGAAAAGTGTTCTCCGTCTTCTTTTCTGTAGGATCAGAAAAGCCCAGTCTTTCCACTGCAGGGACAGACCTGCTTTCCTGCTTGAGAAAGAGAAAAAGCCTTTCATTCGCAGAGCTGGGCTGGCTGAACCCTTAAGAGTCCAGAGCCTTAGAGACTTGCTGCTGCTTCCTCCTGTCTCAGAACCAGGTAAACATCACCTGTTTCTATCAGCCACAGAAGGAAGGGCCCCTTGCAAAATCCCTTTTCTCTTAGTGTGACAGGTGGGTGTACTGAGCCTGTTCCTTTCTTGGTTTGCACCATGCAGCTTCACCGGAAGAGAGCATTTTCTTGCACCCTGTGGAGTCAATAGGGGATAGTGCTTTGCTTGCAGCCTGCTGACTGGAGGAACGGTGTAATTCTGCTGCCTGTATGAGGCAAAATTGGAAGCCCATCCTCTGCCCTTGGCCATCTGTTGGGAAGCTGTGGGAAGAAGCATTTAGCAAGACAGGGCGGGGGGGGGAGCACATTGCTAGCACCAGATAGTGTTCAGAAATGTATGTATAAGGATGTATAAGTTATTCTTCAACAAATTAAATAATGAAATAATGGGAGCAACGTGACACCAGGATGCTGATGTTGAGGCACAGCTTTGCTTGTCCATAACATCTGAATCAGGAGAGGCTGTAAAATTTTCCTATTCCTCTGATGCAGACTGTTAAGAATACATTCCCCACAAGGTCTACTGAAGTTTGCTTTTAACTTCTTTTGGTTTTCAACTTCTTTTTAACTTTATGTGATTTTATTGTTTGGTTTTATGCTTTTATACTGTTGCAAATCGCTCTGATATATCTTTATGATAGAGGTATATAAATATTTCCATTTAAAAAATGAAATTGGGAAGTTCATAGAACAGAATTGTAGAGTTGGAAGGGATCCCAAGGGTCATTTAGTCCAACCTCCTGCAATGCACCACTGGTCCGGGTGGCTCAGTATTGTCTACACTGACTGGCAGCGGCTCTCCAGGACTGCAGACGGGGGTCAACCCGGGGACTTTCTGCATGCCAAGCAGCTGCTCCCCAAAAAGATTTGCCTTATTCTGGTGCAGCTCCGCAGTGTCTTCACGGACTGGCAGCGGCTCTCCAGGACTGCAGACAAAGAGCCTTTCCAGCCCTGCTTGGAGAAACCTGGGGCTGAAGGGGGTGGAGGGCTCTTTGCATGCCCAACAGCTGCTCCCCCACCAGCTGTTCTTACTGCCCAGCTTGGGCCAAGCGAGCACGGCTTTGGCTCACAGCGCTTGATGTGGCAACGCTGAACCGAGTGGCTGTCTCTGGCCGTGAGAAACTCCTCCAGCCTCCATTTCCCCCGTTTCCTCCGCAGAATGCAGCACCTCCACGTGTCTTTTATTCGCCTCTCTCCCCCTGACATTTTTTTTAAAAAAAGATCTAAGCAAATATTTTTCCTGAAGACAATTTAATTTGAACGTGCCACAAGGCAGTCAGATCTCCTGCGCTGATTTCTCTCCCCCAGCCCCCTCCTTCTCCCCCCCCCTGTAGCATGAGCCTCAGTGAAATTCCCCCTTGTGCCAATCCTTCTTTGTTCCCTTGATTGGCTGTCATGGTGGCTACAGTGCCACTGAGCGAGCGCTTCCTTCCCAGCTTGCCATAAATATCCAGAGAAACACGGGAGCCAGAGTTAGAGGAGGCGCGCGGGGGGAGGCCATAATCCCTCCGTCTCCAGAAGGGCTAGCCTCTTCTCACCTGGGGAGCATTCCCTCCTGCTGGGTCTCCTGAACACGGAGCAGAGCAGAGACATTCAAAGTAGAGCTGGAAGGAACCTCAAGGGTCATCTGGTCCAGCCCCCTGCAAGGCAGGAATCACAGCGAATAAGAAAGTAAAAGAAGCTGGGGAATTGAATGCAGAGATGTGGGAAAGTCATGTGCAAATTCTCCACTTCCCCACAAGCAAAGTCAGAGCACGCGTGATATCAGCATGTTGCATGGCGTGTGCACATGGCATGCCCACGTCGCCTGGCAGCGCCCCCCACAATTGCGGGGGCAAGCTGGTGCGCTTGCTTCATTGGATGTCCTTTGCTGGATGTCCATGGTGCTTCTTAACTCAGCCACCACAGCAGGAACAAACCTTTCCGTGGCACAACTCTTGGCCTGGCATCCAAGTGCAGCAGTTAAAGGGCTGCCCTTTCTTCCATGTTTAGGCTGCAAGAGTGGGACTGGAAGAGGTCCTGTGTTGTCCTAGTGTGAGGGAGGAAGCCTTTGGCCCCTCTATGGGCTGCATGAAAAGCAACTGCTGAAATAAGAGACTTCCCCATTGCACCCCTGCTAGTGAGATCCGCAGGCCCTCCAACAAGGCTTAGCCATTTCCCCCCAGCTGGCCTTGAAATGTTCCTACTTGGTAAGGTGGAGGAGGAAGTGGGTTGCATCTGGGAGGAACAAGGGCAGGAAGAGAATCAGATTTCCCTGCTGAGAGATTGTCCTTGGAGGGGACCTCTTCTAGAGGAGAAGAAGTCTGGCCAAATTGCTGCCTGGGATCCAGGGACATTTCCCATAGTGGAGGCAAGGGTTAATCATGGCAATGGAAACCCTTCCCTTGACCCTGGGATCAGAGGTGGATTTAGCAGAGTTCAGTCCGCTGGGCACAGAGCCTCGGGGGTTCTGCAAGGGGTGACGCAGCTAGGATGTAGAAGGCAAGAGGCGGTGGAATTTAAGACCCTAAGGTCTGCCACTGCTGGGATGGTGTGCATGTGGACAAAGCACTTTGCATGCACCTAAGAGCAAGTGTCACATCAGGCTTCTGGCATGCATTGTGTGTGTTCTACATGCCCAAACCACACAGTGCATAGTTGAGAGGGTAAGACAAATTCACGGAGGGCAAGGCTACCAATGGCAATGAGCCGTGCTGGCTCTATATACATCAGCCTCTGAATGCCTGTCATTGGACAACATGCTAAGGCCCTTCTGTCCTGCTTCTCGACAGAGACCATTAAGCGAACAAAACCTCTCTGCGCTTTACATAAAAAATATATAATTACATAAAAAACAGATATAAGATTTATCAAAATAGAGTTGAAAAATCTGGTTGGCCACTGTGAAAAAGATCACGTGGGACTAGATCGGCCTGTCTCAACCTTGGGTCGCCAGATGTTCTCAAACTACAGCTCATCCCTGGCCAATGGCTATGCTGGGTAAGAAGGATGGGAGCTGTAGCCCAACCACGTCTGGCGAAGGCTGCGAAAGGCTGAACTAGATAGACTTTTGGCCTGAACCACTGCGAACTGCTACTTTCAGCACCCATCCTTTGTATAGTTGGCAAGGGCCACACGGCTCAGTGGGTACATCATCTGCTCTGCATGCAGAAGGTCCATCTCTCCCCCTGCAGCATCTCCAGGCAGGGCTTTCTAAAACCAGGTTCCACAGAGCCAGGGTCCGACTTGGTGCAAGGCACGTTCCTGTGTTCCTCCTGCCATTACCTCTGCCATCTCCAGTGGGGAAGTTGGCAATGGCCAAGGCAGATTATCCTGGTGGGAGAGACATGCCATCCTGTTGAAATGGACATCTCTTTGCTGCTTGATCCTCTCTCTCTCACACACACATCTTTTACATTTATAGCCCACCTTCCTTCTGTCATGGAACCCGAAGCAGTTCCCACCCAGGCACTGACCAGACCCAGACACAAGTACACATGATGCTCTTACAGCATCTAACTAGATGCCTTTGAAGAGCTGCCCTGCCAGCTCCGACTGCAGTCAAGTGGTGGCATACGCATGCGCTGTTTTCCTGGGCCATGTTCTGACCCTCTTTCCAAGAAGTCTGAAGCCGTTTTCTGCCAGCAGAGGGACACCCAGACTCTACGTTTCTCAGGATTCCTGGCTCATCTGCCTTCCCCTCTCCATGCAGAGCATGAAATTTGAAGACAGGTTGTTATGTGTGCAAGGAAAGACAAATGGAGGCAATTTTGAGGAGCATCCCACAGGCGCAGCCGTTGCCCAGATATAGAATAACCTTTGTGTGAGCAGTCAAACCGACAGCAGCACCACCCCTCTTCCAAGAAAGGGGAGCGCTTGGGAATTGGGAGGCTCATGTGGGGAGAGGAGAAGACATCACACAAAGCCTACCTCTCCTGGTAGCAAGCACATATTTTCATCCATGCCAGTCTCTCCCCTTCAAGGCCACGGCATAAAAACAAGTAAACAGAAATGAAGAGAGCGCACCAGACTCCCTCCTCACAGGATCAGCCATGGAAGCCCTGATTCAACAAAATTACCTCTGGGGCTTTTGCGCATCATTTCAGCCAGGAGCCCATTTTTCAGCTTAAAAGACCATGAAGCGCGCACCCCTTTTTTAGGTGCTGCCACATTTCCATCTGAGGTCTTTATTTGGAAGAGGTGCCACTTTCTTCCTCTGGATGAAAAAGCGAGAGGCAGTATGGGAAAGTCTCGCCCTCGAAGCGAGAGTCCTGCCAGCCTCCCAAGCGTGAAAGCTTTTCTGCGAGGCCAGAGGCCCACATAATGGCGCACCATATGCCAAATCAGGGGGAAGACAAGGGCGTGAGTGATAGCAGCTCTGCGCCGAAACCTCTTTGGCATTTAATACCATTATCCCCAATGCAAGGAGCTCATTGTTTGGGGCAGTAATCTGCCCCCTCGCCCACAGCGGATGGGGTCATGGCAGGGAGAAGGCGCTGTTTCAGCTGTCTGGGAACCCCAGAGGACAAACCCTGCAGGGAGCAAGAAGGAAGGAGCCTGCTGGCCAATCCCCCCTCCCCAAGACAAAAAAATAACATTCCTCCATCACAGCTTTTCCTGACAGGAGATAAATTCACCTCAGAGAGAAAGTGTATTGGGGTGTGGGGAGGAAGCTTGTGGTCTTTGTCTTAAGAAAAGGAGCACAAGGGTTTTTTTAAGAGGACGACATGGCTGTGTGTCTTGGGGGGGGGGGGCATATCCAGACCACCAGCTGGATCTGAAAACCCACTTCAAGAGCCGGCATAGAGAGTCCTGCTGTTTGGCAAAAAGCTCCACTTCTTATGCATCATATAAATTATCTATTGACCTTTGCGGTTGCCAAGGAAATGCCCTGGACTCTTAATCCTTTCAGAAGATAAATAAAAGCCGCCCTATGTCCCAAAGTCAACGGGAAAAGGAGTTTGGGGGATCATTTTCTACAGGGAAATAACACCACAAGGAGGGAGAGAAAACTGTTTTGTAATAATTCACCATTATAAAATTTTCCTTGGTGTGGTAAAACTGTGGTAGACGGACCTCTATCATTGAAGAATTCGCCATCTATTTTCTGTTTTTTCATCAAAACAATGAACAGGGGTGGCAGCACTAGCAGAGGCAGCTCAGCATTCAGTGTTGACACTTTCCTCTAATTTACACATTATTCCGAGGAGTACAATGCAAGCTTATCTGGTGCAAAACATGAGGGAAATCAGTGTTTTAATTATGGGGTCAATGCTGAATCCAGCAAGGCACAGCTAAGAGAAGTAAAAGAAAGAGAAGGGGATTAGGAAATGTTGAAGAAAACATGGCTTCCAAATTGTGTGGTAATATTTTGCATGACTAGAGAGAGGGAGCACATGAGGGGAACAGCAAAACTAAAAAATGAAGGGTGACGTCTTATGCCGTACAAATCTTCAGAATGTCAATAAATCAAGTTATAGAAAAACCCTCCCCGCAAAAGTTCAACACTTCCTTATGAAGACTCATTTCCAAATAAAATGACACACTGGGGGAAATCTGACACACTAGACGTTTGACAGAGGATCCACCCTCAGCCCCCTTCCTTGGGGTGATCTGGCTCTCCCCTGCGGTCAGTAAGGGCAGAAGCTGCCTGCTCCCCATCTGGGGACCCCCATGTGCTTTGGTGAGGCTGTGGGGCTCCCCCGTGCTTCCTCAAGCACCAAGTGGGTCTCGGGAGACCCAGGCAGGCCTGCTTCTTCGGCTGAAATGGGTGGGAAACTTCCTTTGTGGACGGAGGAACTCCACGTGGCCAAGGGCGCTCCCACTGGGGGGCCATGGGGGTCCCCCCTCCGTGTGACTTGCCCTGCTTCCCCCCCCCACTGAAGAACAGGAAGGGAGAGCAAAAGGTATACAAGCAAATTCCAGAACCAGACAGCCAGTGAAAGCCCAGGTTTAATTTTCTTTTTTGGTGGTGGGTGGGGGTGGTGGATAGGGGGGGTAGAGAAAAAAAAAAGACAACATCCAGAGACATCGTTTGCTGTTTTTTTCCAACTTTTTGTTTTCTCTCATTTTTAAAACAATATAGTGCACAATGCACTTCTCACAGTAGAATATAATGGTCACTTTTTCATATAAAAAACACATTCTCAGAGATTTGTAAATGCACTTAGTGCTGGAACAGGTGGTTAAGGACACAGTACCTCTATATTCAGAGCGCAACCCCTTTTGGGCCACTCTTATTTTTTCCTTCTTTTAAACAGTGGGGAGGGGAGGGAGGAAACTCCTCTGTGATTCCCGCAAAGCAGGTCCCTTGAATAAAACTTATTAAAACATAAATTACATGGGTTGAATGACAAGAGCAGAAGGAATATTTTTGGAGAGTTCTTTTTTTAAAAAAAGGAAATTAAAGTAAGCAAATTATAATATGCTGGAAAGGAAAACTAAACACAACACACTGGATGCATTCAATGGGATTAGTCCTACTCCTCTCAGCTGCAACCTGCCTCTCTAACAGTAGACGCTGCCAACAACGAAACAGCGTGTGTTGTCTGAGAACCCATAAGGCTCCTGCAACTTGATCAGAGCAGGTGGAGACGTGGAGGAGTTGTGTAATGGACACGACACTGGCTGGGCTGAGGAGAAATCTACGCTCACCTCCAATTCTTCTGAAATCATTTATGAACCCCACTTGTCCCACCGCCCAGCCACGCTTCTGACCTGATTTAGACCTGGGTCCAGCCGAATGCAAAAACCACGGGCCACAAGCCAAGCTGCAGGGGGACCTATTGCATGACGTCACATGGGCCCCTGTGGGTCCGATCCCATTAACTTTTTGGGAGAAACAAAAATGGAGCAAGTCTTCTGCTTGTGTCATTTCAGAGGTAAATTAGTTTCTTTCCCGGACTCTGCCCTTTCAAATTGTGCATCCGCAGGCAGGTGCAACACAGGTGGGCTTGAAAGAGACAGAAATAGTCAAAATGAACGGCCAACGGGGGCTGGGGGGGGGACAATCCTTCCAATATGGCCTCTCATTCTTTCTAGCACAACCTCCTGGCTGAATAGGCTGGCTTCCCAGACAAAAACAGGCAATGCAATATTGCCGTTAAAAATAATATTAATATTAATAACAATAACAATAAAATGTAAGGTTTTAATTTTAAAAAATCACCTAGGGCTATGCTGACATAGGGCAGAGGGACTCCGTTGTGTAGCAGCCAAACGCAGAAATGTACAGTAGATTCAACTAAAACAAAACAAAAAAGTCACTTCAAGTTTTTTTCAAGTGTTTTCTTCTTCCTTCCTTAAATAGGCTTCACACCTTTCCCCAATTATTAGCTTTAAATCGAAACAGTGCAAATTACAGACTTCAACTAGAAAGTAGGCAAAGCTACACAACTAAGCCACCTGGATTCCTAGGAGCAGGCTGGGGAAGGGGCTCGATCCACTCCCGCCCACCCCCTCACCGTGATGCACGTAAAGCTCCCACTTGAACTCAGCACAGGACAGAAACCTCTTTCTGGGGAGAGGGGAAAGGGACCCCTCCACATGCAAATCCAACTGGTCACAGACTCATACTCACGCCCCTTCTCTCTCTCTCTCTCTCTCTCTCTCACACACACACACACACACACACACACACTCACTCACTCACACACACAGAGCGAAGCCTTCTCTCCCTGGATTAGCAGCAAAATTGGACAGCATCTCCCTGTTCACATTCTGAAGAAATAGAAACAAAAACTTCTGAGCTATATAGACAAGCAATTTCCTCCATCCCAGGGCAGCCGGTTGCACAACCGAAGCTCTATGATCCCAGCGAGTCTCTGGATGCTGCTGCCTGCCTCTGCCTGCGTTCCTCGGGGCCCCTGCTTGCCGCAGCCGTCTGGGCCCTGGCGGTGCTGGGGAGGGCAAAGCAGGGAGAAAGGGGGGTCCGTAGCTGAAGCGGTTTGCCCTCCAGGTTCAGAGTAGAGTGCCGGCGGCTCCTATCTGTAGACGGGCAGGCGGATGTGGGCGTGCTGGTGGTCCAGGAGCCGCGGCACAGAGACCGTCTCGTAGCCCTTGCCCAGCATCTGCTCCTTGATGCACGGAGGGTGGATGTCGTTGATGAGATACTCCAGCGACTGCAGGCTGCTGCTGAGGACAGAGGTATTGCAGAGTGTCTTGCTGGGCAAGCTGGGCAGCCCGTCCGAAGGCTGGACGCTCAGCTCGCGGTTCCCGTTGGCCAGCTCCGGGGGGTTGTAGCAGTCGCTGTTGGGGGTGACCAGGATGCTGTTCCAGGGGGGAGCAAAGTACTGCCCCACTGAGAAGTTCCCGTGCATGCCCACGCAGTTCAACGGGGATGAGCTCACCTTGTCGGCCGTGCCCGTCATGGGATAGGCACGCAGGACCCCGGCGCACACCTCAGGGGACTTGCTGACGGCGCCCCCGCCCCCGCTGCCCGCACTGTACATGCGCAGCTGCTGCTGTGGCTTCTGCTGCTGCCAGAGCAGGTAGTCCATGCCGTCGGGGTAGAGGCTGGCCTTGGCACCAAGGTGCCCACCACCCGGGTGGGAGCCTGCCACCAGCTCAGCCCCCTTGCGGCAGTCAGGCAGCACGGCACCCGCGTACGCCACGGCTGCACCCACCGTCGCCATGGTGGCAAATCCGGCGGCGGTGGCGGCGCTGTGCTTGGCGGGGCTGGGGTTGGCTACCACTACCCCTTGGCACAGCGGCTGGCTGGCCTGCGCCTGGCATTGCTGATTGATCTGGAAAATGATGTTTTGGATGGAGGGCAGGTTGGACTGGGGCAGCGCCAGGCTCCTGCCAGCGTGTGGGATCGTCGAGGTGGCTACCGTGACGTTGGGGGCCGCAGGGGCCTCCATCTGCTTCTGGCTGCTGTGGTAGCCCAGCTGCGCTGCGCAGGAGGGGCCTGGGGCTAAAGTGCTCGTCACAGGGTAGGGGGCAACGGCCACGTGGGCAGGGGACATCTTAGTCCGCTTGCCCTCCGTGCTCTTCACCACGCCTTTGCTGGAGGAGGAGGAGGAGGAAGCCTTCACGATGGCCAGCAGTCCCTGGTAGCCGCTGGCGTGCACAGGGTAGGGGCTGTAGCGCTGCCCCGTCGTGTCGTACCCGTTCACTGTCCGGTTAAGGTGCTTGTGCTGTGGGACCCTGATGTTGGCGGGGAAGATCTTGATGGTGAGGGGGCTGTTGGCCACTTTCTGCGCGTAGGCGTCCAGTTCAGCTGGGCTGGGGTATCGCGGGGAATGCAGGGGAGCCATGACTTCACCTAGGACACAAAAAGGCAGGCAGCAGCGTTAAGTGGGCATTCGCCTATTTATTTCGCAAATAAATTGCTTTTTAAAAAAGCACCTTCAAAATTGGCTTATTCTCTCCCTAAACCAACTATTGTTTGTCAAAAATTAATGTTGCCAAATATTTTCGGATGATACCAATGTCAACATACAGTGGTGCCTCGCAAGACGAAAAGAATCCGTTCTGTGATTCTCTTCGTCTAGCGGTTTTTTTGTCTTGCGAAGCAAGCCCATTGACGGATTAGCTGCTTTTAGCGGCTTATCTGCTGATCGGATCAGCTGATAAGCGACTTAGCGGCTTAGAAAAAAGGGGGGGAGGAAAAAAAACCAGCAGGAACTCGCAAGACATTGTCGTCTTGCGAAGCAAGCCCATAGGAAATTTGTTTTGCAAAGCACCTCCAAAACGGAAAACTCTTTCGTCTAGCGAGTTTTCCGTCTTGCGAGGCACCACTGTATTGTCAGAAGAATCAGTTCAAACAGTTATTGCAGCTCAGCTGGAAACAGCCCAAAATCTTACGCTGGATGCTTGGTGCCCCTCACTCTGGGATAATGGAGAAGATTGTGCCTAATTTGTGACTTCAGGAAGGACTGAAACCTCCAGATACTTTTAATGTGCTTTGCCCTTTTTGTATGACATATACGGCAGATCCGTCCTTCTGAAGACCACGCCAGCCCCCGCCAGCCTGGCCGGTGGTCCGGGGGTGGAGGAGATGATCCTCCAGGGTCCCTTCCAATTCCACATTTCTATGAGTAGCTGGCTCACTCTTCTGAAGTGGACCACAGCAACCAAAAGAAACACACGACCCCCCCCCCCATTCTCCAAGCAGCCTAAATAAACTTGGTGTGGAGAGAGGAAACATCTCCTTAGCCAAGAAGGGGGGAGGGAGGGAATCTCTCTCGGAGATTGGATTTAAACTACATTATACAAGCAATTTCATGGGTGCTTTACGCTACTATGAGAGCTCCACACACACACAAAAGGGAGGGGGATTCCATTTACCAGCTATAAATCAGCACTT
Source organism: Podarcis vaucheri (assembly GCF_965113315.1). Classification (NCBI taxonomy): domain Eukaryota; kingdom Metazoa; phylum Chordata; class Lepidosauria; order Squamata; family Lacertidae; genus Podarcis; species Podarcis vaucheri. Next base: position 57,316,076 of record NC_138751.1, read on the forward strand.
CTTATAATGAGCACAAAAATGTCACTTTTATGCAATTTTACAGATGAACAAAACTGGCGAAATTAACTGTGGTAACCTACTGTAGTCAGCAAAAGGCAGCGCCAAGAAAGGGGGGGGGGAGGAGAAATTACATATATTTTGCTCCTCTCAAACTCCCTTCTTGAGCAAGTTTCTGCTATTTCTGGTGCAAAAACTCATTTGTCGTTCCCATTATACTTTCATTTGGAGTTTATCTTGAGTATCCAATGAGCCACCAACTGTGAAAATGATTAAATCTACAAAATCTATCTAATAGATGGAATAAATTAGGTGTTTGAAAAGGCTGCCTCTGAGAGAGGGCGGAAAAACGGGGAGAGCTGCTCCCAAGTCATTTAAAAGCAACATGCCAAGTCTTTCTTGGGGCTTTGACCGGTTCCTGCTCGCCAAGGGAGGGAGGCAGACCTGAGGGACCCCCCCCCCCCGGCCTCTTGGCCTGTGCTGCTGCTCTGCGTCGGCCCCCAGCGCCCTCCCGCGGGCACAAGAGGCCGGAGGGTTTTCAGAGCAGGTTTGTATTCCATGATGCCTGTGTTCAAATCCCTGCTTGGCCTCTTCACCTAACTAGCCTCACAGGGTTTTTATGGGGACCGGGGAGGGGAGGGGAGGGCTGGGCAGGCCCCCTGAGCTCCTTGGAGAAAAAGGAGGGGCGAGATATATCCAATATATAACAGTAATAATAATGAAAATGAAAATGAAAAGTTGGTTCCCAGGAATGGAGAGGCATATCTCCAAAGACGGATGTGAGACACGACACAAGAAAGAAAGAAAGAAAGAATTAAGAATTTATTCCTGAAAGTCTATTACTGTAAATGGATCTGGTATGGACAGCCAACCCTCGGCCTAATCCTGACAAACTTCCATTGCACTCCTTTAAAGGAACAGAAATTCTGAAGACAGCGTCGTATTTGTCAGAGTATTTCTTTTAGAATTCCTCAGGGCCCCCCGCTCTGCCCCCCCCCCAGCACGGCTTCTGTCTTCTTCGGCAGCAGAGGAGCAGAAATAAACTATAATGGCCGGCTGCTCCTTACACCATGGCAGGAAACCAAAAATACCTCTGGCCCCTCCCCCCAATCTCTCCCAGTGGCTACATTAAATCCAGCTCAAAGGACTGGGTTTTAATTGACTTAATAGACTCGTTAATAACAATGTCTATTTAAGACACCTGTAAAAAGCCCATAACGTTAATGTAATGGGGAAATGGCCAGTGAACCTGTTCGCCTCTGCTGCGGTGGGTTTTAATGGAAGCCTGCGATTAATGGACTGGGGGAGGGGCAGCTGCTCAAGTGAAGCGCACGTGCACCAAACACACATTTTGCACGCAGGGTGATGCCACGTCCTGCTGTTGCTCTGAGGACGGCAGATCCACCACAGCCAGGAAAACCAGGAAGCCCAAATAGGTGAGGGGGGGGGGGGCTGTCCAAATGCTCACCCATTTTAACCTGGAGAGCTAACAATGAGCTAGATCCACGGCGGCATTTGAACCAGGGGTTCCCTTCCCCCCCCAGCCCCCCCGTGCTTCTGGTTCCATAAACTCCTCCCCAGCACCCCCTATCCTACAAAAAGCCCCTGTTCAGAACAGTGGCCTGCACAACCCGCTAAGGATTTGCTGAAAATCCAATGGAAACTAAATCAAGAAAACTGATGAACTTGATCCAGTGATGGCAACTTTCCCAAGCCTGACAGCCATTTACACCTCCAGTGCCCTCTGCCCCCCTCTTGCCTCTTAGCACCCCCCGCCCCCGGTAATCCCACCACCCTCTTTGGGCACACAGCCAACTGTGCCAGGATCCTTTGGGAAGGATCATCCTTCTTGGTCTCTCAAGAGCTATGAGTTGTGATAACGAAGGATAAAGCCTTCTGCTTCCGAGGCAGCCTACCTCAGAAAAACCAGGTGCCAGGGATATCAAAGCAGGGGAAAGTTGCTGCCTTCCAGCTCTGGCTGGCAACATCTCAGAAGCACGGACTTTAAGTGGCTTTCTCAAATGCCACGCCTCGAAGATGGTTTGCACCAACATCTCCTCAGCCCCAGTCAGCAGGGAAGTGTTGACAGGAGACAAACATATCTGTAAAGCACCAGGGAGGGGGGAAGCTGCTCTAAAGCATGACATAAATTCCTGGTGTCTCTGGAAAAGGATGGCAGCTCCGTGCTCTGCACATCCGTTTTGCATCCCCTGCGTATCAAAGGCCCCTGCATAAACCCCTGGGGACCCTTCTGTGCTAAGAAACCCATCTCTGGCCCTGGACCCAGGATTAACTGCCCTGGCCACTGAAAGTGACTGAAACAGGAGAGGGCCTTCTCGGTGGTGGCTGCTGCTTGACTTTGGAGCTCCCTCCTTGGAGAGGTTTGACTGGCTCCCTCCTTGTGGAATAAGACTTTCTTATTTCAACAGACTTTCAGGATTAGGCTGTTTTTAAGGAAAGGATTGGTGCTGCAATGTTTCTATTGTTATGATTTGTAGTGTTTTAACAGATCGTGTGTATATATAGTTTTAATTCTATTCCTGTGTGGTTTTTTTCCAGCTGTTTTGATTTTATCTATAAGCCGCCTTGAGTCCGTTGGGAACAAGGCAGGATATAAATAAATAAAATCCCAAGGATTTGAGAATGGTATGGGTGCGATATACTCTGAACAAAAAGCTAAGCTGATTGTAAATAATGTGATAACTGAAGAATTTAAGATAGAAAAAGGGACACGACAGGGGTGCCCAATTTCCCCATTACTTTTTATCTCTGTTCTGGAGGTGTTGCTAAATATGATTAGAGATGACCAGCAGGTTAAAGGTGTACAGGTCGGAGCTAAACATTATAAGTTAAGGGCCTTTGCAGATGATTTAGTACTTACTTTAAAAGAGCCAGATACTAGTACAAAAAGGGTGTTGGAGATAATTCAAGAATTTGGTCAGGTGGCCGGATTTAAATTGAACAAACAAAAGACTAAAGTTTTGGGAAAAAAATTAGCAGTCATGGAGACGGAGAAGTTCCAGAATCAAACAGGTTTGACAGTGGTTAAGAAGGTGAAATACCTAGGGGTTCATTTGACATCTAAGAATTTGAACTTGTATAAAGATAACTATGAAAAATGTTGGTCAGAAATTAAAAAAAATGAAATTGTCAATGTTAGGCCGAATTGCAGTTATAAAGATGAATGTATTGCCTAGAATGTTATTTTTGTTTCAAACTTTGCAGATTCTTGACAAGATGGACTGTTTCAAGAGGTGGCAGAAGGACATTTCGAAATTTGTCTGGCAGGGCAAAAAGCCCAGAATAAAATTTAAAATACTGACGGATACAAAAGAAAGAGGGGGATTTGCCCTGCCGGACTTAAAATTGTACTATGAAGCAGCAGCGTTTTGCTGGCTGAAAGAGTGGATGCTCCTCGAGAATACAGATATCTTGGATTTAGAATGTTTTAATAATACATTTGGTTGGCATGCATATTTATGGTATGATAAAATTAAGGTGCATAGGGCCTTCAAAAATCATATTGTCAGAAAAGCATTATATAATGTTTGGATAAGGTATAAAGATCTGTTGGAAAACAAAACCCCTAGATGGTTGTCACCCTTGGAGGCTAAGGCATTGAAAAAGCTCAATATGGAAGCTGAATGGCCGAAGTATTGGGAAATTTTGGAACAAGATGGAGATAAGTTGAAGTTACAGAGTCATGAGAAACTGAAACCTAAAGTACGAGATTGGCTCCATTATTACCAAATAATGGAGGTGTATAAACAAGATAGGAAAATTGGCTTCCAGGTGGAGAAATCAAAATTAGAAACTGAACTGTTAGAACACAATACTAAGAACTTGTCAAGAATGTATAATTTGCTGCTGAAATGGAATACACAAGATGAAACAGTCAAATCAGCTATGATTAAGTGGGCACAGGACATTGGTCATAACATTATGTTCGCTGACTGGGAATGGTTGTGGAACACCGGGATAAAATTTACGGCATGTAATGCCTTAAAGGAAAATATTATGAAAATGATTTATAGGTGGTACACGACCCCAGTCAAGCTAGCAAAAATTTACCATTTGCCTGATAATAAGTGTTGGAAATGTAAAGAAACTGAAGGTACTTTCTATCACCTTTGGTGGACGTGCCCAAAGATTAAGGCTTTCTGGGAGATGATATATAATGAAATTTAAAAAGTACTTAAATGTACCTTCCCTAACATAGGGAAACTAAGGTATAATTATGTAATTACCAAAGTTTAGAGTAACTTCTATGATTCATTTGGAAAAGTAATTTGTCAACAAGTACTTTAAACCTAAAATATAATTTATTGAAAGTACAAAAAACGCATGAAACAAGGTAACAATTTGCTGTTATTTTTATTGTAAAGAATGCAGGGTGGGGAAGATGTGGGGAAGTCCGGTAGGTCATGAAAAATTGTTTTGGAAAGGTGAATTTTTTCTTTAACTTTCTTCTTTTTTCTTTTTCTGTAAAGTTGCTTTTGTGGAACATTTGATGATATATCTGTGCATGGAAAGAAGCAATATATATATATATATATATATATATATATATGCAGGTTTTGGTGTCTTCGGGTGTCTTCCCGTGTAAGAGTCGGGGTGTCTGTGCGACGTTTCGACGAGGTCTCACTCGTCATCTTCAGGCTGGTGCTTTCGGCTTCTTGTTACTGGAACAGAGCAGAGTCTGGTGTTTGAGTTCCTATAAATACTGTTGAGGGGTGTGGAACTCAAACACCAGACTCTGCTCTGTTCCAGTAACAAGAAGCCGAAAGCACCAGCCTGAAGATGACGAGTGAGACCTCGTCGAAACGTCGCACAGACACCCCGACTCTTACACGGGAAGACACCCGAAGACACCAAAACCTGCATTCCTGTACCCGTGAAAATCTACGAAAGCATATATATATATATATATATATATATATATATATAGTACCTTCCCTAAGAAACCAGAGGCCTTTCTCTTGGGCATTGTCGGCCAATTGGTGTTAAAGAAAGATAGGATTTTTTTTATGTATGCTACGACAGCAGCAAGAATACTCATCGCAAAGTATTGGAAGACACCAGATCTACCCACCTTGGAAGAATGGCAGATGAAAGTGATGGACTATATGACACTGGCTGAGATGACTGGCAGAATCCGTGATCAGGGGAAAGAGACGGCGGAAGAAGATTGGAAGAAATTTAAAATCTACCTTAAGAACTATTATAAAATTGATGAATGCTAAAATGTCGAGGTTTTGAGAAAGAAAAGGGGATTACAGCGACATAAGATTAAGTTGAAGAAAAGATTAAGAGGACATATTTCTGATAAAATTATTCTGAAGTTGCTGAAATAATTTTGGAAATTGGGATGCAGGAAGGGGAGGTATGGGGGAGTCCGAGAAGTGAGGGATATGAAAAAAAGGTTATGAAATTATACATGTTTGTATGTCTTTTTATTTGTTTGTATTGTTTAAATTTTTTTTTGTAAAACCAATAAAAAATTTTATATAAAAATATATATAAATAAATAAAATAAAATAACAATAATACCCCCTCCTTGTTCACAAGAAGCTGCTAGGTCTGCACTGCCATGCGCAGAAGCCTCCGGGGGGGGGGGTTTGAATTGAGAGGAGGTGGGATACTGCCTTGTCTGAGCATGCAACTCAGACAAGGAGGATTTTAAGAGGTTACAAAATGAGGCCCTCTTGATGTTGTAGGGTTGACGTTCCTGTACTTTGTAGGTAAAAGGAAGGTGCTGCACAGGCCCCCAACAACACCCACCTCTACGGGGCACCTGAGACTCGGATTTCCAAAATTATGGCTATTTTCACCATTGTTTATTAAATTTGTAAAACACAAATTTAGGACACAGGCCCAGGACCCTCCAGAAGAGCCCCAGACTGTCAACTGTGGTGTCAACTTAATACGAGTAGCCAATTCAAGGTGCTATGCTGGGTTTGCTTGTTTTTAATGTTCTGTTTATGATTTTAATTATTACATTTATTAAATTTCCACACCACCCTTCATCCCTAGATCTCAGAGCAGCTCACAACATAAAATTATCTATCAATCTCCTTTATTGGCATAGAAAAATTGCACTGTACGTATGGATTAGAACTCAACAGAGTTAACAAAACATATAAGGAGATAGGATAAAACTGCTCAGCCATAAAGTTACAAGATAAAAAACCCACAAAATATGTAATATAAATAACAACAACAACAACAACAACCCAATAACCCCCGCTCCCATAACACATTTAAAAGGGCATCGGGTGCCAATCAGCCAAAGGCCTGGTTAAAGAGGAACGTTTTTGCCTGGCGCCTAAAGGTGTATAATGAAGGCACCAGAGTCTCCCTGGGGAGAGCATTCCACAGATGGGGAGCTACTGCAGAAAAGGTCCTGTTCTCATGTTGCCACCCTCTGGAGCTCTTGTGGAGGAGGAGGATCTCAGGGTCCAGGTCGGTTATATGGAGAGAGATGGTCCTTGAGGTCTTGCAGTCCTGAGCTGTTTAAGGCTTTATAGGTCAAAACCAGCACTTTGAATTGGACACGGAAACTAATTGGTAGCCAGTGCAGTTGGACCAGGATCGGTGTAATGTGCTTAAACCGTCTTGCTCTGGTGAGCAACCTGGCCACCAAATTTGTGCACCATCTAAAGTTTCCAAACTGTCTTCAGAGGCAGCCCTACTTATAACGCATTTCAGTAATCTAACCTTGAGGTTACCAGAACATAGACAACAGTAGTTAGGCTGTCCCTGTCCATATAGGGGCGTAGCTGGGCCACCAGCCGAAGCTGATGGAAGGCACTCCGGGCCACTGAGGCCACCTGAGCCTCGAGGATCCAGGAGGACCCCCAAGCTACAAACCTGCTCCTTCTGAGTAAGTGTAACCCCATCAAGAGCAAGCGATCTCCCACCCATCTGGTCTAGGGAACCACCCACTAACAGTGCCTCCGTCTTATCTGGATTGAGCTTCACTTTGTTGGCTCTCATCCAGTCCATGACTGAGGCAAGACATCGGTCCAGCACTTCCACTGCAGATGTAAAGGAGAAACAGAGCTGAGTGTCATCAGCATATTGCTGACAACGTACTCCAGTCCTCCGGATAACCCCACCCAGCGGTTTCATGTAGAAGTTAAACAATATGGGGGACAGGATTGAGCCCTGCGGAACCCTACATTGAAGGTTCCACGGGGCTGAAAAGCATTCCCCAAGTCATACCCTCTGGGAACAACCATCCAAGTAGGTCTGGAACCACCCCAAAGCGGTGCCAGCCACCCCTAGTTTGGAGAGCCGCTCCAGAAGGATGCCATGGTTGACTGTACTGAAAGCCACTTGCTGGCTGAAGAGAATTAACAGGGACACATTTCCACTGTCTTTCTCTCGGCAAATGTCATCATGCAGGGCAGCCCAATGTCCCTTAGCGGAATCTACTTTATTATGACGTCTGCACAAGTGTCCTGAACCTTCTGTTCATTTTATTCCAACTTCAATAATGTGCTCCACACAGTCCTTGTCCTCTGCTTCTTTGTTATTGTTTGTTGCAATTTTGAAAAAAAATCAATAAACATATATTAGAAGAAGAAAAAACACCCAATACAACACAACAGAACAACTGAGGGTCTGACTCAGAACCAGCAACTTCCTCTGTCTCTTGGCAGCTCTTAGCATGGAATGACAAGCTAAATCCTGTCTGTGTACAACACCTGCGCTCCGAGAGCTGCACTGGTTGCCAATGTGCCCCTGGGCCCAGTGCAAGGGGCTACTATTAAACTGTGCAGCCCTTAACAACTGGGGATCAGTTTACCTGCAAGACTGCCTTACCCCGAATATGCCCACTTTGATCTGAGGTGCCACATAACACACATTCCCAATTTGTTAGAAATCAATCTTCTAGTGTGGCAGCAGCCACACACTCTGGAACTCCTCCCTGCCTTCGCTGAACTCTTTTCAGAGCCTGCTAAATAACATCCTTGTTTAGATAAACCCACCCAGACATGTAGAATGCTGATGTATCTTTCAATCTATTTTTAGTTTATTGCTGATTCTATCTTTCAAATGTTTTGTTTTTACTGCTAATTTTCTTGTTTTATTCTCTTTGGAAATGGCTTTAAGTGCATTAAACTTCCGAAATAGATAAATAAATAAGAGCACCAGGTTCTGGGAGGCAATAGCAAGGAATGTTTGATGACCCTACGACTTGTGAGCAGAGGCATCCAGTGGCAGACCTCTTTCTTGGAGGAGGGGTCTGTTATTAACCGCGATAAGTGAACACGTCGCCCATATTCAGAGACGGCCTTCCTCATTATCAGTGCCTTATGCTCAAGGCAAATAGTTGGCGCAGGTGACCCGTGGGGTCTCTTCCAACTTCACCGGTTTATGATTATATGATTTCGTGGGAGAGCCGCTTGCAGCACCTGGACAGCTGCTGAGGGGCCCACCTTGCAGGGCTGGCGCCAAGGGTTGGCATGGCCAGGCATCTGCTGCAGAGGAGGCTGAGCATTTTGCTCAGGGGCCCCTCCAAAGCCAGGAGCCGACGCCTGCACCTTGGCCCGCCCAGAAGCACCTGCCTTTGGGAACGGAGCCAGTGACCCTCGGAGCCTTTGGAGGCCTCCAAGGCAAGACACGTCTTGGTGTCTTCACCCTGACCGCTCTCTGTGAGGATTACGGCCGCATCACGAGCCAGCAAGACAAATATAGCCCAGGACATCCAGCTGCCACTTGATCCTTGGCTGCCAATATCTCGTCAATAGTCTACCCCAAAGGCCCAGCTAAGCCTATCACTTAGGGAGGAAAATAGCCTGTCTGTCTGTCTGTCTAGGCTGGGCAGGTTCTGTGGCTGCAGACACAACACAGGCCGACGGGGAAGGGAGGCCTCCCAGAGGAGCCCCACAGAGGCAGGCCAAAGAAAGACTTGCTTCTTAATTGCTTCCAAGAAGCTCAGGGTGCTCTAGGTATATGCCCCCCCCCATTTTATCTGCGCAACAAGGTAGCTCAGGCTGAGAGAGTCCCAGTGGGCTTCATGGCTGAGGGTGGATTTGAACCCTGGCCTTTCCCAGGACTGCACCACACCAGCCCATGTGCTTATGGACTGGGGGGGGGGCAGGGGGCAGGAAAGAGAGGCTGATCTGATCACAGAGATGACGGCTGGCCAGTTCCACCTCCCTCTCCAAAGCCACCTTTTCCTTGAAGTCTTTGGACACACACAGGGGTGCCAGCTTGAATAAAATATTGGGGGGGGGGGTTTCAGGTAAGCCCTAACCCACATAATATGACACGGCACACGCACACCATTTGAATGGCAATGCCTATTAACTGGGGTGGGTGGGTGGCTGGCCCCCTCATTTTTTGGGGGTGTGTGTGAAGGGACCTCGGCCCCTAGGAGTTAGCTCCTGTGGGCACATGCCAAAGTCCTCACGGTGGTCAGATTGGCTGGGGCCGACATCTGGGGGGCACCTGGTTGGAGAAGGTTGCCATCTTGCATCCCTCATTTGCAAATAATCTTCAGCATGCACCACTGCGCTGAACTCGAACCCTCCTCCTGACCTCGTCTCCTCCCATCTCTCGACTGCTTTTCCAATGTCAAAATCCAAACACAGTAACCTCCTTGAGGTCTTCTTGTCACAATGCACATTAAGGGTAGAAAGATAATTGCAAGCAACAATTAGCAGTAGCAGGATGCCACTGCCTCCGCTGCCGCCATCCCATGGGAGGAGGAACGCATGGCAGTGAAGTCCCACCCCCTGACTGCTGCCCCCTTCCTTCTCAGCAGGCATTGGCCACAGGCATCCAAGCAAACCTTCCCAACCCCTAAAAGGGCAAGAAGTGTGTTCTCTTCAGGTAAGGCAAGTGGAGATTCTCAGGCAATGGCATTCTGCACTTTCCCGACACGCACCCGGTGCTTGTTTGGATTCTGGGCCACTGGCCACAATGGCTATGTTCTGCCTCCATCGTCAGAGGCAGCAGCGCCGGAGGGGAGAGCGCTCTTGTGCCGGGTCCTCTTTGCAGGCTTCCCTCAGGCACCTGTGAGAACAGGATGCTGGAGTTGGTGGGCCCCTGGCCTGAACATCAGAAGAGCACCTGCTGGATGAGGCCAGCAGCCCATCCTCTATGGGAATCCTGCAAGCAAGAGCAACACTCTCGCCTCCCATGGCTTCCAGCAACTGCCTCGGACCCTGGAAGCAAACCATGACCACCCTGGCTCATAGCCTTCCAGAGCCCTCTCCTCCTCCGTGATTTTTGCCTAATCCTCTTTCAAAGCCAACCAAGTTGGTGGCCATCCCCACTTCCTGTGGGAGGGAGTGCCATAGTCTAATGATGTGCCGTGTGAAGAAGTTGTTATGCCTCAGTATCCCTGCTCTGTTGGGCAGAGCAAAGAACACAAGAGAGACATTGCCTAGAGCCCCAGGAGCCCTAAACATCTTCCAGAGAAGCCAAGCTCTCTGTATGATCTCTCCCAAGAGCTCACCCTGCAGGAATGCCCTGCCACACTGTGGACTACCCAAGGGCAGTGCTCGGATGGGGGTCTGCCCTGCGGTCTGGCTGCTGCCGGGACCCAGGGCTAGAGGAGGACAAGGTCAGCTGCCACCCCAACCACCCTCCGGACGACACATCTGCATTCCCCTCCATGCTAGCGCGGCTGTCCTTGGAGAAGGAAGCATGGCAAATACTCAATTAACATGACGCTAATTAACTGGTGACACTCGCAGAATCCCTAATGAAAATGGCTCCCAGTGAGAGGGCTGGCGGGAAAGGTTCCCGTCTGGAGGTGGGAGCAGCGGGGCGAGTGCCCGCAAGGTCAAGCTCCGTGGTGCCCTGCAGGATCCAGCTGTGCTGTTCCATAGCTTCTGAGCCCCACAGCCAGAGGAGGGCAGGTAGGCCTCCCCAGCACAGAGGAGGAGAGACCGGCTGCGGCCACTGCGACCTGCCCATTGCAGGGGCAGGAATTGCACAAACCGCTCTCCTGCTCTGTGTCACAATGCTGGTGAGCAACAGCCGCAGAGCCACACCTGAACAACGGAGGTGCCTGGGTTCATTTGCTCTGCAGGCATCATTCACTGGGGTGCATGGCTCCCTGTTTGGGGCCTGGATTGTGAAGATTATTCTGTGTCTGTTTCAGATCAGACTAGATAGTCCCCCCCTCTCCTAGCTCTTAGGAGTCTGTGAACGATGCAAACTCTTCTGTGCACTTATTCCCTCTTTTCAAATCCCCGTTGACTTCAATGGGATTTCAAGCTGGGGCCGTGAGTCGCCCAGGCTAAAAGCTATTAACATTCTACTCCCAGGCTATCCAAATCCTGGGCCAAAAAGAGCTGAACCCTATGACCCTGAATAAATTATGTCTTTAATTCCTCTGATTTTGCGTAATTTATTCCATAGTTCTTTACTGACTTGCATAATTTAGCTTGCTTTTCCCTAGCCTTCAGGAGGGAGGGACACAGTACTGAGAAGGGCACTGAAGGTCTGCCCCTCTGACCGTCAGTTGCCCCCGAGGGGCCACCAAAGCTCTCCCCACACAAAGGGCTCCCCCTGCTCCTGATCCCTTAAACCACAGGCACAGATTCCCGGGAAGCTCCTCTCCTGCACCCAATGCAGCAACTGATGCCCCTTTGTGCATGGGCTGCAGTGCCCACCTGCCCTGGCACAAGCCAGACTGGGTGCCAGCCTTCTGCCACCACGAGTCAAGCACAGGAAACGCACCAAGCAGCCCCTGGAAGATCGCTCCCAGATCAAGGGTGGGGGGTCAGGGAGAGAGGCTGTGTCACCAGTTGGGCTCGCTGTGACAAGCTGCAAATTCCATGTGTTGTCACATCTCAGGGTGACGCAGCGAACCCCCACTGGGAAAATTATAGAGCTACCAATTTCCGAGAGGGTTCCTGGCGCACTCCTGCACTCTGCTGGCAAGCGCCTCTCCCTCCCTGCAGTAATTACTGCTTTCTAACGGGCCGTAATTACTCTCCCCAATCACCCCGTCACCCGTCATGCAAAGGCAGCCTCGCCTTGACACGCAGCCGCGGTTGCCAGCACCAACGGCCTGCCCTTTCCCTCACCCCTTCTCCTCTTGCAAGCGGAGCTGTCAGCGGCTGCACAGCCAAGCCCTTCTCTGGCCCAGGCACCAGGTGCTCCTCCGTGGAGGCTGCTGCCATCTGCTCCGGCTGAGTGCTGACTAAGCCAACGCCGGGGCACGCTGCGTCCGGGCAGAGGGGCTTCAGAAAGGCCATGGCAGGGGGTGGGCTAGATGACTCTGGGGTCCCTTCCAACTCTACAGTCTTATGGCCTGGAAAACGCTGGACCCTGGGGGGAGAAATCTGGATTGGGCAGGGCAGGGCTGAGCCCACTTCTGTCTTGCCAGATCCCAAAACCTACTGATCACAGACCAGTGAGAAGGGAAGAAAAGGCTGCCCCTGAGCAAAGGGTTTGCAGCACTGGAACTGAACTGAGCTCGGAGCCCTTTCATACAAAAACCTGCACCTGGTTTGCCTTCTTCGTTTCAGCAGCCAAATTTAGGCAGAAAAGTCATTTTGCTGGTGCCATTTGTTAAACAGTCACTGAACTTCTCTTCTGAAGCCACCCAAGGCTGTGCTCCCCCCGCCTTGGGCACCCGCTGCGTTTCCAGGGCAGGGCTCTTAATCTGAGTTCAAATGACTTTGTCCGAGATGCACGCAAATCCTGTTCTTTTTTCTTTTTTTAAACTCAGGTGCTGGACAGGGTCACCAGCCAAGTTGCAAAGACCTTTGTGAAAACCTTCTGTGGGGCGGAGGGTTTGGGCTGTGTGCTCCTACCTGAGTGTGTGCACAATGGGAGCCCCCCTCCCTTCCTGCAGCCCTACTTTCAGGGAACTTGGCCTCGCCTCTCCCTTGAGCCACTCAGCAACCTCAGACTCCTCCCAGCCTGGAAGTACGAGGCATCGAGAGATCTCCTGGATGTTTGGGGAGAGGCGAAGGTGCATTTGGGCATCATGTGTTTCTGATGGCGACAAGCAGGCCTGGGGCAGAGTCAGCCCTGGCCTCTCAATGCCTCCTGGTGTGATGAATCTGACACCAATGAAGCCCTGCTGATGTGAGGAAAAGTGGGGGAGCACTGTGAAATGCCCCCCAAGCCACATACAACTTCACTGTGAACACACCCAATGCTAACAGCCACCACAACGTGTGGCTGCAGCTTTATTCAGCAAGACGTTTATATTCCGTCTTTTCTTCCAAGGAGCTCAAGGTGGCATACATGGGTCTTTTCCGTCCTTATTTTATCCTCAAAACAATCCTGTGAGGTAAGTTAATTGGAGAGGCAGTGACCGGCCCAAGGTGGCTCAGGGAGCTCCATGGCTGAGTGGGGGGCTGAACCCCGGTCTCCCTGGCCTGGCACCCTCAACTGCTGCCCCCCACGGGTCCTATGTTTTGTAGAGTTGGAATTGGAGGGTCAGAAGATACCCAAAGGGTCGTCTAGACCAGCCCCTGCAATGCTATGTGAGCCCCACAAAGGAGTCCTTCCTGCCGTCTGTCCTGAGCCAGGGCCAATCAGTTTCGCTGGGTGGCTCTGAATTCTAACATTCTGCAGGTGGGCAAAACTTCTCTCACTACCCCCTGGCACTGGTCTGAGAGCCAGGGGTGGTGTGATTGTCAGACGAGGGCCTGGGTCCAAATCCCCACTCAGCTCTGAAGCTCACTGGGCGAACCTGGCCAGTCACTCTCTCTCTCAGCCCAACCCACCTCCCAGGGCTGTTGTGGGGATTAAATAGGAGGAAGAGAACCATGCACGCACCTTGAGCTCCTCAGAGAAAAAGGTGGGGCAGAAATGCAGTGAATGAATGAATCTATGGATAAAGGAAACTGGGTTTAGAGGCCTGCAGCTCTTGTGCACTGCAACTCTCATCAGCCGCAGACAGCACAACCGACGGGAGATGTAGTGCCAAAGAGTAGAAGGGTGCCATTGTTGGGGAAAGCTGTTCTTTTGTTTCTCCAGAAGAGGTTAAAGCCTCAAAATGCTTTGACCTTTCCTTGCAGAAAAGCCAATGGCACACTTTTGTGGCCTCTGCCCCAGCCTCCCACGATGCTCACCTCTCACGACTGGCTGCTGGCTCCCTGGCGTGACCTTGCTTTTTATTTGGCACAGAAGACAATGCCCAGGACAACAAACCCCAAACCAGCAGTCCTCCCTCCCGTCTCCCAACCCCACAACCTGTTCCCTATCCCCCATCTTTGCATTCAATAACAGCTAAATAATTGAATCATCTCAGCTGCTGAAGATTTGCTTTGAATTTTACTAGAATTTTAAATTGTTTTGTTTCCTCAGTATTTTATTACTGTAAATGGAAAACCTATCGCTTGCAGTAATAATCCGAAGGCTTTTTATATTACTCTGCGAATCTATACTGGAGGGAGAGCGGTTTGCAGGCAGGCAGGAGAAGCCATTAGGATGGCAGCAGAGGCTTATGAGATTATGCCTGCAGCAAGGCGAGTGTTTTGCTCCCTGCAAATTGGCCAACAGGCTGGCTCGGAGGCAGATCTAGGCCCAGATCTGGGAATACTGCAATGGGAAATAAATCTTAGGACTTGATTGGGGTGTGTGAAGGAAGTTCTGGGGGTGGGAAGAGCTGATGGATGCCAAGCCAGCCCATGGACCGTCAACGTCTAGTTTGGTACTTCTAGTCTGAACTACACACGGAATGGACTGTGAGTTTATTTGATGTCATCGAGTGCAACCATCATTTGGCACCCTGGGCTGCAGGAAGGGTGGCAAAGTCAAGGTTGAATGCGGGGGAAGGCCAAGCCCCATGCACACACCCAAAGTGCACCAAGGCCAACTTGACATTCACACAAGTGTGTGACTGCATCTCACACCATTCTGGTAAGTCTAGGAAATGGAGACCCAGCAATGGGAGAGGCCTGTGGCTGCCACGGCCCCCTCATCTGGCTGGCTCTCCGTGGAGGCCAAATGCTGGTCTGTACACTTTGGATCCAGCCAAGCAACTCTACATTCTTTGGAACGGAGGGGCAAACTATAAAAATCAATGCCCCTGCCCCACAAAGTCTGGAACACTCTCACATTGTACAGCACAAGTAGCAACGCAGCAGCAACACGGAGAACATGAGAAGAGTCTGGTGGATGAGGCCCAAGGGGGCTCATCTTGCCCAGCGCCCTGTTCTCAC
The DNA here is from genome assembly GCF_965113315.1 of Podarcis vaucheri. NCBI lineage: Eukaryota > Metazoa > Chordata > Lepidosauria > Squamata > Lacertidae > Podarcis > Podarcis vaucheri. The sequence continues at coordinate 57,331,222 of NC_138751.1, forward strand.
AGTGGCCACCATGGTTTCTTCTGTGGGAAACCCGCAAGCATGACCTGGGCACAAGAGCCGTCTCCTCCACTATGGGTTCCATCAACCGGCATTCAAAAGCATTGCTGCGCCCCCAGGACTCCTGTTTAGGACTGTGGCCCAACCATCACAAGTGAAGTCGGCCACAGATTGCACAGACAACTTGCAATGTATCCTGGACAGGTTGACGAGCACATGCACTGTCACAGAAGAGAGTTGCATGGAAGAGCTGATGCCCACAGCAGCCTCCTTCCCCTGGGGTGAATGCTCAGGCGCCAGAGGGATGCTTGGGAGCTCCCTTGCAAAGACCCAGGAGGTTTGCAGCAATAACAAGGGCTGAGCTAACAAGGACTCACTACTTTCCAGGAACGTATTCAGCAATGTTGAAAAGTATTCTCCCAACCAAAAAACATTTCAGCAATTGCTTTGGAAGTGATTCAAAAAGTGTCGCTGAGTTGACTACACCTGTCCTCAGTGACGGGGACAAATACGGCCAGCTATTTATCGTTATGACTGTCTGGTGGGCTTCACCCACGTGAAGGAGAAAAGGAGCTCCATTCAGGGGAAGAGCAGCTGCTGCTGTGGGAGCTGATGGCATTGAGCGGAACTGAGGGGAAACAAAATTCTTGCAGGGAAAGCATCTATCAAGAGCGAGCATTTATGCAGAGAAAGCACTTGGCCCAAAACAGAAAGAGGAGTATATTTGGGCTACGTAATAAAAGGTTAACACAACACAGACCAGCAGCCAAGATGCACATTACTTGGACTCAAGATGCAAAATGCAGAGGCTCCCCGCAGCATCCTCCAAAATCCTCCATCTCTGCGCCTCCCCCCAGAGCCCTTGCCTTTGAGTAACATTCTGCAGCCAGGAAACCTTCGCCAACAGCAGTGAACATGCCGTGACATCACAGGAGTCAGGGCTAATGAGGACGGCTCCCAGGAGACGCACCAATTTCAGCCCATTGTATATATCAGATTAACCGGCCCAGGGCTGGAGGGAAGGCATCCCACAGGGCTCAACAGAAGCATTCTTACTGTGGGGAGAGGAGGGGGAAGCCCCTAATTGGGAGGCTGGCTAGGCCTGTGTGAGGCGGCAGTCGGCCTGCCCAAACTCACAACAGTTACCAATTAAAGCAGACTACGCTGTGAAACCAGTTCCGGTTAAATTCAGGCACACAATGGCCTCCGCCAAGGCCCAGCTGCCAGGGCGCCTAATTAACCCTGGTTTTTAACCGTATACTTTTTTTAAAAAAAAATGTGTCCAAAATCAGTTACAAAGTGGAGAACAAGGCAGGGTTAATCGTGGAGCCCCTTCGCTCGCAGAGGCCCTTGTGGAGGGGGAGGGAAGGGGTCCGCCCCCCCCCACTGCTCAGCTGTCAGCCTGTCTTGCGATTTGGCTCCCAAGGAGCTCAAGCTACAGCGAAGGAGCAAGGGCTCATCTGGACGCTGACAGCTAAGAGCTGCGAGGCTCAAGGCAAATAGAGGGAGGTGGCAATCACCCCCCCTCCCTCCCTCCTCCTCCAGGATGCCAGAGCGGGCGCCAGAGCCACAGGCTGGCATGGGGGCCTCCAAAGAAGGGCTGCTGCTTCGCCCTCTCACACACGACTTCCCAACCTCCTGAGAACACACAAAGTGGCAAGGAAGCCCTGCCAACGGCTCCATCTCAGCCCAGCCTCACACTGACAACCTTGCTTTGACAGAAATTAAAACTCTGGGAGAATCTGCCTGCTCAACGACCAGAGCAATTGGGCTACTGCCAGAGTAAACAGAGAAGCATCTTGCCCACTGGGGCTCAGGGGGTGAAAGGAGCCGCGTGTTGTTAGAAGCAGGGGGCTTGTTCTCATGAGCTCCCTGCCACTAGATGGTGCCAAGAGAGGAGCTCCCTTCATTCTCTGGGCACCAGTTTCTGCTCCTTGGCTGCTGCTCCCATACCTGGCTGCTGAGCTGGCACCCCTGGCTGACTGGAGCAGTGGGAAAGGGACTGCCTTTTGGATTATCTGCTCAATCGGTTCCCTGTCCTTCCTTGGTTTGGGTCTCAGGGCAGCTTACAAAACGACCGTTAATAAATTCCAAAAAGTCATGGTCTTCTTCTTTTGCTTCGTTGTTGTTATATTAAATTTGTATTACACCTTTATCCAAAGATCCCAGGGCAGTTCACAACAGAAAAAAACACAAAATGAGAACAGATAAAACATAGTAAAACAAAACCAAAACCACACCAACAACTCCCCCTCCCACAAAAACATTTTAAAAAACCATAGAATGTTAATCAGTTGAATGTCTAAAATAATGCCTGTGTAGGGAAGGCACCAGGCGAACTTCCCTGGGGAGAGCATTCCACCAATGGGGAGCCACTGCAGAAAAGGCCCATTCTCATGCTGCCACCCTTCGGACCTTTCATGGAGGCAGCACACAAAGAAGGGCCTCAGATGATGGTTGCAGAGCCCGGGTTGTTTTTTATGGGGAGAGCTTTTGCGGTCCTGAGGCTTTATAGGTCAAAACCAGCACTTTGAACTCACTCTGAAACTCACCTACAGGTGGTACCTAATACCAAGAAAACAAACGCTAATACACCCAGGAACCTCACCAAAATGCTGGAGAGGGTGCACCTCCATAGGAACATACCTCCACATATGGTGGGAGTGCCCCCAAACCCAACTATTCTGGACAACAACCATACGAGCAATAAGTAAAATAACCAAACAAGTATTAGAAATCAACCCAGAATTGGCCTTACTAAACATCTTCCAAGACAACAATGCCCACTTGCACTACAAAGAACTCATAACCCACCTACTCTCAGAAGCCAGAAGCATCATAACCAGACACTGGAGAGACCTGTCAGGAATAAGCATGGACCAATGGTACCAAATAGTAGGGGAAACAGCCCTACTAGAAAAAATAACCAATAAACTTAAACTGACATGGAGACAAATAGAAAAAGACACCTTCACCCCAGTATGGCTCCCCTTTATCATATACACAGCCCAACAAGACAATGACAAAAATCCACCAACGGCATACAAATCAATATGGCTAACCTGATCCAAAACACCCACCCACCCCACTCACACATGAAAACAAAGACCACCACAGCCAACCACAAAGAACAGCCACACCCTAGGCCAGCCCCAACCTCTTTCATCACCAAAGGAACACAAGTGAACAGCAAAGAACCTGCAAGAGCAACGCTGACACCAAACCCTACATATAGTAAGTAAAATAGAAACATCGCCACCCGACCCCACCCCCACCCATCTCATAGAATCATAGAATCATAGAGTTGGAAGAGACCACAAGGGCCATTGAGTCCAACCCCCTGCCAAGCAGGAAACACCATCAGAGCACTCCTGACATATGGTTGTCAAGCCTCTGCTTAAAGACCTCCAAAGTAGGAGACTCCACCACACTCCTTGGCAGCAAATTCCACTGTCGAACAGCTCTCACTGTCAGGAAGTTCTTCCTAATGTTTAGGTGGAATCTTCTTTCTTGTAGTTTGGATCCATTGCTCCGTGTCCGCTTCTCCGGAGCAGCAAAAAACAACCTTTCTCCCTCCTCCATGTGACATCCTTTTATATATTTGAACATGGCTATCATATCACCCCTTAACCTCCTCTTCTCCAGGCTAAACATGCCCAGCTCCCTTAGCCGTTCCTCATAAGGCATCGTTTCCAGGCCTTTGACCATTTTGGTTGCCCTCCTCTGGACACGTTCCAGTTTGTCAGTGTCCTTCTTGAATTGTGGTGCCCAGAACTGGACACAGTACTCCAGGTGTGGTCTGACCAGAGCAGAATACAGTGGCACTATTACTTCCCTTGATCTAGATGCTATACTCCTATTGATGCAGCCCAGAATTGCATTGGCTTTTTTAGCTGCCGCGTCACACTGTTGGCTCATGTCAAGTTTGTGGTCAACCAAGACTCCTAGATCCTTTTCACATGTACTGCTCTCAAGCCAGGTGTCACCCATCTTGTATTTGTGCCTCTCATTTTTTTTGCCCAAGTGCAATACTTTACATTTCTCCCTGTTAAAATTCATCTTGTTTATTTTTGCCCAGTTCTCTAATCTGTCAAGGTCGTTTTGAAGTGTGATCCTGTCCTCTGGGGTGTTAGCCACCCCTCCCAGTTTGGTGTCATCTGCAAATTTGATCAGGATGCCCTTGAGTCCATCATCCAAGTCATTGATAAAGATGTTGAATAAGACCGGGCCCAAGACAGAATCCTGTGGCACCCCACTAGTCACTCTTCTCCAGGATGAAGAGGAACCATTGATGAGCACCCTTTGGGTTCGGTCAGTCAGCCAGTTACAAATCCACTGAGTGGTAGCATAGTCAAGACCGCATTTTACCAGCTTCTTTACAAGAATATCATGGGGCACCTTGTCAAATGCCTTGCTGAAATCAAGGTAGGCTACATCCACTGTGTTCCCTTCATCTACCAGGCTTGTAATTCTGTCAAAAAACGAGATCAGGTTAGTCTGACATGACTTATTTTTCAGAAATCCATGCTGACTATTGGTGATCACAGCATTCCTTTCTAGGTGCTCACAGACTGTTTGCTTAATGATCTGCTCCAGAATCTTCCCTGCTATTGATGTCAGACTGACTGGGCGGTAATTATTTGAGTCCTCTCTTTTCCCCTTTTTGAAAATAGGGACAACATTTGCCCTCCTCCAGTCTGCCGGGGCTTCGCCTGTTCTCCAGGAATTCTCAAAGATGACTGCCAGTGGTTCTGAGATCACATCTGCCAGTTCTTTTAATACTCTTGGATGCAGTTCATCTGGCCCTGGAGACTTGAATACATCTAAACTAGCCAAATATTCTTGTACTATCTCCTTAGTTATTCTGGGCTGTGTTTCCTTTGCTGAATCATTTGCTCCAAATTCTTCAGGTCGGGCATTGTTTTCTTTATCGGAGAAGACTGAGGCAAAGAAGGCATTGAGTAGTTCAGCCCTTTCTGTGTCCCCTGTTTGCATTTCACCATCTTCTCCTCTGAGTGACCCCATTGTTTCTTTGTTCTTCCTTTTGCTACGAACATACCCATAAAAGCCTTTTTTGTTGCTTTTAACCTCTCTAGCAAGCCTGAGTTCATTCTGTGCTTTAGCTTTTCTGACTTTGTGTCTACACGTGCTGGCTATTTGTTTGAATTCCTCTTTGGTGGTTTCCCCCCTTTTCCATTTTTTGTACACATCCTTTTTTAATCTTAATTCAGTTAAAAGTTCTTTAGATAGCCACCCTGGCTTCTTTAGGCACCTTCCATGTTTCCGTCTCATTGGTATTGCCTGACGTTGTGCTTTTAGTATCTCCCTCTTAACAAACTCCCAGCCATCATGAACTCCCTTTCCTTTTAGTATTGTTGCCCATGGGATCTCACCCAGCACTTCCCTAAGTTTTATGAAGTCGGCTTTCTTAAAGTCAAGAAATTGAGTCCTAGTATGCTTGGCTGCTCCTTTCTGCTGTATAGTAAACTTCAGAAGAGCATGATCACTCGCGCCTAATGATCCTTCCACTTCTACCCCACTAACCAGGTCATCAACATTGGTTAGGACCAGATCTAAAATGGCTGTTCCTCTTGTTGCTTCTCCCACTTTCTGGACAATGAAGTTGTCTGCAAGGCCAGTGAGGAATCTGTTTGACCTTATGCTCTTGGCTGAGTTTGACGTCCAACAAATGTCCGGGTAATTGAAGTCCCCCATTACTACTATCTCCCTTCCTTTTGCATGCTTGGCCATCTGTTCCAGGAAGGCATCATCTATGTCCTCCGTTTGGCTTGGGGATCTATAGTAAACTCCCACAATGAGGTCTCTGTTATTCTTCTCTCCCTTAATTTTGACCCAAATGCTCTCACTTTGGCTTTGAGGATCTAAATCTTGGATCTCCCCCTTTTCTTCCCAATGTCTCAACAAATGAAACTGATTTGTAAAAATGTTACATTGGGGGGGGGGGGGAATATACGAGAGAAAGAGACATTGCACACACTTTTGTAAATCAAGAAAATCTTTAATAAAAAAACAGCACTTTGAATTGGGCCCGGAAACTAATTGGTAGCCAGTGCAGTTGGACCAGGATCGGTGTAAGATGCTCAAACCATCTTGCTCTGGTGAGCAACCTGGCCTCTGAATTCTGCACTAACTGAAGTTTCCGAACCGTCTTCAGAGGCAGCCCTACTCATAACACATTTGAGTAATCTAACCTTGAGGTTACCAGAACGTAGACAACAGTAGTTAGGCTATCCCTGTCCAGATAGGGGCATAGCTGGGCCACCAGCCGAAGCTAATGGAAGGCCACTGAGGCCACCTGAGCCTCGAGGATCCAGGAGGACCCCCAAGCTACGAACCTGCTCCTTCAGAGGAGGAGGCTGCTCTTCCAATGAGAGCAGGCGACCTCCAAGCCATCTGGTCTAGGGAACCACCCACTAACAGTGCCTCCATCTTATCTGGATTGAGCTTCAGTCTGTTGGCTCTCATCCAGTCCATGACTGAGGCAAGACATCGGTCCAGCACTTCCACTGCCTCACCTGAAGAAGTAAAGGAGAAATGGAGCTGAGTGTCATCAGCATACTGCTGACAATGTACTCCAACTCAGCGGTTTCATGTAGATGTCAAACAGCATGGGGGATAAAATCAAACGCTGATCTTTGATTGGTGTTTTAAAATAATAATCCATCCAACACCTTCACGGAGGCCAAAAACAGCAGCGATGCCTCTGACGCAGAAGGCCTGTGTGTGGAGAAGTATCTTATGGCCTCACACTGAACAAGGGGAAGCACAAGGCTCCCTGTTGCTTTACAGCACTATTGACACCCCTTTAAAGAGCCTCAGCGTCCCCTGAAGAATCCTGGGAAGTGGCTCAGGGGGTTGAGAGCTGTTGGGAGGCATCCTGTTCCTCACAGATCTGCAATTCCCAGAGTTCCGTATGCAGAGGGACTGACGGTTAAAGCTCTGCGGGGTGCGGAGCTGGGCATGGAAGTCTGGGAGAGTGCAGACGGAGGCCCAAGGGGCTGCATCCAGCTTTTGTGGGTGGTCAGCTTTAGCCCTCAGGTTGGCCAGCTGCTGAGCCCTAACCCATACAAGCTGCATAGCCCCTGTAATCGCAAAGGTGTACTTGCAGCGTAAAGCTCAGCAGGGCAGAGTACACAGGAGAGCCCCCCCTCAGGTGGAGCAGAATGCTCCCTCCACATTTTTCTGATGACTTTGTGCGTTGCTCACCTGAAACAGAACAAAAGTCCCGGTGCTAAATGCCGGGGGGAGGGGGAGAGAGCAGAGGTTCCAATTAAGTCAACTGGAGCTGGTCAGGCCACTGGGCCTTTGGGTGAGGCTGCCTGCTGAAATACAGTCGATGCCCCCTGCATTCTCCCCCAGGCTGGAAATATTACAAATTAAGGCAAACAGAGCTTCAAGATCCAATCTTTCAGCATGGGAAGCTGCCTCAGCAGGGGAGAGGAAGAGAGTGTGTGTAGCCAGAATGATGATGGCAAAGGGTGATGCCGGATGGGCACTGAAGCAGCAGGAGAGGGAGGGCACCAGGGTCAAGTACAAACCGGCTGGCTCTCCCCACTGCCCCACCCCAGAAGGCAGCAGCACGGCAGGCCTGGTCTGCAGCAAAGAGATGCCAAGTGCACAGCCAGCTGACTGCGCTGCCAGGGTCCTTCCATAAGGGTCTCATCACTGCTCACTTCCGAAAGCAGCAGCAGCTACAGCAACAAAGACAAAAACACAACTTGCCTTGGTGAAAGAGGAAAGTGCTCAGGATGCAGGCTGAGGAGTCATTTGCAACGGCAGCATATGCTGAAGTTACGGGGGCGGGGGTGTCTTAAGGCCCATCTTATCCACTGAGCTCTAATGGGTGGGGCCACAGCTCTATAGCTGAGGAAGTGATTGGCACAAAGGAAGTTTCAGGTTTGTTCGATGGCTGACCAATATTGCCTTAAAAACAAACAAACAAACCCAGATCTTAAGACTAGGAAAGACCGCCCCCCCTTTCCCTGAAGTTCCGGAGAGCTGCTGTTGACCAGAAGATACACTAGTGGGTTAAGACAGAGCAAAGATCTGGCTTTGTATAAGCCCCCTTGGCGCACAGCAGCTGATCAGATTCAGTCCCCAGTGGCATCTCCAAGCAAGGCTAGGGAAGATGCCCTGCCAAACCCCAGAGAGCCACTGCTGCTTGTTCCCGTGGGGCAGACTGAGACCGAGGAGCTACAGGACGGACCCCGACTAAGGAAGCGCCCATGCTGGGACGGCTGAAAGGACAAAGCGCTCCCTGTGGACAGAAGACCTTGGAAGGTGGTGGGCTCTCCTTCCTGGGCGCTTGTTGAGCAGAGGCCCGGTGGCCATCCATCAGGGGTTATTTAGCTGGGGCTCCTGCACTGCAAAGGGTTAGGCTAGGTGTCCCTTCCAATTATGTGATTCTATGATTCCAAGTGCCCCCCCCCTTTCTCTAGCCAAGAGATCCCAGAAGCTTTCTCAGGATTGTCCCAATTTTCTCCAAATCTGAGGGAGCCTTGCAGAGCCCAGAAAACAAGGCCCTGCTGCTACACCCTCCCAACTTTCCTGCGTAACGAGACACAAGGGAACAGATGAGGCGACTCCACTGCTGCCCCCCCCAACCAGCCCGTCCGTTAACAGAGAGGCTTTTCAAGACGCCATCGCCAGATCTGCTCACCTCAGGGCAAGCTCTTTATTATCTGCCGCCAAAGTGTCACCGCAGATACTGCTACACACGTGTGTCATGTTGCATTTGTCTCCTCGTGAGGAATTGGTGCTGTTGATGCCACACACTGTGCCACTTAGGGTCAGCGCAAAAACAAACTGTGTGTGTGTTTGTGTGTCTGGGGGATTCAGAATAAGAGAGACAGGAGTGTTTTCCTCCTGGGCGGCCTTGTCGCCTTAAAACAACCTCTAGCTGGGTGTCTCCATCAGGTCTTGAAAGATGTTGGGGGGGAGGGCTTCCTGGAGTAGGGATGGAGGGAACCCTCTTGGGCTCAGTAATCTAGCAGGGCACAGATTGGCAGGCCCCATTAGGACAAAATCAGGCAACTGCAAGCCCAGAGGCTGTAAACTGGAGCAAACCAGCATAGATTAAGAGTTGTCTGCACCAGCTTATTCTGCATAACCTCTGGGAACCTAAATCTCAGGGGAAGAGCGAAACCAGCCCCAAGAGAGGGCCTGCAACTCAGCTTCTCCTGGAGGATCGCTTGAGCTCAGGAGCTGGAGGCTGCTGTGCCAGCCACAAAACAGGCTGCACCAGCCGGTCTTGTCAATAGCTCCTTAAGTGGCTCCTGTGGGTGGGTGAGTGGGTGCACGCGCGCCCACAAACAGGGAGGGAAGAATTTATCTGAGTCCCACCTGGCAGGAGAGCAGGATGCAAGGAGCTGACCCCTCCATAGCAATGGAGACACTGGCTATATTCTCTGGTCTGCTCTAGGGAGGCAGGTTGTTCAGGCAGGTTGCAAGTGTTGGGTCCCCCATCCCCCAAAGGTAAATCTGGATTAAACACTGGGAGGGGGAGCTGGACATATGGGCTGGACATCTATGCCTAGATCCTCTGAAGATCCTGCAACAAACAGCCATCTGGAAGTGCCCTGCCTCTTCAGTTAGCTTAAGAATTGAAGGGTTGAGCTGGGGAGAAGAAGCTGGGTGGGTGGGGGCAGAAAACGTTGGAAGCTGCCTTATGCCACCATTGGTCCATCTAGCTCAGTCTTGTCTACACTGGCTGGCAGCAGCTCTCTAAGGTTCCAGGCAAGAGCCTCTGCCAGCCCTTCCTGGAGATGCCATAGGGGATCCTGCTCGCAAGCGAGAGATGCCCTTCCCCAAGCCCTGGCACGGGGGCTGCAGCGACTGCAGGCTATCTGAGGACATCTCTCTACAGACTTTGCATGGGACAAAAGTTACTTTGGACCTTCAGTCCTCTGCTTTAAAGACCAGCACTTGTGCATGAAATCCCTCTAAATCTATAAAAGGAAGAAGCAAATCTCTGTATGCAAAAGAGATGCAAGCACGTTGATTGTTACTTCATTCTTTCTAGCAGTCCTGTGAGGCAGCCCAGCAGTCCGTGGTTCAGCTAAGGCACTGCGACAGAGAGAGAGACACCTGCCCAAGCGCCTTGCAGTCCGTGGCAGAGGTGCAACCTGAGAACCCAGGAAGAGCCTGGATGCTGCATCAGCCCAATGGGGGCCCATCTATCCCACCAACCAGAGGCCCCTTTTGGAAAACCCGCACGCAGGATCCTTGCACGAGAGCAACAGGCCCTCCTGTGGTTTCCACCAACTGGTACTCAGAGCATTGCTGCCTCTGTGAGATCTGAACCGGGGACTCTCTGGAAATGCCCTTCCTCCCAGGCCATGCTGCTCTACGTGAGGCAGAAATCAAAATCCCCACAGAACTTTGCACAAAGAGGTAGCCCTTTTGTGGAAGGGCTTAGGGATCTGAGGAGGGAGGCAGCTGCAGAAGCAGCAACGCTTTGCCCTCGTGAAACTGCTGGCCTTCTCTGCCACCCAGTCGAGGGAAGCGGGGGAAGGAAGCAGCAGGCGCAGAGATGAGGGGCGGGCAGATGTCAGGACGACAGGAGAGGCTGCGCAGAGGACGCGCATAAACGCAACTGAAGGGCCCTGCAGGATGCCGGAGGCGCTTCCCAGCCTCTCTGTTCTGCCATTTAAGCAACATCCTCCTTGAATGGCTGCAGATTAATATTTGATTCGCGGGAAGGGAAGGGGCCTCCTTTGCGCTGACGGACCCCACTGGTCAGGCGCGGCGGAGGGAACTCTCGGAAGACGCTCAACACTCTTGCACAAAGGGCTGCAGCAGCGGCGCCTGAAGCTTTTGACTGGAGGCTCCTTTCACTGGCAAGGGGCTGTACCAAGAGCAGAGCCTCCAGCACAGAAACGCTCTCACTGCATTTAGACTCCCCCCTCTTTCTCCAAGGAGCTCAGGGGTGGCAAACAGGGTTCTCCCCCTCCTCACTTAATCCCCACAACAACCCCACGAGGTGGGTTAGGCTGAGAGAGGGCGACTGGCCCAAGGTCAGCTTGTGAAACTAAGGGGGAGAGAAAGGGGGGCAGGGATAGTCAATATGTTTTATGGCCAAGGATGGGACGCGGGTGGCACTGTTGGTTAAACCGCAGAGCCTAGGACTTGCCGATCAGAAGGTCGGTGGTTCGAATCCCCGTGACGGGGTGAGCTCCTGTTGCTTGGTCCCTGCTCCTGCCAACCTAGCAGTTCAAAAGCACGTCAAAGTGCAAGTAGATAAATAGGTACCGCTCCGGCGGGAAGGTAAACAGCGTTTCCGTGCGCTGCTCTGGTTCGCCAGAAGCGGCTTAGTCATGCTGGCCGCATGACCTGGAACTGTATGCCGGCTCCCTCGGCCATTAAAGCGAGAAGAGCGTCGCAACCCCAGAGTCGGTCACGACTGGACCTAATGGTCAGGGGTCCCTTTACCTTTTATGGCCAGGGATATGTGCATATAAAACAGGGCAGCAAAAGAGGGCGGGCACATTGCAAAACAGACCAGTAAAAATGCACAGTCTTGTTTTTTACAAGCTTACTCTCTCTCCCCCCCCCCCCGCCGATTGTGGCTTTGGCTGCGGGTGCAGTGGGTACTGCCCCCTCCCCCAGCCTGCCCCCCACTAAGCTTGGTAAAATGGAGAATAAGGAAACCTAAAAACAGCATCTCTGTCACTACCTGCCATGCAATAGTGGAGAAGGTCCATCTGCCCACCTGTTCCCCGCATGTGCAACACAACTCCTACAGGGCTGCAAGCAGAGAGAAAGGGGCCAGAATTTGCAAGCCAAAGCAAACCAAGCTGCAGGAAAGGGAGATTAGGAAGAGAGAGGGAGAGAATGACCTATGCATTTGTTTATTTGATTTGCATCAATTACGAATTTCAAAATCTAAAGCAAAGGAAATGCTTTTAAATAAAAATTAAAATAAAATGAATTGAGATTGTAGGTTGGTTCACAACAATAAACCAGATCAACAACAATCATCAAAATGCCTATATATTTTTAATCGTTTTTTATTGAAAGTTTCCAACATAAAATACAACAAAAGCCGAACTAACCTAAGAGAGAGAAAATGCCTAAATAAATCAAACCCCAGACAATGCATGAGTCTTTATATTAGTGAGGCAGCAGATAGAACAACACATACAACTGCACAAACACCAGCTTATCTGAAAAGCCTGGGTGGATAAAGCCGATGGTCAAAACTCAAGTATGAGGATGGTGGTTGCACCTCCAAAGGCGCAAGGAGTTCCACAAGTGGGGTGCACCAGAGACAAAGCCCCGTCCCTCTCACTGAAAAACAGCAACGCCCATCAGAGAGGACCACGATAAGACTAAGATAAAGGTGCAGGCTGACAAGCATTTGGGCCATAAATTAAGATTATGCAAACCAACAATAAAATGCACTTAAGAGGAATGAATACAGATATAGCAATACTGGGAAACTGTTCTATGCAGAGTTGGTGCGTGGTTCTTCAGTGTTTCAGCCAAGGGACATTCTCAGTCCTACCTGGAGCTACCAGGGACCAATGACACCCCATGAATTATAACCAAGAAAGAACATGGAGACTCCAAACGCTTTCTGCTGAGTCAAAACCTGGGGGTCAGTCAGCAAAGTCCTGGCAAGATGGAAGAGCACTGGGGGTCAGCTCCAGGCCACCCAACGTCTTGTCTTCAACTACGGCAGAGAATTCATTTCCATGGTCCTAACACAGGAGCAGCTGCCAGGGACACCTGGGAATGCAGCTGAACAGGGAAGAGTTGAGGGAGGGTTGCAACCAACCACCTTTCTGGGAATCTTGTCTCGCTCCTGTGTAAACCCATGTGGAAATTAAGGTGATATTTTATGGGTGCACACAAGAGAAAAACTTTCCTCCTGCAACTTTGTCAAAATACCATGGGTATTAGTATAATGTATTATTTATAGATGCTGAGAAGGCCTTTGATAATATTTCTTGGGAATTTATAATAAAAAATTGGAAATACAGTGATACCTCGGGTTACATTCGCTTCAGGTTACAGACTCCGTTAACCCATAAATATTGTTTCAGGTTAAGAAATTTGCTTCAGGATGAGAACAACAATCGTGCTCCGGTGGCGTGGCAGCAGCAGGAGGCCCCATTAGCTAAAGTGGTGCTTCAGGTTAAGAACAGTTTCAGGTTAAGAATGGACCTCCGGAACGAATTAAGTATTTAATCCGAGGTACCACTGTAATGGAAATGGGACAATGTTTTATAAAAGGGATCAGAGCAATCTATTCAGACCAAAAAGCTAGATTGCCAGACAAGGTTGCCCATTATCGCCATTATTATTTATAACAGTCCTGGAAGTCCTTCCAAGAAATATGAGAAAAACTGACAAGATTAAAGGAATTGGTGTCAGTCGAAAAGAATATAAATTGAAAGCCTTTGCAGACGATTTAGTTATAACAGTAGAGGACCCATCAACCAGTGCAATAGAAGCACTGGAAAGAATTGAACAATTTGGACAGGTAGCAGGTTTAAAATTAAATAAAAAGAAAACAAAAATGCTTGTTAAAAATATGGATCAATATGTAAAAGACAAATTGCAACATAAATTAGGTATTAGGTGGTAAAAAAGGTTAAATATTTAGGAATCTGGCTAACATCAAAAAATATAAATTTGTTTAAAGATAATTATATACCAGTATCAAATGGTATTAAAAGAGATCTAGAAGTGTGGGGAAGAATGAAATTATTTCTATGGGGAAGAATTTCAGTGATCAAAATGAATGTGCTACCCAAAATGTTATTTTTATTTCAGTCAATCCCAATTATAAATGGGCTTGAAAGAGTGGCAAAAAGTAATAACAAAATTTATCTGACAAAATTCAAATTGCTTACAGATGTCAAAGAAATAGGAGGTTTCTCCCTGCCAGATTTGAAATTGTATTATGAAGCTTCTTGCCTGTGTTGGTTAAGGGATTGGATATTGTAAAAAAACACAGATCTATTAGCTCTGGAAGGATTTGACAATAGGTTTAGGGGGCATGTATATTTATGGTATGAGATGGTAAAAGTTCATGAACCACATAATTCGAAAATCAATCTATGAGGTATGGAGTAGGTATAAGAGTTTATTTAAACCTAAAACACCATAGTGGCTGTCGCCATTAGAGGCAACATCTATAAAAAAGTTAAATATGGAACAAAAATGGGCCACCTATGGAGATTTGGTGAAAGAGATGGATAACCAGTGGAAATTGAAACCTTATGAAGAGATAAAAGAGTCAGTAAAAGATTAGTTGCATTATCGTCAAATAAATGAAGTGTTTAGAGAAGATAAAAAGAAAAATGGATTTGAATTTATAAGATCTAGGTTTGAAATGGATTTATTAGGCAGCAAAGTTAAAATATTGTCAAATATGTATAAGTTACTTTTGGAATGGCATACGAAAGATGAAGAAGTTAAATCTGGGCAAATGATATTGGTCATAATATACAGTTAGAAGATTGGGTAAATTTTACTGCATGCAGTTCACTTAAAGAAAATATAATGAAAATGGTGTATAGATGGTATATAACACCAGTGAAATTAGCAAAAATATATAGAACAAATAATCAATGTTGGAAATGTAAAGAAAAAGAGGGTACTTTTATCATATGTGGTGGACCTGTAAGGAGGTGAATGCCTTCTGGGAAATGATATATAATGAAATTTTTAAAATGTTGAAATATACATCTATAAAAAAAACAACAGCAGAAGCCTTCCTGTTAGGTATAGTAGGCCGAGAAATACATAAACAGGATAAAGCATTGTTTTTATATGCAACAACTGCAGCGAGAATGTTATTAGCCCAAAGTGTAAAGAAGAAGATTTGCCAACAAAAGAAGAGTGGCAGATGAAATTACTGTACTATGCCAAATTGGCAAAACTGATGGGAAAAATCCGGAACCAGCAGGATCAGACTTTTCTGAAAGACTGGAACAAAATTGTGTTATATCTGAAGGACAACTGTAAATAACTAACATTGCTAGTAGGGCTACAAGAAGTTTTGTAAGGTCAAACTTATTACAGTTAATTTAGTATGTAAACAAGATTATGATTTAATAGCAAAAGATATATAAGAAAATGCAGTACATAGAGAATAGGTTTGAAAACCATCAGTTGAGAAGTTCTAGGCTTATGAAGCCAAATGTTTTATTTACTTTTGTACACTAGGATGTTATGTAAGAAAGTATATGTAAAAACCAATAAAAATTATTATAATAAAAAAATAGTATAATATATTAATTAGGCAGCTATTAAAAGAGGTGGTGGTGGTGTTGTTTAAAAAATGCAGATGCAATTAAAACAGTTTTTATCACTCAAGAGAGGGAATTTCCACAAGTGCAACACCCTCACGATGCCTCTGCAGACGGACCATAAAAAGCCAGAAACTTAAGACTGTTTCCTAGAAAGAGAGATTAAGACTCCACAGCTGCCTGCAATTTTATGCAGAAAGAAACATTACAGAGTTTCTAAAAAGGGTGAGAGGACCTGGCTGGTCTGCTGCAGGCAGACAATTTGGGGCAAAATCAGATGCAAAAGGCATGGAGGTGAACTTGACATGGATTTGGTAAACAGGCTTGCATGTGTAAAATCACACACGAAGGTAGCACAGAAAATGCAATGCCACGAATTCCACAGGCTGCCTCGTGAACTTTGCCCCAAGACGAAATGGGCTTGAAGGAGAATTAATTGCCTATTAGGGGACTGGAGGGAAGCCCCGCTCAAGCAATTGTTGGGAGAGGCCCAGTGGACACAACATTTTTAAGCCAAGGGGATCTCCCCGCCCCCCCCCCCACTGGCCATGGATCCCCTGGGAGACACAGGACTGTGCTACCTTTTGCAAAAGCACCATGATGGGCGAGAGAGAGAACGCTTGCTTTGGAAAGTGGGGTTCTGCAGAGCCTGTGTCTCTGAGGTACAGCAGGCACATTCCCAGATTCGCTGGGTGTTTTTCATCACACCTGGAAGCAGAGCTTCCTGGAAACAGAGCTCTTGAAGGGTAGGGAGGTGGGAGTTTATCATCTTATTTTCCACCTCTGGCACAGCGGAGCTTTAAACAAAACCCAACAGAAAGAATTGAAAATATCCTACAATCTAACAACAGGGCAGGATTCTTTGCATGCAGCTGTTAAAATCCAGAGAGCCAAGTCTGCTTCACCACAGAATCACAGAGGGGAACCCTGACCAACCCCCTGCAATCCAGCCTCCTCCAACTTGCCTAGGCAGAGGTCCCCATTCTCCATCCATCTGGCCTGCCAGACTCTGCCCAGGTTCCCTCCCCCTGCTCCAAGCAAATGCCACTGAGCTGTGCCCATTCCACTTTCTCAGCTAGAGGGTGGACAGATGGGGGGGCATGGAGAAACCTCTGCTCTTTTGCACAGCTGTACAAGAGCAAGAGCAGAACTGGTGGCTCCGCTTACTTTGTTCCTTTGGCTCCTGCCCACCAAGGGCATGTGGGCCGGGGGCATTTCTGGCTGAGCCCAAGAATTGGCCAGGCAAACTTTTCTGGTGGGGTGCGCCACAGGGAAATAGACCACACCAAGCAGCAGCCCCCCACTGCCCCGTATCCACAACACACACAAAAAGGTTTTTGCAGATTAGGCTAACAGTATCGTTTACATGCAATAGCCCAGATTTTTGTACAGAAACCTGATTTGTTGATTTTGTTCCCTTTATATTTTTAACACAACTATCTATGATTAATGAATACCTGAACCTCCCTCTCTCTTTTTGCCCTGCAGAGGAGGGGACTCTTGGGAAGGGAACATGGGAGACACGGAGCATTATGTGCTGGAAAGACCGGCGAGTGCAGTGCCTGCCACATTTAGGAAAATATTCCTATTTCTGGTTGGGCACGAAATCCCATCATGCTCAAAAGCAGTGTTTTCACTGCAAGAGGTGGCATTTGAAGTGCAGCGTCAAAGCCCTTTTGTTCATTGGCAGGCTCTGGTAAACAAGCAGCTCTTGTTATCTCCCCTTTCAGAGACACACC
The DNA here is from genome assembly GCF_965113315.1 of Podarcis vaucheri. NCBI lineage: Eukaryota > Metazoa > Chordata > Lepidosauria > Squamata > Lacertidae > Podarcis > Podarcis vaucheri. The sequence continues at coordinate 57,348,239 of NC_138751.1, forward strand.
TGCGATGGGAGGAAACACCAGGGCAGCAGCGCACTGGAAGCACACAAAGAAAGCAAGAGGTTTGCTGCCACCAGAGGCACCAGGAAAGGGTTTGTGAAGATCCGAGGACTTGCCACATCGAACGGGCCACAACTGGCCCACCAAGGAACTGTCTCCTCTTCCGGACCTTTTTAGCAGCCCCTAGATACTTCCTTTGTTGCTCTAATGCAGTGGCTCCCAGCTGGTGGTCCACGGAACCCAGGGGGTCCACGTGATCCACCCAGGGGATCTGTGGCACCATTCACATAACGAAACCTACCATGGAGATATCAACATTTTCCAAAGTAGAGGGTCCATGGTTTGGCTTTGGAAAAATAGGGTCTGCAGTACTTAGCTAACTGGGAACCCCTGCTCTAATTAATTTGACTTGTTAGCTCCCCCTCCCCCTAAGAGCAGCCAGTATGGCATGAATGATAGCTGAAAATAAATAGAGGCAAACTCCTGAATCTTCCAACACCTGGCTTCACTCGACGTCCGCAAGTTCCAGGGTTATGAGAGAGCAAGAAAAACTTTTCTCTTTCCTCTTTCTCCAGGCCCCACCTCATTTTATACATTTGGCAGGATTCTGAGTTTTTCTGCATAGGATTTAAGCAAAGGGGGTGCAAGTTAGCAGATGTTCCTGCATTGGAGGGGCCTGGACTAGAGGACCCTTCAGTCCCTTCCAACTCTACGATTCTACGCTCCTATCCTGCCACCTCTTACTTGACTTTTCACTGAACTGAAAAGTCTCCGGCACTTTGAGATTGAGTCAGTCACATGACGCGGTTCAACCGAGGCAACATTTGCACAATGGCGTTCTGTAAGAAGTCTCTTGGACCCCCTGATGCCCAAGGAAGCTTTGTGTGTGCCCTGGGGAAGAATGCAGAACACACACACCCCAATTCAGAAAAGGGCGCCATTCATGCATGCGCAACGCATTAGTGTGCCTCTTAATGCCCATAAGAGCTTTCGTTGGTCTTTGGCGCATACAGGCAGGGGCACTTAAGTTCTAGTCTTCGAAAGCAGGATCTCAAAGTACCCAAAGGCTCTCCCGCTCAGAGTCGGCAGCAGCAGCAGCAGCAGCAGATGCCTCAAAAGCATCCCTGAACCTCCCACTTGAGCATTTCAGAGGCTGAAAACCTTTGGCAGATAAGCTGCCAAAATACTTTCAGGGAACACAAAAGGACACTGTGTAATGGGGCCTTGGAAGAGGACTTCTGAAAAGTCTTGTCAACGCTCACGCTACTTTTCTTTCCCTCTTGTCTTTCTTTTTCTCCTCCTCCTCCTCCACCTCCTTTCATCCTTCTCTGCATCCATGGGGGAGAAGGCAGGCCAGGATCAGCCCCCATCCAAGGGGGCGGGCAAAGAGACGGAAACAGAGAAGACTGCGCAAGATAACACTCTCTGATTCTATTTGGGGGGGCTGGGGGTGACCCAACATCTGTGTTGGGGGTTGCAGATTTCCCATCGCGGGCATCTGGGAACAGGGTGCTGGACGAGATGGGCCCCTGGCCTGATCCAGGAGGCTCTCTTTGTGTTCTTACTAATTAAGGGGAGGGGACAGCAGCATATGGCAGGAATAAGTCCCGTCAAGCCCCCCCCCCCCCCAGTATGGCTGGGAAGGCATAAAACTGAAAGTGCTCAGGTGCAACAATAGACCAGCAAGCCACCCACAAACACATAAGCTGTACTGCAGGCCCAGTCCACCCCCCATTCCCCACCCCATGGGGTTTCATTTCCCCCCAGGAGAGAGACAGCCACCCAGCACCCCAAAGCTACTGTGGACACCCCCAGCCTTCTCCAGTGGGATGTTTTGGGGGGTTTGTTGAAAAACAGGGTCTGAGTGAGATGGACCTTTGGTTAGATCCAGCAAGTCTCTTGTGATACCTGCAAAAATGACCCACCACTTAAGGGCTGGGAATCTGATCAGCCAAAAAGGGATCTGGTCAACGAATCCATGAGGCACCGTCAAGGAACACGGAAGCATCTTCAAAGCCTTAATGTTGTGGGAGCAAAAAAGGTTTGAAAAACATAGTAATTATGGGGTGTGGGGGGATTATTAGCTCCTATCATCAAGGGAAAAGGATATTAAATAAAATATTGAAATCTGCAGTGGTATTCTTGGAATACCCAGCAGCATTTGTACACAGCTGATGATTGTTGTATTAAAACTGTTGCTGTTATTATTATTGACAAGTAGATTTTTATCTTCCGGAAGGAGCTCACCAGGGTGACCAACAGCAGGGAATCCCTGATAGGAAGCCAACGGATCACATCTGGTGGATCACTTGAGCAGCACAGCCACCTCCGCAAGCGCATGCCCATTTTAAAAAGTCCGATGGCCTAAACCCCCTCTTCCCTCCACCTCTCAGGAGCCTAGGTTGGGTCTGAGTGCCAGGACCTCCCCTTGCATGCAGAAGCTCCCAGGTTTAAAACCTGGCATCTCCAGGTAGGGCTAGGAAGGTCTCCCAGCTGCAGCTCAGAAGAGCTTCCAACACCCAGTGTAGGCCATACTGAGCTAGATGGACCAACGGGACAAGAAAGCTTCCTGGGCTCCTGCCATTTGCTGCAAAGCCCAGCACAACTGCCGGGGGCCGACCCTGCCAGCCTCCCCCAGCTCTGGAGCAGGCCATCTCTGAAACCAATAACCCCTAAAGATGGTGCGTTGGAGGGGGCAGCTTTGGCCAGAAGGGCAACAAGGGCCACCAACTTTGTTCCACAGTTTCGTTCCAAGAAAAAGGAAAGTTGAGCCCTGCCAAAGAAGGGAGCAGGGGAGCCTGGTCCCAGAGGGGTGCCTGGCGCTTTGTGAGCAGTGGAAGGCAGAGACTGCACGCTCAAGGAGAGGCACCAGGACCTGGGGCAGGATGCGCATGTCCCAGACTCAAGATGCTCCATTGAGACCCCTCCAAGAGGCATTTTTTAATTGCTCGTGGAAGAAGACACCAGCCAGCTCAGGAGAAGAATATTGATCTCCAGCCGTTACAGCGGCAGCACAGACTTCCTGCGTTTGTAGTAGAAACAGCAGCCGGGGTTCCAGGGGCAGATACAGGCACAGACAAAGTGCAAAGGCAGAGGCATGCGGAAAGTGACATTTAATTAAAATATGAGCCAGGGCTCTGCAGCTGCAGGGAGACAGCAGAGGAGTGAGAGGGCAGCTGAGCAGAGGAGGGGGTGTTTGATTTATAATTTAAAGTAAAGCCCCATGCTCCTATAAACACAGAAGTGGGGGGAGAGAAATTGAAGATAAAAAGACCATCACCTGACACAGCTAAAGAGAGGGCACAGATTGAGTCTGGCCACGACCCCTTTTGTGGTCCACCTTGCTTTGCTGACAGACAGTGGCAAGGAAGGCTGGGCCGAGTTGCTCTGTTCCAAGAAAACATTCCCAGGCTGCGTCAAACAAGGCTGGGCAGCTGGCAGCCAAAGTGGTACAGAAGTCAGAGTGCCGGACTAGGACCTGGGAGAGACCAGGGTTCAAATCCCCACTCCGCCATGGAGTTCACTGGGTGACCTTGAGCCAGTCCCTGCCTCTCTGCCTAACTTACCTCACAGGGTTGTTGTGGAGATTAAAGGAGGAGGCAGAGAACCACATACGCCGCCTTGAGCTCCTTAGAGAAAAAGGTGGGATATAACTTGTTGGCATCCGTCTGTCTTGAGAGACAATGGAGTGCACGTCTGGGGGTGAAGTCAAGCCATTGTGTCAGCAACACTGAAATGAACCCCCCTCCCCCAGGCAAAAGCCTAGGCAGTGTGTACAGAGGTCCTGGGCAGCCCAAACACAAGACCCGCTCTCAGCCACGCTGTTGTGGTCCAAAAGAAAGCAGAGCCCGACATTTGGCACCAGCTTGGCCACACGAGTTGCCAGTAGGAGGCAAACCAGGCACCCTCTGCCTTAGAGTCTCCACCCTGGATTTGTGGAGGGTTTCCTCCTGAGCCTTTCTTCTCCTGAAGATATCCTGCCAGGCGGTGAAGGTTTAAGAGTTTTCCTTCTGCTAGATGGGCTCCTTTCCCAGGCGGACGAGCCCCATCTGCCCCTTACTTCCCTCTATGGCATGGGCAGAAACTGCTTTCTTGACCGTTGGACTCACCCACTATTGGTTTTCCTTTACTCCTTTTAGATATATAAAAACCTCCTTTTGCAGGACCAGCTAGTCCCCAAATCAGAGTTGGAAATAATGCTCCACATGCTCCAAAGCTCAGGGATATTGATTGCTTCTAAAACTTCACTGCTTTGCACACTAATGCTGCCTGGTATGAAAAATATATAAAATCATATATTAAAGGGGAAGGGAGAAATCCATTACTAAATTAATCAGCAGCGTGAGAGAAGCGCTTTCCCCCCAGAGACGGAGAGGGCAGGCTGATTTCTGCCCCGATCTTTAGCGGCACAGCACTCGAGGGGTGCCTAGCAGAAGAAGAAAGGCGGCCCCAAGGCTTGTCCTCCTGCAGGTGGGAGCAGAGAGAGGAGGACGCAGCTCCGTGGAGGAGGCACCCATGGGCAGGAGTGGAGAGACGGGTGCAAGGTCAGGTACCTCTTTAAAAATAAACCAGGAGTCTGCAGCTGGAGAATTGGCTCTGAGTGAAACATCTTCACCACCACCACGATCATCGTTGATGTTATTAGAATTCATATATTGCTCTATACCCACAAGTCTCAAATGGACAACTGAGGCTCACCACCAGCCCTGGCTCCTTGGCCCTCACTACCTCCTTGAGGCTGCCCCCTCGCCCCGTGGCAGGGACCACAGAAGCAGGACCTCACTGCCAAGCTTCCAGACCCACCAGGGGCATAGCACTAGTTGCATTGGGGCACATGTGGGGCACAGACAGGAGACCCTCTGAAGAGATCTACAGGTGAAGGATGCTATACAAATTTAATAAACAATAACAATAACTTACGGAGGGCAACAAGCTCACCGTTCCTGCTGCAAATGCACCACTACGCGAGACGAAGGAAGCCCAGGAGAAACGGGAGAAGGAAAACAGGGAAGAGAGAGGGGTGGTTGTCGACAGACCCCCAGGGCAGCCAGCCAGCCAGCCAGTGTGTCCACAGCAGGAGGAGAAAGGCAGAGGAAGAGCCTCAGAAATGCCAACATCCCCTGTGCCATCCAGCACAGGTGGGAGGCCAGCATTAACAGGCTCACCTTTGATGTGAAATTAATACAAAAATTATTCAGCAGCACCGGCAGGATAATAGGATTCTGTGGTGGTGGCAGGCCAGCCGCTGCCACGCTGCGAGGCGGGCTCATTTAATATCGACGGAAACGACGCCAGAGGACAAGAAATAAGGCCCATAAAGATAATTGCCGAGATACTCAGGAGCAAATTAAGTAATCAGAGTCGCTTCTAAATCGTGCCTGGTTCTAAGAAGAGCCATCTTTTCCGATTACCCCAACAACCGTTCATCAGAGGACGGGGAGGAAGGACTGCAAGTCCAGTTCCTCAAATGCTATGCAGGCCACCATTCAATCAGCTTCTCTGCAAGAATATCCCGGGGGACTTTGTCAAAAGCCTTAGTGAAATCAAGATACATGACGTCACATCATTCCCCGGATCCACCAAGGTTGTAACTCTGTCAAAAAAAGAAATGAGATTTGTCTGGCATGATTTGTTTTTGAGAAACCCATGCTGGGTCTCAGGGATCAAAGCAGCAGAAATGTTCATCTCCAGGCCTGGAACACGGCAAACACTTGAAGGGAGAAGAGGAGAGAGGGCTCCTGATGCAAGACAGGGGAGGGGGGAACCCCCAACATCCAGCCCTCCGGTTTAAAAACACACATTCATCACTTGAGACTCTTAAAGCGCCTTTGCAGCCAGAGAGGTCACCGCAGCCTGCCTCAGCCGGGCTCATTAAATAGACATTTAATCACAGCTTTGGATGGAGAGACAAAGACCGCAAGGAACAGGTGCTTTGATGAGTGACCTTTCGGAACCTATTTTAATGTAACTAGTTTACGGCTTATCTGAAAGGCCAACTCATCAGGAGCCGCAGAGTCACAGCAAAACCCAGGAAAATAATTACAGGGGCCTGAGAAGGAAATAAAAAGGAAGGGGAGGCAGGAAGCAATTCCTTCGGGGCGTTGGCTGCATGGGGCCCTGGCTGGCGAGCACCCAAGTCTCAGCACGGCAGCAAAGGGTCTCCCCACCCCAGCCACGGGAACCCACTTGTAAAGTGTCGCTTATCCGGGCTTCCTGCACCCATCCAAGCCCAGCTCCCCTCTCCACTTCCCACCTGCCCTTCCTCTTCTTCTTATTTGCTAAATAAATATACTTTTCAATATGGCCAGAGAGCATCAAGGGGAAGCAGGAAGGGCCAGCCGTTCTCCCTGCTCAGACAAAGTACAGGCACTCTCTCCCTCTTGCCTTCCGACTGCCACCCTCGCATTTGCTCTCAGCCCAGGGATCCTTCTCCACGCCAAACCCTGGTCAAGCTCACTCAGGGGGCAGTGTTTCTCCATGTGACATGACTCAGAAGAGCGCGACCCCCACCCCACCCACTCCAGTCAAAGGGCTCCCTGCTCCCAGCCCCCACCAACCAGCAAAGGGATGCTGACCCAAAAGAGCAACAGCCCAGAACCCTCGTGGGATGGAGAGAGCGCCGCTCCTTTGCCACCAATGGCTGCACTTTTGCTGGGGGAGGAAACTAGGCCGATTTCCATGACCCCCAAGACTGCAGGCTACCCCTGAGCACCCACCCACTTTCCACTCTCTCCTCCACTCTAGGGACCCAGATCTCCCCCTTTAGCCCTGGCCATTCCTTGGCCACATGGGCTGAGCTCCCTTCAAACCATACATTTGAAACATTACAACGCCACTTTAAGCTTCCCCCAAAGAATTCTGGAAGGTGTAGTTTGTTAAGGGTGCTGGGAGTTGTTAGGGGATAACTGTCCCAGCAATTTCCCTCCCAGAACTACAATTCCCAGAGTGGCTTCACAATCAATCTCTGTTAAGTGTGTGTGTGTGGGGGGGTGCGCATTCCCAACAACTCTTGGCACCCCAACAAGCCGCAGCTCCAAAACTCTTGGGGGGAAGCTGCAGCTGTTGGAAATGGTTCCATAGCAATTTAACCCACATGGTGCAGATGTGGCCACAGAGGCACATCTTGGAAAGTGTCCCGCAATGGGAATCGTTACAACTAACACCAGCTTTGGTTTGTGTGAAGGCAGTTGTGAGTCGAGTCTGCAGAAGAGCCAGCGAGGGGTCTACTCACACTTGCGTGGCTCCAGGGCCTTGTTTGGGCAGGTGAGGTGCTGGCTGGGCGGGTTCTGTGTCCTCTGCAGGCAGGCCAACATGACTGGCGGCAGGGAGAAGGCTCCAGTGGCGTCAATCCAGAGTGCGCTGCGGGGGACCCAAAAAGACGGAAGAGCGTCAGTCAGCAAACCAGGAGAGAGTCATAGCATCATGGAATTATCTAGTCCAACCCCCTGCAATGCGGGAATCTCAACTAAAGCATCCCTGACAGATGGCCATCCAACCTCCAAGGAAGGAGAGTCCGCCACGCCCCGAGGAAGCCCATTCCACTGTTGAACGGCTCCTACCCTCAGAAAGTTTTTCCTGATGTTGATTCTGAATCTCCTTTCTTGTAACTTGAAGTCATTAGTTCTGGTCCTGCCCTCCAGAGAAGGAGAAAACAAGCTTGCTACATCTTCCATGGGACAACCCTTTAGACATCTCCCCTCACGCTTTCCAGGCTAAACATACCCAGCTCCCACAACCATTCCTCCTAAGGCTTGGTTTCCAGACCCTTGATCATTCTGGTTGCCCTCCTCTGCACACGTTCCAGCTCGTCAACATCCTTCTTAAATTGTGGCATCCAGAATTGGACAACGTATTCCAGGTGTGCTTTGACCAAGGCAGAAGAGAGTGGGGCTATTACTTCCCTTGATCAGGACACTAGACTTTTGTTGATGCAGGCTAGAATAGCATTAGCTTTTTTTGCTGCTGCATCACACTGTTGCCTCATGTTCAGCTTATGGTCTACTAAGACCCCTAGAACCTCACTAGTCAGTAATAACAGACATCACAGACAGCCTAGGGAAAATGCAGATTGCATCCACACAGCAGTTTATTTCCACTTTCATGTTTCCCTAGCTATTACCTTTCACGTGATATTTGAGCTTCCAAACAATGTAAAAGCTACTTTCAGAAATATAGCGTAATAGAGTGCAAGTTTAGCACTCATTCCCATGTAATTTGTTTCCAGTAAAAAAATCTGTTGGAAATAACACTGAAATGAGCACTAAACTTGCACTATATTCTGCTAAATTTATGGAAGTGGCTTTTAAGTCGCATGAAATTTCAAATATAATGCAGAAATTAAGAGGGAAATATTGTGGAATAAACTGCTGTGTGAATGCAGACTAAGTTGTGTGATTCTCCCACTTCAGAGGACCTTGCAAACTGAGTCAATAAGAAGACTGCTAAACAGAATAGCTCAGAGTGCAGCACCAGGCAGCTGAATTCAAGACAAAGGAAGGACATAGGCCTTATGGTGGTGGAGATGTGCTTGAAAGGACGAGGGAGATACTGCCAGAAACAACAAAAGTTGCTGAATGATATTTCTAGGGAATTTCTGAGGCCCTACCCATGACTAACAAAGCCAGAATAATGTATGCAGAATGGCAGAGAGGAAAATAAATTACACCAAATAAGACATATTGTGCATAGTTGCCCAATTTGCATAATGCACACAGTTTGCTGAATCTAGTTTTATTATTGTTTTTCTTGGTGCAAAATCTGGACAGTCTTGGCAACATTATTTAAATTACTTATGCTTAATCACCCCACCCCCACCCCACTGCCTTCTGTCCTAGCCCTGAGTGACTTCCGGAATGGTCTGAGCATTACAATTTAAATGTGTGCATCATGGAGGACTCAGCAGGCCGATCCAAGGACACGACAGAAAGTCAACTATGGAAGTTTTCCAAAAGTGGTTTTCTATCACTTCCTTCTGGGTGGGTAGGAACACCAAGCCCCCCCCCCCAACCCAAAAAAATCCAGAAGCATCAATAAAAGCTGAAGTGGCACAAATGTGGGCTCTTTCCCCAGCAGCTGACAGAATCCTAAAACTGTCTACTTGGAAGGGACCCCAGAGTCCAACCCCTTGCAATGCAGAAATTACAACCAAAGAATCCTTGTATTTGTTTGATAGGACAGTCCTCCCAACAGGGCAAGTTTTACCAGCAACACCTGATGGGAACAAACAAAGCACAAAACTTTCCCCAAGTTTTAGAAAACACTCAACTCACACTGGATGTCCCCCCCTCCACCCGAAAAGTAGCACATGCGTCCCCCAGCATGCAGCATTCGCTCCGCCCTCCCTCTGGCAAAAGGGGAATGCGGGCTCAGGAGCTTTCAGCTGCCCCATCTCAGGCTGCCCTCGAAACCCAGATGATCAAAGTCAAGGCGAAGGGAAAGAGGCCAAAGCCACCGATTTGCTCCTTCGGAGCTCAGCACACAGCACTATCCTTTGGGAAGAGCAGCGCATGGCATAAATTATGCTTGGTTCCTCCCCACCCTGAGTGACGTCTGGAATGGCCTTGCCACTGCAACCGGGCGCAGGGAAAAGGTCGGCTGGCAATGTACAAAGAGCAGTGTCCTTCCGAGAGGAGGTTTCTGTTCCATTATGCTTCCATGCTGAAATTCACTGACAGCTGCTTGTCAGGATGCATATATCACACCACACACAGATCTCTGGCTGCTGGAGGAAAGGCTGGCCTACCCAGGGAGCAACAAGCAAATGTGGGGAGAAGAAAGAAGGGGAGGTCGGCTTAAACCATCAGGCAGCTTGCAAGAACTCAGCATATGCCTGGAAGGAGAGGTTCTCTGATCAGGAAGGCTGCCTCTTGGTCTCAGGACTGTCTCTGAGGAAAGGCACAAGTCTCCCTCTTTCCCCTACTGCCTCCACATGTTTCCAGGTGGACTGATTTAAAATTAAGCCAGAGTGGCGTAGTGGTTAAGAGCGGTAGACTCCTAATCTGGGGAACCGGGTTCACTTCCCTGCTCCTCTACCTGCAGCTGCTGGGTGACCTTGGGCCAGTCACCCTTCTCTGAAGTCTCTCAGCCCCACTCACCTCACAGAGGGTTTGTTGTGGGGGAGGAAGGGAAAGGAGAATGTTAGCCGCTTTGAGACTCCTTAAAGGGAGTGAAAGGCGGGATATCAAATCCAAACGCTTCTTCTTGCTGCAAGAATTAAGATGTCTGGTTTGTTACTCCAGAAAGCCTCACTGGAACCCAGGAGCAGCCAGAGCCGGATTTCCCGTGGCCCAGAAAGTAAACACCTCGGGGGCTAAATTAGGGGTGAGAAACCTGTGACTTTCTAGACACTGCTGGATGCACCTCCCACCATTTCTGACCATTTGGCATGTCGGCTCAGGGGGGTGGGAGATGGGGGGTGTGTGTCACAGGTTCCCTCATCTTGGTCTAAATATTAACCAGTGCAACAAACATACAAAATATTGATGTACAGTTAACCTTAAAAAGTCACACTACTTCTTTTAAATGGAAAAACGGCATTTTATCTAGATATCTTAGATAAAAAATCATGGATTTTATTTTAAGATATTATGACTGAAAATGTTTGGGCTGTATCATATTCAGATTGCATTTTTAAAAGTTGTTCTTAAGGGACACTTCATAGGATGGGCATTTTTGAAATATGAGGTTTTGTTTTTTTTAATTGGCCTTTGATCTAGATAGCTAGCTATGTGATCTTCCCTAACATATTCCTGGTCTAAGCCCAGGCATCATAAATAGGTTTGGAGCAGATTTCCCTTTCTTTAGAACAACTGTGCACTATTTCTTGGAACTTTACTACCATGATTGTAGGTGGGGAACTGCATGTTTAGATTCCCTCTCATTTTTTTTAACAATAAAATAATCCTTACACTTAGAAAATTAGCAGGTAATGGTTATTATTTTTTTTTAATAATTTTTTTTATTGCTTTTTCCCCCAAGGTCAGAATACATCATCAATAACACAACAAAAGCGATTTTACAGAAAAAAAGAAGAGATTATAATAGAAAATTCACTTTTTCAAATCTATTTTCATGATCAACTGGACTTCCCCACGTCCTCCATCCCCTAGCAGGTAATGGTTAAAGTTGGAGCTACAGCCTTCCTCCCTTAGCTGCTCATTTCTAAATGCAGGGATGCCGTCTCTCTCCATCGATGTTTTCTTTAACCACCAAGAGCACAAGACAGCTCAAAACATTTTAATGCCCAAGGTAAAAAGACAAAATAAATGGCGCCCCCCCCATACACACAGAGATAACTAAATGGTTGCTGCTCTTTGCCCTTTGATGTTAACCCCCTAGTTCAGGTGTCAGCAACCTTTTTCAGCCGTGGGTCGGTCCACCATCCCTCAGACCATGTGGTGGGCCGGACTATATATATATATTTTTGGAGGGGGGGGGAATGAACGGATTCCTATTCCCCACAAATAACCCAGAGATGCATTTTAAATAAAAGCACACGTTCTACTCATGTAAAAACACCAGGCAGGCCCCACAAATAACCCAGAGATGCATTTTAAATAAAAGGACACATTCTACTCATGTAAAAACATGCTGATTCCTGGACTGTCCGCGGGCTGGATTGAGAAGGCGACTGGGCCGCATCCAGCCCCCAGGCCTTAGGTTGCCTACCCCTGCCCTAGTTGTACCACCTTCCCGAAAGGGGGCCATTTTTAAAAAAATGCAGCCTGCTAATCTGCAAGCGTGAAGTCCCAAATATCAGGGTCCTACGTGACTGCTGTCCATGTAAAGATCAGCTCTTTGTCCTGGGCTCAGATTAAACCCTGCAGCGGATCTCCACCCCTTTCTTCCTGATCCTTCAGTCTGGACTCCCACCCTTGCGGCTTTCTAGCTCCCTCAGCATGGCAGGCGCAGGAGCAGCTTGTGCGCAAATCCTTTTTCCTCACCATCAATTCTGATTGCAGAGGGAACTGGAATAAAACAGCCAACAAAGTATTTCCCCCTGCTGTCCTGCTCTGCTCCGGGTGACTTTCAAACAATTCATGGTAACCTTTTTGGGCTGCTAATTAGAAGCAACCTCCTGAGAAATGCTGGAGGGATAGGCGGAGCGGAACAGGGACGAAGCCAGAAGAACAGGTGCAAGACCTGCAGCTACTCCTTTCCCTCTGCCCCGCACCAAATCTCCTCCTTTGGATATGCCAAATGGAAGAAGGCACCATTTCCCCAAGGCTGCGAGCAAAAGGTCCCCAGGAGAAATTACACAGGTGGAACTAAGGCAGGCCCTTAAAATCTCAGAGTGGCGGTAAGGGAAACAAAAAGAAAACCTAAATTGCGTGGGATGCAACATCACAGAAGGCAGTCAAATACAACATTTCCTGTTTGTCCAGAGTAGACCCACAGGGAGATATTACTCCAGCCAGGAGGACTTTCTGTCACACATGTCTGGAGCATCCTCCTTCTACATGTGACCAAGTAGATGGGCGTGACCCTGGGAGACCCCATAAAAGGGCTGGTCACACATCCATCTTCCCTTCTTCTTCGCTTTATTCCATCCTGATGCCCTTTGCTGTCTGCTGGCTCTCAGCCAGCAGCACATGGGCTCAATCCCCATATGGGATGAACCCACTCTCTCTTCTGTCACTACAAGCTAAAGCCTGCCTTCAGGGAACCTACTGTGAACTGAACGTAAGTAAACTTCTGGTTACTTTTCAAAGAAGATTGTTGTGCAGACAAAGTTTCAAATTAATAAAGCTGAGGGAAAGCAGTTGCAATCCCATGCTGCGCCAACTCCATTTGCATGGAAAGCAAACAAAACCGCCAGCGGTCCTCGAGGAAAGTGCCTGGCCAAAATGGGGCGGCTGCTGGTGACCCCTCCTGGGATGTTTCTGCGGGTGGGAGCCCAGAAGGGGCCACAGCCGGCCCTCGTCCCGCCCAGAAGCGCAAGGAAGGGTGCTGGGGAAAGGCAGGGGAAAGTTCCCTCCTGCTCTGGCGTTTTGCCCCTGGCACGATTCCCCCCGGGGACATTTCCTCATCACGGCTCATGAAGTGGGAGACTGCACACCGTCCGTCCCCTCTGACTGGAGTGAACTGGTTAATGGTTATGTCAGTACGATTTAGCCCAACGTCCTTCCCCCTGAACGCAGCCGACAGGCGTGAGCAGAAATGGCTGGCCGTCTCCTCTTCGGGCTGATAAATTAGCATGGACAGCAAGGAATTGCTCGCTCTCAGCCTCCCTGCGGATCGTCCTCCTCCCTTCCAAACAGACTGGTGTCCTTTGCTGCCTCGTGACTCGTCCCCCAAGAGAGAAAAGGCAACCTCAGGAGGGAACTCTGGCCTTCAAACAGGGGGCAGGCAGGCAGGCAGGGCAGCCATGAGCACCTACCCCAAGAGACACCTTCCCTTAACAAGGGCTGCTATCACAAAGTAAATTTATGGGCCGCCTTTTCTTACCAATGGCAACTCAAGGCATTGCAGGGGGTCGGACTGAGTGACCCTCGGGGCCCCTTCCACCTCTACAGTTCTAAGGCAACCTGCAAGCAAGCAAGCAAAAAACCAGACGGGTACATTTAAAACCAAGGAAGGAAGGAAAATACATTTTCAAAGCACCCCACCCACCCGGATCTCGTAATGGAATGAAACAACAACTGAAGGGCTCTCTGCACACATGTTCAGAGGCAGCCCTTCATGTCTCTGGCTTGCTGCTGTAGCGGAGCGCAGGCAGCTCAGCACAGGCTTGGGCTCAAACAGGTTTTTATGCTGCCTGCAACCTTTGCTGCTTCTTGCTGTTTATTCTGCCCTCTGTCCCTCCCACATTCCTCTATGGGAGGTCCAGAGCTAGCAACACGAGAATGGGGCCTTCTCCGTGATGGCTCCCCACTTGTGGAATGCTCTCCCTAGAGAGGCCCTCCTGGCGCCATCATTACGCATCTTTTGGCACCAGGCAAAAACGTTTCATTTTCACCAGAGCTTTGGTATTTTAACTACCTGTGGCCCCTTGGATGGGTAGGATATTTTAATCCTGCCTTTTAAAACCATGAATGTGTTTTCTATTTTTCTATGCTTTTGTTTTGTGATGGTTTTAATGTATGTTATCTACATATTGTTGCGAGTTGCTTTGGATTGCAATGGCAAAAAAGGTAGCTAGTGGGTTTAAAAATAATAATGATAAAAGTATTTATTTTTTAATGACTGTATATATGCAGGCTTTAAAATAGTTTTTTAAAACTCAGTTGCTGCACAGCAGTACGCACTTAGACACTTTGTGGTTTGTTATAAGAACAACAGAGGCAATCTTTTGTTTCTCAACACAAATCCTGCTTGTGGGTTCTTGTCCTGTGGGGAGGGAGGTTCAAGTCCCTGCATCAAAACCAGGTCACACTGGTGCCACTTATAAATGTGTGCATATTATATCAGATTTCATTGAAAAAGTAAAAAAGAACGAGTAGCTAAAAACTGAGCTACTGGAGAAACAGCAAGATGTAGAAAACCAAATTTAAAAATATTGAAAAGCAAGACACCCACAAAAAGGAGAAATCAAACCAGTTCCAAAATGTACATTTTTTTTTACTCCTAAACAGTTTTTACAAGTATACATTTCCCCCCCTCTGCCCGTTCTTGTAAGCAATCAAGGCACACAGCACATGTGGTGTGCCAAAGTTTGAACAACCGTTCCTTGTGCGTAGGGAAACCTGACTTGATTTCTGGTATTTTTCAAAAACCAGAGAAGTGTTTGCACCTTTCAGAAGCCACTCCCACAGGGCCAGTTGGGCTGAAGAGGCTACTTCCGCCGTCCCTTTCCGGACCACCTCAAAGGATCCATTTCTCCTTCAGCCAAAAAGTTCGGCAAAAACATGCTACACTTGCGAGGGAAAGGTGCGCAGAGAGAAAAGTTATTTAGTCCTGAACAGGTGCCTGGAGTTGCCAAATTGGTCCACTTTCCTCCTAGTAATGAAGTATTCATGAATAAAAGCCTTTTTCACTATTTTTCGTAAGATGCTAATTTCACAACAAGAGTTCGTTACCATGTAATTATCCCAATCTTGTATTTCCCCATCTGTAGCAGACTCTCTCTAAAAGCAGAAGACAATCACACAACCACCTTTCATCACTGACTATTTTACTTTCTGCAAAGGTACCTTGAAAGAAGTGATTTTCCTCTGAAAGGGACTTTTATTCTGTTTCAAAACCAATTTTCTCCTATTACTGTCTTTAAGAAAAGGAGCGAGACACAGAGAAAGGAGCATTCGTTATATGTCCCTCGTTAATGCAGCTCGTGGTAAAAAGCAGCAATATCCATTTCCCGGCTTTGATTTCTGGTAATTTTAAAATATGATATCACAATCAGTCAGAAATTATGTAGTTGGAGAGAAGAAAATACATATACGCGCACACATCCGAGAACAGAGCAGGGCTTATTTGGGAATTGAATACACTTGACTGATAAGCCAGCCAGCTGCTCACCTCCACAATGCCAGGATTACAACCTTGGCCTGGTCATACAGGGAGCTAGCAAGCCGCTAGAGCGCTGGGAAGCAGATAAACTCCACAACAACAAAAGCCACAAGGAAGCCATACAGAAAGAGGCAGGAGGTGGGGTTTTTAGGGCACAATCAGATGCAATTCATGCAAGGTGCAAAAAACCAGCCAGAGGGATGCATGTGCTGCAGATTTTGCAGGATGGGGCCTATGTTCCTCTCACTCCTGACACTCCCAGTTTGCACATCACTCTAGGCCCACAAGTGAGTTCCCAGAGAGAAGACCAAGGCCACACAAGGCTCCTCATGGCTCCTGCTGCCACTCCCCAGACACGGCTGAGCCACGGTGGGGCTGTGCCATGGGGCTGCGCCTGGACTAGGTCCATAGTTTCCAATTCTCAGGTGGGTCCTGTGTCCTGAACACAGCCAGCCCCTCCCAGCAGAATGAGAAGCCAGTGCTCCACCAAAGCATTTCCAAGGTCCTAGGTTCAATACCTGGTCGCTCCCAAAGGGTGGGGAGGCCAATGCGCTCTATGTGGGGCTACCCTTGCAGACAACTCAGAAACTTGCATGGGTCCAAAATGCAGCTGTCAGATTACCAGCCGGTGTTGTTTAGATCCACATAACACCCGATTTAAACGAGCTGCACTGGTTGCCAGTTCAATTCTGGGCCCAGTTCAAGGTGCTCACGTTAACGTCCAAAGCCCTAAACAACTCAGGCCTCCAATATCTGAACGACACCCTCCTTCCCTACAGACCCACCTGGGTGTTGCCATCAGCAGAGGGGGACCTCCTAGTACTTTCTCCACCCTGAGAAGTGGCAGGGAGTGGTGGCCTGCGAGTGGAGGGCCCTCTCTGTGGTGGCCCCTCAGCTGAAGAACTTCTGCCCCCCAGAGGTGCATTGTCATAATGCAGTTACTGGCAAATGCAGAAGATGTGCCTTTTTACCCTGGCATTGGACATTTGGAAATACAGATTTTCACAATCCACCCTATTTCTGTGACTGTAAGCAGCTTTAAATTTGCTTTTATTACTGTCTTTTAAGGTTGCACCCAGCCCTGGGACCAGAGGGGGGAGGGAAAGTGACCATAATAATAATTTTAAGTATCAAGAATGGGTCAGGCCACTGTTGCTTTGTCCAATTGTGCTGGTGTGTGTGTAAAAATAAAACATTTTTAAATTATTGTTTTAATTGCTTTTAAAAAATTATTATCCTTTCTATGTTTTTAGCTTTCCCAGTTTTCTCTCCGTTTTTGCATTTTTATCCATAAGCTGCCTGGAGTCCCAGTCTGGGGAAAAGGCAGAATGTAAATAAATAGCAATAACAATAGCCCTGGAGTAGACAGATACAGCGTTCTTTATTTGCAGAGCTGAGATGCTCCCTGAAATAAAGGCGCCCGCCCATCCCCTTTCCGCAGCGCTTCTCCTGCACAGCCATGGCACTGCTCCCATCCCTCGCCCGCCCTCCTTGTCCTAAGCCTCATCCCACCTGCCGTCTCCTCCAGCTCTTGATGACCAGCCAACAGGTACTCGCCATCTGGGTCTCTGGCAGGAGGGTGCTGCTGCCGGCCCTCCCTGCCCGCCTGGCGCTTTGTCTTAATCCTCCTGGCAAATCCACAGGCAGCCCTCCTCTCCCCGGAGACCAATGCTGCCACCTGGAGAAGCCGGAGCAAAGGCGGCTGGGGAAGAAAGTCTGGGGAGCGAAAACTCTTAGAACTGCAGCTTCCTATTTTCCTCATCACACAAAGAGTGATGTGCTACGTTATGACAGACCTCAAACCTGAGAGGTGACCCACTCCTGGAACTGAAGACAGGGCGCAGGTTAACGCAAAACCAGTTGCCTCTTATATCCGTATGGTAATAAGGTCAAGCTGGTTTGCACGGGGGCCTGCCAGGCTCCCCATCGGATTGGCTCATCTGCTGTGATGTCATGGAGCATGCACAGACAGACCCAAAACTGCTCAGCAACCATGCGAGTGCAAGGAAGCATCAGGGTCTCTTTCCATGCAGTTCTGCCTGGAGGGACCCTACTGCAGACCAAGGGCACGCATGGCCAGCCAGAGAAAAAGGGGGGCAAAGCAACAAATGCAAATTTTAGCTTTGCACGGCAACAACACTTCTGAATGCCAGTTGCTGGAAGCCCAAGGAGGCAAGAGTCTCTTCCCCCCAACAGGGACCTGGCTGGCCACCGTGAGAACAGGAGGCTGTGCTGAAGGGGACCCCGCTGTCCCGAGCCAGAGGGGCTCTTCTGGTGGTCTAGGTCAGAGGCAGAGGAGGGAATGACTGAGGGAGCTTTGGAGGCTGAGGACCAGAGAATGGTGGGAGACCAACTAGCCAAGCTGATCTACCACATCTTTAAGGGGGCACCTTGTGCATTTGGTTTACTCCATCTGCTATGCCCCCCCGCCGCCGCCAGGGGTCCACTGCAGCTTCTGCGGCATGAGCTCAAGGTACACTGCCAGACATGAGCTGCCATGAAACCTATGGAAGGAGCAAACCTACTAGGAACAGGCTAAGCTTTGTACAGAGTGAGGCCATTGGTCTATTCAGCTCAGTACTGTCAAGACTGACTGGCAGCAAATGCTCTCACTTTCAGACCTACCCTACTGCCTCAAAATTGAAAAGCTGCTTGGATTTTGCAGGAAAATGCAGTGGGCCAACCGTAGCGGTTGTGTGTCTCGAAATGGGGCAGAGATGGGATCTCCCAACATGGAGTTTAAGCTGCAGGTGACTTATTATTAAAACATTTATTTATACACCATGCTTTTCCCCCAACCAGGACTCAAGGTTGCTTACAGCAGTTAAAGCAACACAGACAAAATCCAGAAACACATCTTCAAATATCTGAAGGGCTGTCACATGGAGCAAGCTTGTTTTCTGCCACTCCGGAGGGGAAGTCGCGAAGCCAAGTTACAAGAAAGGCGATTCCAGCTAAACACCAGGAAGAACTTTCCGAGGGTAAGAAGTGTTTGGCAGTGGAATGGACTCCTTCAGAAGTTGGTAGATTTTTAAGCAGAGGTTGAACAGCCACCTGTCACCTGTGCTTTAGCTGAGATTCCTCCTTTTCTGGAGGTAGGACAAGATGTCCCTTGGGGACCCTTCTAGGATCCCACCCCAAAAGCACAAACAGTAATCCTGCAAAACTGTAACCTTCTGCACCCCTAATTCCTACAGGAGTTCCAGCATGAGAAACACCCCCCCCCCAAACGTCAACCTAACGTGGTCTGCACATGGGAGGGCCGAGATGGGGCACAGAAGCCAGCTGTCCTGATTGACTGTCATCTGAGGAGGACTGTTCAGAAGGGAAGGGGGCACCGTGCAAGGCCCTGAATCAGCTGATGAGACTTTGAGGCTGATCTGTTCCAATGCTTAACATTAGCTTAGTTAGCTTCATCTGCATCTGAACTAATTCCCAACCACCCCAGATTGAGTTCCAAGCTGGGCAAGAGACCATGCTCAGCACACAGTTCTCTTCCTGCCCACTTTAGCCAGAGTTTGCTGTCAGGGCTTTATAATATGGACACTGAAAGTGGAGATGGAGGCTGGAGACCCATTTGCAGCCCCTCCAGCTGCTGCTGACTCCACTTCCCACTAGTTCCCTCATCCAGCAGGCCACTGGGACGCAAAACAGCCCAAGAGAGCAAAAGGCTGGAGGATTTGGAACAGAAAAAAAAGACTTCTTTACACGGCACATAGTTAAACTATGGAACTTCCTGCAGCAGGAGGCCAGGATGGCCATAAAGTGTGGGTGGCTTTAGAAGAGGACTGAACAGATTTTTAAAGGATAAGGCTACTGATGGCCACTAGTCACAAGGGGTATGCTCTGGAGCCCCTCCCCCAAGCTCCCACAACTCTTTGCACCAGGCTCCAGTTGGGTCTATTTGGGGTATTCAGCTCAGATGGAAAAGGACAGCTGACCTTCTGTTTCACCTGAAATAAAGAACTGCACAACAGCAGAGGGTCACCCTTGCAATGGGTGGCGATAGGAAGGAAGAGAGCCTGCAGGACAAGGCTGACAAGACTCCAGCACCCTGTTCTCACCATGGTCGGCCACATGCTCATTATGGGAAACCTGCAAGCAGGACCCCAGCAGAAGAGCAACTCTCCTTCCCTGCAGTTCCTGCAATGGCTACTCAGAAGCATTTACTGCCTCTGATGAAACTCTGACAGCAGAGATGCAGCGAATGTGATGGAGGTGCTCTCTACATGCAGAAATACAGCCCCCGTCCTCGCAGCAGCCTGGGGGTCCTCATGATCCCACCAGGCCAGGTCTTCCGGGGAGGGAGGGAGGCTTCTCTCCAAGGAGCCACAAATTACGGCTGCATTGGGAAGCCACTGTATGCTTTCACTAGTCAGAAAAAGAGACAGCCTTTCTGAGCTTTCTGCTCCACACAGGCAAAGTTTAAGTGCACCAGGTGTTTCTCAAAAGCATCCAACCTGCATGACGCTGATCCTAGCACAAGGCACTGCCTTTCTGAGAGTCTTCCCAGCAGGTTTTCCAGAACAAAATTAAATTTCTAGCCATCACCGTTTGTTAGCAACTGTATTTGTGGATCCCCATTTCCTTCTCTGGGTCACTAAACTCACGTGGCAAGGCAAAGAGGCAAAGGGTGCTGCGGGCGCCAACATCCTTCTCATGCCCCCCCCCAATAAGTTCCGCTGACAGGTTCTCCTAGAAAAGGTCACATCACTCTTAATTAGCCACAAAACCTCAAACCACCTGAACCTGGAGAGATGCTTTGGTCCCCTTGTCTCCTGGAGCATCTTCTGCCCACCTCAAGAAGAGGCAGTTCTACAGGTACAAGATCTCCGTGGCACCCTGGCCAGGCTGGAGCCACCACTGGGCCACACTAAGGCACGCTGCCCGTCAGCACCAATGCCCACAGCTCCTTCTGGTTTTGTTTTCCAGAGGGAGAGAGAAGGGGGGAGGCAGGCATATTGAGAAATGGGGCGCCCTCTGCCCTGCAAGCTGCAGCTCAGAAACGGCTGAGGAGGACCCCTCTTGCAATGAACCAGCAGCCATGGCTCAGGAACAAATAATGCAGTTTTGACATCAATTGTTAAAATCCATGTTGTTTTCAAAGGTTCAGCCTTGATTCAAAATGGTGTCCAATCTTATCCGAGCACAAATGAAAACCTGCCCCTTGATCTCAGGAACCACCATGCCAAATTTGTTTATGTATCTTAAGAGCTGTCCAAATGCACAGAGAACAGGCAAACAAACAGCTTCCTGAAATATATCGGAAGTGCTGAATCTGGGCTGAATATAGCAGGTCACCTACAGAAATGGGTTGGGGAGAGAAAGACTCCCTCCCAGGACTCAAGGGCAAGGAAAACTGTGCATTGCAGGAGGGCTGGATCAGGCCAGGTCCTGCCCCCTTCCGCAGTCATCAGCTAAGTGCCCCTAGGAAGCCACACAGGAAACAGGGCTCCTCTGTGGTTCATCCCCAGGAGCTCATACTCACAGGCACACCGATTCTGAGCATGGAGGTTCCACGAAAGGACACTAGACCAAAGGCCCTGCTGGGCCCCTTTCTAGGCCCTCGCCCTAAGTGGCCACGGCTGCCACTTGCTCAGGCTCCCCCCCCCCCCGGTAGGGAGGCAGCGGCCCAATTGATTTCCAGGGCGAGTCTCTCTCTATGTCCTCCCCGCACACCCTCCCTATTATGCAATTTCACTTATGTGCGCAGGGGCCCAGAATGCAACCCCCACATAAGGGGGGGGGGGGAACGACACTTGTAGACGGCAAGTCCCTGCTGACAGACATTTCCCCCCTCCTCTTCCAGAGATCTCCGTGCTTTACAGCTCTCTGGGCAAGTGGCTGTCACCAAGCATCTTGTGGTACTGCATTCCATAAACTTATTATGGGATGTGGGCAAGGGGCCAAGGATCCAAGGAGGCAGAAAGGGAGGGAGGGGGAGTTCCACCCCAGGTTCTCTGGACAAGAAGAGGCATTTTCTGTCGACCATCAGTGGTGGAGGGTCTGAATCGCACCTGCCAACTCAAAACAGATCAGCTGCACCTTTTTGCCTTCAGGCTTCCCGTAAAGCAACGGTACAACACAATGCATTCAATATCCGCCACTCTCCGGTTTTTAAAAATAGCTGCCTTTCTAAAAGTTACCCTATGGCAACCAACTGTTTTTTTCAGCTCCCATTTCACAGCCTTTTCTCTTAACGCCTGCTAATTTTGAAAGCCTATCGTTAAAATCGAGGCTATTTATAAGTCCAAGGTCTTTGTGACTTTTTTAATAAAAGAAAAAAAACCCAGCCGGCATCTAATGCGCCAATGATAGAACTCTTTGGCACTTTTTCTGACATCCGCAGGCGATAAGATGGGCCTTATCTCCAGCGCTGAAGGTCCCCGTGGCAAGATAAGGTTCCACACAGCTGTCGATGCCCTTCTCTCCCGCCTTGCCCGGCAAGGCTGAGATAAAAGGGAAAGGGGGTGGAGAGAGACACGTTCAGAGCCAGAGAGGCTGCTGGAGAAACGCTAACCAGCCCAAAGACAATTTCTGAAGATTCGGGAACTGCCACAATCTCAACAGGCCAAACAGGTGGCTCCGTGGCACAATGAATAGTGAGCACACTGGACTTCTAGGGATGAAGGGATCAAAATCAGGGCTGAGGAAGGAGACGCGTTCAGTACACCCACGGGCCCCTGGGCAAGTGAGCAGGGCTATCCGCCTGCCAGTCACACGAGGACATGTGGTTTAAGACGTCAAAGGAAAAAGGCGGGGCTCCCAATTCATCTTCTCAACCCAAGATGTGCATCATAGGCAAATCTTCCAAATTTGGTGCCCCCCCCTACCGATATGCTCAGGAGTTCCCCAAACCCCATCAAAAGCAGAGGTGCCCAATTCAGATAGCACCAAGTTTCACTCAGGGCTACAACAGAACTTGGCAAACGAAAAGGAAAGTGGTAGTGCCAGAGCATTCACTGACACGGGAGCCAAATCCCCTCTTTGGGATGTTCTCCTGCACAGCCTTCTGCACTTCTATCCCCTTGCACATCTCCGGGCAGGGCTGGCGCAGAAGAAAATCCCAAAAGGTTCTCCCAGCAGGTCAAAAGCTGGGCTTCCTGCTCTGGCACAATCCATGGCAGCCTCAAAGCCATGCCATTTTGGCTGCCTCTGTTCACCTGACAGGAAGGCAGCTATCTTTTCTCCAAGCTCTGTCCCTTTTTGGAATGATGCCTTCTCCCTCCACAGGACCTTCTTCATTACCAAAATCGGTCCTCAGACCATTCAGACATCTCCACCGATGCACAACATTTCCCCTGCCTGTTTTTATTTATTTATTCTTAGTCATAATTTTAAATCCATCTGGCAGAAGGTCCATAAACTTCCACGGAATCATATAATTGTAGAGTTGGAAGGGACCGCAAAGGGTCATCCAGTCCAACCCCCTGCAATGCAGAAATCACAGCTGAAGCATACCCGACAGATGGCCATCTAAGTTCTAGTTATAAACCTCCAAAGAATGAGAGTCCACCACCACCCGAGGGAGTCTGTCCCACTGTCACAAATTTCTTCCTAATGTTTAGTCATAATCTCTTTCTTGCTATTTCAATCCACTGGTTTGGGTCCTGGCGCTTGCTCCCTCTTCCATGTGACAACCCTTCAGGTATTTGAAGATGGCGATCCTGTCACCGCTCAGTCTTCTCTCCTCTGGGCTAAATATCTCCAACTTCCTCAACTGTTCCTCGTAAGGCTCAGTTTCCAGATAACTGATCCCCCTGGTTGCCTTCCTCCGCACACCTTCCAGCTGGTCCACATCCTTCTCCCAAGTGGGGAGCCCAGAAGTGGGCACAGGAATCCAGGAGGGCTCTGACCGAGGCAGAAGAGAGAAGGACTATTACCCCCCCTGACCTGGACCCCAAGTTCCCTTGTCTGTACAGCGCTAGCACAGTGTTGGTGCGCAGACAGGTCATTACGTATAGCAGCCAGGAACATTGACACCATTTCCCACAATGGCTATTTCACAAGTTCATGTTAGTCCCCAGCAACCCTGTGAGGTAGCCTGGCTCCACGTCCCCTGGGAAGCTGAATGGTCAAGGGCTGAATCTGGACCCCAGACAAGAGCCAGTCTGGTGTCGCAATCAGAGCATTTGGAGTAGGGCAGGGAACTCCTGGGTTCAAATCTCCGCTCCGCCACCGAGCTTGCTGGGGGACAGGCCCCCCCTCTCAGAGCTTATCCTACCCAGCAGGGTTCTTGTGAGGATGCCATTTGGAGGGTAAAACCTCAACACAGAAAATAGTTCTGGTCTGTTTTAAGCCTCATCAGATCTAGCTTTTACCATCAGCCAAGTGTTAAAGCTTCACATTTGGTGGAATCCCATCTGGCAGGCTCAGCAACTCACCAAACTCGACATGACCCGAATTCTAGGGATCTGCCCCGTCTTCTCAAAATGTTCTTTTTGGCTTGATCAGGAAAACTGCTCAAGAGCCATTTGCAAGGAAACAAATGTCAGCACAAAAAAGTAGTTTAGAGGCTCCTCACCCAATTGTTAAACCCAACCTGTAACAACTTTCCGAAGCCAGGCTGTTCTGGCCTTCCTAAGCAGGGGATTGGATTAGATGACCGCTGGGGTCCCTTACAGCTCTACCTTTTGATGATCCTAAGGGCACCAACTGTTCAGCTCCTCACGGCCTCTTCAGAAACCCCAACAATGTCCCAAGAGGCTCGAGGATTCAAGACCATATGGGGCAACTCCACCTGAGCCCACTCCAAGCTGCAACACTGGGAAAGGATAGCAAAGCACTCTGCACATGTTCAGAAGGACCCTCTGTTCCTTCCTCACATGTTCCAAGGGTAGTCACTGCTGAATTACTGTGCGTGTTTGTGGGGTGTGTGTGTGTGTATGTCCCCCTCCCTCCTCCCCCCAGGTTGCTATGCTGGAAACTGCGGTGTAATTTATGCTCAACCTTGAAAAGGAAAATGAGTGGCGACTCAATTAGCAAAGCTGACAGTTTGGGTGGTAGAATGAGTTAATCTGGGGAAAGGTCACCCCTCTGTAAATTATGGGAAATATAAAATAAAAAACCCAAAAGGGAAAGTTCACTAGCACCTTGCCAACGGCTTGCAATAAAGCACGCGGGGGGGGGGCCTGTCGGAGGCATGGCTGACCTTCCTCCCTGCCACCCCCCTTCCCCCCCCACCTTCACTTGAAAATGTCTCCATCAGACCCGCCTAATATATTTGGCGGGGGGGGGGGGCAGCCTGCTTGCTCAGAGAGAGAGAAAGAGAGAGAGACCTGTTAATAATTAAATGTTAATCTAAAAAGCAATTTTAGCTGCCGTTCTGAAGATGTGGTTCAAGATTATATTAGCATGTTAAGAGTCAAGGGTAATTTTCCTCTAACCCCTTGTGTGATCTTTAAAAGCCTGGTGATCTTAAAGAGACACAGACACTGCTGATTAAAAGAGGGGGCTTCTCCACAGATAATACCTGGGGACGGACGGACCGGGGGCGTCCTCTCCCCCCTCCGCTAAGCCTGTTAATTTAAAGCTCGGTTGTCTCCTTCACAACAACATTGGGCGGCGGCAGCAGGGGGGGGGAATCACTCCACCCCTACCCTGCCAAAATGGATGTTCCTTGAGTTTTCCTCCCCTGTGCCCCAGCGACAACTGTGGGGCTCCATCTGCTACTGGGAGGGAGACCAGCTCCCATCATCTTCCTAGGTTTTTAAGCAGAGTTTGGGTGGCCATCTGCCAGTGATTCCTGCATTGCAGGGGGTTGGACTAGATGATTCCTGGGTGCCCCTTTCAACCCTACCATTCTATGGTCCCAACTTTCCTTCATGTATACAATATGGGAGGTCTCCCCAAATCCCTCCTGCTCCAACAGTGGATTTTCATAATACAGCCAGTAACTCCCTTCTTCTGCCTCATTTGCATTAAAAATGCTGTCTCAGGAGCTCTTCTCTGCTGAAGGTGGGCTGTGACTATTGCAAAGCTCAGCCCATGACAAGTGGAGGGAGGGAGGGAGGGAGGGAGGGACAAAGTGGATCTGCAAAGGCATTAAAACAGTGTTTCCCAAACTTTTTTGGGCAAAGGCACACTTGTTTCATGAAAAAAATCTCGAGGCACACCACCATTACAGCCCCGTGACGTCAGCGCGCAGCGTCACACCGGGAGGGACGCACGAAAGTGAAAGTTTCAATTTTTTCCCTCCCCCTTGCCTTCCTTCTGTGCCAACCGCCAAAAAGCCAAGAATCGCGGGACCGCCGGCGGAGGGGGGGAGGGCGAGCGGAGGCAGCGGCGAGACCCGTTCCTCCCCATCCGCCCCATTCCGTGCAAGGAGCGCGAACAGGTGTGAGAAGGGGGTCAAACCTGCGGGTCGGCGCCGGGGAACCTCCAAGCTTTGGGGGTGGGGGGGGAGGAGGCAGCAAAGCGAGGCAGGAAGGAGAGCGCGGCTTGGCGAAGTCCTCGGCGGCGAAGACCAGCAGGTCCGGCGGCCGGTGCCGCAGCACCTCCACCGTGTAGCCCTGCAGCAGCTCCGTCAGACCCGGCGGGATCTCGATGCTCATCTTGTAGCCGAGGCGCGCGGGAGACTCAACGGACGGGCCCTCCGTCAGCCCTGAGGGAACCGCCGCGCTCGCGCCGCCGCTCTCTGACACGCGAGAAAGAGAAAGGAACGGAGCGGCGGGGTAGTCGGGGGAAGGAGGGGCCAGAACGGAAGCGCGAGGCGAGCTGCGCATGCCCAGCAGGAAGAGGCAGAGAGCGCCACAGAGAGAGAGAGAGAGAAGCAAGGGAGGGCGGGGAGTGGGCGGGAACACGCTTCATGCGTCACAATAATGGACAAGGGGCGCTCGAGGGATAGATTAGGACCTAATTTGACTTTTACAAAAAAAAAAAAAATCTTTTTAATTTTTCCCACGGCACACCAGGCAACATCTCGCGGCACACTAGTGTGCCGCGGAACAGTGGTTGGGAAACACTGCATTAAAAGCTGCCATCCCATGTGCTTGTCCGAGGGACGTCACTGGGACTTACTTCCGAGTAGACATGCCCAAGATTGCTCTGCAAGTAAGAGCCCCTATGCCTTTATTTATATAGGAGAGAGTGGTAGATGTTACATCTGAATCTTTACATTTCAAGATTAAAAAGAAAAGCCGCACAACAGGATCAGAAGGCAAAGCAAAGGTACATAATTGGCTGGCAAAATGAAGGAAGACCAGGCTTTGGACTGGAGAAGTTGCAGGGCGAGAGTGGGAAGGGGCTGGCAGCTGTAGATTCCTTACACCAGCATTTTCCCCAAGCAAGGCATGGAATTTGACCTTACGGTAATTTCCCTCTCTCTCTTAAAGGAAGTTCCTAGTTCTCATGGATTATGGGGAAAACTTGAGAAAAATGTGTGGTCTGGAGTGTTCATGAAACCAAGACCTCTCACTTTGAAGCCCTGCAGCATATCTACCCAGCTGCATATCCACTTCCAGAAGGCTATCCCAGCTATCGTCAAGGCTGCTTCTTTATTTGTGTGAGGAAGTATCTAACATTCTCTGCCAAGCTCTGGCTGCTAGGATTCTGCAAACTGAGTAAATCATGTCACCTGCTAATTCTGCATGGCTGCATCTGATCCTCCAAGGAGGGGAAGGAGGTGAACAGTGAGGAGCAAAGCCCAAAAGACAAACTCTGAAGAGAGAACTGCTTCGCCCTACCCCCTCTAGGATTTCACTTTCCATTCAGGAGAGCCAGCAACGTTTCGTTTTCTAATTATCTATCCACCTATCTGTCTGTAAGGCAGTCAACGTGCAGTCCCCGTTGGAGGAACTGGTCTGCCTCATCCCAGCGTCACAGTCCTGGATTTGCATGAAGAGAAGGCAGCTTTGACTAAAGCAGGGATGGAGGGGCACAGAGGAGCTGTGAGGCTAGGGGGTCTGGGTGAGGTGCAAAGGGAAGGCTGTGGGTTGGCAAGGGGAGTGTGGGGCTGGTGGGGTTTGTGAGAAAGCCACATGAGCAGCAACAGTAGCTTCTGGTGTGCGTACCCACAACACAATCGTAGGCACTCAAGATTCTGAATCTGCCCATATGAACATGGAACAAAGACAGCCAAGCTAATCCCTCCATGTACTTCAGGCTCCCAACCGCTCTTATCTCTTCCATCCACAGAGCACACTTTCCCCTCCATCCCCCAGCAAAATTAAAGGGGGGAAACCACAGTTTAAAAAACCCTGAAAGTCTCTAAAGAGCAAAACTAAGCAAAGTAAATCATTATCTGCAAATTGATTTAGTTTGCATACATTTAGCCTAGGCAGGCCTCCATTCAAACCTGATCTTTATCAGCAAAGGAAAGTCTAAAGCAGCAGAGGCACAAAAGCTGAAGGAAGCTGCATCTGGCCTGTGCAGGATGTGACCCAAGCAAGGTAAACAACACCCACTGGCCTCATCCTGCAGCCTGCCAGAGAACAGATAAAAATCCCACTTCAAGCATGCTTTATTTTCATTTTTCAAATATACTAAATGGCCCTTTAAACCTGGTTTAAAGTAATACATAAATTCAACACGAATGCCAGCAAGCTGAAACTCTGCACTTGCCCCCTAAAAACTGAATCATGACCTACCCAACTGACTGGCCCAGGGCAGCCAAAATGCAAATCAGAGGTTGGAGCAACAAGAACAAACCTTAAAAAGCCTTCAGTTTCCACATGCATGAGCATGATACTGTGTGCAACAACTCTCTCTTTGTAGAATTGTAGAGTTGAAAAGGACTCCAAGGGTCATCTAGCCCAACCCCCGGAAATGGAGGCATCTCAGCTGAAGAATCCTGTTGCGTCTAGCTTGAAGCAAAGCCAAGGCTGAACTCACACAGCAGTTTGCTCCATTCCCCTGATGTTTCCCCTGACTGTTAATTTCCGCACAATACTTGAGTTTTCACCTAACATAAAAGCCATTCTGGAAAACTAGTGGAATAGAGGACACGTTTAGTGCTCACATCCATGTTGTTTGATTCCAGCAAAGATCCGCTTAAAGTCTCTTTAACCTGGAAGATGCACCCCTTGGGGGGGCTCTCTCTGCAACAAAAGCATGCCTGTGTGGAAAGCAGGGGGGTTGTTGTGCCACATCACACCCACGGGGGGGAGGTATTTATTGTCACATTCCAGCACATCACTCAAAAAGTCACAGTTCCATCACACAAGAGGTAGAAAACGGGGAAGAAGAAGTCCTGGTGTTATGATCAGGAAAGCTCAGTGTTTCCTGCGTCTGAATGAACCCACTGCCATTTGTCCGTTTTGTCCACATGGGCAAATCCCACTTTGAATGGGATACCTAGTGATGGTTTGCTTCAAAAAAAGAAAAGGCAGGCAGAAGAACCCAGAAGCGCTTGGGACCCAGGTGTGACTATGAGACTTGCTGTAAAAGAGGAATGAGGAGGTGATGGCGATGGACGGCTTCTAGCCTGGATGGCTGCGCTCTGCGCCTCCACCGTCAGAGGCACAGATGCTTCCGAATGTCAGCTGCTGGAGATTGCAGGAGGGGAGAGTGGCTCTTCTCACGCTCAGGTCCTGCTTACTGGTTTCCCACAGGCATCTCATGGTGGACTCATGGGCAGCGGATGCCATTGGCCTGATCCGGCAGGCTCTGTTCATGTTCTTCTACATCAGGGGTAGTCAACCTTTTTATACCTACCGCCCACCAATGCATCTTTCTTGATGGTCAAATTTCCTTACCGCCCACCAGCGCTTGTCCCGCAGAGCCCCCTACCGCCCACCTAGAATGCTGAGACGCCCCCTAGTGGGCGGCAAGGACCAGGTTGACAACCCCTGTTCTACACCCGACCATCTTCCAAAGAGGCTATTTGTCGGCCAAGCGAGGCAGGAACCCTGTGGGAGAACCTGATTTTACAATGGTTTCAACCCTGGTCAAAACATATCTGCTTGTCCAGGTGTTTTAAAGTTGGCTGTTTTACTATTTTCACATACAGCTTGTTTTTATATGCTGCCCTTCTCTCGTGGGAGCCTCAGGAAGTGAATGATATCCACAGAATGCAATCTGCATAGAGACAAATAAATACACTGTACATCAATCTGCAATGGTGGGGGGGGGAGAAGAAGGTGGCCTGGGATCTACTGGCAGATCTCAGGGTGGTTTACAGGTGATCATCAAGGATCTCTAAATCCCCACCATATCATATAAAAGCAGCAGGGGCAAAAATCCCATCCCCCTTTCCAAATTACACTGCTGAAGAAGAGGAGGAGTTTGGATTTGATACCCCTCTATATCACTACCCAAAGGAGTCTCAAAGCGGCTAACATTCTCCTTTCCCTTCCTCCCCCACAACAAACACTCTATGAGGTGAGTGGGGCTGAGAGACTCCAGAGAAGTGTGACTGGCCCATGGTCACCCAGCAGCTGCAGGTGGAGAAGCGGGTTCCCCAGATTACGAGTCCACTGCTCTTAACCACTACACTACACTACACTACACTACACTACACTACACTACACTACACTACACTACACTACATTGAAATATAAAAAGCTGTGGACAACAAAGTACTATGTACTAGGCTCAGTTCTGGTACTCAAAAACAATTTCCTGAGCTCAGAATACTTTTATTCCAAGTTTTGCCTTTTGGATCAGGCTCCAATTAATGGATCTTCCAGTTGGGGGGGCAACATTGAGTAGACCCTGCAAATCTGAAGTCTGCACCCACCCCAGCTCCCAGGCTCTGTTCTGTAGGGTCACAGAAGAGAAGCTCAACCAATCAGAGCCAGAGGCCTCACTGCCCGAAGCTCAACATCATGTCAAGTTCAGTGATCTGCAAGACTGCAGAATTCTGTTCTTTATGGGGATAAAGACTGTGGGTCCTCCAGGGATGGGTGTGGGCTTTTCTAAGGTACATAGTGCATACCATTCTGGTTATAAATCAGCATTTGGGACCAGGGGAAAGTGTGTTCACCCTGATGGCGACAGACGCCAGAGATCCATCTAAGCTACGGGGGGGGGGGGAGTCACCCCACACTGCTGGAACAGAGCCAGTTGGGTAAAGTTGCACAGATCTATGTTGACTCACAAGGAACCGAGACAGATGTCTGATGGAAAATTACAAATGGAATTACAAATTATGCCACTGTCAGCAGCCTATTGATTGGGCACAGTCACTTTCAGAGGCACTCTTGATTTTTTTTTTTTAATTAAGGAAAGCAGAATTAGCACTATATATAATCTAATCAGGGCAATTTCTAGCAAAGAGATCCAAGATCTACTTTAGACAAATAAAAAGGTCATTTGCATCCAGCCACTTCTGGAAGTAAAAAGGAGGCAAATCCCCCTACTGAGAACTCCTGCAAGGGCCAGGAGGAAATGATGGCAAGCTTTGCCGACCTGGTGCCCTCCAGGTGTTCTGCACGGCAATGCTTCTTAGTCCCAGGCAGCACAAACTGGTGGGAGCTGTATTGGAGCACCTGGTTGGAACATCTGGAGAACAGCTGAAAGGGCTGAGCGATGCACTGATCTCATGGGTAGGCAACCTAAGGCCCGGGGACCGGATGCGGCCCAGTCGCCTTCTCAATCCAGCCCGCGGATGGTCTGGGAATCAGCATGCTTTTACATGAGTAGAACATGCCCTTTTATTTAAAATCCATCTCTGGGTTACTTGTGGGGCATAGGAATTCATTCACACACACCCATATAGTCTGGCCCTCCACAAGGTCTGAGGGACAGTGAACTGGCCCCCTGCTGAAAAAGTTTGCTGACCCCTGGATCAGGTCATAGCGGAGGAAGTGTCCTGACCTCCTGAGACAGAGACGGGCGCCTTGGAAGTCTGCACCTGTGTGCTGCAGCAGAAGCCTGTTGTGTGCCACAGTGCACAATTTCAGCCTCAGTCCCTTGCCTGGGCAAGATGGGCAGCTGCCTGATAATCAGGTCAGGCCAGTGGCCCATTTCACCTAGTGCTTACTCTGACGGACAGCAACTTTCAACAATCTCAGGCAGAGAAGGGTCCTGCCCAGCCTTGCTACCTAAAATCCTTGTGTGGCACCACCAGGGGCTGCCTGGTTGGTGCTGGCCTGTGGCAGGGCCTTTTCAGTGGTGGCTCCCCAGTTGTGAAGTACCCTTCCTGGTGAACTGCACTGGTCTCTTCATCATTATTCACTTTCAGCAGGGAACTGGAGGGAGGGGGGAAACCACAGGCCAATCTGGTCCAGGATTCTCAGAGGCTGCCCAGGGGCAGTTGACAAGCAGGATGTGAGCTCCGCTTCCGATTCTCAGGAATGTGGCTCACGCGGCCATGATGCACGAAGGGGCATTCCTGGCGGGCGCACAGTTCAGTGGCAGGGGGTGAAACTCCATGCAAGTGGAGAGGGCACCTCGTATCCCGTCTGCCTGGAAACCAGTGCGGTTCCTCCTGGCCCTCCTTCCCACTGGCTGCATCTCTTCCCGGCACCTTCGTGCTCGGCTTCCTTGCCTCGCCTTTGTGCCAGCAGCCTGACTTCCTGACCTTTCGCCCCCGGAGCCACCTGCAAAAAGGAGCTGTCGTGGCTGAATGGAAGGGCCATTTTTCACTCACTCCCACTGTCTGGGGCGTCTGGGACTCGCCCCATCTCCCTCGTGCAGGGCAAGCGCACACAATAGGGTCTCTGCAGCGCACCCACCACTCGCTCTCTCCCCTTCTGGGACGGGCCTTCAGGAAGCATCCAACTCTTGCTTGGGAGGAGGGGGGCTCCTTTGAAGGCGGCCCCCATTATCAGAGGCACACAGCGGGAGCAGAGAAAGGCTTTACCAGTCGACAGATGGGGTTCCCATTCAGGGGCTCCTGGGGAAGAATGTCCTCAAGCACCATTGGCTCCCAACCTCCGCTGTGGCCCTCCCCTGCCTAATCGGGTTACGGTTTGATGGGACGTCCATCACCCCCAACACTGTTTTGCAACACAAAGCTCTAGGACAGCCAGACCCCTAACCCTTCTACAATGGATGCAATTCTTTAAATGAGACAGTTCAGCTGGGGGGGGGGGAGGGAGGGGAGAGAGGGAGAGAGAGAGAGAGAGAGAGAGAGAGAGAGAGAGAGAGAGAGAGAGGAGACAGATTTAGGAGGTTGCTGTAGGGTTTTCTGGAGCAAATAAAATTATAACTTTTGCCAGGAACAATGACAGATAGGTAATATTAAAAAACACTGGAACAGAGAGAGCCATGTTGAACTCTTTGTTTGGACTCAAAACGGGAACCCTACTTGCAAGCTTGGTGTGGTTCGTTTCTGTCGGGAAATATTCAAACATTAAATCATTACTTGCTGCAAAAGAAAGACCAAAAGATGCCAAGAAATGAACTTGTCGGACAGGTTGACTGGACACCAACATAAGGTCATCGTCCAAGGCAACCACTGCAGTCATTTGGCACTTTGGACTTGTTTGTTTGCCAGGTTAGAAAGAGGAGCCGGGGGGGGGGGTGCAAGGAGGTTAGAATATCAGTTTGCAGAAAAACAAGAAAGGGGAATTCCCCCCACCCCGTCTCTCACAATACTAGAACTCAGGGGTCACCCAATGGAAATCAGACGGCAGCAGATGCAGAGCGGACAATATAACCTGATCATTCACACAACAGCTCACGTGCCACGAGATGGAGCGATGGCCAACACCCAGGGGGTGAGGGGGTGCACTTCAAGACCCCTTGAGGGACCTGGGTTTTCTTCCCTTACTCTAGATCCCTGAGGCCCACCGACGACTACTGCAAACAAAGCAGGATTCAGAAATCCTTGGTAATCTACTGAAAGTCCTGATCTACCTTCCGCTCACCTATTAGGGCTGGGCAATATTGGTTTTTCAACATCGCAGTGCATCACCAGCCAAACATATATACCTCGATGTTGTAAAAACAAGCTGCATTGGCCTCTGCCTGTGAGACACCAGGTGAAACTGCCCAGCTCTCACCTTGGGAACTGAGGCGGTTTCACCCAGGCACTCACTGGAAAGCCTCAGCCCCCTCCTGCTGCTCCTGGGCAGGGCGGGGGCTCCCTTAACAGCTCAGCGGATGCAGAGGGAGGGACAAAGTGCCTGAGCCCCTCGCCAAGACAGCCGGCTTCTCCCTCTCCGCTGCCATATGAGGGCAGAGTGGCATGGCGTTTTCACCCAGAGATACACCGCTGAGCGAAGCCGACATCACGGTCTGCTCCACATACCGGTCCTGGGCGATATATCAGTACTGCTTGGGAAAATCTACTTTTGGTGTCCCTTTAACATATTTCCTCACTTTTTTTAAAAAAAAAAGACCAATCAAAATTGCTAGAATGAAGTGAGCTTAAATTTTAGGGTGCTTTTGTTAGGACTGTGAATTCTTTGGTCAGATCAAGCCACTTTCGCTGGCTGCCAAGCTGGCAGGCTGGTGCTGAAACGGGTCAATCTGGGAGGTGGGGAGGGGTCTATGATAAGGCGACCAGACATCCCCGTTTCCCAGGGACAGTCCCCGGATTTACAAATCAGTCCCCCAGTACAAAATCCATTGAAGTTGAAAAGTGTCCCCGGATTAAC
The DNA here is from genome assembly GCF_965113315.1 of Podarcis vaucheri. Taxonomy (NCBI): domain Eukaryota; kingdom Metazoa; phylum Chordata; class Lepidosauria; order Squamata; family Lacertidae; genus Podarcis; species Podarcis vaucheri. The sequence goes on from NC_138751.1 coordinate 57,382,168, forward strand.
TGATAAAAATCTGGTAACCTTAGTCTATGAGCCCCTTCTAAATAAAGGGAGGGGCAGCCTGTGTCCAAATCCCATGGGGCTGGCTATGAAGAGGGACTGAGGGTTGCTGTGGGAAAACAGGACACACAGGATAGCCAGAGTGGCGTAGTGGTTAAGAGCAGTGGACTCGTAATCTGGGGAACCGGGTTCGCGTCTCCGCTCCTCCACCTGCAGCTGCTGGGTGACCTTGGGCCAGTCACACTTCTCTGGAGTCTCTCAGCCCCACTCACCTCACAGAGGGTTTGTGGTGGGGGAGGAAGGGAAAGGAGAATGTGTGCCGCTTTGAGACTCCTTTGGGTAGTGATCAAGCGGGATATCCAATCCACACTCTTTTTCTTCCTACAGCGCTGCCCCAGATTTTGCTGGAGGAAAAGCTGCGTGGAATCCAGGACTCCAAGACCAGGGATCGCCCAGCGCAGAAGGTCACCCGAAGCCTGCCGTGCAGGACTCACAGCGCACTGTCCAGGAGTGTGGCTGGTTTGCAAAGTGACATCAAGACAAGCCTGGGCTCCACCCCCGTGCCCTCCAGGTACCCTGGGCTGATGCCAGCTGTGCCCCAAACACCTGGAGGCCCCAGGTTAGTGAAGGTGGGTGGTGGGGGCAGGGCTAGCCAGGCACCTCCTGAGAAGCCCCTTCCTTCACCTGTGTGGCAGCTGCACTGACCCAACGCTTAAACAGGCCCAATCAACCAAATAATTTAAAAAGTCCACTCCTCCTTTTGCTTACCTCATGCAATTTATTATTATATTTAGGTTAACGGAGCAGTGCCGCGACCCCGTCAAACCATCTCTGATTTCGCACTTCTCTCCTCACACATAAACAACTTCCTTTAAAACATTAAAAGAAAAAAGATGCAGACTGAGCCCCAACCCCCCCCCCAAGCCTCAGTAAAACATCTGCTACATTCAGAGCAAAGCGAGCGGCTCGTTGCGGAAAAGAGGAATTTAAACAGGCCTTTCCTATTTAGCTGCAGATAATCTCGCACAGCCACCAGATCAGAAAATGAGGCATCTATCAAGATCTATGTATTTGTTTTACAAAGGCCCACTTTCTTCTCCCCACTCGAGGCTGCCTGCGAGGACCAGATGACAGGCAGAGAAATACAAAATGATTAAAATGAACATACAGAACAATGGTGAATGCTCACTTGGAAGGGGGGTGGAGAAGAGAGAGAATGAGGCACTCCCCCCCCCCCAGCTCCCCTTCTATGTTTATAGCAATTGTATGAAAATGTACAACACAGAACGGCAACAGCTGACAAATGAGATCAAACAGACGCGATTTCAAGTTGGCTCCTTCCTGGCTCCTGATTGGCATTAATTGTGAGCGTTTGCAAAGCAGAACAGAGAGAGGCTGACATTAGCTTCAAGCGAACATTTCCCTTCTAATAGTTTTAATGATTACAACGGGAGCCCATGATCAGCATCGTGCATTAATAACCCAGGAACAGCTGGGCGGGCAAGCAAGCGGGCAGGCCTGTGGTGGGGAGCAGGGGGCCCCTCCACCGGGGGTGGGGGGTGCATGCATGTGCAGGGGGGGTGCACATTTTACATATTTACACGCACAGAGAGAGAGAGAGAGAGAGAGAGAAGGTAAATCAGCTGCATTGCGTCCACCTCCTGCTGGACAGAGGCCCTTTCTGTTCCTTTTTTTTTTTTTTTTTGCAAACCCAGAGAATTTGGGCAGCATGGACCTCACCCATGCCCCCAATTTTTTTAAAAAAGTTATACTGATATTTATAGTCTACCTCTGTTTCACAATTAGCACGCATAATTGAGGGGGCTGTCTGGGTCGGCATCTTGCTTTTTCATTGCATGTATCTCCCACTTTTCCTCCAAGGAGCTGAAGGCAGGAGGCAGCGTTCTCTTCCCCCTCCTCATCTGAACCCCACAGCAGCCCTATGAGGGCAGTGACACCCAGCCTGCCAGCCTCACACCCAAGTGGGGATTTGAACGCTGGTCTCCCAGGTCCTAGTCTGACACTGACCACTGTGCCACTGGCTCTCAAGCAATAGAAGAGTCATTCACCGAAGAACCAATGACTTGTCTCCCTGTTGCATTAAAAGAGGGACAGAAAGCCCTTTCCATCTGAAGGGCCACATTTCCTTGTGGGCAGCTTCCAGCAGCCATGTGGCACGGGTGGCACCAGGGCACTAAATGTGCCCCTTTCTTTTGCAAACACTTCACTCTAGAAAGCCACATTCCAGTTACATAAAAAGTCAGAGGCTTGAACATCCCCCCCACCTCTCCATCCTCCAAGGGCATCACTGCTGCCCAAGGACACCTCCCAGCAGGCAAAAATACTCCACAGAGGCACAGAACAGGGCTGGTGTGGGGGGGTGGGGGGTGGGAAGAGTCCTGGGGGCCTGATAAGGTGGCCCCCAGACTGCCACACCCACACACAGCAGTAGGGCTGAATGATCCAGGTCTCAAACTTCAAAGAACACCCCTTTTCCCTGCTACCTACTTAGGGACGAGGAAGAGGAAGAGGAAGGGAGGGAGGTGGCATATGCTCTTGTGACGGCTGCCAGAGGAAAAAACTGAGAGAGCCAAGAAAAGGGTGCCAGCCAACCCAGTGAGTTTTCTGCCAAGAAACCAGGCAGACTCCCACTGCTTGTGGGAAGGGAACAAAACCAGCAGGAACAACACCCCCCCCCCCCAATCTTACAAGCAACAGATCTTGCCACCGGAAAGAAGTGCCAAAGACTTGCAGGAAAAGGCATCTCTCCCCAAGCCCAGGCTCTTGAAACCCCAGAAAGCATTGCACACAGGCACTTTCCAAGCATGCTTTCACAGTCAGGAGGACTAGAGACTTGGCCTTTTTTGATAAGTAAAATGGCAAACAAAAAAGCGGGAGGTTTTTAGGTAGCAGAAGTCTGCAGCTGACAGCCTAATTTTCTACGTTCCCTTGAACTTCTGGCCCATGTTGGTTTGAGCTGGTGTGTGTGTGTGTGTGTGTGTGTGTGTGTGTGATTCGTCTTTTGTGGGGACAGCTGATGTTTTGAGTGCAAAGCTGATTCCAACTACACCTGAAGAGTAAAGGACAAAAGAGTGGGAGGAAGAAAACTGGAACACACAAAATAAAGAGTTACTGAATAAGCTGCATAAATCCAGCAAAGAGGCAATTAAACCAAGATTTCGTATAATCTAAAGCTTCGACAGGGAACTTTTAGTACGCAGTTTATATCCCTGACATCCTTTAACAACCTCTCGGCTTTATTGCAGTAACAAATTTTGGAGCAGGAACAGGACGAGGGTCAGTGCCTCTCTAAAAGCAGGATCGACGGACATTGTAAGGGGGGGGGGATGAGGCAGGAGGTGGATATATGTTCAGCCAGGAGGGGAAAGAGGAAAGAGTCCAGAAAGAAAGAAAGAAAGAAAGAAAGAAAGAAAGAAAGAAAGAAAGAAAACTAAAGACACATTTTCACGTAGCACCCTCGTGTTGCCTTGAGTGGCTCTGGTTTTCAGAGAAGGATCAATTGACCATCGATCAGAGATTTTAAGTGGGAGCTGAAACGCTGTCAGGTTGGCAGCCAGCCAGCTCCGCTCATAATGGCGTAAGAAGAGGCTGCTGGATCGGGCCAACGGCCCATCTAATCTAGGATCCTGTTCTTACAGCGGCCAGCCAGGTGCCCCAATCCCAACTGAGAAGCCCGCAAGCAGGACCTGAGCACAAGCGTCGTCGTCCCCGTCCCCCCCCCCCCCGCACCTTCCAGCACTGCTGCCTCGACTGTGGACGCAGGCAGAGCCATCCTGGCTAGCATCCAGCAAGACGCTTGACTTTTATGAGCCAGCGTGGGCAAGGGTCACGAAGACTGTTTCACTAGGCCAGGCAGCCTGTCCACATCCTCAAAGGTAACAGGTTGAAGCTGACCCTATACAATGTGACTAGACAGAGCTCTGGGAATCTCCTGCCTGGCCCTGCTCTCATGGTGGAGTCTAGCTCCTTCCAAATTCGAGTCACTTTAACCGCAAAAAACTTGTTGCAGGAGATCTCGGAGTTCTCATTGGACCCCGAAGGCAAAGGTGTTTCTATCACCCTACGGATCACCTGAAAGAGTCTCCTGCAACTGTTTTCTGCAGATGCAATAGAGGCGGCGAAGAACATCTTCGCCATCACCACTTGGTCGGCTCAATGTTGAGCTCTAACCCATGTTTAGCCCAATTTGGAATGAGTTTTTTGGCCACTGATGTTCTAGCCATTTCAACACCCTCAGCCCCAGGGAAAACCACAGGGCCATCTGAGCTCCATGCAATCGGAGAGGGCACTTCAGAGCCAGACAGTTGATAGCCCTCCTTAACTCCGCATTCCAGCAGACCACCAGAGAATCAGCTGAGAGGCCATCAACATAGGATAAGACATCCCCTACCACTCTCTGTAAACCATTTGGATCCATTAAGTGGTGGGGGTGGACCACCCGAATCAGCCCCACCTCCCTGCAGAGGGGAGAGAGAAGTCCAGTTGCACCAAGAAGTGATTTGACCATGGCACTTCTTTTGTTCCACTGGAACTTAGTGTCGGAACACCAACGTTCACGGAGGCAAACACCAGATCTAAGGCATGTCTACGGCTATGTGTAGGGCCAGAGTTATTCAGGGACTCCTTGCCACAAGATATGGTGTGGGAAACCGACTGAGACAGTTTTAATAGAGATCAAACCCCTTCTTTGACTATCCATGTCCACCCTCACAGCTCAACAATATAATAATAATAATAATAATAATAATAATAATAATAATGATGAAGCAGCAGCACTCTGGCCAGTGAATGTTCCTTACCAAAGTCTAGCTTGCTGGAGAACCACAGCAAGTCCTCTGTCCTCATTTCCTGCTTGTGCCCCCCCCCCAAGGCCATCTAGTTTGTCATGGTGGGAAGCCAGGCTGAACTAGATGTGCTTTTGGTCTGATCCAACGGGGAGATTCTAGCGCACACTAAAATGTAGGTTGTTTAACAATACACAACACACAAAAGCCAACATTCAAAAAACTAAAAAAGTATTGTTATTTTTCGATATTTTTCGTGTTGTTGTTGTTGTTTGGAAAATACTAATAAAATTTATTTAATTTAAAAAAATGTAGGTTTTTTTTTAAGGGGTAAACAAATTCAGGGAGCTCATACTAGGCGAGAACAGAATTAACATGTTCTGGGGCACTTTCTCTCTCCCTCTCCAAATGCCAATCTGATGGGTTGTGCTAAAGGGGAGACCTACTATTGCTTTCTTATCCTGCCTGTGGACGTCCTGGAGGCATCTGCTTCGGATTCAGGAAGCTGGACCAGATGGAGCTTCAGGCAGCTCTAGCAACTCCCTTTTAAATATCCTCTCCAAAACACAGAGCGTTGGCGATCCATCATCTCTGTCTTCTCAGCCATTTGATCTGTTGCTGGCTTTAATTTATTCGCCCAGCCTCAACTTCACCAGGGGTTGAGTGAGATCTTGGCTGGAGGAGGGAAAACAATATCATTTCATTGTCTCCCCCCCCCCAATGGACTATAGGAAGCTGCCTTATACCATTCCTACAACATCAGATGCAGTATTATCCCCGAAGAGTCTTTCAACTTGTAGCCATTGCAGACTCAACCTGTGGCCTTGTGCCACGCTCTGCCACTGAGTGCCTTCAGAACAGGACCCACGGCGTGCACAAATCCAGGAGACACAAGCAAGGGAGCCAAGCCGCAAAACTGCCTCAAAACAAGAGAGGAAAGTAGGGAGGGAACAGAATTCAAAAAACAGGTATGAGTGCATCTAAGCCCCCCCCACCAGCCACCACAAAGGAAAACTGGAGCTTCAGGATCTATTTAATGCTTCTGGAGTTGACGAACGACATTACAAAGGGGATGCTCACAGACAGAAAGGGCTGCACCACTTGTCCCAGCGCCCTGCCAACCCCGGCCACACTCACGACATGTGTTGAAAGCGCTATGATACCACGTCAGACAATCCTGGCTTTGTCCAGAGAACCTTGGGAGCTGTTGTTTGCAAAGGGTGCTGGCAGCTGCAGGAGACCCCTGGTCCCCTCCCAGAGTGGTTTGATAAGCCCCCATCCCTGGGGAATGTAGCTCGGGGCACCATGCAACGTTTTGGGATGCCAAGCAAAAGGAGAAAAGAAGAGCCTGGTGGTTCCGGCCAGTGGCCCATCTAGCCAGGTGCCTGTGGAAAACCTGCAAATTCGGACCCGAGCACCAGAACCCTCTCCCCTCCTGCGGTTTCCAGCAGCTGATAGGTGGAAGCATTACTGGAGGCAGAGCCTAACGGTTGTGGCTAATAGTCCTTGTGGCAAGTAGCACCGATAGCTCCCTCCTCCATGAATTTGTCCAATCCTCTTTTAAAGCCATCCAAGGTGGTGGCCCTCCCTGGGCCAGGCCAAATTTGTCCCCTCAAACTGACCTTCCCTGATACAGAAAGAGGTGCTATCTTTAGAGAGACTCTGGTTCAGAGCTGGGGGAGGCCGGCAGGGGCTGACCCATCTACTGCCTCCAGTGGGAGGGAGTTTCATAGTTTAACTATGTACTACATAATGTCATGCACTGCCATCATGCTTCCCCTTGAGAGAGGTGTGAAACGTGGTCTGGTTATGCTGTGAAGATGGACAAAGGCAGGTCCAGCACCAACGACAATGGCAGCAAATCCATTCGCAGGGGCAACATGTACCAATGGCTGCCAACTTCATGGGCCTTCAATGGGGTTTCTACAAACTCATGGAGGATGGGGTCATCAATAGCTCCTAGTTCCACTGTCAGAGGCAGGATTGTTGGGATCACAAGAAACCGTAGAATTGAAAGACCCTGAGGGTCATCTACTCCAACCCCCTGCATTGCAGGCATCGCAGCTGAAGTATCCCTGCCAAGACGGCCACCCAACCTGTGCCTAGAAGCCTCCAATGAAGGAGCACCTGCCATCTTCCAAGGGAGTCCGTTCCCCTGTCTTCCCCTGGGTTTGGCTCCCACCCTCGGGGAGAGGAGCGCGCTGCTTCTGCACTCAGCTTCCACTGCTGGAAGCAGGGTGAACAAGGCAGGCTGGAGTCTGACCCAGCAGCAGCACTGCTTTGACGGGGTGCTGAACCCAAGACACCAGGGGCGGCTCACCTGCTTCCTTGCTGGGGGTTTCCCAAAAACAACTGGCCATTCAGGATGGCAAGCAAACCTTCCAGTCCAAGCCAGGAGGGCCCTCAGTGGTCTGGGGTGACTCCCTGAGGTCAGAAGCAGTTTTACTGGTTTTACAGTTGACAATTTGTTAACTTTTCAGCTAACAAATTTTATTTTGTTTATAGGAAACCACACAGATCTCTCCAACTCTGAGGAATAAAGACCCCCAAACAATTCCTCTCTTTCTCCTCCCACTCTTTTATAACCCACCCACCCCCAGATTTCTGGACCAGAGAAACAGCCTCTTATCTGCTGGGATGTACCCACTAATTGGGTCGAGCAGCCTTGTCTTGTTCAGCTCGAGGAAGCTAAATCAAGGAAGTGCAGTGGCTGCAAACTAATTATATCTCCGGACTGCAGACTCCGTCTTGTCTTGCCAGTTATTGAGTTAGAAAAATGGTCCCCAGCCTCAATCTTCTCTATCCCTCTCTCCCCGCACCCAACTGCCCAGGCAACTGGAGGTGCAGAAAGCCAGCAGCTTCTGCCCGCCCCCCTGGAGCTGGGGCTTGGGGCACACCCATCAGGTTGCCGAGGGCACAGTTAGGAAGGGGTCCATGCAAGAATCCAGCAAAGCAACCAGCTCACCCCGCCACCCCCAGCTGATGACTCCAGCCACATTTCACAGAACTGGAAGGGCCCCCCCCCGAGGGTCCTCTAGTCCAACCCCCTGCAATGACAAACATCAGGCTGCAGCCTAAAAGCACAACTAGTTCCACCGAATCTGTGCTTTTCTGGCCCAGTTCAATGGGGGATCCTTGAGTCATGATGAACAGGCAAACCGATCTATCATTTGTTGGGGGAAGAGCTGCTTTGTAACATATACAGGGCAATTCAACCCAATCCAGCCAGGTGCACCAGGCATCAAAAGCTACAGGCCTCTCTCACACCCCCCCCCCCAGTGTGTTAACTCGTTATTCGCAACATGTGAATGGAGTTTAGGTACGGTCGCTGCAAATTTAATTCTTTCTAAGCCACTGATTTGTTAGCGTCATTCAGCAAGAGGCTTTGCTGGTTGCTCGGCTATTCCACTCACTGCACCCTGGGACTGGGGGCCAGCCTTTATACCTGGGGCAGAAGAAGCAATAGCTCCTTCTTTGTGATGGAACTCTTCCCCCGTGGACAGAACTCTCCGTTTTGCATACCATCAGCAGGGCCTCAGTATTTAAAATGGTCCAGATTCTTAATCAACATTCCGTGTCCAAGAGAAGACATGAAAATTAACTGTCAATGCATATTTCTGCTTTCTTCACCTATTTTATTCTTGCAGTGGTGGAACAGGGCAAAGGCTGCCTGGAGCACACGCACACCATCCCAACATTTCTCAGATACCTGATATTTCACCTGCAATTGCCAACATCTTGTTCTGTAATATCTCTGGTCCCATGTGGTCTAGAAGCATGCTTTTGCTTAATTGGTCTTCTAAAACATAAAGTCGCTCTTGGATGACTAACTGCACACTCAATAACCTGCCTGGGGTCATAGATTAAAGCAGGGCACTAACACAGCTGGCAAATTATGGCATATGAGTAGGAGGGCCACTTCTTGCTCGTCCTGCCAGGTCCTGGGTATCCTGCAAGTTGCAACAGAGCCTGGCTGTGTGGGGCAGATGAAGCCCCTGAAGTGTAAGGTTCTACTGCTCTATTAGGGTTTGCTTACCAACGACAAAGGCAGCTTTGCTCCCAGCTCCCCCCCCCCTCCACACCCCATGGCATTCTCCTTCTGCTGCTAAAAAAAATGGCCTACAGAAGTTAGGCAGGTGAAACAAAAGGCTTCTTTTTTAAAAGGAGCAGCAGCTGGAAGGCAGACCAGCGCAAGGATGGAAGGCCTTTCCCAGGCAACACCCAGAGGGGCAGGGATATCTTATGGACAGTTTTTATCCTCACATACTTCACTGTGACCGACCCCATGAGAAAGACATCTTCAGATATTTCATGGAGGATGGAGCCAGCTTGTTTCTTCTGCTCTGGAGAGTAGAACTCAAACCAATGGATTCAAGTTGCAAGAAAGGAGATTCCAATTAAGAATCAGGAAGAACTTTCTGATGGTAAAAGCTGTTTGACAGAAGAACAGACCCCATCCTTGGAGGCTTCTAAGCAGAGGCTGGATGGCCCTCTGTCATGGCTGCATTGCAAGGGGGTTGGACTAGATGACCCTCAGGGTCCCTTCCAACCCTACCATTCTATGATGCTATGAGTCCACAAGACAGTTATGGGCTAGCAGGAATGGACCAGACCCATTTTCACCCCCAGTAACATATACACACAATGGGACAGTGAACTGCCACCAAGAGACATTGGGCAAGTTTAAGAACGCAAGAAGAGCCCTGTGCTCTGCTGGATCAGGCCGGGGGGGGGGGATCTACCCCAGCATCCTGGTCCCAGCTGCCCGTAGGAAACTGGCAAGCAGAACCCAGGCTCACTCGCTCCTGTCCCTTGGGATCCCTTCCAACTCTACCATTCTATTACTCTATGAACCTGTGTTTAAAAAGCTCCACGGAAGGAGAGTCCAGCACCTTCTTCCAAAGGCGGAGTCCGTTCCACCGTTGAACAGCTCTTACTGCCAGGAAGTTCCTCCTGATACTTAGTCGAAATCTCCTTTCTTGTAGCTTGAAGCCACTGGTTTGAGTCTCACCCTTCCAGAGCAGGAGAAAACACGCTTGCTCCATCTTCTGTGTAACTCCAGCCCCTCAGTTGCCCCTTTCTGCAGCTTTTATTGAACTAAATGCCCAAGGAAGGTCGGAATCAGTTAAAGCACTTGAGGTGGCCCCTGCAGAGATCACCAGAATTCATCTGGCCTTTCTGAGGGGGTGGGAGGAGGCTGGGGCACCGGGTGGGGAGGGTGGCACGACAGCCCTGCTGCTCCGTCTCCTCGTTGGCAGTCTCCAGGGCAATAAAAAATCCCCAGCAGGCTCTTGTCGGTTTCAGGTCATTAACTTGTTTTTATTGGAAGCTTGTTTACAGCCAGCCATAAAGAGATGCGTTTGTGCGCCTCTCCAGGAAAAAGCCACCACGAGACCCTGAAATGGAGGGAGGGAGGAAGGACGAAAGAAGCGGGCGGAGGGGGAACAGGATGGGACTGAGCTGCTGCATTCATGGCTTCTGGCCCAGCGCAGAGCTGCGTTTCCCCCTCCAGACGGACTCCCCACAGACCCCAGTTTTGCATTTGCATTAAACGCAAAGGGAAGCAAAGGCACCTTGTTTGGCCTGTGACTGGTTGCCCACTGAAGAGACGGCAGAAGAAGAGGGTCAAATAAAAGCCCCAGTTGGGGGCAATGCTGCTCCCCAGAGACCAAGCTAGCTCCTTGCAAAAGGAGCCAGGGAGCACCCAGGGGACAGTCAGAATCGCCTCCAGGTGACAAAGAGGGGCTTTGTTTTAAGGACCCCCATCAGCTCACAGAAATGGAATTGTGCTGCAATCCTCCCACAGCATTTACTGCAAGGTGGGGGGGGGGGGCAATCACTGGATGCTCAATTTCTAAAATAGTAAGTGCTGGGCCTCAAAACCTCTAGGAGGAAGGGAGCATTTCCATTACAGCTACAAAATCAATGCAATGCACAAAACAGCAAGAAAACCACAGCTCTAGAATCAGGGCAGGACAACCGCACATGTACAGAGACACCCTTTTAACCTTCCCATGTGTCCCACCACAGCCCTCTAGGACAGCCATAACGGGAGGAGATAATGGAAGCCACCAAGCTAAGAGGATGGACAAAAGCTGGGCTAATGTGCCCCTGGCTTAATTCCAGCAGCCAATGAGGACCAAGGACTTTCAAACTGGGGCTCCTGATGCTCATTATTTGGCTGCTTCTTACCAAGGAGCAAAACAACCTTTCCAGAAATGGCCCCCAGGCAGTTCAGTGGCCCCTGGGGCTCTGCGTCCTTCCCCCACAGAAGCCAGGCACCCTTTGGGCTGTGGGCTTCCCCCTTTTAACCAGAGACAGCATCCATCATCTGCCACTCAGGAAAGATCTGTCTTGAGCGAGGAATCTGCACACCTTTCCGTCTTCAGTAGCTCACAGCCCTGGGGGGCACATCCGGCTGTGTGCATCTTCAAGAGGTCATCCTAACCTCTCCCCCCCCCCCCCGCTCGTCAGCTTATTAGCTAAGTGAGGTAACGTTCAGCCCAACTCTAAGTGCGTCCACAGCCTCTGGCCAAGAGAGAATTTCATGTGCCCCGGTGGAAGGGTGCACTCGGGGTCACCAAGAGACCCATAACAGGCTTAAACATCCCCCGGCTTTTAATGCCATGTCACAAGGAAAGGGAATCCAATTTGGCCTCCCAACCAGAGGCGTCTGCAAACTTCTGGCAGCTGGAGGAAGCTTTCATACTAGATCCAAAGTAGGAACCTGTAACTCGCTCTCAGGGACAGAGGCTGCTGCACCTGCCTCCCAGCGCCTTCCTTGGACCCTTAAAAGGAGGAGCTGCTACTTTAAGTCCTCCCTGTGGCTCTCTCTTTCTTTTCATGTTTTTGTGGGGGACAGGAAAATGAATGCCCTCAAATACTTTGGAAATGTTACTCTTCTGCCTCATTCTCACCGCATTTACATTGCTACGTGTTTATCTGCACTTGCATTGTTTGTGAGCCGCCTCGGGGTCTCCTCTGGGCAGAAAGACGGCGTATCAATAAATCAGAACTTGCTATGGCGTATCAGAAAAAGGGAAGGAAAAGGTAGCCTTTCTGGGTTGTGGGGGCTCCCTGCACATGGAGGAGTTGGCACCCCACCCACCCCCATTTTTGAGTCTCCTTGAGGGGCAGTAAGGTGGCTGACTGCATGTTTAGGGAGTGTGTCTGAGTGGCTCCATGGCATCCCATGAGGAGGCACCAGGCAGGATTTTCCACCTGCTTTGGGAGGAGGCGAGGCCATTCACTCAGACAGGGTCACAACAGGCACCCACCCTGGGTGGAGCCTTCAAAATTATTCAAGTCCCCGCAGTACTGAAAGTCAGGAGACACACCCAGGAAGGTAAACGGGGTTCAGTTACGCCTTTCAGTCTGGATCATAGAATCATAGAGTTGGAATAGACCACAAGGGCCATCGAGTCCAACCCCCTGCCAAGCAGGAAACACCATCAGAGCACTCCTGACATATGGTTGTCAAGCCTCTGCTTAAAGACCTCCAAAGTAGGAGACTCCACCACACTCCTTGGCAGCAAATTCCACTGTCGAACAGCTCTTACTGTCAGGAAGTTCTTCCTAATGTTTAGGTGGAATCTTCTTTCTTGTAGTTTGGATCCATTGCTCTGTGTCCGCTTCTCTGGAGCAGTAGAAAACAACCTTTCTCCCTCCTCTATGTGACATCCTTTTATATATTTGAACATGGCTATCATATCACCCCTTAACCTCCTCTTCTCCAGGCTAATACTGAGCTAGAAGGACCATTGGTCTGTGTCAGATACTAAAAAACCGGGGAGAGAGGGAGGGAGACTTAGATGCAGATGGGGTGCAGCCTTCAGCAGCCTTGGTAGCCTCTGGCGGCAGGCTAAAACATTGGGGGGCACTAGGTGAGCAAAGGTTGCACAACCAAAGTAGAAATAGCATCCCTGCCACAAACACTACAAAAACTCAAAGAGGTGCGCTTTTTAGGAGACATTATTAGGCAGCAGGCTGATAATTATGGAGGACCCCTCCTTGGAGGTTGAGCAATCATGGGAGACGCAAGCAAGTGCTGCTGCCCCCCCCCCCAAGTGCCAGGCACTGACCTGCCGGCCATTTCTCCTCCTCTTCTCCCTTCCCTTGCCCTTTTCTTTGCAGTGCCAAGCAAACACAAACAGAGATACTGAGCGGCACAATAGCTCTTGACACACAAATAGGTTAACATAATAAAGCCAGCTTTAGCCAGCTCACTCGAGGGAGAAAAGCAATTCTCGAGCAAGCAGGAGATAATAAAAGCAGGGGCTTTTGTAAGCCTGCCTCTCTGCCGCATTTGCAGACAGGAATCGTTGTTTGATTGAATTACCTTGCAGGAATATTAGCTTTTTCCAAAGAATGCACCGGGCAAGAGAAAAAGGAGAGAAATGTCCTTCCTCTCTCGCTCCTTCGCTTGCCTGGAAAGTCCTGAATGCAATTTGTCATTTATATTTGGCATAGCAGCTTGTCCAGAGAGTCACATATTTTCTCAAGGCATTAGCAACAGGCCAGCTCTTTCCTCCTTTACAGGCTTGCAAGGGATCAAAGCAGAGTTTTTGACCCCATCAGGATATGCCCCTTAAGTACTAGTTGCCACAGAGAAAGAAGACCAACTGTGGTTGTTCAGGAACAAGAAGGCACTCTGCATGTGGGCAGGAGGACAGGGGGGAGGGGGAGAACCTCATGCACCATACAAAGGACTCAGGAAAGTCTCTGGTGCAACTGAAAGAACCCCATATAAAGAATCCCTGTTTACTCAGACCTCCACTTTCCCCCTTTCTCCATTTTAGACTGTTAAGTATCGTCCTGTACTCTAAAGTGCTGTAATAAGCTCAAGATCATTATTTTCAAATAAAAAACAAACAAACCCATATATGCAACCTGGAGAAGGATGCAAAATGGGCTGCAATTGGGTAACACATTTTAAATTATTCTTAAAATGACATTAGCTGCGTTTTCTTTTCAGTACAGAAAAAAGTTAAGCAGGTTTTCACAGTGGATGGCTAAAATCTAGCCTCTCCGCTTACTCAGAGGCTTAGTAAGGGCAGCTGGCAAGGCAGGCAGACCAGGGCAGCCATTAATGGCCCTCACACCTGCAGCCTTTACACACAGCAAAGGCACATTCAGCCACTTGACACGCCTCTCTTGCAAGCAGGAGCAGCGGGAACTCAGAAATGCCCCTCCACTGCCTCTCCTCCCTCTCCACTCCAGGAGTAGCAGCAGGTTTGCTGCACATAAGAGTTCAGAGCAGGGGGCCCCACACTTTCCCCAGCCACTGCCACCCTTGGCTCCATGAACTCACCCCAAGTGCCCCCTCCCCTGCCCTATAAGAAGAATGATTCAGAATAGTGGTCTGCAGGACCCATCAAGGAAGATAATAACACAATAAAATTCAAAACTGCAACAATGCATTACACCTTTACTGCAAAATCTAATTAAAACTACTTAGTCTAACTAATACAATGAAACTGATGGATGTGATCCGGTGATACCAGCTTTTCAGAGTCTGATAGCCATTTACGCCGTCAGCACCCCCCTCCCCCAAGGGCCAGAAGTAGTCACTTTGGCAGCCACTGTCTTAGCAACTGGGTTGCAGGATCAGGACTCTTCCAAAGTGAAAGGCCATCAAATTCCCAACAAATTCTCTCAACTGAAATCCGCTTCGTAAAGAAATATTTCCTTATCCTCACACATGGAAAGAGGAGGTGGTCCCAGGGAAGAAGGAAGGGGGGGGCCACTGAAGTCCCATTTCACTATTCAAGCACACGGCCAACATCTTTTTTTAAAAAATAATATTTTTATTAAAGATTTCTTGGTTTACAAAGGTATGTGCAATGTCTCTTTTTTCAAGTTATGTTTTCTACAGATCAGTTTCATTTGCTGAGACATTAGTGTTACCTTAGGAAGAAAAGGGGGGAAGGGTGAGTTTTGCCTTCCTGCAGCCCCGGATCACTACCCAGCGGCTCAGAGCCTTGCATTTTTAATAGCCCTCCCTCTTCAGGCTTGAAATATCTTGCAGCATGAAACTGAGAGGTGGGACTTGGAAGCGGAGATTTATCGACCTGTTAAAACCGGAGATGGATCTTTATGCAGGGAAAAGAAAGTGGCAGGTGCCACTTGGGGAGACAGACCCACCAAATTCTTGGAGCCTTTCAAAAGGTGTATAAAGTTGAAGGAAGCCAAGGGTTTTATTTGGTTCCAAATGATCAGATCTATGATCTGCAGGCACCTTCATTATCAAGAGGTTCCAGCACAGGAGGAGGAAATGAGCTGAGATTTCGCTACAAATCCAAATAAACTCTCTCCCTCTTTCCCTTTCCCCCAACTATTTCAAGGTTTTTACATGCAACTCCTCCACTGCCCAAGGAGCTTACAACCTTAGAAGCTACCATTTACCTTAGTTTCTCCCCCCACCCTTTTTGGTTTGTTTTATCATTTCATATACATTAGCTCAGTCAGCAGAGCACAAAAGTCTTAATCTGAGGGTCCTGGGTTTGACTCTCACGGTCCCTTCCAACTCTGCCATTCTATGGCAATCTTGTTTCAGCCTCACAACAGCCCTGTGAGGTATGCTGGGGGGGGGGGGAACCAAGGCCATCATAGAGCGTTATGGCTGAGAGAGGCCAAATCCATGCAAACCACTTACAAGGCAGCACCCTCTAAATCAGGGATGTGGGACTGCAGCCCTGGGGGGCCAAATCCAGCCCCCCCCCCCGCTTGCTTGGATGGATGCAGCACAGAGGGAAACAACAGCCTTGTAGTAAAAAGGCAAAACGCACATTTGTTGCTGTGCCCACTTTTGCACGTGGCCCTGGAAGGCCACCCCGCACGGAATGTGGCCCTCAGACCACAGGTTCCTCACCCCACAGCTACCATCTTTCACTCAAGTGACTTAAGTCGGGTTAAAAAGTACGCAGGCTTTAAAAGTTCACAAGGGCTGGGCTATTTGGAAAGCAGGTTTTTCCTTCCGAAAATGTATTCAGCCACTAAGCCAACCTGTTCCATCTGCGCCAGAAATGCTGCTCCCTTCACATTTCACCTAGCAAAGCACCCTACAAAGCCTGAAAGCTTGCATACGTTTGCTAAGTTTCTAAAAAATGAATAATAACTACTTTACATATGGTTTTTATCTGCCAACTAAGGTCTGCAATTAGCCCATGGTGGAAAACTCCAGACACCAGCTTAAAAAAATAAAATTTTAAATCTGGCTTTGGCACCCAAGAACCATGGACGCTGATAGAACATGAAGGTGGTCTTTCCCATCCCTCAATTTAGCTAGTCTTAAGCTACAAAGCAAGGGACGCGTGTGACGCTGTGGGTTAAACCACAGAGCCTAGGACTTGCTGATCAGAAGGTTGGCGGTTCGAATCCCTACGAGAGCTCCCGTTGCTCGGTCCCTGCTCCTGCCAACCTAGCACTTCAAAAGCACGTCAAAGTGCAAGTAGATAAATAGGTACCGCTCCGGCGGGAAGGTAAACGGCGTTTCCATGCGCTGCTCTGGTTCGCCAGAAGCAGCTTAGTCCTGCTGGCCACATGACCCGGAAGGTGTACACCGGCTCCCTCGGCCAATAAAGCGAGATGAGTGCCGCAACCCCAGAGTCGGTCATGACTGGACCTAATGGTCAGGGGTTCCTTGACCTTTTAAGCTACAAAGCAAGGAGCATAGGTCTGCTCAAAGGCCAGAATATTTACATATCAGCTCCTAACACTGAGTTATAAACCACAGCTTCCTGCTCTGCTGCCACACCACATCCATGTGGATCAACAGCATGGGAGCACATTGCAGAAAATGATTGTGGCAGGAGGACGTTTAATCCAGGCTTCGCCAACCTGGTGCCCTCCAGACGTTTTGAAGTGCAGCTCCCAAGCAGCCCAGAAAAGCACCCTGGCCTTGTGCAGCAGGCCTAAGTCCATCTCCTAGAACCTGCAGGTCAAAACACCCAATGCAACTGGGCAGGTGCTTCTCCCTGTGAGCTCCAAAGTTCCTCGCTGCAACAGACACCATCTCAAGACCAGCTGGGGAACGCAGGAAGCCGCCTTAGCCCACCTGGCTCAGTGCTCCAGGGTTTCAGGCAGGGTTGCTCTCTTGCTGAGCCACGGGGAGAGGAGGAGGAGGCTGGGGTCCTCAAGTCCAGAGGGTCAGTTTGCCACTGTGGGAACCAGCAGCCAGGAACACTACTCTCCAGTTAAAACCACTTTACTGGCATCTGATCTGATTCCAGGCACAATTCAAAGTGCTGCTGATGACCAGTAAATCTATGGCCTGAACATGCCCGGGTGCAAAGATCCTCAGGGGAGCACCTTCTCTCAGTCCCCTCAGCACCAGATGCTGAGAGCAAGCCTTTTCTACAGCTGCTCCCAGAAGGCGGGATTCCCTCCCAAGAGAGGCCAGACGGGCTCCCTCTTTTGTGTCTTCCTGGAACAGGCCTCTGGAAAGGGAGGCGCAGGCAGCGCTGACCACTGGGCAGCTGTCAGGGCAAACTGCTGGCTCTAAACGGGGTCTGGTGTATTACAACTCTTGGTTTTTTAAACTAGTTTTTTTCACTACTTTGTATTTTATAACATTAAAAATGTACTGGCCACGGGCCAATAACGTTGCTGATCCTTGGAAGGAGAGCCATGCTCTGCAGGAACCTGGAGATGGGCTTTTAGTGTGGCTGCCCCTGTTCTATGGAAAAGCTTCCCTGCCCGCTGACACCTCCTGGAAATGTTCTGACAGGCTTCCCCAGCTGGGTAAAGGGGTCTTCACCACTTGTCAGGGCACCAGTCTTGTTTTTAAAGGTACTGGTTGTTTTTATGCTTTTAACTGTTTGTCATTATGTTATGGGTAAATCGCCTTGAGACAATGGCATAGAACGCAATTAATAAATAAAAAATAACAACAATGGTGCTGTAAAAACGTTGGAAGCCACCTTGAATGGCAATTTGGGGGAAAGGAAGGGATATAAATAAATTAAATACAAAGACCAGTCGCATCTGACACAGCTCCCCTTGTATCCATTCACAGGCACGCCTCTCTGCCCCACCTAAGAGACGGGCAGCTTCGGCCCCTTTAAGACCCTCGCCTAAGTTTCTGCCCTTAATTCGCCAGATGCCTCCGACCTCGGATTACGAGATGCTCTTTGGCTGAACAGCTTCTTTGTAAGAGACACTAAAGGGAACTCTTCTGCTCCTGCTCAGCCAGAGAGGAGGAGGTTAGTGCGCTCATCCATCCCTGGTCATGTGAAAGGAAGGAGATCAGCTTAAAAGGGATTGGGGGGGGGGCAGAGAGACACACAGCCTCACTGCAATTTAACTCTTGCACAGCCTCTGCCTCTTCAGACCCAGAATTACTGTGTGCAGCCCAACCCATCAGGCACTATGCGGAGACTGCACTTTTATAAAAAATAGGGGGTGGGGGAATAAGCACATTTACTGTAAGCTCCTTTCATGGAAAGACAAGGGCCAGCTGGAAGGTGAGCTGTATTGCAGGGGGATGGGGAGATAATGTTTGCTGCATTTGTTTGTGCCTCTCACAACACAGCCAAGCAAACTCCAACTTCTCAGAGCTTGTTCTTTCTCAAAAGATTCCGGATTAAAGGATGGGCATGATCTTAGCAGGAAATTAGCCCCTGATGTGGGCACAACAAACAAAAATGCAGGTTCTGAAAAGCCTCCACCTCCTCCAGCAAAATGGGATTTCTCCTAATCTACAAACTAAATGAGTAAATAGAGGGACATCAAGAAGATCATCTCCCTGCTGGGTCAAACCCACTGAGTCCAACACTGAGTCGTGTTCGCAGGACTTGCCAGCCAGGTGCCCCCAAGCTCTGCCTCTACCTCCCCGCCATCATGGCAGACTGCCCCTGCACATGGAGGTTTGCTTCTCAGCATTTTATCTAAGGTTCCCAAGACAGAATTGCTTTGGTGGACCAGACCAGCAACCAGCTGCAAGCCAGGCAGAAGCCTTTTGCCCACCCACCCCCTCAGCTCACAAGAGGCTCAGGTAGTTCCACAGTTTTAAAAAGGGGGGTCCAGCCCCCCCCAGGTTACACATCTCTGCGAAGGAGGCCAACAGTCTACTTGTCAACCCTCCACTCCATTCAAAAAAATATTGTATTATTCAAGACAGCAGATTTCCTTTCGCTACCAAAAAAACCCTCCATTTACATGTAATGCCAAGAATTCCAAACAGTAGCCTAAAAAGAAAATCAATGTACTGCTGAGGTGGGTTGCTTGAGATCTCCCTTGTTCTCCATCCCACTGCGGCCCTGAGGATGTGTCAGCAACATTTACCCTTTTCATTAAAAGCACCCCTGCGCTCCTTTAGAAATTAAAAACCACAGGTACATGCCCACCTCCTGCTCCAAGGAGGACCAAGGGGGGCGAGGCATGTGGGCAGACCAACCTCTCCACACAGATCACAGACTTGCAGAGTTGGAAGGTACATCCACCCCCCCCACACACACACACGTTCCCAGGGTGGGGGGCAGGTGATTTCCAACACACACAAGGCTTGCCAGGTAATCAAAGAAAACACCACTCTCTTGTCAGTTCTGAGAAAACTTCACTACGTTTCACCGGCCTAAGCAGAAGCAATTCTGCCATTCATTCCAATTTTATGGGGGAGGGGAGCAGATTAATCATCCAAAGGAAAGATTTCCAGCCCTTTACCCCAAAGTGAGAGATTCCATAGCAGGCAATAAGAGGCCACCTGGGTAGTAGCCCAATTGCAGAGCCTCTTCCCCTCCCCCGCGAAAAAGGCTCTTCCGGGCAGGCAAGGAGATTCCCCCTGCCCCCGGGCCAAAGCAGCCTTTTCCGGCGCCCCCCGAGGCACCTGCAGCTCAGCCAGCAAGTCCCGTCCCCCCCCCCCCGCTAGCAGGAGCAGCAGGCCGCCCCCCATGAAGCAAGGCGGTTATTGTGGGGCTGGGGGGCCACAGGCGCCCTTTGGCTGGGGTGACCTTGGGGCAGGCACTTCACATTTCTCAGCGCGACCCACCTGGCAGGGCTGTCGCTCGCGAGCACCGAAAAGATGCATGTCGACTAAGAGGCAGCTTGGTGGCAAAAGCAGAACCCGACGAAACGCTCAGAGGGGCTGACAAAAGGCGCGAGGGAGAAGCCCGAGGAGGAGAGGAGGGGGCGAGGGAAGGGCGGGCCCGCGGCAGCCTCCCCTCTCCCGCCCCGAGGCCGGAGCCCCGTCGCCCCGCGGCCCTTACCCGCCAAGCGCCGCCGCCGCCGCGCTCCTCCTCTTCAGGCCGCCCCCGGCGGGAGCAGCCGGCGCGTCCGGGGAGCCATGGAGCCGCGGCGGGGAGAGAAGGAGGTCCTGGCCGGAGAGCGCGCGAGGCGGAGGTCCAGGGCGGCCGAGTGGGCGCGGGGTCAGGCGACGCGCAGCAGCCGCAGGCGCCGCGGGCCGGGCCGCCGCCCCCGGGCATGGGCCGCCGCCTCACGGGCAGCGAGGGCCGCGCCGCGGCACGGCGGGCCGGGGGAGCCAGCCGCCCGCCGCGCTCCTCTCCCGCCGGGGCCGCGCGCCGCCGGGCCGAGGCGACATGGAGGGCGGGCGGCGGCAGCGGGGGACGCCGCCGGGCGGCTGCTCCCTTTGTGTGCGCCCGACCCTCGCCGGCCGCCGGGGAGCAGGAAGGGCGCCGCGCCCCGACAGGCGGCCAAGGGCGCTCGGGCGACGCCGGCAGAAGGCGGCTTCTCCGACTCCGGCGCCCAGGAAGGCGAGCGGCGCCCCAGCTGCCCCGGCGCGGAGCGAACGGAGGACAAGGCGGCGGCGGCTTGGCGTTCCCTGGAAGCGGCGAGGGCGCGGCGGCGCGGCGGCAAAGCCCAAATCCGGTTTTCGGCGAGGCTAGGCGGCAGCCGGGTCCTGGCGGCTCCGCATCCCCGGAGGCGGCTCCACGGCCCGGGCCTCCGGCTGGCTGCCCGGCTGGCGGCGGCGGCGCTGCGGCGGCTGCTTCCTGGCCCGCTCCGTCCGCGGCGGCGGCTCCGGCGACACTGAGCGCAGGCGAGCCGGGCGCAGGCGGCCAGGCGCGGCGGGACGCGCGCGCTCCTCCCCGGCGCAAGGCGCACGCGGCTCGGCCCCGCCCCCGTCTCCCCGGCAGCCGTTGCCCCGGCGACGCCACGAAGCGTCTCTCGCGCTCGCTCCGCCCCTGCCGGCAAGCCACGTGGCTCTTGCGCGGGAAATTCGAGCGCGGGAGCCGCCGAGGCTGAAGGCGACTCCCCGGGCGGGAGACATTCCCACGCTGCTTGATTGACTTTTGTTAAAAAAAGAACCCTCCAAAAAAGATAAAGCAAGGAGAGGCTTTGGAATGTTAAAACAGCAACTGCAAACTAAAAACTCATCTTCCTTCTAAACACTATGTGTGTGTGTATAATTTTCTGTTTTATAATTTAGAATACTCATTTAAGGAACCTTAAAATATCAATGACTTCTCTTTCCATGGTTCATTTTGCATATTATAAATCTCTGCATATTTTACATAAACTAAACCATTCAGCATTCCATTATTACATCCATCAAAACTTATTTACACTGTTGAATTTATTTTAATACTGGCAACGTTTTCAAGTGTACACAATTTCCCTCCATATAAGCAATAAACATTTTCCAATCTCCTTTAAACGTATGTTCTTCTTGTTCCCTTATACTATATGTTAGGTCCGCAAGCTGCTCATATTCCATCAGTTTAAGTTGCCATTCTTCTTTAGTTTGGACCTCGCTCATTTTCCATTTTTGTGCTAAGAAAACACGGGCTGCAGTAGTCACATAAATAACCTTTTTTGACATCTGGGAATTTCCATCTGAATTATACCCAACAAAAAGGATTCGGGTGTGTGGTTTTGTTTGTTTGTTTTTTGAAAAGTACTTTAAAACATTTTTTCAATTCATTATGAATACTCTTTTACCCTCATACAGGTCCAACACATATGAAAGAATGTTCTCTCAACCTCATTGCATCTCCAGCACTTATCTGATTTCGTCTTATACATCTTAGCAAGCCTATTCGGAGTTAAATACCATCTGTAAATCATTTTCAAGTAGTTCTTCAAAGAATAACATGCTGTAAACATCAGATCACTCTTCCAAAGTTTTTCCCAGAGATTAAAATCTATATTATGTCCTATATCTATTGCCCAAACTGTCATAGAGGCTTTGACAAGCTCGTCTTTTGATTTATTTATTTATTTATTTAATTTCTATAACGCTTTATATTTTAAAGAAAAATCTCAAAGCTGTTTACAGCATATTAAATCAATAAAACATAAATAAAACAATCTGAAGAAAGTCAAATATATATACAGTCAAAGCGACATAACAGAAGAAAATATTACAGTGGAACCTTGAGTTGCGGACGTAATCTGTCCCGGAGGCACGTCCACAACTCAAAGCGTTTGCATCCAGAAAAGTGGCGTCTGCGCACGCAGTGCAATTTAGTGCTTCTGCACATGTGCGTGCGGCGAAACCCAGAAGTATTTCCGGGTTGCCGCAGGACGCAACTTGAAAAGACGTAACCTGAAGCGGACGCAACATGAGGTATGACTGTATCTTAAAGATTTCAAAATAAAACATTGCAAAGGAGGTCAACTACAGAATACATATTTAACATAGAAGGCTGGGTGAATCTAGGCCCCAACCCCTAGGCCAGGTGGAAAGGGCCTTGCAGGGAGCATTTTAGATTGTATGTTTTAGATAAAAGTTTTTCTTTGTTTTGTAGAAGTTCTTTTTCAAATTGTGAGCTTTGGTCTGAAAAACTATTTTTCCTGTCTATTTTAAACATTTCATGCAACATGATATTGTAACCAGTCTGTAACATGGCTCCTTACACTGTCCATTGATTTCAGTTTAGGTTCCCTCTCTGTAAAGTGCAGCAATTCCCTGTCTATCCATATTGACTCTCTTAATTGTAATAGCCTCGATAGGAGATCGCCACAAAGGTGTTTTCCTTTCCAGCAGATTTTTATATTTCTCCCAAACTCTATACAAATTCTTCCTTAGAATATGATTCATAAAACTTTTATAAATTTTCACCTTCCCATTCCAGAGATATGCATGCCAGCTGAATTTTTAAAAAATGACCTTCCAAGTCTGTATTATCCAATGTAATCCATGCTCTTAACCAACACAGGCAGGCTGCATCATAGTACATTTGCAGGTCTGGCAGGGCAAAGCCTCCTCTTTCTTTTATATCTATCATAATTTTATGTTTAATTCTTGGCTTTCCCCCCTGCCAGATGAATTTAGAAATATCCTCCTTCCATTCTTTGAAGTAGCCCGAATTATTTACAATTTAAATTGATTGGAATAAAAACAGCATCCTGGGTAGTAGATTCATTTTGATAGCTGAGATTCTGCCAAACAGGGAAGAGCTTCACTCTCTCCCAAATCTAAAATCTAAATCTAATTGGAGATCTAAACACCTTTTTAACACCATTGCTTTTAATTGAGCCTGACATGTCATTAGGGATGGCTGCAATGCAGAAGACTGGGCAGATTTGCAGATAAGAAGGCTGCCCGCCTGCAGCTCTTGGCCACCTGCTCTGCCTCTGTGGCCTGAGGCAGCAATGCTTCTGAGTTCCTGCCAATCACAAGCCAGGAGAATCCATGTTGCGCTCAGGTTCTGCTTGTAGGCTCCGCAGGCATCTGGCTGACCACTGTCAGAAGAGGATGCTGGAATCTTTTGCAGAGTGGTTCTTTCTGACTGAATGATTCTTATTTTGGCTGCATTGTGAATTTCATCCAGTTTCACATGTGCTCAATCACAAGTCCATTTTTTGTAGATTAAAAAAAAAAACTCGTAAATTCCACACACATTTTTTTCATTTTGAAAAATTAATCCCTAAAAATCTGCATTCTGTATGCAGAAAAATACTACATTTCCCAATAAAATACATGTATTTTGCACACAATCTAGAAACTAAAACTGCACCACAAAATTCTCATTCAATCGTTTGATGTCCTTCAATCTGCATGTAAATCTGGGACCAGTGAATGAGGCTGAGTTACTTTAAAATGTGGATGGAACAAATTTCACTTTCATCCCTAGTAAGCATATATGTATATTTACTTTATTGTAGGTATGGGATCACAGGAAGCTGCTGTATACGAGTCAGATGATGTGTCTTTGTACAGTAGTTCAGTATTGACTACACTGATTGGCAGCAGCTCTCCAGATTTTCAGGCAGGGCATCATTTCCAAACCCTACATAGAGAAAATGTTGCAGGCTAGATTTGGAACTTTCTGCAGGCCAAGCTGGTGCTCTTTCCGTCCCCACCATCCGTGCACAAATCTTCCTTGCACAGAGTCAGACCGTTGATCCATCTAGCCAAATGGTGTCTGCTCTGACTGGCAGCACCACTTTAAAGTGCCAGGCAGAGGTCTTACATGAACTTTCAAAAAGTTTCAACAAAGTACCTCACCTAAGACTCCTAAGTAAGCTTAGGTAAAGGGACCCCTGACCGTTAGGTCCAGTCACAAACGATTCTGGGGTTGCAGCGCTCATCTCGCTTTATTGGCTGAGGGAGCCGGCGTACAGCTTCCGGGTTATGTGACCAGCATGACTAAACCGCTTCTGGCGAACCAGAGCAACGCACGGAAACACCATTTACCTTCCCGCCGGAGCGATACCTATTTATCTACTTGCACTTTGACGTGCTTTCGAACTGCTAGGTTGGCAGGAGCAGGGACCGAGCAACGGGAGCTCACCCTGTCGCGGGGATTTGAACTGCTGACCTTCTGATTGGTGAGACCTAGGCTCTGTGGTTTAGACCACAGAGCCACCCACGTCCCTTATTATAAGTAAGCTTAGCAATCAATAAATAACAGAAGAGGTCCTCTTCAGGATCAGGAATTGGCTAAACATCAGGGAACAGGAAGTAGGAATAAATGAACAGCTCTCTGAAAGGGGAGAGATAGAAAGTGGAGTCTCCCAAGGACTGGCATCTCTTGAATCATAAAACTGTAGAGTTGGAAGGGATCCCGAGGGTCATCTAGTCCAACTCTCTGCAATTCATGAGTCACAGCTGAACAATCCCTGACAGGTGGCCATCCAGCCCCTGCTTGAAAACCTGCAAGGAAGGAGAGTCCATCACCCCCCAAAGGAGTCCGTTCCACTGTTAAACAGCTCTTACCACCAGAAAGTTCTTCCTGATACTGAGTCAGAATCTGCTTTCTAATCCTGTGAATCCATTGGCTCAGATCTTACCTTCTGGAGCAGCAGAAAGCTGTCTCCATCTTCCATGTGGCAGACCTTTAGATAGTGGAAGATGTTAACTTGTCCATAAATGATCTAGAGTTAGGAGTGAGTAGTGAGGTGGCCACGTTTGCTGAAGATAGTAGATTGTTCAGGGTTGTTAAAATAAAAAGGGATTGTTAAGAGCTCCAAAGGCACAATTCAGAGATAAAATTGCAAGTCCAATTCAAAGGAAACAACTGTAAAATGACACATGATGAGACCCTGAGACCTCAGAGTATAGGAAGGTATATAAATTCAATAAATGATGATGATGTGGGGGGCAAAAAAAATTCTTAATTCCTTATACTCAAGGGGTCTGAACTGCCGGTGACGGACAAGGAGCGATACCTTAGGGTCACAGCAGAGAGCTTAGTGAAGATGATGAACCAGTGTGCAGCAGCCAGGAATAATAATAATAATAATAATAATAATAATAATAATAATAATAATAATAATAAATTTATACCCCGCCCATCTGGCTGAGTTTCCCCAGCCACTCAGGGCGGCTCCCAATCAAGTGTTAAAAACAATACAGCATTAAAAGGAAGGGGGCAAATGGCAGGTTAGGAATCTCTAGGAAAGGAACGGAAAACAAAGCTGCCGGTATCCTAATGCCATTATGCAAATCCATGGTGCGACTGCATTTGCAATACAACATGAATATTGTCGAGTGGGAAAGGGGCCACCAAGCAGGCTGAGGAGGATGCAGCAGCTGATTTATGATTTATTGCCCAAAACCGCTGGAGGGGAGAGTGCTTTTTAAGCACAGGTCCTGCTTGTGGGTGGCCCCTGTGAGAACAAGATGCTGCACTGGGGAGGCGGGAACTGGCCTGATCCAGCAGGCTCTTCTTATTCTCTTATCCCCGGATAGCCTGGAATTGACTCTGTGACCTTCTGCACACCAAGCATGTGATCTGCCCCATAGCGATAGAGGACAGTTACTTACTTATAGGCCATTTCTATACCACTTAATATAGAAAATATCTCTAAGAGGTGTGCAGCCAATTAAAACAACAACATAAATATAAAAAACCCAACACTAAAAGTATCAAGGCAAAGACAAATCAATACAATCCTAATAAAGAGATACTGCTAGCAGTCCCATCCCTAATACTGATGGCAGTCCCACCCCCCTTCTAATGCGCTTTCTCGCGCAGCCCCCATCAGCCTCCTGGCTCCCACCCAGGGCCCAGACTGGGTGGTCCCCAAATCTCCCACAACCTGATCACCTCACCCTCATGTCACCCTTTCCATTCCCTCTGGGTCCCCTGCCAGTCCCTCAGACTGTTCACGGGACAGTCACAGGCAAGCACAACCTGTTCCCTCCGGTCGGGGCCCTCTTTGCTTTTGGCAAAGGCTTCCCCTCTAGGCTTCTGTCAATCCTATCCCCCCCCCCATCTCCCTCCTGATGCAGTTGGAAAAGGGAGAGTGGAGGCCTCTTCCTCAAACACCCCACCCCCAGTGGTGTAGCGTGGGTTGTCAGCACCCGGGGCAAGGCAAGTAATTTGCGCCCCCTAACACGTGGATTTGCGCCCCCTAACCCGTGGATTTGCGCCCCCTAACCCTAACCCCCAGATGTTGCGCCCGGTGCGGCCAGCCCCCCCTGCACCCCCCACGCTACGCCACTGCCCACCCCACACATCTGCCTCCATCACTCTCCAGCTTTACTGCCTTTCTTACCAAGCAGGAAAGATATAAAATAAACTAAACCCCTGCATCCTTTGTGGATGCAAAAACAGGCCACTTCTTGGTGTTCAAAATGTCAGCCTTTTTTCATTTCAAATGGCTTTCAGCGGTCTGCAGGACGGAGCGATTTCCTGGGAATTAAAACCGGGGTGGGGGGGGAGGTTTCAATGCATTCAAAGCCTATCAGCTTCTGCTCCCTTTTGTACAAAGTTATTGACTTATCAAGGTTAAAATACATTCAGTGCAGTCCAAGGAAAGAAGGAGAACTCGGCATTACGCTGTCATCCAGAGATCTGTTTTCATGGCAACAGGCCTCCTTTTCTGCACATTAAACGGTTGAGTTGTGCAAAGTTCAGACATTACATAAACAGAGAGGTACCAACAACAACAAAAATCAATGGGTGCCTACGCATGGAACAGGGAGATAGCATTGATTTGCTCGGCCATCAATACGTGGGGATCATCGCTTCTTACCCTCTGCAAAACCCTCCCCATATTGGCAGAGAAGACAATAGGCTGAAGGACGTGCCAAGAGGAACCACATCACTGCATCGCAACCTGCCCTTCCAGCACTCAGGTTTTAATTAATAGCAGTTCCTCACCCAGAACAGCAGCTGGGAAGGATTCAGCAGCCTCATGATATTTTAACCATTTCACCCACAACCCCAGCCATCTCCATGCTTACAAGCCAAAGAAGGAGTGGGTGGCTTGCTCTTTATAAAGCCTTAAAGACTACAAAACCCATGGTGCAATGCAATGACCTACAAATGTTAAAGAACACCATAGGCCTTGCACTGAAACGAGAACTATCAGTACTGACAAAATAAAGGCAATACAAAACAAAAACAGTTAGCCCCAGATTTGGAAAGGCAGCCAAATTTTCTGGAGAAATCTACCGAAATTCTGGTTACAGTCTGTGCATCTCTGCACACTGTCAAAATTTGTTCAGGGCAGAGAACCTTTGCTTGCATCGCCCTCTAAAATGCTGTGTACACTGAGCCTGCTAGTTCTTGCCTAAGGAAGAGTGACCAAGTGACAGTTTTTGCAGAATAAAGTGCACCGCAGGATAAATGTGTAGGCCACATGCAGTTGCAGTATTTTTACATCAGTGCTGAATTTAGGATCAGTTCCCACATGCAGGGATGTCAAGGTCAAGAGGTCAGCTGCTTATTTGCTGTGTTGATCCCCCCCCCTGCAATTTATTTATAGTCTCCAAGAGTTATTCAGCCACAACAAATCTCTTACAGTCAAATCCTGGCATAGGAGACAGTCTGTGCTTTCTGTATAGCTGCCTCTAGTTCACAGGAAGTCATTCAGGGATGTGGGGTTTGGGGGGATGGACAGCTGAGGTTGCAGGAGACGGGTCCACCAGTAAGGCTTTGGATGAGGTCTTTGGTCATCTAGTCCAACCCTCTGCAATGCAAAAAAAGTGGATGTGCCGTGCCATATTAGAAACAAAAAAACCTGTTTTGATGAATTGGAAGAGCCGCAAAAAGATCCCATTGAGCACATGGATTGACAATATGGACAGACTAGTTACATATGAACGAATTGCATATTGACGCAAATTAAGAATGGATAAATATGAAGAAATTTGGAAGGAACACTTAAGCGATAAGGCGGAAAGTGGTGGGAAGTAGGGGGAGAAGAGGTGGGGAAATATTGTTAAAAGGTTGTAGTTATAGGTATATCAGTGTATCCAAATCTGAATTGTTAAATTGTATTATTAGTGTTATTGTGGTTTTTGTTGTATGTGTTTTTTGCGGTTGATGTCTGTATTGAAAAAATAATTAAATAAATTTTAAAAAACAAGTCCTCTGCAATGCAGGAATCACAGCCGGTGGCCACCCAACCTCTGCTTAAAAGCCTCCCGCGAAGGAGGGTCTACCACCTCCCGACAAAGTCTGTTACCCTGTCAAACTGCACCCAGTTCTGATCCCAATCCTCCCAGTAGTCCCACCGCAGCATCTCTCTCTTCTCTTCATTTCCCTTCCGCACATTAGGAGGCTAAAAGCAGCCTGCTGGAAGTGCCTTTACAGTATTCTGGTTTTATTCCTCCGTGAACAGCATTTGGGAAGAGGGGGGTGGAAGTCTAGAAAAGAGAGGAGGCGAAAGAGCCCAGCGTCAATCCAAGCTGGCTGTGGCTCTTGGCTGTGGCTCGTCACGCGCCTTTTGATGCCACCAGAGATACAGGATGACTGACGGGCCATGGCGGCTTATCTCGCTGGCATGCATTTCATATCCTGTGTAGGCCCTGTCATAAGGGGCTCTTTGTTATTGCCAGGTCTCTTCTGAGCAAGATGCAATGCCAGAGGAAGGAGGCAAGGAAGGCAGAGCAAGGGGCCGCCAGGGCGGAGGGAGGAGGCCTGCTGCCGCCCTGCCTGCAAGATGGAGCTCAGAGACGGCAAAGGGAGGACTGGGTGTGTGGCCCATGTGGGTGTGCATGGGGGGGGAGTGAGGGGGAAGTCTCTGCAGGGAGTGTGGGCAGCCCAGCCCAGAGGCTTTTATTTCTCTTTGACAGTTGAGCAGCTCTAGAGTGGGAATCATGGAATGCTTGAGTTTGAAGATATACCCAAAGCCACCTGGTCCAACCCCCTGCAATGCAGGGACGGCCTCCCATCAGATGTCAAGGAGATAAAGAACTACAGTTGTACCTCGGAAGTCAAACAGAATCTGTTCCGGAAGTCCGTTCAACTTCCGAAACGTCCGACTTCCAAAGCGTGTCTTTGGATTGGCTGCAGGAAGCCAATCTGAAGTTGCGGAGCCCCATCGCACGTTCAGCTTCCAAAAGAGCATTCAAAACCCAGAACACTTACTTCTAGTTTTTGATCGTTTGGGAGCCGGAATGTTTGACTCCCAAGGTGTTCGGGAGCCGGACTTCCGGGTTGGTGCCTCCGGCAATGGCTGAATTCCTCTGATCGGGAGGAATTTGCCCTGTGGGAATTTGGGTCTGTACCGCCACGGTGAAGGCGGAGACCCGTAAAACTCACAGGCGGGAGAAGCCTGTGAACGTGGGATTCGGCGGGCACCTTTTGTGCCTCCCCTACTCGCGGGGAAACCCGGCTTCAGGGATCCGGAGCGATGTGGGGTGAGTGGCGCAGTGCTTTGAATTGTCTGCTTTTTCCACGGAGCGAAGCCACATAGCTGTTGTCGGAGAGCACTGACTTTTTCCTGTGGACAATTTGACTCTAAAGTAATTACCCGTGAGTAGAGCTGAATTGGGAAGAATTGGATTTTTAAACGTTTAATCTGGCATCGAAACGGGGAGGTTCAATACAGGAAGTCCGCCTCCCCCTTTTGTAAATAAACTGAAGCAAGGAGGCTGCAAGCTAAAGTATTGGAAAGCCTTTTGTAAAAAACTAAATTTCCATCGGTAAAGAACTAACCCCCCCCCCCCTTTTGGGGACAGGAGAAGAGGGGGGGAAGTGGTGGGCTGAATATGCCTGTAGGAGAGAGTTAAGAGAGTTAAAATACCGCCGCTCTGACCCTGGAAACGGGCTGCTAGCAGGATTGATGTTTTTTGGAACGTCCATTGACAGCGTTTAGAACGTTCATTGACAGGTAGCTAAACAAGAGAATACATTGTTTCTACTGTCTCCGGTTGTTTTCAAAAAAAAGGAGGAAAGTAACTGAAAATTGAAACTAATTTTGGATTATTGAAACTGTGTTTAAAAGAGGACATACTGACCGATAGAAATAGAAACTGTTTTCCCCTAGTGGAAGCTTTTGAAATTGGTTACTTTATAGGAGCTGGGCTAGGGGAATTTCCAGCTGCAAGATAAAAAAGTGTGAGACTAGGGGAATATCCAGCTGCAAGATAGAAAAGTGTGAGACTTTGGAATTGACCTTGAATCTCTTAAGTGTTATGGCAAACGGAAAGGAAAAAACAGTCGGGATGTCGACAGAAGAGGCCTTAGTGGCTGCATTATTGAAAATACAGTGGTGCCTTGCAAGACGAAAAGAATTCGTTCCGTGAGTCTTTTCATCTTGTGATGTTTTTTGTCTAGTGAAGCACGGTCCTTCGCAACTGCGCCTCTTCAAGTGGCTTTTAAAAAAAGTGCAAGACGTTTTCGTCTTGCGAAGCAAGCCCATAGGGAAATTCGTCTAGCGAAGCAACGCAAAACCGAAAAACCCTTTCGTCTAGCGAGTTTTTCGTCTTGCGAGGCATTCGTCTTGCGGGGCACCACTGTAAACGATTCGCTGGAACAACTTCACAAGAAAACAGACGTGATAAATGTGAAAATGGATGCTGCAAACATTGAAATTGACTTAATCGTAGAAAGTTTAAATAACTTGGGACAAAAGGTGAATACCAATTCAGAAACCACCCAGAAACTGACACAGGAATCTACTCTGATACGGCAAACTGCAGATGAAGTCAGGGAAAAAACCCTTGCTGCTGAATTTAAAGCAATACAACTGGAGAGGAGAGTCCCATCCATACAAACTGATGAACATAAGCTGACATTCATTATGATTGAACTTAAAGAAGAACAGATGAATTTGAGGACCAGAGCCCTATCTGAACTGGAAAAAGAAAGCTTGACAGAGTTTCAGGAGGCGACAGGACTAACATCAATTGAGAAAGAGAGGTATTTGGGGGTTAGTATGACCGCCAAAAATGTGAATCTGTTTAAGGATAATTGTGAAGGATGTTGGATTGAAGAGAAGGGGGATTTGGAAATATGGACAAATCAGAAGTTGTTACTGTTGGGCCGAGTTACTGTGGTGGGGATGAGGGCTGCTGTGTTGCTGGGGATGTCGCTTTTGTTTCAAACATTGCAAACTTTGGATGGGATGGATTTTTTTTTTCAGGAGGTGGCAGAGGGATGTTTTTAGAGTTGTTTGGCAGGGCAGGAAGCCTCGAGTAAAACTTAAGATATTGATGGATGCCAAAGAAGGAGGTGGACCTGCCCTGCCAGACCTTTAAATTTCGTTGTGAACCATCTGCTTTTTGCTGGTTGAGAGAATGGCTGCTTCTTGAAAACACTGAAGTGTTGGACAATGGCAGACGAAGTTGATGGACTATATGGAATTGGCGGATATGAGTGGCAAGATCCGAGACCAGGGAGAAGAGTCGGTGGAAGAAGATTGGAAAAAGTTTAAAGACTATTTATAGAAATATTGTAAAATTAAGGAATGTTAGAAAAATGTTGGAATGAAGTTATATGGCTTTAGTAGACATGTCATAAGGAATTAAGTATAAATAGATTAATAGAAAATTAAAGGAAAAATAAGGCAAGAATGTGTTAAGATAATTATAGGATAGAAAACAGAGTAAGATGGAAAGGAATTGCTGAAACAATTAATAGAAGTGGAATACAAAAAGGGAGGTGTGAGGAGGTCGCTGGAAATAAGTGAATGAAATATAAGATATTGAAAATGTTTGAGGTGTTTTTAAATTGTTTTTGTTGGTTTTTGCTTTGTTTTGTTAGTCTATGTAGCGTTTTTGTATTGTATTTGTATTGTTTTTTCTCTTTTCTTTTTTGTTTGTAGTGTTGTGCTGAAAATGTTGAAAAAGTAATAAATATCATTTAAAAATAAAAAAAGGTGTTCGGGAGCCAAGGTACAACTATACGCAGCTTTCAGAAGACATCTGAAGGCAGCCCTATATCAGGAGTTTTTAATGTTTGGTGTTTTATTATGTTTTTATACATGCTAGAAGCTGCTCAGAGTGGCTGGGGAAGCCCAGTCAGATGGGCGGGGTGTAAATAATAAAATTACTGTTGTTGTTGTTATTACAGATAAAGCATCCCTGACAGATGGCCATCCAACCTCTGCTTAAAACCTCCAAGGAAGGAGAGTTGACCACCTCCCGTTCCACTGTCAGAATCTCCTCTCTTGTAACTTGAATCGTTTAGTTTGGGTCCTACCTTCCGGAGCAGGAGAAAACAAGCTTGCTCCCTCTTCCAGGTGACAGCCCTCGGGATATTGGACGACGGCAATCATATCTCCTCTCAGCCTCCTCTTTCCCAGGCTAAACTGAGCCCGCTGCTTGGTGCACACCTTCCATCTTGTCAACGTCCTTCTTAAGTGGTGGTGCCGAGCTGGGCGCAGGACTGGCAGGCAGGGCTGGCATCAGCGCCTCTTGGGGCCCTGTGAGGAAGCACAGCCAACCCCTGCCCTGGGCCCCCTCTCACCCACCTCTGCCCCAGCCTAGTTCTCTGAGCAGCACCTGCTGCAGCACCTGCTCAGTGAATCTAGCTAAGACTTCAATTGCTCTCTACCCCAATCCTGAAAAAAACATATTATGAGAAATGTAAATAGGCATAGCTGTCGTTCCCCTTTTTTAAAGGGAAATTCCCTTATTCCGAATAGGATTCCTTGCAAGAAAAGGGAAAAGTTGACAGCTATGTAAATAGGGGCCCCTGGTCACCTGCACCCGGTCACTGCTGCTGCTTCTCACCTCACACAGGTAAGCCCACCGCAGCCCAGCAAGTGAGTTCAACCTGGAGCAGGCACCACTCCCTCAAGAGGAGCCCGGGTGTCCATCCTGATGTGGATTCTGTGGGTCAACTCCCCTCCAAACTGGGAAACATAAATAACGGGAGGGAAAAGGGCAGGGTCTCTGTTCCCAGCTGCCCCGTGAGCCTCAGGAGCCGGGATGAGGGAGGCCTTTAAGCAGCAGACTAAACAAGGAAA
This sequence comes from Podarcis vaucheri, assembly GCF_965113315.1. Taxonomy (NCBI): domain Eukaryota; kingdom Metazoa; phylum Chordata; class Lepidosauria; order Squamata; family Lacertidae; genus Podarcis; species Podarcis vaucheri. The sequence continues at coordinate 57,415,518 of NC_138751.1, forward strand.
AGGAGGAAAGAGGCAGGAACGTATCTATTTATAAAACGTGTAGATCTGCTTTTCACCAAGATGTGCCCCCCAGACAAGACACCATTTAAAACAAGACGTCAGTTTAAGGCAGTGCAAGAGGTGCAGGAACACATCATGAACGCCTCCCTTGTTGTCAGAATGGCAATGCCGTCCACCTGAGAGGGGCCAGAACTGTGTTCCAGTGAGAAAACAGCCCTGGTTAAAGGACAAATCTGTGGCAGAGCAGCACCTTCCAAGAGAAACTGTCCTAAAACTCCTGAGGGGGCTGGTCAACTCCCCCTGCCGCACTGAAACCAACCAAGAGCCTGAAAGACAAGCAGATTTTGGGTGGTAGAAGGTTTGGGGGGCATCTGAGAAAGTGGTACTCCAGGCCACGGATTTTGCCATAACACTCTGTGGGGGCTTTTTTGGTAATAAACCCCCCAGTCTCAAGGCAGGCCCCACATTTACGTTTCAGCAGGACCCCTGCCCAAGATCTTGGAGGGATCCTTCTCAGCAAAGGAAGAGGAGACCATTGTCCCCATTCCCAGGATTACACTGGGGGTGGGGAGGCTTTGTCCTCCCAGCGGTATGAAGCCATCTTCCCCCATAGCAGTTACACAAATAGATCACAGCCTGGCTCTTTGCCAGCCCATTTTCTCATTATTAATGATAATTATGGTTCTGCTCTACATAAGAGTCCCTCTAGGCAAGGGAGTAATTGCCCTTTAAGAGTGGGGGGTGGGGTTCAGTCTAGCAGAAGGACCTATCAGAAGTGATGTGGCCCAGAGGCCAGGCGGGGGGGGGGGGAGAGGCTGGGTGGCCCCACAGAAGACAGGGACCTCCTTTCCCTGGTAAAGTCAAGAATACTGATTTTGGAACAAAGATGGCATGGATACGATCTCCCCCCCCGCCCCGCCCCAAAAAAGAGCTGCCACGTCCAGCAGTTCTTTTGCCAGGGGCTGAAACAGCTTGAAGGAAGGAAGTTGGACCTTCCTTTGCTTCTGAGCACAGTCTGCGAGGAACGGGAGCCACCTTCCCACAAGTGTTTTCCCAAAGTGCATGGAGCTTTTTGCATTAAGGAAGCATGTCTTGTTAAAATAAAATGGGGAAAATTCAACATTGACTTTTTCTAATTTGCAATCTCCTCAGTCACCCAGCAGCATCACACCAGCCCCCCCCATGAAGCTCCTGTGTCTCTTTCTCTCATGTTCTATGCTGCAATTCTTGAAAAGGAATGTCTGTATAAAATAAAAAACCAGAGAGCAATCTCCAGCTCACCCAACTTGCTGTCTTTCCTGCATCTCAGAAGAAATTGGGGGAGGGGATCTGCAACCACGCAGATATGGGGAAGGTCCTCCTAGGACCCCAATGGACTGTTGCTGAAGTCATAGTATTGCTCTATTCTGCCTTGGCCAGACCACACCTGGAGTACTGTGTCCCATTCTGGGTGCCGCAATTTAAGAAGGATATTGACAAGCTGGAACATGTGCAGAGGAGGGTGACCAAGATGATCAAGGGCCTGGAAGCCAAGCCTCATGAAGAATGGTTGAAGGAGCTGGAGATGTTTGCCCTGGAGAAGAGAAGATTGAGAGGTGATATGAGCTGGGGCTTTGGACTTTTGAATTTTAGGGGTGCCCTGTGCAAGGCCAAAACCCAGCACACATACCCCAGCCCCTTGCCTTCTGTGTGTGCACTACGTCATATTTGCAACACCTGTGGCACCCCCTTCGGCTCAGCGTCCCGTGCGGGGGAACGGTTGCACTGCCCTAAATCCACCTCTGATATGAGAGCCATCTTCACATACCTGAAGGCATGGGCAGCCCCCCCCCCATAAATAAAAATCAATAAAAATACATAGCAAACTGAGGTCCCCCCCAATAAAAAGCCTGCCCCCCTCAAAAGGCTTGCCCCCCAACAAAAATCCTGGCTGCGCCCATATCCAAAGGGCTGCCACATGGAGGGCGGAGCCAGCTTGTTTTCTGCTCCTCCAGAGTGTAGAACCCAAACCAATGGCTTCAAATTACAAGAAGGGCAATTCTGACTAAACATCAGGCAGGGCAGGAAGAGCTGCTTGCGAGCGAGATGGGCTGCCTTGGAAGGTGGTGGACTCTCCTTCCTTGGAGGCTTTTCAGCAGAGGTTGGGTGGTCACTTGTGAGAGATTCTTTAGCTGCGATTCCTACACTGCAGAGGGTAGGACTAGACCAGGGGTTGGCAACCTGCGGTCCATAGGCCACAAGCCGCCCACGGGGGTAGTTTAACTGGCCCCTAAGCCACCCCCGAACCAAGCCGCCCACTCAGCGAGTCCCCACGTGCTGCGCTAAACCGCTTTGGCAGTGCTGAAAATCGTGTCTGCGCATGCCCAGACGCCAGAATTTTTGTGTATGCGCACGATCTGGCCCACAGAGAGATCTCCGTGGGACCTGACCAGCCCAGGCAGGTAAAACCTTGCCGGCCCCTGGACTAGATGAACCTCGGGGCCCCTTCCAGCTCTCCAGTTCCATGATTCTGTGCATGCTGCGTTTCCACATCTTCTCTGTCAGCGCCCAGCAACCATTGGAGTAGAAGAAGGCAGGAGAATGGCTGCATGTGATGGGAAGACACCAGCTGTTGTTTTGTTGCATGTGACTCAGGAGAGCTGATTACCTTTCAGCCCCATAGTGCAGTGACTTCAGTATTGGATCAGGACCAAAGCAGCTCTGGTTCAAAATAATAATAATAATAATAATAATAATAATAATAATAATAATAATAATAATAATAATAATAATATTTCTATACCCTGCCCATCTGGCTGGATTTTCCCAGCCACTCTGGGCATCTTTCAGCAGAACACTAAAAACAGAATAAAACTTCAAACATTAAAAACTTCCCTAAACAGGGCTGCCTTCAGATGTCTTCTAAAAGTCAGGTTGTTGTTTATTTCCTTGACATCTGATGCGAGTGCATTCCAAAGGGCAGGTGCCACTACCGAGAAGGCCCACTGCCTGGTTCCCTCTAACCTCATTTCTTGCAGTGAGGGAACTGCCAGAAGGCCCTCAGAGCTGGACCTCAGTGTCCGGGCAGAACAATGGGGGTGGAGACGCTCCTTCAGGTATATTGGGCCGAGGCCGTTTAGGGCTTTAAAGGCCAACACCAACACTTTGAATTGTGCTCGGAAACGTACTGGGAGCCAATGTAGGTCTTTCAGGACCGGTGTTATCTTCTTCTTTGGTGATCACTTGTAGCCGAGGAAGATTGTCTTCCATAAACACAGTTTTAATAATGAGTCCATAAGTGACTGTGGAGTCCAATTCTGGACCCACACGTCCTTTCACAGTGGGGACATTGGTTTCCGAGCGTGAGTTGATCACGGTGTGGATTTGCCAAGCTTGCCTTCCTCTTAGCACATTTCTCCCTTGCGTCCTGAGTTCGAGTGTCTTCAAAGCCCATGACACCTTTGGTAAAGGCTGTTCTCCAACTGGAGTGCTTGCAAGGCCAGTCTTTCCCAGTTGTCAGTGTTTATACTACATTTTTTTAGATTTGCCTTGAGACACTCTTTAAGCCTCTTTTGTTGACCACCAGCATTACACTTTCCATTTTTAAGTTCAGAATAGAGTAGTAGCTTTGGAAGACGATCATCAGGCATCCGCAGAACTTGACCAGTCCAACGAAGTTGATGTTGAAGAATCATTGCTTCAACACCGATGATCAGGAGGGCTTTAAACTGACTAATGTGGGGGAGGGAGACAGTGCTCCTGAAGGTAGGAGCCTATCAATTAATGAAGATGATCATCCAAATGTCATAGACCAAATGGAGAAAACAGCACACGGACCTAGTGGTGGGAGGAAAAAATCCTTAAATAAGAGACACGGGGGAATGATTAATGGACTTCAATGTCTGTACACTAATGCGCAAAGCATGGGAAATAAACAAGATGAGCTTGAGCTCTTGGTACAGCAAACTAAATATGACATAATAGGCATCACTGAAACCTGGTGGGATAAGTCCCACGATTGGAATGTAATAATGGGGGGATACAATCTATTTCAGAGAAACAGACCAGACAAGAAAGGAGGAGGAGTGGCGTTATATGTCAGGGATGTGTATACCTGTGAAGAGATCCAAGATTTAGATCCTCAAAGCCAAAGTGAGAGCATTTGGGTCAAAATTAAGGGAGAGAAGAATAACAGAGACCTCATTGTGGGAGTTTACTATAGATCCCCAAGCCAAACGGAGGACATAGATGATGCCTTCCTGGAACAGATGGCCAAGCATGCAAAAGGAAGGGAGATAGTAGTAATGGGGGACTTCAATTACCCGGATATTTGTTGGACGTCAAACTCAGCCAAGAGCATAAGGTCAAACAGATTCCTCACTGGCCTTGCAGACAACTTCATTGTCCAGAAAGTGGGAGAAGCAACAAGAGGAACAGCCATTTTAGATCTGGTCCTAACCAATGTTGATGACCTGGTTAGTGGGGTAGAAGTGGAAGGATCATTAGGCGCGAGTGATCATGCTCTTCTGAAGTTTACTATACAGCGGAAAGGAGCAGCCAAGCATACTAGGACTCAATTTCTTGACTTTAAGAAAGCCGACTTCATAAAACTTAGGGAAGTGCTGGGTGAGATCCCATGGACAACAATACTAAAAGGAAAGGGAGTTCATGATGGCTGGGAGTTTGTTAAGAGGGAGATACTAAAAGCACAACGTCAGGCAATACCAATGAGACGGAAACATGGAAGGTGCCTAAAGAAGCCAGGGTGGCTATCTAAAGAACTTTTAACTGAGTTAAGATTAAAAAAGGATGTGTACAAAAAATGGAAAAGGGGGGAAACCACCAAAGAGGAATTCAAACAAATAGCCAGCACGTGTAGACACAAAGTCAGAAAAGCTAAAGCACAGAATGAACTCAGGCTTGCTAGAGAGGTTAAAAGCAACAAAAAAGGCTTTTATGGGTATGTTCGTAGCAAAAGGAAGAACAAAGAAACTGTGGGGTCACTCAGAGGAGAAGATGGTGAAATGCAAACAGGGGACACAGAAAGGGCTGAACTACTCAATGCCTTCTTTGCCTCAGTCTTCTCCGATAAAGAAAACAATGCCCGACCTGAAGAATTTGGAGCAAATGATTCAGCAAAGGAAACACAGCCCAGAATAACTAAGGAGATAGTACAAGAATATTTGGCTAGTTTAGATGTATTCAAGTCTCCAGGGCCAGATGAACTGCATCCAAGAGTATTAAAAGAACTGGCAGATGTGATCTCAGAACCACTGGCAGTCATCTTTGAGAATTCCTGGAGAACAGGCGAAGTCCCGGCAGACTGGAGGAGGGCAAATGTTGTCCCTATTTTCAAAAAGGGGAAAAGAGAGGACCCAAATAATTACCGCCCAGTCAGTCTGACATCAATAGCAGGGAAGATTCTGGAGCAGATCATTAAGCAAACAGTCTGTGAGCACCTAGAAAGGAATGCTGTGATCACCAATAGTCAGCATGGATTTCTGAAAAATAAGTCATGTCAGACTAACCTGATCTCGTTTTTTGACAGAATTACAAGCCTGGTAGATGAAGGGAACACAGTGGATGTAGCCTACCTTGATTTCAGCAAGGCATTTGACAAGGTGTCCCATGATATTCTTGTAAAGAAGCTGGTAAAATGCGGTCTTGACTATGCTACCACTCAGTGGATTTGTAACTGGCTGACTGACCGAACCCAAAGGGTGCTCATCAATGGTTCCTCTTCATCCTGGAGAAGAGTGACTAGTGGGGTGCCACAGGGTTCTGTCTTGGGCCCGGTCTTATTCAACATCTTTATCAACGACTTGGATGATGGACTCAAGGGCATCCTGATCAAATTTGCAGATGACACCAAACTGGGAGGGGTGGCTAACACCCCAGAGGACAGGATCACACTACAAAACGACCTTGACAGATTAGAGAACTGGGCAAAAACAAACAAGATGAATTTTAACAGGGAGAAATGTAAAGTATTGCACTTGGGCAAAAAAAATGAGAGGCACAAATACAAGATGGGTGACACCTGGCTTGAGAGCAGTACATGTGAAAAGGATCTAGGAGTCTTGGTTGACCACAAACTTGACATGAGCCAACAGTGTGACGCGGCAGCTAAAAAAGCCAATGCAATTCTGGGCTGCATCAATAGGAGTATAGCATCTAGATCAAGGGAAGTATTAGTGCCACTGTATTCTGCTCTGGTCAGACCACACCTGGAGTACTGTGTCCAGTTCTGGGCACCACAATTCAAGAAGGACACTGACAAACTGGAACGTGTCCAGAGGAGGGCAACCAAAATGGTCAAAGGCCTGGAAACGATGCCTTATGAGGAACGGCTAAGGGAGCTGGGCATGTTTAGCCTGGAGAAGAGGAGGTTAAGGGGTGATATGATAGCCATGTTCGAATATATAAAAGAATGTCACATAGAGGAGGGAGAAAGGTTGTTTTCTGCTGCTCCGGAGAAGCGGACACGGAGCAATGGATCCAAACTACAAGAAAGAAGATTCCACCTAAACATTAGGAAGAACTTCCTGACAGTAAGAGCTGTTCGACAGTGGAATTTCCTGCCAAGGAGTGTGGTGGAGTCTCCTACTTTGGAGGTCTTTAAGCAGAGGCTTGACAACCATATGTCAGGAGTGCTCTGATGGTGTTTCCTGCTTGGCAGGGGGTTGGACTCGATGGCCCTTGTGGTCTCTTCCAACTCTATGATTCTATGATTCTATGATTCTATGATTTTTGCTTCTTCCAGTACACTGATATTAGTTCGCCTGTCTTCCCACTAGTCTAGATGCCGTATTCTGGATTAGTTGTGCTTTCCAGGACCCTTCAAAGGTAGCCCCACGTAGAGCGCATTACAGTAGTCCAAGCGGGAGATAACCAGAGCATGCACCACTCTGGTGAGACAGTCTGCGGGCAGGTAGAGTCTCACCCTGCATATGAAATGGAGCTGATAAACAGCTGCCCTGGACACAGAATTGACCTGCGCCTACATGGACAGCTGTGAGTCCAAAATGACTCCCAGGCTGTGCATCTGGTCCTTCAGGGGCACAGTTACCCCATTCAGGACCAGGGAGTCCTCCACATCTGTCTGCCCCTTCCCCCCAAAGAAAACAGTACATCTGTCTTGTCAGCATTCAGCCTCAATCTATTAGCCGCCATCCATCCTCCAACCGCCTCCAGACACAGGACATTCACCACCTTCACTGTTTCTGATTTAAAAGAGAGGTAGAGCTGGGTATCATCCGGATATTGATGAACACCCAGCCCAAACCTGATGATATCTCCAGCAGCTTTACGCAAAGTTAAAAAGCATGGGTTAGAGGATGAGGCAGCCCACAAGTGAGAGCCCAGGGGTCTGAACACTCATCCCCCAACACCACCGTATAACAGTGCCCCCAGCTCCCAGCCCCTCTAGACGGTCCAGAAGGATGTTATGGTCGATGGTATCAAAGGCTGCTGAGAGATCCAGCAGAACTAGGAAACAGCTAGGGTTGGAAGTCAAGGCAGCATAGTTGGAAGCCGCCCAGAGTGGCTGGGAAAACCCAGCCAGATGGGCGGGGTATAAATAATAAATTATTATTATTATTATTATTATTATTATTATTATTATTATTATAGCTCTCACCTTTGTCCCTAACCCGCCAGAGATCATCGACCAGTGCGACCAAGGCAATTTCAGTCCCATGATGAGGCCTGAATCTTGAGACTAGAAGGGATCCAAATGGTCCGCTTCATCCAGGCGTGCCTAGAGTTGTTCAGCAACCACTTGCTCAATCACCTTGCCCAGAATGGAAGATTTGAGACTGGGCAATAGTTGGCCATATTGGCCAGGTCTAAAGATGTTTTTTTAAGAAGCGGTTTAATGACTGCCTCTTTCAGCGGGTCTGGGAAGGCTCCCTCACAGAGGGAAGCATTCACCACCCCGCAGAGCCCATCGCCCAGCCCTTCCAGGCTTGCTTGTATTAGCCAGGATGGGCAAGGATCCAGGAGACAGGTGGTGAGTTTCACTCGTCCAAGCAGCCTGTCCACATCCTCGGAGGTAACAGATTGGAATGAATCCCATGCACTCAGACCATTTGCTGCCCAAAATAAATGCTACTGAATATTTTTGATGATACAAATATAGAAATATTGTGAAAAGAATTGGTCTTATATATTATCTTGATATCTTAGAAAGGAATTGCAAGTTAGAGGAAAACAGCCCCAAATCTTACACTGGACCCTTGACCCCAGTCACTCGGAAGTACAGCTACAATGGAGAACACTACAAATAATTAGAGATTTCAACAAGGACTAGAATCCCCAGGCACTTTTCATATCATTTGGCATCCCTTTATTATGTAGAGAGTGCAGCCATCTTTTTGAAGACAGCCCTCGTCGCAGGCGTGGCAAATATGGAACTAAACTTGACACTCAAATAACACGAATATTATTTGTTTACGCAAAGACAACCTTTTTGGCATTATAAAATTAAATAAAGAAATACTCACTACAACAATGACAAATCCCAATTCAGCAATGAAACTCTTTAGGTGACTTTGGGTTAATCGCTCTCTCTTGCCCATACCTACCTCACAGGGCTGTTGTGAGGGAAAATATAGGGACGGAAGTGGAATAGTGTATGCTGCCTTGACTTTCTTGGAGGTCAGGTGAGATATGCAGGCCAAAAATAACCACTTAGCGAAGACAGCCTTCCCCAGGCTGGTGTCCTCCTCCCATTGCAGTCCTAAACACCCCCGGGGGACAAGGCTGGGCAAGGATAAGTTAGGCCCAAGATATCAGAAAATCACACACTGCCTTTCTTTAAGCGATAGAGGAAGCAAGTGGCATTTGGAGTCCAGGATCGCCCCTCAGCACATCTCTCTCTTGCTTGGCAGTGTGTACTTTGGGTTTAATGGATACTAATGGGTAGAGGTCCCTTTCCTCATCAGGAGTGCATGGTTTCGTTTCCAAGGAATTGTCCCCAGCGACCTGGAACACACGGGGAAGATTAATGAAGATGTATCCAGTCTATGAATGGTTGCGTGGCCCTGTGATGGATGCCTGCTCTCCCTTATAAATCCTCTGGTGGAAGAGCAGTCGTATGACAAAGGGTGCGCCAGCAATGTTCCTAATGCGGGAAGGGTCAGCAGGAAAAAGAAGGGCTGGCCGCAATGAAGATGGATTTTGTTTGGTTCACAGCCAAGCGGTGCTCCCCCCCCCCCCATGCACATCATGCTGATTATGAGCCTCCAACAAACAGGTAACATTTACAGCCTGAACATAGAATCATAGAATCATAGAGTTGGAAGAGACCACAAGGGCCATCGAGTCCAACCCCCTGCCAAGCAGGAAACACCATCAGAGCACTCCTGACATATGGTTGTCAAGCCTCTGCTTAAAGACCTCCAAAGTAGGAGACTCCACCACACTCCTTGGCAGCAAATTCCACTGTCAAACAGCTCTTACTGTCAGGAAGTTCTTCCTAATGTTTAGGTGGAATCTTCTTTCTTGTAGTTTGGATCCATTGCTCCGTGTCCGCTTCTCTGGAGCAGCAGAAAACAACCTTTCTCCCTCCTCTGTGTGACATCCTTTTATATATTTGAACATGGCTATCATATCACCCCTTAACCTCCTCTTCTCCAGGCTAAACATGCCCAGCTCCCTTAGCCGTTCCTCATAAGGCATCGTTTCCAGGCCTTTGACCATTTTGGTTGCCCTCCTCTGGATACGTTCCAGTTTGTCAGTGTCCTTCTTGAATTGTGGTGCCCAGAGAGGAGAAGGAGAAAGAGCCGTCTAGCTTGAGACTCCAAATCACCAGGTCCGGAGTTATCTGAAATGTCTCATTGATAACGTCCATTAAGAGGTTGGGTGTTCACTCAGAAAGGATTTTGGTCTGGACTAGTGGGGCCAAGTCCAGGGAAAAGCTCATAGAGGAGACAGCGATGAAAGCTGAGCAAGAGCGAATGCATTTGAAGCCAAGTAGATAAAATTTATTTGTTTAAAGCAGTCAAGTCACAACAAATCATAACATAATTATGGTGTGAATCCAAATGAAGATAAGGCAAAATGCAGAATATAGGTGTATGCTGCTTGGAGGTAAGCATCTGACGTTGAAGGTGAGAGGACGAGGGGAGGCCACTTGGAAGAACCTTCTGGCGCTCTGACTTGATGGTGCAGCATGCTGAGAAGAGAGCACTTGGGTGAGGCCACAAAGGGACAAAACTCAGGCAGCGTGGTGGGCAAATGGGGGCCATTTGGGGAGATCTGAGGGGAAGGAAATCCGACATCCAGCAGAGAGCAATAGGCCAGCCCAGAGTGCTGGTGTGTGGGTGGGTGTGAGGCTGCGGTTCAAAGGGCCCCTCCTGCCCCATAGTTCTGATTTTAATGGTGCTTTTAATGACCAGGATAATAAAACACTTTCCCCTGTCTGCTGCTGAGAGCCGCCTGCAGTTCCAGAGCCACATGGCCCCTTTCCATCACATGCTCCCTTCCATCCCTTTCCTGGGGGTGGGGGGCTACACAGACACACAGACCTCCTCTTAGGAAGGTTGGAAGGAGGTGTGTGGATCCCAGGGAGGCGAGATCTTGCAGAAGTCCCTCTCCACTGAAAAGCTGACTGGTGACCCAAAGGGCCTTGGCCTCAAGGTCCATCGCAGGCACCAGGCCTTCCTGCTCATGACTGGTCCTTCTGAGCTAATATTATAATATGTGCAATATTCACACTTCACTCAGAGCAGACTGGTTCCTGGGGGGCTGGAGATGCAGGTTGAACTGGGCTTGGTTCCGCTCACCTGGCTCCTCCCACACCTGCTTGTGGATTCCAAAGAGACTTTGTGTTGGAGCTGATTCCATGCACTTCCCAAAGTGCAGTGTCCCAGGACATGGAAGGGTCCTGCCTTTGGGCACAGGTCCCCACCCCCCAAAAACCTGCCACACATTGCCAGTGGCCGGTGGGCGTACTGGAAATTGCACTGGGGTGCGGGGAGGTAGACTCTGCAGTGAAGAGCCGGGCCAGAAATCGAAGGGCATGTGTAGTTTGGCTCTTGAATGAACTTCTGCAAGTCAACTCATCTCTCTCCGTCTGATCGCAAGAGGCATCTCGCAAGCTCTGTCTGAATCCGTTCTTTCTTCTGTCCTTTCTGGCTGGTGACAAACCTTTCATGGAAACCTCATGGTTGTGTTACAAGAATTCTAAGGACCCAAATATAAAACAAACATTGAAAATGTACAAGGCAAACACATACATAAGTATATAAACCACATGTCTGAAATAGTACAGGAGAGCAATCCTGAAACTATTTTGACTCTCCCAAATTGACCTCAAATATTTATCTGCAAGGAGGAAGGAAATGGGAAAGCCTCTCCATTGTCTTTTGATTACCTGTCTTAAGGGCGTACAGTGGTACCTCTTCAGGTTACATACACCTCAGGTTACAGACTCCACTAACCCAGAAATAGTGCTTCAGGTTAAGAACTTTGCTTCAGGGTGAGAACAGAAATTGTGCTCTGGTGGCGAAGCGGCAGCAGGAGGCCCCATTAGCTAAAGTGGTGCTTCAGGTTAAGAACAGTTTCAGGTTAAGAACGGACCTCCGGAACGAATTAAGTACTTAACCCGAAGTACCACTGTATTTTTGTATGAATAGGGTGAGCCTGTGACCTGGATTCAGGAATTAAAGTATTTACCATCACTAAAGAATGGCCAGGCTGCCCACATAAAGCAATCAGTGACCATTATCAGGCATCCTGGCAAACAGTATTTCTGCTGTAGACCGCCTTCTTCTGTGATGTATGTATGATGTGGGGTTTTTTTTGGGGGGGGAGGTCTTGAGCTACAGGGCGGGCAATTTCAAAAGTCTATATAAGGCCTTGTGTGCCATTGTTCTGGGTTCCTCCTCCCTCCTGCGTGTGGGGAGTGAGGACCCTGTTGCAACAGATCAAGAAAGATCAGGCTTACGAGCTGCTTTGCTCCTCAATATTCTCTGGTTGGGCTCTGTTATTTTCTCCTACCGATAGGGAACCCACTTAAAGACTCTATACGGGCTCTTGGATACCCCATAAGGGAAAAGGAGCAGGTTTTTTCTTATAACAGTTGCCAGGGGTATTTTAGGGGCCCCTGGCTGGGTATTATGCAATGGGCTCCCCATAATTCCTCCTCCTTCAAAGTTCCCCCCTCTCATCTCTCTCGCTCTCCTTTTCCTGCGCTTACAGGGCCACTTCACCTTTGGAAGATCTGCATCTATAGGTATATGTTAGCAAGATCTGCAGCTATATGTCTACGTTAGCACCTGTGAATTTTATGCAAGCCTGTGTCACAGGCCTGTGTAATGGGTTTTCCTTGCAGAAAAGGTATATTGAGCACTGAGAGGAAAGGCTAAGTCCATTTGAAATTTTTGGAAATTTGAAATGGCCTCTGATGCTCTACTTTTGTGCTTGATCAAGATTTATTTAAGAAAAGAAGATACAACAACAGCTGGCACATTTTTTTACTTTTCTTCATCATAATCACAACACCTAGAAACTTCATTTAAAAGAAAGAATAATAACTCCCCCCCCCCCGGGCTACTGCTATACCTTCCCTTCCTAAGAATGCTACAAAAATAAGGCATCTTGACATCTTTTATGGGGGGGGGAATGGGGCAACTCAAGGAGAGAGTAATTGATCTCCAAGGCTGTCCGTGAACACCGAAGGCTCCTTGAGGTGCTCAATTATCTCATTGCAACTAGCACAATGCCCTTGTGCACAGTCCCAATTAAACTTTGCCTTGAAAACAATTTAAACACCATTATAGCATTTCCCCTTTTGGATGGCGTTCTCTGCATTGATCACCTAGGGACTGATTTCCATCAGGTCAGGCTGCAGTAATTAGACAGAGATGCATCCAGGGCCTCGCGGTGCAAGGTTACCAAAATGCATCTCTAGCGGAGGAACATCTCAATCCTGGCCCCAGGTGCATGGCTGTTTTAGCAAAAGGGTGCCCTGCCTGGCTAGTACAGACACAAGAACTCTCATCCAGGAGCCATCATAGGCTGGGAAGGAAGCTGGATTTGCCATGGCAGAGCTGCCTTCCACCCCCTGGGCTGCCTTCCACCTCCAAAAGGAGCTGGTTCTGCTGCCCTCAGATACCACGGAAGATGCCGTCCTGGTGCCAGGGCAGACGTAAGGTTAAAAGTGCCCATCAGCTTTTGTACATGAAACAGCGGGGGGGGGGGGGGGTGCACCAACCTGCCCTGGGCACCAAAATGCATTGAAGAAAGGTTGTAGCATTTGGGTCTTTTTGGTTTAGAGAAAGGTGAGTAAGAGCACCGGCGTAGGAAGGGGGGGTGCAGTGGGTGTGGGCCGCCTGGCTGTCATCACTCAGGGGGTGACAAAATGGCAAAAATATGTGTTTTTAAAATAAAATAAAAAATTTGGGGCTCACGACACTTTTTTTTGAAAAAATAATATTTAAAACGAGTTTCATGCCTTCGTCTGACAATTAATTAACCTCAACAAGTCCACATAATACGTATTGAAACTTTTTAGCTCAGTCAACAATGCAACAAAATACGGCTGCAAGTGGGTGGCATCGCTGCTGCCCACCTTCCTCGGCTGCGGCACATCGCACGCCTGGCAGCTGTGCGCACTCCGTGGCAGTGGCGCCTCGCACCTGGCTGCAGAAGCTCCGCATGTCTGACCCGGCGGCAGAGAGCAGGAGGAGGGTGAGCAGCAGCTTCCCCGCCCCTCTCCTACCCTGAACTGTGGGGCGTGGGAGGGCCTCTTCTGCCCCCTCGGGGGCACGCCCCATGCACCCGCCCTGGGCAGCGCAGGCATATGCTCCACTGCTGAGTAAGAGGCGACATTCTAGAAGTTATGAAACTACATATCATGGAGGAATTTGACTGAAATATGTTTTTCTTCCTCTCTCATAATGCTGGAACTCGTGGAAATCCAGTGAAGCTGAATGTTGGAAGATTCAGGGCAGATGAAAGTCCTTTTTCAAGCAGTGCAGAGTCAGACTATGGCACTCCCTGGCACAGGAGGCAGGCAGGGCCACCAACTGGGATGGCTTTAAACGAGGATTAGGCAAATTCACAGAAGATGAGGCTACTAGCCATTCTACTAGCCATAATGGCTATGCTTCGCCTCCTTATTTATTAATTCAATACCGCCCTTCTTCCGAAGATCTCAGGCCAGTTCACCCACACCCCATAAAACGAATAACGCCCCATCCACGCACACAGACACAAAAGGACACTGAGTGCTAATTAGCCAAAGGCGGAAGAGGATCTATAAGGAGAGGTCACGAAGGCCAGCTGTAAACAGGTTTAATCCCCAGCACCTTCTCTTCAGTTGCAGGGCCATCAAAGTTGACCTGGCTGCTCCCTGCAGTGCTAGCCCAAGCAGGCCACAGACCCCGGGGTGTCCAAATGTGTGCCATTTGGTAGCCCTTCTGTTTTAAGGGTGGGAGGCAAAAGCCCCCTGTTTTAGGGCATCCGGCTTTCACAAGTTCTCCGGGTACTGAAGCAATCACTTGCTCCTGCAGGACTTTGATCCTTAAAGGGGAGCGGAGCTCTGCGAGATGCTTTGACTGCTGCTTGGTGGAGATGAGGGTGAGATGGCTTTGAAGTTTCAGCCATTAAACAAGGGGGAGTCCCACCCAGACTTTGAAGGCGGCTCTTGATTATTGTGTGTGCAGAGTTCCTGGAAGAGCCACCCTGACCAACAAAATCTGCCTCCTTTCACCTCCTCTGCCATGAATGCTTATTAGGAAAGGCTGAGATCTGATGGACACTCACCTAGTTTGGATTGAGAAAGAGTGGGCAAGATGTGACTATTTTTTTTTTTTTAACTTTATTACAAACACATAGACTTACATACAAAGAGAAAAAGTTGTATGATAAAAAAAGACACGAAACAAACAACAAGATAAAACACATACACCTGAAAGGAAAAAAGAAAAACACAGCAAAGAAGAAAAATTCCAATCAAACTCTTACACGCTTTGACTTCCATTAGCCTCAGCTTTGGATTAAGTATTCTACATAAATCTTCTGCAGTTATTTTCGTTTATCTTTACATATCGTAGGAGTTAAACATCGTCTACTGTTAAATTATTGATTCCCAAGTTGGACTCAAGGTAACTTAAGAATTTGGACCAATCCTCTATCTTTTTGATGGGATTATCCCGCCTTATATATTGTGTAAGTCTCGCCAATTCCAAGTATTGGTACAATTTCACGTGCCACTCTCTCATTGTTGGTATTTCGGGGGATTTCCAATTCTTTGCTATTAGAATCCTCGCAGCAGTGGTGGCGTACTGGAAGAAGGTCTGATCCATCTTTTTTATTTCCTCCCCAATCATCCCTAAGAGGAACGCTTCCGGTTTCTTGGGAAAATTGTACTTCAAAATTTTCTTTAACTCCTCGTAAATTTGTCCCCAGAAACCCTTCACTTCCTCACAGGTCCACCAAATATGGAGGAAAGTCCCCACCTTATCTTTGCACCTCCAGCAAGTGTTATCTGCTGTTCTATACATTCTCCCTAGTCTGACCGGGGTCAGGTACCAACGGTACATCATCTTATACAAATTCTCACGTAAGTCAGCACACGCAGTAAAGATGTGACTATTTTTCTTCTAAACTATGCATACCCCACCTCTCCATTAAGAACGAAAAAAGGGCACACTCAAGGTGGCTTAGAACATTTCAAAACAGCTGGCCTATTTCAGCATCCACATTTCAACAACACCAAGAACAAGGAAAATGTTAGAATAAGAGACAAGTCACAAGGGATAAAATAAATCAGAGGGATCAATAAAAAGGCCAACCTTTACACACACACAAAATGCGACTAGGCAATGGAAATCCACAATGGGAAAGACAATAGCTTATTTTAAATACTGGCAATACCTCACATCTTCTTGATCACGGCACTGAGTGCTGCCAGGCACATTCCTCTGCACCTGTCTGCTCAGAAGGGCTCTCCACCAGGCTCAGCGGGTCTGACTCTCAGGGAAATGGATGGTTGTAGCCCCAGGCTCAGGGTGCGTATGCACACAGCATTTTATTCCAGAAGCAATTGGTTTTTCTACGTAGTCCACACACAGCCTAGATCTACTGAATTTCTTTTGCCCTTGAAAAGCATTTCTTGAGAAACTCTCAGGCCCTTTCTGTCTGAAATGAAGACTTCCCACCCTCACCCAGAGCAGCTTCCTAGGGCTGGCTCAGAAAGCAGGCACAGCACAGGACTAGCACACAGTTGTTGTTGCAGCTCCTAAGAACAAAGGAAGAGCTCGACTGCTGGATCTAGCCCAGCCCGTTCTCACGGTGGCCAACCAAACGCCCATGATGAGGAACCCACAAGCAGGATCCGTACACAAGAGCCCTATTCACTCCTGTGGTTTCCACAAACGTGGAGGCTAAGCCAGTAGTTATGGATAGGCTTCTCCCCCTCCATGAATCTGTCCAGTCCTCTTTTGCAGCCCTCCAGGTCAATGGCCATCACTGCCTCCTGTGGGAGGGAGTTCCATGGTTTAACTATGCGCTGAGTGAAGAAGGACTTCTTTCCAGCCTAGTGCTGGGTTTTCGAGCCAGAACAAATGGACCTACAGCCTGATCTCAGCCGACTACCAGTTTGCTTCATTCAGAGGTCTCCTCGAGAGGAGAGTCTCGAGCTCCCCCTGAATCCCAAGGCTCCTCAAAGTCAGAATTCCCCTGCGTGGCGCATTTGACCCAAATAGCACTAATGCCATTCTTGTGTTTCTCTTGTGGCATTTCATTCCTTCAATTGAATATTTATACAGACAGGAAGCCATGTATATTTTAGCATGGGCTGACTGAACTTTCTTCCTCCTGGGGAAGGCACCTTTGTTGAGGGGGGAGGTGGTGACAAAAGGAAAACCAGCAGGAGAGAGAAAGAGAGGGAGGCAGGGTGAGGGAGAGCCTGGCAGGATTCCTGCTGGGATCTCGCCTGTTTTCAGACAGCCATATTACTGCCTAAATTCCAGATGGGAATGGGAAAACATTGGCAGTTCTGGAAAAAACGATTATTGGAAGAAGACGTAATAAGGCCAAACAGCAGCTAATGAGCTACACACTTCAGGATTTCCTTGGCACAGAATGGTCGGGTTTTTACTTGCTGGCGCCTGAGTTTGAACACAGTTTTGACAATTGCTCTCCATGCCCAAGAAGGCTAAGGGAAGCCTGGCTGCTGGGCCCGACCAAAGGGACCCAGCGAGACCAGCCTCCTCCTCTCAGAGTGACTGACCAGGCGCCCCCAAGGGAAGCCCCCAAGCGGGACCTGAATCTGCCTTGTGCGGCATCAGACCATTGGGCCATTGAGCACAGTACTGTCTGCACAGGCTGGCAGCCGCTCTCCAGGAGTCCAGGCAAGAGATGCCAGCGGGGATTGAACCTGGGACCTTGTGCATGCCAGGCAGGGACTCTGCCACTGAGCCAGGGCCCCTTCCGAGCACGATTCCCACTCGTGATCCCCAGCAAGTGTTACTCCGAGGAGGCACCCCACCTCCAATCATGGAGCAGCACCCAGCCATGATGGCGAAGGCTGCATTTGCACCACAGTTCAAGCCCTAAGATGCCCCTTTAAGGAGCCATGGCTTCCCCCAAAGAATTATGGGAATTTGTTATGGGTGTTGGGTGGCGCTGTAGTCTAAACTACTGAGCCTCTTGGGCTTGCCAATCAGAAGGTCAGCGGTTTGTGAGGGAGTGAGCTCCCGTAGCTCTGGCCTAGCTCCTGCCAACCTAGCAGTTTGAAAGCATGCCAGTGCAAGTAGATAAATAGGTACCGCTGTGGCTGGAAGGTAAATGGCGTTTCCGTGTGCTGCTCTGGGTTCCGTCACGGTGTTTTGTTGCGCCAGAAGCGGTTTAGTCATGCTGGCCACATGACCCGGAAAGCTGTCTGTGGACAAACGCCGGCTCCCAAGGCCTAAAAGCGAAATGAGCGCCCAAACCCCATAGTCGCCTTTGACCTTACTTAACCGTCCAGCGGTCCTTTACCTTTTACCTTTTAGCTGTTAGGAGGTGCCCTCTTCCACCCTCAGAGCTGCAATTTCCAGAATCCCCTGGGAAGAAGGACCGATTCCTAAAGCACTTTGGCAACTGTAGCTCTCTGAGGGGAAAAGGGAAATCTCCTAACAAATTGTAGGACCCTTAACAAACTCCAGCTCCAGAATTCTTCAGGGGAAGCCATGGCTGCTTAAAGAGGCACCAGTGCTTAAAATGTGCAGTGTGACCATGGCCATTGAGAGCGCTCTCCTTCTCCCTTTAAAAAGCCATCCCAGCTGGTGGCCCTCAGGTGCTTCGCGAGGAACTCTTTCCTTGGAGGTTTCGAAAGAGGGAGAAAACTCTTCTCTCTCCACTTTCTCCATGCCGTCATAACTTTTATCAACTTCCATCATGCTCCCTCTCACTTGCCTTTTCTCTAAAAAGTCCCCAATGCTGCCAGTCAGAGCTGGCAATACTTGGCTCAATGTACCAAAAGCCTGACCTGGCAGAAAGGGCCCAGTGCCTTGTCTCCTTGCTCTGCTTTCTTGCCTCCAATGCAGGGGACAAGGAATCAGGAAGGCTGAGTTGGGGGCAGCTGGGCCTTCCCAGAAACTGCAGGAGTTCTGCCCACCTGAACTGAAATCCCACTGCCTTCACCCCCCCCAAATGTCAGAGCATCCCCCATCACAGGCTTGCGTTGGGGGTCGGGGGGAGCCAACGCTAAGGAGAGGGCAAAATATTTAGCAGAAAAGCCTCCTTGACTTGTCACAGGTGAAAAGGGAAGGGGGTTCAGAGCCCTCCCCTCGTCAAGCCTATGATTAACTTGATTATACTCATCAACACAGCCCCTAATTTCCCTCACTTTTATCTCTTATTGCAGGCAAAGAGGATTGTGGGAGGCCCAGCCCCTATCTCCCCCCCCCATTTTCAGTGCCCCCCACATTTTTGTTATCTGTGTGGAAATTCAGGGCAAAGAGAGGATTGCAACTAGCTGCGTGTCTGGCTTTATTTTATTTCATTTTTGCAAAATGGGGGCAAAAAGGAAATGTGTCTATTTTCATTTATCATTTCTGGGAAACAGAATAGCTGTAAGCCTCTCTCCCCACCCCCCTCACTGAAGCATCCATTATCCACAGCTGTGTAATTGAAGACTGTCGCCTGGGCTGCAGGAGTTAAAACAGCCTAAAAGCTCAGGCACATGGGAAGCCTCAGCGTTATAAATGGATTTGCTAGGAGGGAAGCCTTAATTACAGAGGCTTCTATGGGTACCCGTTTTTTATGGCACCCAGACCAGGATGTGGGCAATTCTGCCTAAAATGTGTTGATTAGGCTCCATTTTATGTCCCTGGGCATATTAAGAGGGCCCTGGAAAGCTATTAATGTTGCAGCACTATCAAGAATTGATGAGAGAGAGAGAGGGAAAGGGAAAGGGAAAGGGAAAGGTGGAAGGTAAGCCCATTAAAGACAGTCTCTGTTGGGAGATGTGCAGGCAAGGAGGGTTTAAATTTCTAAAATAATACTACAGCCCAGAGGGGGCAGAGGGGAGGAGAGGGGCTTTAACCAAGCCAAGAGGTACAGTGGTACCTCGCAAGACGAATGCCTCGCAAGACGAAAAACGCGCAAGACGAAAGAGTTTTCCGTTTTTTGAGTCGTTCCGCAAGACGAATTTCCTTATGGGCTTGCTTCGCAAGACAAAACGTCTTGCGAGTTCTTGCGAGTTTGTTTCCTTTTTCTTAAAGCCGCTAAGCCGTTAATAGCCACTAAGCCGTTAATAGCCGCTAAGCCGCTAATAGCCGTGCTTCGCAAGACGAAAAAACCACAAGACGAAGAGACTCGCGGAACGGATTAATTTTGTCTTGCGAGGCACCACTGTACAAGCTAAAGTCTGCCTTCATGGATCCATCTGTGAATTGAATGTGAGTAAACTTTTCATTACTTATAAGGAAGACTTGTGTCTGTATTTCCTTTAAGAGGGAATCAAAGGGGTCTTGCCAGGAATATACTCCAATCTGGGCATGCCAGATTGGATTGCGTAAGTAAAGAGATTCAAACGAAGATGCAAACTAGCTTCCTGTTATATATTGGGGAATGAACTCTGCTGTATGACTAGCATGAGTTAGGAAGGATAATATTTAATCAATATATCTGCTCCTAGTATCTATAACATTCCCACACCTGTGAGGTTGGTTACTATTTTATTAAAGTATATACACTATTTACTGCAATTGTTCTCAAGGCAGTGTACAAGTTAAAACAATAAAACTATAAAATCACAAGACTACAAATAAAATGCAACTGATAATCCAAAGGGCACCATCCATTCATCCATAGCATTGAAAACCAGAGGAAGCTTGCATTTCACAGGTATGTTTTAACAAGCCAAAGTAGCCCAACAATAATTGGGGAAGGCTGATCTATTTCCACTTGAACAATTCAGCACTGAAGGATACTTGTGCAACAGAAAGGTTGCAGCATCTGGGACATTTTCATCTAAAGAGAAGGTGAGTAAAAAGAACATGATAGAAATTTATCATGGCATGGAGAATTGGAGAGAGAGAAATTTGTTTCCCTCTCTCCTAACACCAAAACTTGTGGCCTTGAAGCTGAATGTTGGAAGACTCAGGGCTGACAAAATGAAATACGAGTTAAATTATGGAACTCCCCTCCACAGAAGCAGGGATGGCCCCAAACTTGCATGGCTTTAAAAGAGCACTGGACAAATTCATGGAGGAGGAGAGGGCTACCAGGGGCCACCAGCCACAATGGCTCTGCTTTGCCTCCCCGGTCAGAGGCAGCGTTGCTTCTGAATGCCAGTTGCTGGAAGCCACAGGAGGGAGAGTTGCTTCCCCCAAGGGCATCTGACTGGCCCCCATGAGACGAGATGGGCCCTTGGCCTGATCCAGCAGGCACTGGCTATGTTCCTCCCAGCTCCATTCTTGCGGCCACCTGCTGGAGGTTGTAATAATGTTCTCTGCGACTGGAAAACACCAGGTGAGACTTGTCATTTTTGGTTCACCTGGCCCAGCTTTGCATACTCTGGCTGGCAGCAGACCTCGAGGGTCCCACAGGTTGTCCCCCCCCCCCACCCCCAGCTTCCTGGATCTTTCAGGAGGAACTGTTAGGGTCTGCATCTGGGACCTTCGCTTGCCCTTTGGAGCAGGACTGCTGCCTTTCCTTTCCCAGACTCCAAGTGCCCAGCAGTGCTCATTCCTCCACTGGTACCTCTTTAAGGACACCCGGCGTGTTCAGTGCGATCCTGGCCCCATCTCTGGATGACTCCAGTCAGTCCTTGTGGCAGCAGGCAGTTCTGCCATTAGCACTAGCGGGTATGACGACTCACTTTCATCCAGCAGATTGATGGGAGGGAAGGTGAGGGGCCATCCTGGAGATGGGCTCTCCCAAAAGAGCAGGGTTGTGGGGGAAAGATCCCACAGGTGTTCGTTCATCCCTCACCCACCTTGGGGTTGAGTGGAAGCATCCCTGAATACGTGGAAATGCCTTCTGGTTAAGAACACAAGAAGAGCTCACTGGGTCAGGCCCCTGGCCCATCTAGAACTACAATTCCCAGAGTTCCCTGGGAAGAGAAACTGGTTGTTAAACCGTTCTGGGAACTGTAGTTCTTTGAGGGGAATAGGGGGTCTCCTAACATCTTTCCCTGTCCTTAACAAGCTCCAGTTCCTAGGATTCTTTGGGGCAAGCCGTGAACGTTTAAAGGGGTATTATGCAAGGTGCAGATGTGGTTTGAGAAACTACAACATCGTTGATGCAGAAGCCAACGTGAGTCAGTTCAGCTGCTTCCTGGACAATCAGAGGGTGCAAACCTTTTTCCTGCCAGATGAAACCCATCCAATCACCGTTTGAATGTAGAGAATGCATGCCTGCCAACATTCCTCTGATGAAAATAGGGACATTTT
Organism: Podarcis vaucheri; assembly: GCF_965113315.1. NCBI lineage: Eukaryota > Metazoa > Chordata > Lepidosauria > Squamata > Lacertidae > Podarcis > Podarcis vaucheri. The sequence continues at coordinate 57,437,390 of NC_138751.1, forward strand.
TTATTCCCCACAACTGACCCCCCCCCCCCATTTTTTGGTTTCCCCCACCTCCTGCAGAGCATTTCCTATCAGAAGAAGGGCGAGTTCCATCACCACTACAGAACAGCACAGACACCCTCCACCATCCCAAGAATACCCTTTAATCCCAATTTTATTTCATTTCATTCTTTGGTAGATTTACAAAAAGGAAAACACATAACAATAAATAAATTTTAGAAAGGGGCAAGAGTAGACATGGACAAACAAAGGTGTTTGTTTGTTTTTAAATAATCAGGACTCCTTGTGCTCTACTCCCCTCCCCCTTCCTTGCCTCTGCCTGCCCCTCAGAGTTGGCGCCTCATGCAAGGCTGGCCTTGGCAGCCCCTTCTCCCTCCTCACCTGCGGACCACCAGCCACTACCAGCTGCCCAAGGGAGGAGGCTGGCAGCGGTGGCCGTGGAGAGGCAAGGAGTTGCTCCCTGGCAGCTGAAGCCGCTGTCGCTTGGGACAAGCGCCAACTCTTCCTCTTCTCTGTGCTTGGTGGGGGCACCACTGGTGGGGGACACAGGGACATTCCGGGATCAAATCAGAAGCCAAGCTGGCTTTCGTAATTCCGGGACTGTCCCTGGAAAATAGGGGCAGTTGGAGAGTATACAGAATGTCTATGTTGTGCCTGCTTCCCAGCTTCTCAAATATGTGAAAAGAGGGGGAGGGGAGGGGAAAACCCATCCTGGAAAGGCAGTTGATGGCTAATCAATTTCCCGGAGTCAGAAAGAGACAAACTGTCCAAACGCATCAGCCTTTAAACACCACCTTCCCTAATGCAATTTTACAATTTCCTATAATTGAGTCGCTGTGTAACTTCCCCCGCGCTCTCCCTGGTAATTACATGGAACAAGATCAACTCTGTTCGGCACTGGCTTGGAGCTACTCTGTGTGTGTGTGTGTGTGTGTGTGTGTGTGTGTGTGTGTGTAGAGAGAGAGGGGGGGGCTTGTGAATATAAAGGAGCCCACCCACCAATGCTGCCGCCATCCCAAATCTTCCCAGTGCCTCTTCTGGGAAACCCACAAACAGAACCGGAGCCCAAGAGCAACTCTCCCCTTCCTGTGGTTTCCAGCAACTGTTATGCAGAACAGGGGCGCCAACTTTATGGGGGCTGAGCAGTTTTGGCCCCCCAATATCTTCTGGGAAGGGTTCGCCTTTTACTCGTCTTTTCTCTAAACTGAAAATCCCCAAATGCCACAGCTTTTCCTCAAAGGGCAGTTGTCCCACCCTCTCGATCATTCTGGCTGCCCTTTCCTGAACCTTCTCCAACTTTACAGTATCCTTTTTGAGATGAGGGGACCAGAACTGCACACAGTATTCTAAATGTGACCACACCATGTGACATTAGCAGTTTTATGTTCAATCAGGACAAGGGTTTTGCATGCAGCATTAAGGTCCCCAGCTAACAGGCTGCTCTGCTGCAACAGGCACCCTCCACATGCCCAGGCTCGCCCCTCCCTCAGTGCAGTCTAGGAACTTGCGCTTGTGTTTGCTTGCTTCTTAAAAGTAAGCTGAAATGTTCAGGATAGCTGATTCTTTGTCCCGTCCCAGCCTTCTTCAGCCTTGGGTCTTTGGATGTTATTGGACTACAACTATCATCATCATCATCATCATCATCATCATCATCATCATCAAAATCATCCCTTACTACCATCATCCCTTACTATTGGCTAAGCTGCCTGGGGATGATGGGAGTTGTAGTCCAACAAGGGAGCAAAGGTTGAAGAACTCTGTCCTGTATCAAAAGCTAAAAATCCTCCTCTTTGTGGAGGCCACCCACTTCCCCAAGGCAAGTAATGGTAGACTGACAGCATCCCCCCCAAGACGAAGATCACCCGCCCTTTTCCTCCTCTTTCCCAGCCTCCCCCCATCACTTGATTCTGCTCCCTCCTTGCGCCGCATCCGTGCAGCAGCAGAATGCTAACCAGGAAGCAAATTCCTTGCAGATCAGGCCATTCTCTGTCCTGCTCTGCACAAGGCGTCTGCTGCTCCTAGCACAATTTATTTCTGCCATTTGCAAGCACAGGTGTTTCGCTCACCAGAGTGAAATCACAGATAATTTACCTTCACAAAGACTTAAGAAAAATGAAACCTGAGGTGCTTCAGCCCCACCTGCTTTCAGAGCTGGAGAAATCCAGGTTTTGCTTTATAGCCTTTTGCCCTGAGATCTTACTTTTGGCTGGGGCTGGGTAGGTAGTGGAGCATAAAGAGTCTCCCCAATAATATCTCACACTGTTTGACAGTGACACAGTTCATTTGAGAGAGAAACTGCTTGGAGGATCTCCTTGATCCAGGTTTGGCACCCAGGGCACCTTCTGCACCAGCTGCAAAGTTTCCTGCCTGGACAGAGGGAGCCTCCGAGTTGCTGCTCTGCTAACCCCCAGGTAGACCCCAGAAATGCCCTGTCTGTGGAACTGCCTTTGAAGAGGACCCAGAAGTGCCGGTTAGAGCAGGTTGCAGCTGTCCGAAGCCAACCTGGGTCTGGACATCCCATTTCTGGGACCAGTTCAACGTTCTAGTTTTTAGGGGCAAAACTAGGCGTTATTTCACCCGGGTCAGAGACCTGGTTTGGTACACCCCACAGTAAATGAGCTTTACACACCTGCCCACTGTTCTGAGCCAGGTGGAGGAAGGGGGAAATGTCAATGTATTTAACAAATCCATGTTGAGGAAAAAGATCACTCTGTACATGCTCAGATACCCTCCTGTTTTACTAATTCCACACCTTCCAGGCTTTTTCTTGCCTTTCAGAACAGATTCCAGTGCTGAACCCTGACTCAAATTTAAGCCCTGTCTGCAGAATATAGTACTGGCCTCTTCTGCCTTGAAACCTAGCTTGCCTGCACCCAGTAGTTGAAGGTAGATTGGTCAGAAAGAACTAATGGGGACCCCCCCCCTCTATGTGTCCTTTTCTGTGGGTCATGCAAAGGAAACAGGCCCTTCCTCAGAAAGGCCTGCCCAAAGTGGGTGGCGTCTGGGGCCCCCACCCTCCTCAAGGTTAGAGCTGGCAATTAAGGGGCTGAAATTTGCATGCAGCAAACGGAGCTAGCTAATTACAGGTTGAAAAGGAAAATGATTTCAGATAGGATTGTTTTCAAGAATCAGGCCACAAAAGGGAGGACATTGCATTCAGCACACCAGGCACCTGCTGGGATTAACCCATTTGACGCTGGTGGCTAAGCGGCCTCTCTCTCCGAATTGTAGAATTGCTGATTTAGAAGGGACCCCGAGAGACGTCTGGCCCAACCCCTGCGCAATGCAGGAATCACGATGGCAAGAGGACGTCCTGGAGAGCCAAAGGCCAGTGGGGTGCATGGAAGCCCCATGGCACAGAGGGGAGCATGCAGGGGAGCCTGACCATGGGGACACATCCTGATGTCTGCCCACTCACCTCAGAGACTGGAACACCAGCCTGATTGTTTTTCAGCTGCATCAGAGAGTGGGACCTGAAGCAATGGATTCAAATTACAAGAAAGGATACTCTGAACTTTCTGAGGGTAAGAGCTGGTCGACAAAGCAATGGGCAGAAGGTGATGGGCTCTTCTGCCTGGGAGGTTTTTAAAGAGAGGGTAGATGGTCATATTTGGTCAGGACCCAAATAATTACCACCCAGTCAGTCTGACATCAATACCAGGGAAGATTCTGGAGCAGATCATTAAGCAAACAGTCTGTGAGCACCTAGCAAGGAATGCTGTGATCACCAATAGTCAGCATGGATTTCTGAAAAATAAGTCATGTCAGACTAACCTCATCTCATTTTTTGACAGAATTACAAGCCTGGTAGATGAACGGAACGCAGTGGATGTAGCCTACCTTGATTTCAGCAAGACATTTGACAAGGTGCCCCATGATATTCTTGTAAAGAAGCTGGTAAAATGCGGTCTTGACTATGCTACCACTCAGTGGATTTGTAACTGGCTGACTGACCGAACCCAAAGGGTGCTCATCAATGGTTCCTCTTCATCCTGGAGAAGAGTGACTAGTGGGGTGCCACAGGGTTCTGTCTTGGGCCCGGTCTTATTCAACATCTTTATCAACGACTTGGATGATGGACTCAAGGGCATCCTGATCAAATTTGCAGATGACACCAAACTGGGAGGGGTGGCTAACACCCCAGAGGACAGGATCACACTTCAAAACGACCTTGACAGATTAGAGAACTGGGCCAAAACAAACAAGATGAACTTTAACAGGGAGAAATGTAAAGTATTGCACTTGGGCAAAAAAAAAGAGAGGCACAAATACAAGATGGGTGACACCTGGCTTGAGAGCAGTACATGTGAAAAGGATCTAGGAGTCTTGGTTGACCACAAACTTGACATGAGCCAACAGTGTGACGCGGCAGCTAAAAAAGCCAATGCAAATCTGGGCTGCATCAATAGGAGTATAGCATCTAGATCAAGGGAAGTAATAGTGCCACTGTATTCTGCTCTGGTCAGACCTCACCTGGAGTACTGTGTCCAGTTCTGGGCACCACAGTTCAAGAAGGACACTGACAAACTGGAACGTGTCCAGAGGAGGGCAACCAAAATGGTCAAAGGCCTGGAAACGATGCCTTATGAGGAACGGCTAAGGGAGCTGGGCATGTTTAGCCTGGAGAAGAGGAGGTTAAGGGGTGATATGATAGCCATGTTCAAATATATAAAAGGATGTCACATAGAGGAGGGAGAAAGGTTGTTTTCTGCTGCTCCAGAGAAGCGGACACGGAGCAATGGATCCAAACTACAAGAAAGAAGATTCCACCTAAACATTAGGAAGAACTTCCTGACAGTAAGAGCTGTTTGACAGTGGAATTTGCTGCCAAGGAGTGTGGTATGGTCCCCTCCTTTGGAGGTCTTTAAGCAGAGGCTTGACAACCATATGTCAGGAGTGCTCTGATGGTGTTTCCTGCTTGGCAGGGGGTTGGACTCGATGGCCCTTGTGGTCTCTTCCAACTCTATGATTCTATTCTATCAGGGATTCTTCAGCTGAGATTCCTGCATTGCAGGGGGTTGGACTACATGACCCTTGGGGACCCTTCCAGCTCAACCATTCCAGGATTCTAAGGTCCCAGGGCAGGTTACAACAGTTAAAACACAATATCAAAAATAGTTACAGGTTAAAATTGCAGAAGGAAGGCGGGTCTTAACTACATCCATCTCAAGGGCCACAGGGCAGGCCCAAGAGGTGTGTCTTCAGCATTTGCAGGAAGCTGTGCAGGGCAGGTGCCAGTCCCCCTCGGGGGGGGGGGGGCTCCCACAAGTATGGGGCTGCCACAGAAAAGGTCCCTCTCTTGGTCTGCCCAACCCACCAAACATCTGAGGGCAGGTAGAGCAAACAAAAGGTCCCCTCTGACCAACTCAGCACCCAGGAGGGTCTGCAGGGAAGGTTTCATGGACTGGTTGGTTGCAGAGTTGTGGTGGGAGGAACCAGCTGGGGACCCCCAAGGGAAGAAGGTTTGGGGCCTGGGGAGTGGGACGACAATGAGGGGTCAGAGGGAGCAGACTGGCAGGAGGGGGGTGCTGGAAGAGGCCACAGGGTTTGGTGAGCAGGAAGAGTCCGTGGCGGAGAGCGGTCCAGGCTCAGAGGCAGGAGAGGACGGGGCCCAGGAGACAGCGTTGAGAAGAAGCCGGGGAGTCTCCCCCTCTTGCTGCGACCAGTTTCCCTTCGCCATAGTCTAGGAAAGAGAGAGAAGCAGACAGAGCCTTAAGCTGCTGGGGAAGGAACTGGGTGAGGAGCCTTAGAGAGTGGTGGGAAAGAGGGACCTTCAGCCCTTGCAAATGCCTCATGGGGGCAGGGGCTGCTGTCACCACTAGGCCTGCGCTGCTTTGCTTCTTTGAACAAATCACTGAAATCAGGTGTTTTATCATTGACCTACTTCTGAGTCTGGCTCCTGACAGTGGGGTGCCCCAGAGTGGGATTCAGCTGATCAGACCTGAACCCCAAGCGCTCATTCCTCTCCGACCAGATCCAAAATGTCCCCTTTTAAACCCGAGAGAGTGGATCTTGCCGTTTCAAAGTTATTAATGCGGCCAGAGGGAGGAGGGGGGAGGCGGAGGGTAACAGGCGGCTCCCTTTAATTTGCTCTCCTCATTTGATCAAGAGCAGGGTGACATTTGGCAAAAGTTGCTGATGAGGGATTGAATGATTAATTGCCATGGCAACCGTCCTCCACTTAATGATGGGGATGAGATGATGCCTGAGTGCTAAGACAAAAGACCTGGCCTTGCGAAGAGCAAAAGGCTAAATTAGGGGCCTGTCCACCGTTTGCCCTCTTAGCTATGTCTCTAGGAGGGAGGGCAGAAAAAGGTGGGGGAGAAAAGACCCCCCCCCACAAAAAGTAGCTGCACATTTGTAATGAGAGGTTAACAGCGTCCCCAAAGTAATTACAGACAATTGAAGAGGTAGTTCGTAATTCAAGGATTAAGCTTAACGAGACTCACCTGCGGCGTTGCCATGCCGACAAAAATTTAGAGAATTGACAAGCAAAGAGAGAGAGCGGAGGGGGAGAGATGTTCCTCATGCCTGGTGCAGAGTTTTCAGGGGTTTTCTCCCTTTTATATAAACATTAAGCATTTTTCTTGTTGACTTTCACTAGGCCTCCATGGGTCCTGCCTTCAGCTCCAGGTTGAAACGGAATCCATTTGTCACCGGTTTGTGTTCACACATGAGACTCTGTGTTTCCTTTGGCTGCTCCTACGCGTCCTTCCAGTGAGGGTTAAATGGAACCTCCTGTGTTTCAGGGGAAGAAACCAAGAATAAAATATGCTAGAGAAAGAGGTGGATTCTCCCTGCCAGACCTGAGATTATACTATGAAGCTTCCTGTCTTTGCTGGTTAAAGGAATGGTTGACATTGAAGAATACTCAGGTGTCAGATTTAGAAGAACATGATAATAAGTTCAGTTGGCACACATACTTAAGGTATAGAAAAGTCAGAGTACATAAAGGTTTTAGAAATCATAAGAAAGATTTTATATATGGTTTGGGATAAATATAAAAAAATGTTGGAAAGAAAGACACCACTGTGGCTCTCCCTACTCAAAGAATGGCTTTTCAAATTAAGCCTCATGATTTGAAAGAGACTTATGAGAAAATAATGTCCAAGCAATTTCTAAAACATATAAAGTGTTATTAGAATGGGAACCAAAAGATGTACAGGTGAAATCAGTGACGATACATTGGCAAGAGATAGAGGTTATAACATTCAAATGGCTGCATGGGGGAGGTTGTGGAACGTATATCTGAAATTCACAGCATGTTACACTCGGAAAGAAAACTATATAAAAATGATGTATAAATGGTATTTTGACACCTAGTGAATTAGCAAAAATATATGTCAAAATCAAATATATGCTGGAAATGTAAAGAGAAAGAAGGTATTTTTTATCATATGTGGTGGTCTTGTAAGATAGCAAAAGCTTTCTGGGAAATGATTTATAATGAATCGAAGAAAATGTTTAAAATAGCTTTTACTAAAAAACCAGAAACTTTTCTTTTAGGGATAGTTGGCACAGTTACCAAAAGAACAAACAACAACCACCACCCCTAGTTATGTAAGATACAACTGTAGCCAGAATAATTTATGCTCAGTGATGGAAAGAAGATTCTGTTCCAACCAAGGAGGAGTGGCAGATTAAATTAATGGACTATGCCAAAATGGCAAAACTGAATGGAACAATAAGAAACCAAGAAGAATGGGGAGAAATTGTGGAATATCTGAAAAGCTTTTGTATACATAGAAATTCATTAGCAGGATTAACGTAAAACAAGCAGTTAAACATAATGTTAAAGAAAAATTAGGGAGTAATTAATAAATGGAATAATGCAGGAAATGCAGTGTTAAAAATTAAAATCATAAGAAACCGCAAAAGGGTGGAGGGAAGTCAAAATATGTATGTTTATTGGGAAATTATTTGATTTGTATGTCTGTAAAATTCTTAAAACTGAAAAATATAATTTATTTTTTAAAAAATGAATACCAGAGGCTGGGAGCAAACAACAGGGAAGGCTTGCTGCATTTCTGGGCCTCTCTGCTTGCCAGTGTCCCCCTAGAAAGTAAGCAGGGGACTAGACCAAAGTCTGAAGGCTTCCAATCCGCTGCATTGCTGGACTCACCACACAACATAGCTGTCAACTTACAGATTTGAAAATAAGGGACCAGCAGCCAAAATAAGGGATTTTGCTTACCCGGCTCCTCACGATGCGCCCCTGAGGGGGAAAAGGGAGAGATGGAGACGCGGCGGCTCATGCACGCTCTCTCTCTCGCGGCGGAGGACCCCATGCCGCTGCTTCCCTCCTGAGCCGGGCGAGCACGAAACCTGGGAAATTTAAGGGACATCATCTATAAGGGACAGCAGTGGGACAAGGGAATTTCCCGCCAAATAAGGGACAGTTGACAGCTATGCCACAAAAGAAGTCCTGGCAGATGGCCACCCAACCTCCTCCAAGGAGGGAGTCTGTTTCCACTGCTGAATGGCTCTTACCTTCACAAATCTCTTCCTAATGTTTAATTGGAATCTCCTTTTTTGTGGTTTGAATTCATTGGTTGGGGCCCTACTCTCTGGAACAGCAGAAAACAATGTCTCAGCCCTTGAGGTATTTGAAGAGGGCTGTCCTGTCCCTCTCAGCCTTCTCTTCTCCAGGCTGAACATCCCCAGCTCTCTCAACTATTCCTCACAAATGGCTCAGTTTCCAGACTCTTAATCATCTTGGCTGACCTCCTCTTGCCACCTTCCAGCTTGCCAATATCCTTCTTAAACTGGGGTGCCCAGAACTGGACCCAGTATTCCAGGTGGGTCTTGCCAAGCCAGCATGGAGTGGCATTATAGATCTAGAAACTATGGGTTGTGCCCAGCATGTTCTGTCCACAGGCAAAATGGGCTTTGATTGACTGACCCAGATTTCAGCTTTCTCTGGGCATGAGGTAAGAACAGACTCATAGAATCATAGAGTTGGAAGAGACCACAAGGGCCATCGAGTCCAACCCCCTGCCAAGCAGGAAACACCATCAGAGCACTCCTGACATATGGTTGTCAAGCCTCCGCTTAAAGACCTCCAAAGTAGGAGACTCCACCACACTCCTTGGCAGCAAATTCCACTGTCAAACAGCTCTTACTGTCAGGAAGTTCTTCCTAATGTTTAGGTGGAATCTTCTTTCTTGTAGTTTGGATCCATTGCTCCGTGTCCGCTTCTCTGGAGCAGCAGAAAACAACCTTTCTCCCTCCTCTAGTTGTTCTTCCCCGTCGATTGCAATATACAGCCCTTTCTCTCTCACTCTCACTCTCCGAAAAAATATCAAATCTGTAAAGCCTCCAAGTACAGTATCTTTAATTATTCCATCCATAAATGATAAGTACCATTCATTTTGAGCCTCTCATTACAAATTTATATCACTGTTTAATGTGTTCACTAACATCAGACGTCCTAGGGTGTTCTCCCTGAAATATTGAGCAAGACTTTCTGGGAAAGCTCAGGGGATGCGGAATGCATAGTGATGATGGGAGGAACCACTTTTCTGGGTGGGCCTGGCTCTCACAAGCTGTTCCTTAAGAGGAAGAGATGCTGTCACGGGGACCATTTTCGTTAGAACTGGGAGTGAAATATGCACACAATGACAGAAAGCCATAGAATCATAGAATCATAGAGTTGGAAGAGACCACAAGGGCCATCGAGTCCAACCCCCTGCCAAGCAGGAAACACCATCAGAGCACTCCTGACATATGGTTGCCAAGCCTCTGCTTAAAGACCTCCAAAGTAGGAGACTCCACCACACTCCTTGGCAGCAAATTCCACTGTCAAACAGCTCTTACTGTCAGGAAGTTCTTCCTAATGTTTAGGTGGAATCTTCTTTCTTGTAGTTTGGATCCATTGCTCCGTGTCCGCTTCTCTGGAGCAGCAGAAAACAACCTTTCTCCCTCCTCTATGTGACATCCTTTTATATATTTGAACATGGCTATCATATCACCCCTTAACCTCCTTTTCTCCAGGCTAAACATGCCCAGCTCCCTTAGCCGTTCCTCATAAGGAATCGTTTCCAGGCCTTTGACCATTTTGGTTGCCCTCCTCTGGACACGTTCCAGTTTGTCAGTGTCCTTCTTGAATTGTGGTGCCCAGAACTGGACACAGTACTCCAGGTGAGGTTTGACCAGAGCAGAATACAGTGGCACTATTACTTCCCTTGATCTAGATGCTATACTCCTATTGATGCAGCCCAGATTTGCATTGGCTTTTTTAGCTGCCGCGTCACACTGTTGGCTCATGTCAAGTTTGTGGTCAACCAAGACTCCTAGATCCTTTTCACATGTACTGCTCTCAAGCCAGGTGTCCCCCATCTTGTATTTGTGCCTCTCATTTTTTTTGCCCAAGTGCAATACTTTACATTTCTCCCTGTTAAAGTTCATCTTGTTTGTTTTGGCTCAGTTCTCTAATCTGTCAAGGTCGTTTTGAAGTGTGACCCTGTCCTCTGGGGTGTTAGCCACCCCTCCCTGTTTGGTGTCATCTGCAAATTTGATCAGGATGCCCTTGAGTCCATCATCCAAGTCGTTGATAAAGATGTTGAATAAGACCGGGCCCAAGACAGAACCCTGTGGCACCCCACTAGTCACTCTTCTCCAGGATGAAGAGGAACCATTGATGAGCACCCTTTGGGTTCGGTCAGTCAGCCAGTTACAAATCCACTGAGTGGTAGCATAGTCAAGACAGCATTTTACCAGCTTCTTTACAAGAATATCATGGGGCACCTTGTCAAATGCCTTGCTGAAATCAAGGTAGGCTACATCCACTGTGTTCCCTTCATCTACCAGGCTTGTAATTCTGTCAAAAAACGAGATCAGGTTAGTCTGACATGACTTATTTTTCAGAAATCCATGCTGACTATTGGTGATCACAGCATTCCTTTCTAGGTGCTCACAGACTGTTTGCTTAATGATCTGCTCCAGAATCTTCCCTGGTATTGATGTCAGACTGATTGGGCGGTAATTATTTGTGTCCTCTCTTTTCCCCTTTTTGAAAATAGGGACAACATTTGCCCTCCTCCAGTCTGCCGGGACTTCGCCTGTTCTCCAGGAATTCTCAAAGATGACTGCCAGTGGTTCTGAGATCACATCTGCCAGTTCTTTTAATACTCTTGGATGCAGTTCATCTGGCCCTGGAGACTTGAATACATCTAAACTAGCCAAGTATTCTTGTACTATCTCCTTAGTTATTCTGGGCTGTGTTTCCTTTGCTGAATCATTTGCTCCAAATTCTTCAGGTCGGGCATTGTTTTCTTTATCAGAGAAGACTGAGGCAAAGAAGGCATTGAGGAGTTCAGCCCTTTCTGTGTCCCCTGTTTGCATTTCACCATCTTCTCCTCTGAGTGACCCCACTGTTTCTTTGTTCTTCCTTTTGCTACGAACATACCCATAAAAGCCTTTTTTGTTGCTTTTAACCTCTCTAGCAAGCCTGAGTTCATTCTGTGCTTTAGCTTTTCTGACTTTGTGTCTACATGTGCTGGCTATTTGTTTGAATTCCTCTTTGGTGGTTTCCCCCCTTTTCCATTTTTTGTACACATCCTTTTTTAATCTTAACTCAGTTAAAAGTTCTTTAGATAGCCACCCTGGCTTCTTTAAGCACCTTCCATGTTTCCGTCTCATTGGTATTGCCTGACGTTGTGCTTTTACTATCTCCCTCTTAACAAACTCCCAGCCATCATGAACTCCCTTTCCTTTTAGTATTACAGTCCATGGGATCTCACCCAGCACTTCCCTAAGTTTTATGAAGTCGGCTTTCTTAAAAGTCAAGAAATTGAGTCCTAGTATGCTTGGCTGCTCCTTTCTGCTGTGTAGTAAACTTCAGAAGAGCATGATCACTCGCGCCTAATGATCCTTCCACTTCTACCCCACTAACCAGGTCATCAACATTGGTTAGGACCAGATCTAAAATGGCTGTTCCTCTTGTTGCTTTTTCCACTTTCTGGACAATGAAGTTGTCTGCAAGGCAAATGAGGAATCTGTTTGACCTTATGCTCTTGGCTGAGTTTGACATCCGACAAATATCCGGGTAACTGAAGTCCCCCATTACTACTATCTCCCTTCCTTTTGCATGCTTGGCCATCTGTTCCAGGAAGGCATCATCTATGTCCTCCGTTTGGCTTGGGGATCTATAGTAAACTCCCACAATGAGGTCTCTGTTATTCTTCTCTCCCTTAATTTTGACCCAAATGCTCTCACTTTGGCTTTGAGGTTCTAAATCTTGGATCTCTTCACAGGTATACACATCCCTGACATATAACGCCACTCCTCCTCCTTTCTTGTCTGGTCTGTTTCTCTGAAATAGATTGTATCCCCCCATTATTACATTCCAATCGTGGGACTTATCCCACCAGGTTTCAGTGATGCCTATTATGTCATATTTAGTTTGCTGTACCAAGAGCTCAAGCTCATCTTCTTTATTTCCCATGCTTTGCGCATTAGTGTACAGACATTGAAGTCCATTAATCATTCCCCCGTGTCTCTTATTTAAGGATTTTTTCCTCCCACCACTAGGTCTGCGTGCTGTTTGCTCCATTTGGTCTATGACATTTGGATGATCATCTTCATCAATTGAGAGACTCCTACCTTCAGGAGCACTGTCTCCCATGTCTGCTTCCTCAGCTGCTGATTTATTTATTCAATTTATATCTCACATTTCCTCCAAGGAGCTCAAGGTGGTGTATATGGGTCTCCTCCTCCCATTTTAGCCCCACAACAACCTTGTGAGGTATGTCTGGCTGAGAGATATAGTGACTGGCCCGAGGCCACCCATTGAGCTTTGTGGCTGAGACGGGATTTGCACCCTGGCCTCTCCCAGATCCTCGTCTGACACTCCCTTCCCACTCTGCCAAGCTGGCTCTCCAATTATTTTATCATATTTGCAGAGCACAGATCCTAGTCTGATATTTTATATGGCCACTAGCTCTCTGGGAAAAATCTTGCAACCTAAAAACCACAGTGGCATTTCCCCACCGAGGGCCCTTCCACACCCCACCTTAATGCAGATCAGGCCCCCTTGGTGCATCCTTTAATTCACCAGAAAGAGCGGCCGTCCCAAACCTTTTACTCTCTGCTAATTTGAGAACCTCCCCATCCTTGGAGAATCCAAAAGGACACCTGCTCTGCTTTAAAAGTGCTCCTGCCAGCTTCCTGTGGATGCCTCTGCCTGGGATTTTTTCTCTTTTTTTAACATGGGTGTTTTCAGCGTGGCACAGAGAAGTAGGACTCTGCTCTCCCAAGTGAGGGCACCTAGGATTGCAGCCTTGCGGTGCTCCAGCTACTGGTAGTTCTGCCGACTGGTACCTCTGCCCTCACTTACCGTCTACTGCCCTGCCCTCCATTCCACCAGCCCTCAAACTGGATTTCAAAAAGAACAAGACAATGAAATTATCAGTAAAAACAGTTAAAAAGAACCATTTAAAACATTGAAAAATTAATTAAAACCAACAAGCTAAAAAACACGTATTGGGTAGGCTTGCCTAAAGAAGAATGTTTTGAGTGGGTGGGTGCCTGAAAGAGTAGAGCAAAGGGGCCTTCCTGCTGTCAGCAAGCAGGGAGTTCCAAAGTGTGCTGAAAAGACTGGTTTCTTAGAAACATGGAGCATATATATTATGTGGTGACTGTAAAAGTGCAGATCAAAGCAGACAAGTGGGCTTATACAGGGCAAGGACATCTTGCAGGTGAACGGGTCCCAATTTGTTAAGGGTTTTATAGACTAACACCTTGCACCTCGCATCAGCCCTGGCCAGCCTGACCAATGGTCAGGTTGTGGTTCAACAGCAACCCAGTCAGATGGGTGGGGTATGATGATGATGATGATGATGATGATGATGATTTGGAATAGGGTTGCCTGGTCAGCATCATCCCAGACCCAGAGATGTCAGAAGCCACAGTTGATGGCTCTCCATCACTGGCGTAATATTCAAGGCTGTTGGTGTTATTTCAGATGTTGCACTTACCCTTTTGCACCCCAAAATCCTTGGTTTAAATCTGGGAGGGAAGCCCGGCTCTTGGTCCTAAATGAAAAGCCCTGCCAGAGGGGGCAGCGGTTCAGCCGCCAGGAATCCTTAGCCAGCTAGAAAGGGGGATAATTGTTTCAGAGGAGAGGCTCTCTCGGGAGGGAGCGCAGAGGCTAATTTTATGATAAGTTATCTTCAAACATAAGCAAATAGTACATAATTCTATTTGACCAGCGTTCATCTCAGCCTAATACAAAACAAGGCCTTGAATATCAATGCTGAAAGGCGGGTGGCGAGGGGAGCACTTGGCGGCCTCGCTCCTCGCCTCTTGCAAATGCCTCTTCGTGCCAGAAGAACCGCTCGGCCCTTTGTGGGGTAGTCTGATGGCTTTTTCAGCTCTGGTTTAACGGCATCCATGTGACTTCTCCAATACCCTTAAAAGTAGAGAAAGCCTGCAGCATACTTCAAATGAGAGACACTGGGCCCAATCCACCATTTCCAGCACCAGAGATCTGTAGGGCTGGAAGGGGCACTTGGGGTCACCTCCAAGGAAGGAGGTTTTTAACCTTCCAAGGTAGTCAAATAGCTCTTACAGTCCGAAGGTTCTTCCTAATGTTTCCAACTGATATCCTTTCTTGTAATTTGATTCTGTGTGGTCATGTTTTGTGGGCACCACCGGGAACAGAAGGAACAGCAAAGCAGGGCTATGTGCGCAGCCATGCCAGGACTTTGGGCTGCCTACTCATAGTAGACCCATTGAAAGTAAGGGACATGGTCAACTTAAGTCTATTAATTGTAAGAGGTTTAGGCCCTTAATTTGAAGAATATTGTAGCCTCTTCTAGCGGAGAGGGACGTTTAGTGCTGCCTTTTTTAAAACTGTGTTTTTAGCCCTCAATCTGAATTGTTGTGTTTTCATTTTCTTTAATGTAAATTGTTGTTGTTGTTTGTTGTTGTTATTATTATTATTTTATAATTTATACCCCGCCCATCTGGCTGGGTTTCTCCAGCCACTAAAAACATCAATCCTCACTTTGAATTACATTTGTAAGAAAAGCAGTGAACCAATACAATAAAACAAACAAACGAATGATCGTAAAATGCTCAAGCCACTAAAAAGGCAAGAAACCACCACCAGAACCCAAACCATTATGCAGGCATCGGGTTATCTCTATACCATTTCAGAGTCTACTTGTGGTGATGATGGCAAACGTCATCTCCAAAGAGGCATGGCCAGTTCTGAGTCCTTTCTCTCACGCAGGAGAGGGTGCCTCTTCAAAGAGGATGTGCAAATTATTTTTCTTGTTTCAGAAATACTGTTTTTTCTCCAGATGCAAATTGATTAAATAATAATAATCTACAGATAAATAGATCTGTCAGCTAATCCTCATACGCTTAACCAACAAGGAACTCCTGAACTGAATGACAGCTTTCATAAATGTTCAGTTTTCTTTCTGAAGGCTGGACTCCATGGGGTGGGCTGTTATGTACTGAAGTTCTCACCCTGGGCCAGCAGGGGGATACTGTAGATAGTTATGCAAATGAAGGATCGAAAAGTGACATTTAGTGATTGGATAGTTTTGTATGCAAATGAAGGATTGAAAAGTGACGTTCAATGATTGGATAGTTTTAGAACGTTGCAACAGTTACAATTGTTCTGTAGCTCTATATAAGCAGGCTGACTGAGCTCCTCAGTTTAGTTCTGTTCCAGCTTACAAAATAAAGAGCTGCTTTGGAGAAATCGCTGTGTCGTCTGCTATGTTCACCCACAACTTAACACTGGCGACGAGGATGGGATCGATGGACATCAGAGCACAGCCAGATGCGGCCATCCTCTGAACTGAGCTGAATCACTGAGCTGAATCACAGAGCGAAATCACTGGACAGAACCAATTCAGAGCTGACTGTTCTGGCTAGAGCACTGTGTTCTATCCATCGCCCTTCACGCCGGCATCGGAATCATGGCTTCACTTGTGCCTCTACCGCCGTTTGCGCCAGCCTCTGAAACATGGGACTCCTACCTCGCTCAGTTCGACTGCTACCTCCAAGCCAACGAGCTGACGCAAGTATCACAGGAGCGTAAGCG
This sequence comes from Podarcis vaucheri, assembly GCF_965113315.1. Lineage (NCBI taxonomy): Eukaryota > Metazoa > Chordata > Lepidosauria > Squamata > Lacertidae > Podarcis > Podarcis vaucheri. Next base: position 57,453,447 of record NC_138751.1, read on the forward strand.
GGGCCTATTCCTCAGCCTCTGTGGGCCTGAGGTGTTTGAGACGGCCTGAGCATTGGTTGCACCTGAAGCAGTCCAGGCAACACCATGGGACACGATCCAAGAGAAGCTCCGCAACCACTACGCGCCAAAGCTGTCCAAGATTGCTGCCCGCCATGCGTTCTACCACCGGAACCAGGCAGAGGGGGAGTCAATCAACAACTACACCACTGCCCTCAGACAGGCTGCAATGCACTGCGAGTTCTGAGACTTAGACGATGCCCTGATGGATTGAATCATCTGCAGGGTCCGGGACATCCATCTGCAATGGCGTCTCCTCGCCAAGCCAGACCTCACGCTACAGAAAGCCATTGAGGAGGCTGTGGCCTCGGAAGCTGCTGAACGGAAGCTGCCCAGGAGATCTGCAAGTCCAGCAGCCCGCGTCTTGCTAGGAAGCCAGTTCCAGTGCATCACGAAGAGGCCAGCAGTGATGAGGCATCTTCCAGTGAAGACGATGATGTGCACCAGACAAAGTGGGAGCGCAGGAAGTTCCAACAGAAGTCCAAGGGCCAACCGGAATGTGCCGGCTGTGGAGGCAACCATTCCCGTGCCAAGTGTCGATTCAGAGACGCCATCTGTCGGACGTGTTCCAGAAGGGGCCACATCGCTAAGGTCTGCCGATCGGCTCTGTCTGACACTTCACTGACTCACAAGTCCAAGTCTTCATTCCAGTCCGCCAAGGAAAGCTGTTTCGCTCTCACCAACTGCTGCTGCCCGTCTGGAACCACGATTGGCCAAACTGACTCGTCTATGTGACGCAAGCTGAATGTCACGGTGCTCATTGAAGGAGCTCCATGTGACATGGAGATCGACACCGGGTCTGCCCTGTCCATCGTGTCTTGGGGCACCATCAAAAGACTGGTACCCAGAGTGTCCAAAAGGCAACTCGACTCTCACCGCATACACCTGAGAGACTACCAGGGAAACGGCATTCCCGTGGTAGGCGTTGGCCGGTTCCGGATCGCCTTCAAGGATTTTTCAGGCCTGCTCCAGCTGGTGGTGGTCGAAGGTCAGCGGCCAAGCCTCCTAGGGCTAGACTGGTTTGATGCCCTCGGCCTGGAAGTGACCAGCATCAACTGCATCTCTAACGCAGAGACTGAGGGTCTGCTCAAAGACTTTGCCGAGGTTTTTGACGGCACTTTGGGGCAATATACAGGTACGCCCATCTCCTTTAGCCTTGATCCACAAGTCACCCCCATCAGGCTAAAGCCACGCCGGGTTCTCTTTGCTCTCAAGGCTAAGGTGGACGAACAACTGGACAAGCTGATCGCCCAAGGAGTTTTGGAGCTGGTTGACCACGCCAAGTGGGAAACCCCCATTGTCACGCCTGTCAAGCCAGCACGCTTATCCGGTTCCTGTTGCCCAACACCTGCTGCATTCCCTGGGTGAGGGTAAAGTCTTCGCAAAGCTGGACCTTGCCCAAGCCTATCAACAACTGCCCGTCGATGATGCCACTGCTGAAGCCCAGACGATTTTCACCCACCGAGGGGCATTCTGTTGCCGCCGGTTGCAGTTTGGGGTGAGTGTGGCTCCTGGTATCTTCCAAAGCCTTATGGAGCGTCTCCTGCTAGGGCTTCCGGGTGTGGTACCATATTTTGATGACGTCTTGGTGTCCGCAGACTCACACCAGCAGCTGTTCGAGCGCCTCCGTGCCATGCTGACCAGATTCCAAGAGGCCGGGCTCAAGGTAAAGAGGGAGAAGTGCCAGATCGCCGTTCCACAGGTAGAGTTCCTGGGCTATCTTATCGATGCCTCCGGCCTTCACCCGACCACATCCAAGATCTGCGCTATCCAGCAGGCCCCCATCCCAAAAAACAAGACGGAGTTGCAGGCGTTCCTGGGGCTGCTGAACTTTTATAACATGTTCCTGCCCCACAAAGCCACGGTGGCTGAGCCTCTTCACCGACTCTTCAGCACAAAGACACCTTGGTCCTGGGGTCATTGGGAGACAGCGGCCTTCAACACGGTCAAGCTCTCCTTTCATCGGACAGTGTGCTGGTACAGTACAGTGAAGCCAGGCCGCTGGTCCTTGGCTGCGACACCTCACCTTTTGGCATTGGCACTGTCCTTAGTCACCGTTTTCCAGACGAAGAGAAGCACCACTTGCCTACTTTTCCAGGACGCTATCTCCGACAGAACGGAATTACAGCCAGCTTGACAAGGAGGCACTGGCACTTGTGGCTGGAGTGAAGAGGTTCCATGAATACCTCTATGGCAGGACTTTTGACCTCATCACTGACCACAAGCTGCTCCTGGGCCTCCTCTCCGGTGATCGTCCAACTCCACCGGGCTTCTCTCCACACATGCTGCGATGGACTGTTTTCCTGGCTGCCTATTACTACCGGCTCGTCCATCGCCTGGGGAAATCGATGGGCCACGACAACGCCCTCAGCCGTTGCCCTCTTCCAGCGTTTGTGGAAGACCTAGCTCCAACTTCATCGCTCCTCCTGATTGAGGATCTTCCGGCAGCGCCTGTATCGGCTGCCACTGTGGCCTCTGCATCTGCCCAGGATCGCACCATCAGCCGTGTGCTCAACTGGGTGTGGAGGGGGTGGCCACAAGGGCCTTTTGCATCAGAGTTCCAGCCCTTCGCAACCAGACAACATGAACTCTCGGCTCATCGTGGCTGTCTGCTGTGGGGAGACCGCATCGTGATTCCCCAAAGACTCCGTCAACGCGTCCTGGAGGCTCTGCACGTTGGCCACCCGGGAACTGTCAAAATGAAGGCGTTGGCTCGGTGTTACGTCTGGTGGCCTAACATGGACGATGCCATCACTGCCTGGGTGTCCGCCTGTCAAGCGTGCCAAGAATCGAGGCCTGCACCACCGGCAGCTAAGGGACATATCTGGGAGACGCCAAAGACACCCTGGTCGAGGGTGCACATCGATCTGGCCGGCCCCTTTCATGGCCGGACCTTTATGGTAGTGGTGGACGCCTATTCCAAATGGCTGGAGGTGGCCCTGATGCCCACCATTACCGAGGCCATCATCCGGGTGCTGCAAGGCCTGTTTGCGACGCATGGGTGTCCTGCTGTCCTTGTCTCCGACAACGGACCACAGTTCACGTCAGGCACTTTTGAGCGGTATCTTTTGGGACTGGGCATCCGCCATGCACTAACGGCACCATTTCATCCATCCAGCAATGGGCAAGCGGAGAGAATGGTGTGCTCGGCAAAAGAGGCACTGGCGCGCCTGGACCGGGGAGACTGGCACGAGCGGGTCGCTGAATACTTGTTCTTGCAACACATCACCCCTCATGAGGCCACAGGGCGGAGTCCTGCTGAACTGCTTATGGGCCGCCGCCTCAGGTCACCGCTTGACCGGCTGCACCCGGACTTTGCCATAGCCGATCCCCCAGGCTGTGCCAACGCGCCACGGTCATTTGTTCCAGGAAACCAGGTCTTTGCCCAGAACTATGTGGGGGACATTCCTTGGGTGCCAGCCACAGTAGTGGGAGTCACTGGACCTCGCTCGTACCAGGTGGCACTCGAAGATGGACGCTTGTGGTGCCAGCACATAGACCAGCTTAGGTGCAGGGTTGGGGACTTGGACACTACCGTGGTGCAACCAACTGTGCTCGTGACTCCAGAAGAGACACTTACAGATGGCGAGGCTCCACCTACACCTCCCTCGCAAACTGCGGGCGTGGAGCCGAACCAAGCCACTGCAGAGGGTCTGCCAGACATACCACAGGTACAGACCACTCCACTTGCGGAGGCTCCACCCACAGCAGCGGATCCAGGGGATTTGGTTTCAACGCCACCTAGGGTCGCACCACAGCCTCAGCAAGAATTGTGTGGCCCCCCGGACTTGGCTACCAGTCCCCGCCGGTCTGGCAGAGTTTCCAAGCGCCCAACTTATTTAAAGGACTATGTTGTTGAACATGTATCACTGTTGGTCTAAGTATGGGAAATGTAACCGATATGCTTCTGTGCCTAACTGAACCATTACGTGTAGTGCTGTATATAAGGAAACCATTACGATTGTAACTAACACCTTATCTTGGTGGGGAGGGGTGTTATGTACTGAAGTTCTCACCCTGGGCCAGCAGGGGGATACTGTAGATAGTTATGCAAATGAAGGATCGAAAAGTGATGTTTAGTGATTGGATAGTTTTGTATGCAAATGAAGGATCGAAAAGTGACGTTCAGTGATTGGATACAGTTACAGATAGGTAGCCGTGTTGGTCTGCCATAGTCAAAATAAAAAAATTCCTTCCTGTAGCACCTTAAAGACCAACTAAGTTAGTTCTTGGTATAAGCTTTCGTGTGCATGCACACTTCTTCAGATATCTTCAGATATTAGTTGGTCTTTAAGGTGCTACAGGAAGGAATTTTTTTATAGTGATTGGATAGTTTTAGAGCGTTGCAACAGTTACAATTGTTCTGTAGCTCTATATAAGCAGGCTGACTGAGCCCCTCAGTTTAGTTCTGTTCTAGCTTACAAATAAAGAGCTGCTTTGGAGAAATCGCTATGTCGTCTGCTATGTTCACCCACAACTTAACATGGGCCATTGGCCGGATCCAGGAGGCTCTTCTTCTTCTCTTCTTATGCTGGACTACAGCTCCCATCATCCCTTGGTCATGCCCTCTGGAACCCCACGCCACAAGTTCCCTCCCCTAAGGGATACTGTAGGTCCTTGACAGCCTATAGCAGATTCCAAGCATAGATTCCTTCTCAAATAGGGGAGATGTTAACTTCAAACCCTCCACCCGAAATCTACAGTTTGTCTCCCTTTGTGCTGGGTTCATCATGGAGATGCAGCCGGCGGGGGCTGTATTTCAGCCGGACTTGTCAAAAATTAGAGAGGATTACGGGGACTTGGCAACCATTAAGTGAGCTGGGGGTGGAGGCAAGAAATTCTATTATGCCACAGATAATGGAGATTAGGAAGAGTGAAGGGGATGCATGAGAATCATCCTTTGCAGAGGACACTTGATACCTCCTTTGCTCCCCACCCCCACCCCATAACCAACTTTCAGAGATCGAAGCAGAGCCTGCAAGAGACATTAAGGTTTTAATGGCAATTGGCTCTCCCGCTTGGGGTTACAGCCACCAGTGCATTAACTAACTGTAAAAAGGCATCAAGCATTGATTGTGCATTAAAAATTGTCTGTGTCAGTAAAAATGGGAAGATTATTCAGGAAATAATGTTTACCTCTGGTTAGGGTACATTTGGGGGTGAGATGGGCCTCCTCTCCAGCGGGACAAAGCAGTTTGCAGAACTGATTTGGGGATCCTCTTGGAATATGGTGGAAACAGCCTTGAGTTTACTTCATGACGCAGCAAAGTGGCCATATGTGATCACTCCTTAAGACACTCTGAGAAAGCCACTTACCACACGGATGGCCATTTGGGATCCCTTCCAACTCAACCATTCTATGATTTTATTATCCTTATGCAGCTTTGGACAAGGTGACCAAGTCTGGAGATGCATTGAAACAATGAGGTGGTGGATAACCCGTGTTGTGTTGTGTTGTGTTGTGTTGATGTGTTGTGTTGTGTTGTGTTGTGTAAGATTCCTGCCCGTATTTGCCCAGTTGTAGATCAGGGGTACAGAAAGGGTGCAGGCTTGAGTCATCTTGGTGGTCAAATCTTGGCTATGGGGTATGCTGGGTGTCCTGGGGGAAATGGCTTTTTCACCTTATTCCACTACATCATGATTTTGAGAGGAACAGACCAAAACGTTATGCAGTCTATATCTCTATTTGAGTCAAAAATTGTTTTATATATTAAATAGCTTTATATACCATATGTTTTTTTGTTCAACTGTTTCATAGGAAACTATTCATCAATGCAAGTAAATAAATAAATCTCAGGGTCTGACATTTGAGATCTGCTCCTAGGAGTTGCCGGCATCATCACATCGTCTTAAGCCAGACGGATACTAGCATAAGAAAATCAGCCCTGAAGGTAGATTGGGCCGAGGAGCCCCATCGGAGTCCAGCAACCTGTTCTCACAGTGGCCAACCGGATGCTTCCCAGCAGCACCTGAGCGCAAAGCAACAACGCTCCCCCTTGTGATTCTCAGCAGCTGATATTTGGAGGCATGTGACCCCTGCAGGGGACACAGCCATCAGGGCTAGTAGCCACAGAGACCTCTCAGAAGCCAGCACACAAAACAGAAGGCTGTGGTAAATAGCAGCACCTTTTAGAGATGACCCACAGAGGCTTTACAGAAACTTTCACAGCAAATCAAGGGCCTCAATTGGTCAGTAGCACTGAGAATAAATTTAGCAAAAGTTTATATTTGCAATAACTTGAACTGCTTCCTTTTAATCAGTTTCTCTATCAGGTGAGCCCTATTCAAAGGTGTATCATTCTCAAATATACCAAGTTCCATTACAATTTTAAAACTTCCACACAACCGTAGTTCCGCTGCCTCTGTCGCCAGCTGCGTTATTTACAAGGCAAGAGTAAATTGATAACCACCCTTGAGATAAAGGGAGTGTCATCTTTGTGGATCTCGCTCACCTGAAGCGCCCATAAAACATCCTCTTCTTGAAATCCCGCTCCCCCACCTCCGTTCCTTTCTTAGTGAATGATGGACTTCTGTGTGAAATATTCTTGCCATTCTGACGACCAGGCTCCTATATAAAAATGAATTGTGCAATCCTGGAAAGCTACCCGATCCGTTATCTCGCCTGGCATAACCGCCACCAGGTGTATTTATTGGCGGCAGGAGGCAACTGAACTACCTGCATGGGACACACAAGTAATTCATCCCTGCGACATTCATCAATGGGCAGAGAGCAGAGGATGTGCAGGGACAGGTAGAGCAGGTGTGGAGAGAAAGCTGGATCAGCTGCGGAAGGCCAGGGACCTGAGTGCAGGAATCCCTGACAGGTAGGCACCCAGTCTCTCTTTAAAAACCTCCGAGGAAGGAGAGTCCACGAGGGAGTAGTCCTGTCCACTGGGAACACTTCTTGCCCTCGGAAAGTTCTTCCGTAGCTTTAGTCGGAATCTCCTTTCTTGTAATTTGAAGCCATCCTCCCACCCGGGGCAGCAGAAAGCAAGCCTGATCCGCCCAAGGTCTGAGCCCTCCTTGAGAAGGCCTGGGTCGGAGCCTGGGACCTTCTGCATGCAAGGCAGCAGCTCTGCCCCTTCCTGCTTTCCTCCCAGCGCCCACTCCCTCCCTGGTGGCAGGGGGCAGCCCACCCCCAGGCGCAGAGAAGGGATGGCCTCTTCCCCCAAGGGCCAGGCCTGCTCCAGGCGGCCCCAGGAGAGGCAGCTCTGATTTATGGACCTTCCTTTACACTCCTGCCGCCCTCTGTTCCTCAAGCTGCCTTTGTTTGTTTGTTTGCTGCTTTACCAATGAGTCAAATCAATGGGACATAATACAAATCTATGAAAGAGAAATAGGAGGCTGAGCCGTTAAAGCCCCCACGTGCCCCCCCTCCGCCCCCTGCTCCTTCCCTGCAGTTCAAGGATGAGTTTCATACCAGCCAAACCCAGTTCATTGTTTCCTCGCCTGTTTCGTCCCCACAGCAGGTGGGAGCCATTTCTGTAGCTTTAGCAGCCACAGAGCAGGCAGAAATCCAACTGGTGGGGCTTATCCTGACATGGAGGAGGCGGTGACTGAAATGTCTGTCTGTCACTTGTTAAAAGGCACTGGAAGTCTCCTAGAAAGGGGGAAAGTGGCAACCCTGGCAGGGAACTGATCTTTTCCTTCCCTGCAATGGCTTGAGGCACAGATTGCTGTTCCCTTGGAGATGAAAGTGTGCTGGGATATCAAGGTACTAGAAAAGTGGAATCGGATTAATCAGTAATACAGTAACAGGGAAGAACACCACAAACTATCACTTTGAAAGTTTCCAGAATTTTGTTGTCACACTGCACATAATTTGCAGTTCTCCAAAACAGTTTGAAAACTTTGAGAACTTTGGGAGAAAATTTATTTAGAAATGAGTATTATGTAAATTGAGGTGAGGGGGACTATGTTATTTTAAAAATGTATTTTTACGGCCTTCTTGGTGATGGCTCTGTCCTACCCCTCTGGAATCCCCATCCAAAAGATATATGGGGGGCTCCAGGTTTGAAAGTTCAGGTTTGAAAGTTCAGGTTTGAAAGAAAGCTTTCAGTTTTAAAATGCTTTTTTAAAAAATGCAAATGCATTTTCCTTTATATCTGCCACTGCTGTAGTTTTATGGCAATTTAAAAATGTGTCATGCAAATATCTCAAGGGCTGTCAAGGAGCCAGCTGGCTTTCTGGAGGGGAGGAGCTGAGCCAATGGATTCCAGTTGCAAGATATGAGATTCCAACTGAACATCAGGACGAACTTTCTAGCAGTGAGACCTGTTTGGCAGTGGAATGGAAGGTGGTGGACTCTCCTTCCTTGGAGGTTTGTAAGCAGAACTCGGATGGTCATCTGTCAGGGGTTCTTGACATTGCAGGGGGTTGGACTAGATGACCCTTGGGGTTCCTTCCAACTCCTCAATTGTATGATTCCATGGTTCTATGTATATTGTTGTCCTGGTCTGTTTGCTGTGCTCCATTTAAAAACAGATACCACACGTCAATGTGGTTCCCCTACCCTCATCTTCCCATTCTTTCTAGCAGGTTAGATCCATTTTCAATATTTGACTTTTAGATTTACATAGCATTTTAATAGGAAGTCTCATGGGCTGGTTTATTTCGCAATTGGTTCCATGGAAATGATGAGCAAATGAAAGGTTGACAAATAATGGAAAACAAAACTGCTGCAGGTGGCGTTTCCTTCCCCTCCTAAAATGAACCCCCTGGGAAACACACAACCCGGGTAAGGCATTTCTACATTTGATCTTTGTTATATGTGACACATTTTAATATCAGAAACAGAAGATTGGATTTGAAACCCAAACACCACTTAATAAAGATATTTTAAAATCAATTTCTCTCTCCCTGTCTGTCTCTCTCTCTCTCTCACACACACATATCACACAAAGATCTGGGCCGAAAACCCCACAAATTAAATCGTTGTTGATTATGCAAACTTGATCTCGTGTTTTCTCATAAATAAAGCATGGTTCCCTGTTTGTGGCCTTTCCATCCCTTCTGCGTCAATATCCATTGAATGCAAAGTGGGTGCTGTGCCAGAAGGAGAAGAGAACCCAGATGAGCCAAGCGAGAGATACAACAACTTCACATTCGTAATCATTGTAAGTACAGTGGTACCTTGGGTTAAGTACGTAATTCGTTCCGGATGTCCGTTCTTAACCTGAAACTGTTCTTAACCTGAAGCACCACTTTAGCTAATGGGGCTTCCTGCTGCCGCCGCGCCACTGGAGCACGATTTCTGTTCTCATCCTGAAGCAAAGTTCCTAACCCGAGGTACTATTTCTGGGTTAGCAGAGTCTGTAACCTGAAGCCTCTGTAACCTGAAGCGTATGTAACCCGAGGTACCACTGTACAATGATCAACAGGGCTGGGAGTTTGTGGGAGCAAAATGCACCATTTAGGAGCCAGGTCAGAATCCTACCCTCAAACTCTGGGCCAAAGGATTGCCAGGCAGACCTAAAAGGCCAGAGGAGATTTTGAACAGAGATCCAGTTTTCTTCTGGGGTTTGCTATGGACTTGTCTCATCCTCACCTATCCCAGAAAACCAACTATCCTGGTCTTTTTTCTGTGCTTGGTCCAGGGAAGCCAAGAGCATTTCTGTTATGTACTGAGCTTAACCCTAGAACAATAGGATCCCAGAATGCAGCAGTCTGATCGGTCCACAGGAGCCACCCAATCCAGCTCCAGGTGGAAGTGACTCCGCAACCTGATTGGCCTGCAGGAGCAGCCAATCAGGCTTCTGGAGGAGGTGACTCCGCAACCTGATTGGCCTGCAGGAATTAGCCAATCACGCAGAGCCCATTGTGTAAATAATGTATATATAGCTAGACGTTTTGGGGAAAGTTTCATTAATTGCTACTAGGAGCTGAATAAAGAGCATGAAATTCACACTTGACTCAGAGTATATTTCAATTTCATTTCCATGATCTGCACCTGCAGTGGTTTCAGGTCATGTGGCATGAGGATGTCCCTGATGGGATGGGATGATATACTAGGTGCAATTTTGTTGCTGTTAAAGAAAAGAGCAAAAGGAGCAAAAAAGAAAAAAGAGAGGAAGATCTCAGATTCAATCAAAGGTCTTGGAACATTGGACCCCTGAGCTTAGCCATTCAAATTCACGGCATTGATTTCCTGTCTGTTCTCTCAATGTTGCCGATGACCTGGCTTCTATAGATTATGACGAACATGCCCACCGGGATGGCTACTACTCTAGAATGAAAGTGGGGGGGGGGGGAGGCAGAGTAACAGAGAGAGAGAAATAGCCCGAAATGCTAAAAATCCCCATGACAGAGCAGTTTTTAATCTCAGCTACTCAGCTGGCAAGGAAATGCAACTTTTGCCAGGGTGGCTCGGAGGCTTTGCTGGAAACAGTTTGCTTGCATTTTAAAGGATTTCCTTAGTAAGGGGCCAATTTGGCTGCTGCACATGCTTTTTGAAGGACCCAGCCCTGCAGCCCCGTCCGCTTGTTTTCTTCGCATACAGCTGCCAGCTTGTGACCCAGGGACTGCCCAAGCCAAATTAACGCCCAGCAGCCATGAAGGAAGGAGCCGATGCAATTTCTCAGATTCTGCTCTGCCCTCGCCTGTTTGCCTCCATATAATGGCAGAGTTGGAAGGGATCCCAAGGGTCTTCTAGTCTAACCCTCTGGAAAGAAGGAATCTCAATGGAAGTACTTATGACAGATGGCCATGCAACTGCTGCTCCTCCAGGGGAGGAGAGTTCACAACCTCCTGAGGGGGTCCATTTCACTGCTGAACAGCTCTTACCTTCAGAAAGTTCTTCCTGATGTTGAGTTCCTCTAACTTGAAGCTATTGGTTCAAGTCCAACCCTCCAGAGCAGGAGAAAACAGTTTTGCCCCATTCTCAATGCGACAGCCGTTGAGATATTTGAAGATGGCTGTCATATCTGTTCTCAGTCTCCTCTTCTCCAGGCTGAACATGCCCAGCTCCTTCAACCATTCCTCATCAGGCTTGGCTTCCAGGCCCTTTATCTCCCCCCCCCGAATTTGTTATTCATTTTATAGCACATATAAAAAACACAAACAGAAAAGACAAACAATACAAACAAATTCTTGTCAAGTCCTTATTTTTCTAAACATTGTTAAGTGGGCTTCCCCAAGTCCCCCCTATCTGATTTTCATTTTACTTCATCTTTAGCAGTTTACATATATCATAATTTCTAACCATCTTATTTTCCCCACACTTACTTTCACCACAAAAAAACTTCACATTTTATCACTTATAAAATACACTATCTTCTACTTCTAACCCTACCGCCTATATCCACTTCCAAACCTATTCTAAGATTTAAATATTAACATTTTTTTTTCAAATATTCCTTAAACTTCTTCCAACCTTCTTCCACCGTCTCATCTCTCTGGTCTCGAAGTCTCCCAGTCAGTTCGGCAAGTTCCATATAGTCCATCATCTTCATCTGTCATTCTTCGATAGTTGGTAAATCTTGTTTCTTCCAATTCTTCGCTAGCAATATTCTCGCGGCTGTTGTGGCATACAGAAAAAAGTAACAACCTTTTTGGGGATTTCACCCTCCTCCAGGCCCTTTATCAAACTGCTCCAGCTTCTGGAAGTGAAGGGCAGACAAAGGAGCCAGAGGAACAGGGGAGCGGGAGACATATGACCATGTCCTCTTTTCTGGGGCACACTTTTTTGGCAGCTGTTCCACGGGCATTCAGCACCCCTAGAATTGCTTGCCCACTGGGACCAGGCCTGCCCCCTTTGGAATGGGGCCTGCTGGGACAGGGGTTTTGCTCCTGTGCTGCGGCTGTCTCAAGACTCTTTCAAGGCAAATTTTAAAATATGTAGTTTAGACAGTGACAACTGGGAAACACTGGCCTGCAAGCGCTCCAGTTGGAGAACAGCCTTGACCAAAGGTGTTATGGGCTTTGAAGACACTCAAACTCGGATGAAAGGGAGAAATGTGCTAAGAGGAAGGCACGCTTGGCAAACCTTCACCAAGATCAACACCCGCCCGGAAACCTATGTCCCCACTGTGGAAGGATGTGTGAATCCAGAATAAGTCTCCACAGTCACTTATGAACTCACAGTTAAGACATATTTATGGAACACAATCTTACTCGGCTACAAATGATCGCCAAAGAAATAAAAGAAGAAGAATTACCAGAGACAAAAGGAATGCAGGATTTAATGTAATGCCAGTTAGCTTGTGGGACTCACTGCCACAAAATCCAGTGCAGGATGGCTGCTAGCAACAATGGCTTTATAAAGTGTCAACTAGTCACCTAATGGCTCCAGGATAGCGGAGGTAGCCTTAGGGTTGAGATCGAGATTTCAGGGCCTTGGGTGCCCCCTGGTGAGGCTGGCATCATGGAGAGTGGCGTAATTAAGTGCATTAAGCCTTAACGACAGCTGCCAAGAGTAAATCACTCAAATGAAAACTGGCTGGAAATTAAGATGGTAAACTTAGCTCAAAAGCATGTTCCCAGATGCAGCTCCTCACCTGCTTGAGGAGCCTGAGCAGGGAAGGAAGGTGCTGTCACACACACACACACACACCCCACAGATCTAAGGACCCCCCCGCCATCTATGGGGAGTCAGGCAAACCTGGAGCCCTCAGCTCCACACGGGGGTCTAGCAACCCTAGATGTTGCTTCCTTATGGTTGATTCTCCATAGACACCAGCAGATGTTCTTTTGCTTCCCTCCGTGCAACATCAATCTGTGATGCCCCCTCCCTGCTCCTTGTTTTCAGGTGAGGCTTGTCCCTCAACTGGATTTCTTCTGCAGACCTTTATGGAGGTGACTTTCCCACATCCTCCCTGTAGCAGGCACCTGCCGCTTGCACAGAGACTTCAAAAACTGAAGGGAGATCACGTGAAGCTAACAAAATCCTTTTCTCGTACAATACCTGAGCGAAGACCTAGTTTCCTGTCAGTTGTTTATTCTGGAGGATGAAGAGATCAGACACTTTGCTTTGATGTTTGTAGTAGGTAGAGGGAAGTGGGAGCACTTCAGAGTGATGGCAGTGGCGGAAAAGGAGGTGGGGGAATGAATGCAAGAGAGAGAGAAAGAGATGGGAAGGGAGAGTTGCTGAGCTCCGACGGGTGAAGCTTTGCTTTTACTTTGAAAGGGAATTATAAGGAGAAGTGGAACAAAATGGCACTTGAAGGGGGATTGTGAAATGGAGCAACACACACACACACACACACACACACACACACACACACACCATCAGCAGGGCTTTGCAATTTGTTTTATTTGTGAGAGGTGCTTTGACGCAAACAGTCCTCTGCATGCAACCCAAGAAAGGTTAGGCCAACAACACATCTATCAAGCCTCCTTGGCCTCTTTTTCTCTCTCTCCCATCATCAGGGCTACATCTGAGCTACAAGTGATGATTTGCTTTCATGATGCTAACTGGGAAGTCGCACGCAATCCTGCTTTCAATACTGCTATGCACTGCCCCTGTCTCTGAGAGATGAGAGACCTCTACCCAGGTTTGGTTTCCCTGGAATGAAGGTCAGTAGAGACTGTGGTGTCTTTTAGATATATGGTTTTATTCATGCATGTATATAGCCTGCGGATAGGATCTGAGGATAGGATGGAGGGGCCCACGGCATCTTGCTTCCCCATTAGGGCTCCAGGGGAGTTCCAAACACAGCTTTGGGTCCAGCACAGAGACAGGTCTCTGTCGCCCCAGATTCCAGCACCAGTCCCAAACTCACATGCAAGCACAGTCCCTTGCTTGGCCTATGTTCACCATCCTAGAAAGAGGTGGCATCCAGCCAGGTGAGGTGGGAAAAGGCCTGCCTATTTGTCTCTATGGCAACAGAGCAACCTCTTTGGACATGTAAATAGCAGTTTTGAACTGACAAGCCAAGGCCATTACCTTAACAAAGAAACTGGCTACCCTCACAGATACAGGATCACGGTTGGGGAAAGGACCTGCGGCATCATCCAGACTGACCCCTCCCAAACCTATGGCAATACTATTACCTGCAAACTTTGTTGGGATTTCATAGCTCTTGGGTTCCAATTGGTGCACGTCCTGTAACTTACTGCTGAAATCCTGTAACATTTCATACCACAAATGTTCTAGGCTTTCTTCTTTTTCTTCTTTTTTGAGGGCGGGGGGTCCCCGCTTTTACTGTGCTATAACCTCTCTGGGCAGCAAATAATATGGCAGCACTGGGGAAGGACTGCAGAACTATTAGTAAAGCGGAATAAACCAAGAACTAATGCGCCTTGCGCTGCCTAACTATAAGGCTGGTCCTGGAGGGCTATCAGTCCATGTGGACCTCCACCCTTGTCCTTTTCTTTTTTAGAAGTAGCCCCCTATACAGTCACAGCAGACAGCCTAGGAAGAATATTCCCCCCTTCCTTCCCTTCCTTCCTCCCCACACCCCCAGTCTTTCCTGCAGTTCCTTCCACATGGGCTAGGAATCATCACCTAATTTAGAAAAATGACGGCGCCGTCACTTCCCCACTGACATCGTCGCTCCTGAAAATTTACTTCAAGGTTCATTGTTGGCAATGTCAAAAGTGATGAAAACCAATAAAAAGAACCAGCGCGGCATGAACGTCTCCCTGACAGCGTCTCTAAAGAGATGGGGGGGGGGGGAGAGAGAAAGAGAAGGTTGCGAGAAGGAGGGTGAGAGAAGAGGAGCAATGGGGGGGGGTGAGAGGGAACTGAGTGGCTGGGAAACAGAGAGAGAGAGCGCTATTGCCTGCATCCGTATAGATAAAAGGTAATTGAAATGTTAGTTCCATTAATATTTCAGCCTGCCCCATATCTGACAACCAGGCTCCTTGAGGCGTGGCAGGCCTCTGCCTCTCTCCCACCTCCAGGAGCGCCGCAGGAGCACCAAGCTGGTGAAGCCAACATGCCGAGAGATGGCTCCTTCCCAGGCTGTGGGTGGGCTGAGTCTAATGTCAGAAGCTGCTTTATATATATATAAATACAGGGTGGGGGGTGCCTGGCGTGCCAGTAAAGGTAAAGGTACCCCTGCCCGTATGGGCCAGTCATGACTGACTCTGGGGTTGTGCGCTCATCTCGCTTAAGAGGCCAGGGGCCAGCGCTGTCCGCAGACACTTCCGGGTTACGTGGCCAGCGTGACGAAGCTGCTCTGGAGAGCCAGCACCAGCGCAGCACACGGAAACGCCGTTTACCTTCCCGCTATAAAGCAGTACCTATTTATCTACTTGCACTTAGGGGTGCTTTTGGACTGCTAGGCGGGCAGGAGCAGGGACCGAGCAACGGGAGCTCACTCCGCCGTGGGGATTCGAACTGCCGACCTTACAATCGGCAAGTCCTAGGTGCTGAGGTTTTACCCACAGAGCCACCCGCGTCCCTTGTGGCGTGCCAGTAGTACATGTGAAAAGGAACTAGAGGTCTTGATGGACCACAAACTGAACATAAGCCCACAGTTTGATGCAGCAGCAAAAAAGGAAAATGCTATCCTAGACTGCACCAACAGTGTCTAGTGTCCAGATCAAGGGATGTCATATTCCCGCTCTCTTCTGCCTTGGCCAAATTACACCTGGAACACTGTGTCCAGTTCTGGGCACCACAATTTAAGAAGGATGTTGACAAGCTGGAACGTGTGCAGAGGAGAGTCACCAAAATGATCAAGGGTCTGGAAACCAAGCCTAATGAGGAACAGTTGAAGGAGCTGGGTATGTTTAGCCTGGAGATATGAGAGGAGACATGAGAGCCATCTTCAAATACCTTAAGGGTTGTCACATGGAGATGGAGCAAGCTTGTTTTCTGCTGCTCCAGAGAATAGGACCTTCAGGTGTCATCTGGTCCAACGCCCTGCAAAGCAGAAATCTCAACTAAAGCATCTATGAAAAATGGCCACCCAGCTTCTGCTTAAAAGCCTCCAAGGAAGGAAAAAGAAGAAGAATTTGGATTTGATATCCTGCTTTCTCACTACCCGAAGGAGTCTCAAAGCGGCTGACATTCTCCTTTCCCTTCCTCCCCCACAAAAAACACTCTGTGAGGTGAGTGGGGCTGAGAGACTCCAGAGAAGTGTGACTGGCCCAAGGTCACCCAGCAGCTGCATGTGGAGGAGCGGGGAAGCAAACCCGGTTCCCCAGATTATGAATCTACCGCTCTTAACCACTACACCACACTACCTCTCGAGGGAGTCTGCTCCACAGTCAAGCAGCTCTTACTGTCAGAAAGGTCTTTCTGATGTTTAGTTGGAATTTCCTTTCTTGTAACTAGAGCCTGGATAGCTCAGTTGCTTAGAGTATGGTGCTGATAATGCCAAGGTTGCAGGTTTGATCTGAGGAGGGGGGCGGGGGCGGACATATTCCTGCATGGTTCAGGTCCTATGCTTCTGTTGAGGCAGGCTAGAATAGCTTTTTTTTTTGCTGCTGCCTCACACTGTTGATTCATGTTTAGCTTTTGATCTACTAAGACCCCAAGATCCTTTGTCTTCAACATTCACCAAAAGTGAAGCCAGATGCACCTCTTTGGGGACAGAAGTCCACAGCCTGGATGCTGCCACAGAGGAGGCTCTCTCTGAGTCCTGGATCCCCCCCCCCGAGCTGCCTTTTAGTCCAGATGAAGTTTCCGAGTCGCCTTCAAGCCTCGGGGCTCTGCGATCTCTCTCTCCACACCCTGGGAATGTATGGATCAAGGGCTGTCTGGCCACAGAAGTAACCCAACACACACACACACAGCAGTCATTTCATTTTTAAAGTGGGACCTGTGCCGCCCGCTCACCCAGGATGCCCTCAGGGTCCCTTGCCACATTTCTGAAGACGAGACGCCACTCAGATCATGCCCAGCTGCTTGTGGGGGCCAGATGCCTCTCCGTGCTGCCTCTGCCATTGCCAACACCCCCCATGTGCACATGTGAGGCAGTCAAGAGTCAGTCATCCTAATTAAATCGCTACTGACTTTTACTTGCGTCGTCAGTCAATAGGCGCTGTAATGCTCTCAGCGACGGAGCTGGCACTCGGCTAAAGATGTTTCCTCATGTGCCTCATTTGCCCTGACTGCTAACGGATGGCTTTTGATCGGAGGAGGAGGAGGAGGAGGAGCAGCCTGGCCTGGGGGGACATCACAGCCATGGGTAGACATCCAGAGCTGACAGGAGGATCTTGGATGGGATTATGGAGGCTGTTTGCCAAAGGCTGGTGGGGGCTTCAACCCAAAGTGAAGGGCCTCGTTTGCTTTGACACGTTTGCCCACGTTTGGCTTGGCCTAAGAAAGGTATGGCTTGATGGGGATTTGGGAAGGATGAACCAATGTGACTGACTTTCCTCCTCCTCCTCCACTTCAAGAGACCTGATCCTGGCTTTTGTCACCACAATGGTGTTGCCCCCTTGGGGTCATTTTTGTTCCCCCTCAGCTTTCCCCCCTCAGCTTCGGTGGCTTCTGGTGCTCATGTTGAGCAAGATCCGCAGCACCTGCTACAGACAGGCCACCTTCCCAACACACATTCAAAGTGCTAGGATACCCCTTTAAACAGCCATGGCTTCCCCCAGAGATTCCTGGGAGCTGTAGTTTGTTCAGAGTGCTGAGTGGGCTTAGGAGGCCCCTCTTCTCCTCCCAGAGCTACAGTTCCCAGGGTGGCTTAACAGCCAATCCCTCTTTCCAGGGGGTGCTAGGAATTGTAGCTCTGGGAGGGGAAGAGGGGCCTATTTGTACCCTTAACAGACTACAGATACCAGAATCCTTTGGGGCAGTCCATGGAGTTTTTTTAGTGCTTTCAATGCAGCTATAGTTTGGCCTTGTGCCTTTGAACTCCTTTGGCCAGAGCCGAGGCCAAGGAAGATGGGCATGCAAGGCTTTAAAAACAGCAGCAGCACCATAGCTACCCTTGTTTGTGCACACATGCAAACACCCCCCCCCCCGGAAACTTCTTTGTCATATGAATTACATGTCAGCCTTAGTAAGCTGGTGTTTTCTTTCCTTTCCCCCCATTCCCCCCCCCACTTGCTGTCAGGGCATCAATCATTTTGTCATGTTCTATCAGCTCCAAGGAAACTTCCATTAGAGCTGAGTCAGCCACAGAAAAGAGAGGTGCTGCTGCTGGTAACCTGAGCGTCATGAGTTTGCCACTGAGAGTCACCTCGGCGGAACAGGAATGAACTCCCCTATCATGCCTCTGGACAGCGTCAGAGCATATGCCCACGCTGCCCAGGGCGGGCACACTCCTGAGGGCAGTGGGGCGCAGAGGGTGCTCTCCCAGGCATGGGATGGCCGCTTGGGTGCATGGAGCGGTGAGCGTGCCCTGCAGCCAGGGGCAGAGCGAGCCACTCACAGGGGTGAAGTAAGCCGCCCATGGCAGTCATTTGGCGCGCCGCCTGCCCACGACTCCCAAGCCTCCCCCAGCTGTCTAAACGAAGGGGGAAGGGGGGAATGCCGCCGGCAAAGCGGTGCAGCTCCTCCCCTCCCCCCAACGGCTCAGGGTGGGCTTGGGAGTCACGGGTGGGCGGCACACCAAATGTCACCCTCCTCAGCAAAGACACCCGTGGCGGCCCGCCCCCAACGCACCCCCTTCCTCTGCCCCTGCGACATTCTGGGGAGCGCAGATATGGAGAGGGAGCTGCTTCAGGGCTTCCCAAAGGCAGCTGCCTGGCTATTTTGGCAAACAGGATGCTGGACTCGATAGGCCTTTGGTCTAATCTAGAAAGACTGCCATTAAGGGAAGGGAAACCCACAAGGACATCAGAAGAGCCTATGGATGAGATTTTCTAGATCCATTTCAGTCGGGGTTGAGGCCTTGTCTTGGGGCAGAAACTGCTTTGGTCACCCTATATGGTGACCTCTGCTGGGAGAGAGGCAGGGGAGATGTCTCCTTGTTAATTCTCCTTGACCTCTTTGTGGCTTTCAATACCATCAACCATGATACCCTTCTGGAGCGGCTGTCTGAGTTGCGGGTGGGTGGCACCGCTTTGCGATGGTTCCAGTCCTACTTGGAAGGCCTTTTCCAGAGAGTGACACTTTGGCCCCATGGAGCCCTCAATGTGGGCTTCCTCAGGGTCCGATTTATCCCCTGTGTTGTTTAACATGAAGCCACTGAGTGGGGTCATCCACTGGTGTTCAGAAGCACGAGTGCTTCCAGCCATGAAGGCAGAGCATGCCCACCATGGTTAGTAGGCATTGGTCCTACCCAATTCTCTGTTGAATCCTGCCCAATTCTCTGTTGAAGCTACTTAAGTTGGTGGTTGCCACAGCCCCTGGGAGAGTGAGTTCTATAGTTCATGCACTGTGTTATGTTGTGGGTGAACATATCAGACGACACAGCGATTCTTCAAACAGCTCTTGTTTATTCACAGGCCAGAACATAACTGAACTGAAGTGATCAGCCAGCCTGCTTATATAGAGCTCCACTACAACGCAACTGTAACACTTTCTGTAACTATCCAATCACTGAAAGTCACTTTCAATCCCTTATTTGCATATGTGGACCTGAGTGAAAACTATCTACGGTATCTCCCTGCTGGTCCAGGGTGAGAACTTCAGTACATAACACACTGTGTGAAGGACTTTCCTTTTTCTGTTTTGAATATTCCAACGCTCAGCTTCATGGGATGCCCAAGAGTTCTTGTGCTTTGTGAGAGAGGAAGAAAAATGTATCCTCTTTCTCCAAGCCATGACACCCATGATTGCTTGTTGGTGGTTGCTGATAACTGCTGTTAGCCAGCTGAAGATGCTTGATCAATGAGTTTATGTGGAGGAATTACAGTATTATTCTTTTTTATGAGCACTGATTATTGGTGGCTTCAGTTGAGAAGCACCTCCTATGCTTGGCTCCACCTGAAGCTAAGGGGTGGGTGGGGCAGAGAAACCACTGGGCAGCTGAGGGGCAATCTGTCAAGGACACAGGAATCCGGTGTTTTGCAGCTGGCTGCAAAGATGAAACATGAGGAAACCTCAAAGGCACACTGTTGCTGCCTTATGACTTTAAAGTCTACCACTGTGGCTCTGTCTGCCTGGGTGTTTGCTTTCTTTTTGGGGATTCTTTGGCAGTGGTTCCTGCCTTGCAGGGGGCTGGACTAGATGGTCATTTGGGTCCCTTTCTACTCTACTATTCTAGGATTCCTTCCTTCTCCTGACAAGATACTGTAACTCTTAAATCTTACCCCCTGGAACCAACAAATGCTTGGCAAAGCACGTTGCTGCACAGCAACTCTAGAACTGAAAAAGTAGTACGTATAACAAAGAGAAGGCTTCTGTCACTGCCTTCTTCCTGAGCTGCTAGCTCTTGAGCTGCAGGGGCAGTGTTGTCCCCCTCCCTGCCTGCCACAATGGAGCATTGAAAAGCGTCAGCTCACCGCCCTCAGCCTGAACTGGAGTCGGAAAAGTTTACCTGTTAATGCAACTGAATGTACATTCTAGCCTTAAATTTGGGAGCCACAGTTGTGCATGGCATTGGGCAACTCTCTGAGATAAGGTACGTAGCTAAGACCCTAGGAAGAGCTCTGCAGCTGGGTCAGCCTGAAGGTCCATCTAGTCCAGCAAACCCACAAGCAGGACCTGAATCCAGTTGCAGTCTCCTCCTTGGGATTCCCAGGAATGAACTGATATCCAGATGCAGTGCTTTTTTTCTAAAAAAATGTTTAGGGGTACTCTCATTTTGACTCAAGAAAATCACCATTTTATGTATAGTTCAAATCGGGGGAAATAAATACAGTAAATGGACAAAAGTACAAAGAACATGCATTACACTTATTGAAATACTGCCCCTTAATGAGGCCAAACTTTCACCAGTAAAACACCACACATCCACATTCCACGCTGCTTCACACATTAAATGCTCGCATCTGCCTGAGACTCAGGATAGGAAATGAGGCCGGCATCTGATGATTCATCATGCTACTCAACGGAACTGATGATTCACGGTGCTAGAGAAGAAACTATTAAAAAAAAAACAAGTTTCTTCCTCCAGTAGATTCACGAAATGCGTACCACTGCGTCCCCCCAGAAAAAAAGCACTGTCCAGATAAATATTGCCTCTGAGATTACTAGCAGCCACTAGTAGCCTCCTCCTCCATAAATTTGTCCAATTCCCCTTTAATGCCATCCCAGTTGGGGGGCATCACCAGATCTTGTGGCAGGTGGCCTTCAGGCAATGTTCAGATAGGTGTAGCCCTGGGAGGAACTTGGGCTGGAAGTGGTCTCAATGATCAGCATGCCCTGCAATTCACATTAATTATTGTGTCTAGCTGCATTTTTCATCCCTAGAAAGGCTAAGGGTAACTTCTGCAAGGCTTGGAGAAAATTTTTGACCTAAAGGAAGGCAGCTAAAGGGGCAGTGTTACTGACTAATAGTGGTCTGTGCTGAATTTCTCTTCGGTTCACTGAACCCACACCAAGGCCTGCAATCTTGAGGATGACTTTGTTTGTATCCCAACATCTCCCATGTTGGTCTGTCAGAACAAAACATGGCATCCATTCATGGATCAGCAAGTTTTGGTTTGGGGAAGAAGGAGTCTGTATGATTGACCCCTAGTCCAGAGGTGAAGCTGTGTGGCTGCAGTTAAGAAGACAAGTTTCCGTCCCACCTCAGGGCTTCCCACAGTTGAGCGAAGGCAGCCAGAAACCTCTTGGAACATCTGTCCTTTGAGTCAGTCGGAGGAACCTTCTCTTATTCCATTCCAAACACACTCAGCCCCTCAAAGCTTCTCCTCACCCCACAGGGAGACTCAGCTGAACTTTAATTTGAATGTTCATTGAGCATGTAAAAAGGGAGGGGGGGAATCCATTTAATAACCTGTCTCCACAAACAGTGCCTGGAGGCTGCTTGGTGATACGCAGCCTTCAGAACTTTTGAAAAGTCTTTTGTCTTGTTGTTTATAGTGGGCTCCATAAACGCAATTGTAAGTCGGGACGGAAGCAGCTGCTGCCCTCCCCATGCCCATCACTGTGGAGCAAACGCGGCTCCTCCAGGCCATCAGCAGAGCAAAGGGTGAAGCAGCAGGAGGAGATCCCAGAGACAGTCCAACCACAAAATGATTTCCTTGGGAGAAAAGTAACAACGCAATGTAAATGGAGATCAGTCACAAAGGCTCTTAAGTTTTTGAAGCTGTACAATAGCATCCAAAGTGTGGCAAAAGCTTTCAATCTGCCTTCAAAGTTCAAGCAATTGCCTCCAGCATCTTGTGAGGTTTGCTTTGTGTGAAAGAACTTGCTGGTGGATTGGGCCCCACCTGTGTCAACTATTACATTTGGATCTCTTGCCTTTCTTCCATCATGGAACTCAAGGCAGTGCCCAGGTGATTCCCAGGGCACCCATCCACCTCCTGACCAGACCCAAAGCTCCTGGCCTCATGAAGGGCTTGTCTTGGCTGACCATACCCTGGGATGCCCTCACATGCTTATTTAGCTGCTGCGTCAGACTGTGGGCTCCTCTTCAGCTTGTGGTCGACTAAGACCCCTAGATCCTTTGTCTGCATGCCACCTTGGAGAAGGACCAGGGTAAAGCTTACATATAGTCTAGGCACTGAAGGCTAGAGTCTACTAAACAAAACTACCAGCAGCACAGAGAACACTCACAGGGTTAAACTTAATCCTGCTTCCAGCCCTAGAGCAGATCTTTATACAAGTCCTAGAATCATAGATTTTGAAGGGACCTGAGAGTCATCTAGTCCAACCCCCTGCAGTGCAGGAATCTCAGCTAAAGCTTCCATGACAGTTGTGCATCCATCCAACCTCTGCTTACAAATCTCCAAGGAAGGAGAGTCCACCACCTCCTGAAAGAGACCGTTCCACTGTTGAAGTGCAATAAGAAAAGAAAGAATGCACTTGAGAATAACCAGAGTGCCTTTTTTCCTGGCACTACAACCCAGCTTGAAACCTCAAGGATTTGGAGGGAGAAGGGGCTGACGCATGAGCCAAAGTGCAGTTCCTTGTAGATTCAAATTAAACATCAGGAAGAACTTTCTGAGCTGTTGAGCAATGGAGCTGTTGCCTCCCTCGGGGGCAGGTGGACTCTCCTTTCTTGGAGATTTTTAGACAGAGGTTGTCAGGGGTGCTTTATCTGTGGTTCTTGCCCTTGGAGGCCCCTCCCACCTCCATGATTCTATGAAATTAAGCATTGGCTGAGCTCTTCCATGATCGCTGGCTCTTCAGACAGTTGCTTCTGTCCCAAATGACTTCCTTATCAATGGGTAACCCATTTTTTTGAAGAAAAAGAAAAGGTTGCCTTGGATTAGGGTGCTGGGTTTTTTTTAATGCTGTTTCTGAGGCCCAGTTCTCCAGCAGCTGTGTCAATCAACACTCTTCAAAGTCAATCTTCTCATTCACTTGACAAAGAAAGAAGGGTGTGTGTGTGTGTTTCCTTTTCTTTTTTGAAAAGTAAAACTTGACAAAAATTGGAAGGGTGCCTGTCTTTTACAATAGGGAGGCAGGAAGACTTGCTTGTGCCCATCAATCAGAGTCCTGCTAAATATCGTTCTAGCTGTCGACCGCATGGAAGGAAGCCAAACCAGCAGGACGAAGGAGGAGAAGGGTGCGCAGCTTGCTCCCTGCCACAGGGACCCGACCCCCCCATCTTGCGGCAGAGCAAGGCTCCTCATTTGGGCAAAGTGGGGGCAGCAGCTCTGAGCTCTACCACTTTGCCTTCTGTGAAATGGGCTTGGGGTACAGTTTTGTTGCAACCGTGAGTCTATTAGCTTTGCTCCACCACACTCAATGGGCACCAGCAGCCATCGCTGGGCATACCTTGTTCCCAATCGTGCGTTTGGACTGGGGTGTGTGTGAACTCCCCATTATATTTATCTATTGTGATGTTTTATTGTTTTGCTATATAGGCAGCATTTTCTCTTTTAGGGAAATTGCTGCATCACATCCCTTCCTCCTCTTTCCCCCTCCCCTCCCTCCAGCTCCCTCACCCTTGACCTAGAAAGAAACTAAGCAGAACTTTAATTTTAATGTTCATTGAGCATGGAAGAGGCATGGAGGAAAATCAATTTAATAACCTATATTTGCAAACAGTGCCTGAAGGAAAGCATGGTGTAGCTGGCATCTGGGGAAACCCTTCACTAATAAACTCTCAGGTTTCCTGCCTCCGACCTCAGGCTTGGCAGGAACGGGGGGGGGGGGCCTCTCCACACACCTTCTTTGCAAAAGAGTTGGGGGCGAGGCGGGAAATGGCAGTGCGGGAAAATTCACAGAAATACCATATATACCTGGCACAAACACCTAAATCAAGAGTGCCTCTGGCTCCCAGGGCCCCCTAGGCTCACCACCCTCTGGGGGACACCTGGCTTCACAGCAAAACATGTGAAAAGAATATTGGGGTCTTAGTGGACCACAAGCTGAAGATGGGTCAACTGTGTGAGGCAGCAGCAAAAAAAGCTAATGCTATTCTAGGCTGCAGCAACAGAAGTCTAGTGTCCAGCATAGGCGCCGACTCCATGGGGCCTGAGGGGGCCCGAGCCCCCTCAAAAATTTGTTTTTTGGGGGGCTCTGCCCCCCCAATAATCTCGGGCGCCCCTCCAGCAGAGCGCCACCGCCGCCCCTCCCCCAGCCCAAAATGCACAAGGTCGGGCTGCATGCCTCCTGCCCTCCCTCCCGAGCAAAAGCTCCACCCAATTTCCTTCGGAGCTGATTAATAGGCGCAGCACGCTCTCCCCTATTCGCTCACGAGGAGGCGGCGCCACTTTATCTGCATATTCATGAGCTTATTTATTATTCATGAGCTTTCGCGGGCTCCCCCAATATTTTTTATAAGCCATGGTCCCACTCTGATCTCAGACCCTCCAAGTGTCTCAATTTTCCAGGGACAGCCACGGAATTTGATCCTGGATTTGACCCCAGAATGTCCCAGTTTTCCTTTTTCCTCCCTTCCATGTCTCAGAGAACAATTTAAAGTGGTGTGTAGGTGAAAAACAGAGTCTTGTTTCTATTGAAAATAAAATACCAGCACCAAAGGAAGGAAATGGTGAAGCTGGCATACGAAGTCCTTCCAATACTTTTGAAGGAAAAGGTCACAAATCCACTTTAAATTATTTAATTGGAAGGCTTCAGCAGCCAGAATTTAAGAAGATATTGACAAGCTGGAACATACTCAGAGGACAGCAAGCAAGATGATCAGGGGTCTGGAAACCAAGCCTTATGAGGAATGGTTGAAGGAACTGGGTATGTGTAGCCTGGAAAAGAGACTGAGAGGAGATATGAGAGCCATCCTCAAATATCTCAAGGACTGTCACATGGAAGAGGGAGCAAGCTTGTTTTCTCCTGCTCTGGAGAGTAGGACTCAAACCAATGGCTCCAAGTTTCAAGAAAGGAGATTATGACTAAACCAGGAAGAACTTTTTGATAGTAAGAGCTGTTCAGCTGTGGAACAGACTTCCTTGGGAGGTGGTGGAACTCTCCTTCCTTGGAGGCTTTTAAGCAGAGGTTGGAGGGCCCTCTGTCACGGATGCTTTAGCTGACATTCCTGCACTGCAAAGGGTTGGACTGGATGACCCTCAGGTGCCCCATGATTCTATGAACCCAAGGGCAGAGCTGTACAGGGCACAGGTCAGTAGCTTGGAAGACCCATCGGCTTGCAGGCACCTAGTCCAGGAGCTCTTTGCTCTCAAGTAGAACAGTGACGTTGGGCTCATAGGTGCGCCTCCCCCCTTGCCAACCAGCTGCCGGAGGCTGGAGCTTCTGGTTCTGGTACTTTGTAGTGCTGGGGGCTGGTTCCTCCTCCTCCTCCTCTAACTTGGATGGGGCTCCTCTGCTGCAGGCAAGGCAGGAGCCCAGGAGCCCCACTCCCAGAGGCTCTTCCTGAGAATTCTGGGTCCTTGTTGGGTCATAGCCAGTGCAGGGTTGTCACAGGGCTGCCAGGGAATGCCCCGGAGCTGAGGGAGGGGGAAGAACGTGTGGGATGTAAAACACAGGAGCAGTCAATGACAACATTCCTAGAGTGTACATGTTGGAGGGACGGACTTCCTCCGCATGTGACCAGAGGTGGGTGTGGCCTCACCTGTGCAGGTAAATAATAAAAGCACAGGGCAGGCAGCCATCTCTCTCTCTCTCTGCCATCTTCCTTCGAAGAAGCAACATGCCCTCTTGGCTCTCAGCCAAGAGAGGAGGAAAGGACTATCTTCCTATAAGATAAATTCTAAATGTATTTTACCTTTTTAAGCCTGTCTGCCTTCTGGGATCATATTGTGAACAGAACGTGAGTAAACTCTTTTATACTTTTATAAAGACTGTGTCGTATTTTAAGAGGGAACAAAAGGGGAAATTACCAGAGTAATTATTATAGAGGTTCTATTATAGAAGAGTGACTAGTGGGGTGCCACAGGGTTCTGTCTTGGGCCCGGTCTTATTCAACATCTTTATCAACGACTTGGATGATGGACTCAAGGGCATCCTGATCAAATTTGCAGATGACACCAAACTGGGAGGGGTGGCTAACACCCCAGAGGACAGGATCACACTTCAAAACGACCTTGACAGATTAGAGAACTGGGCAAAAACAAACAAGATGAATTTTAACAGGGAGAAATGTAAAGTATTGCACTTGGGCAAAAAAAATGAGAGGCACAAATACAAGATGGGTGACACCTGGCTTGAGAGCAGTACATGTGAAAAGGATCTAGGAGTCTTGGTTGACCACAAACTTGACATGAGCCAACAGTGTGACGCGGCAGCTAAAAAAGCCAATGCAATTCTGGGCTGCATCAATAGGAGTATAGCATCTAGATCAAGGGAAGTAATAGTGCCACTGTATTCTGCTCTGGTCAGACCACACCTGGAGTACTGTGTCCAGTTCTGGGCACCACAATTCAAGAAGGACACTGACAAACTGGAACGTGTCCAGAGGAGGGCAACCAAAATGGTCAAAGGCCTGGAAACGATGCCTTATGAGGAACGGCTAAGGGAGCTGGGCATGTTTAGCCTGGAGAAGAGGAGGTTAAGGGGTGATATGATAGCCATGTTCAAATATATAAAAGGATGTCACATAGAGGAGGGAGAAAGGTTGTTTTCTGCTGCTCCAGAGAAGCGGACACGGAGCAATGGATCCAAACTACAAGAAAGAAGATTCCACCTAAACATTAGGAAGTACTGCCTGACAGTAAGAGCTGTTCGACAGTGGAATTTGCTGCCAAGGAGTGTGGTGGAGTCTCCTACTTTGGAGGTCTTTAAGCAGAGGCTTGACAACCATATGTCAGGAGTGCTCTGATGGTGTTTCCTGCTTGGCAGGGGGTTGGACTCGATGGCCCTTGTGGTCTCTTCCAACTCTATGATTCTATGATTCTATGATTCTATTCTAGTGAACCTGTGCAAGCGTTACTGTTGCGAACTTAAAAAGGGGAATGTTATAAACTCTGCTGATATTTTGGGAACTTGTTAGCACAAATTGGATTAGGATATAATCTCACAATATATCTTCTCCTGAACCCCTGAACATTCCCACAGAACAGGAGCCATTAGAAAAGACAGGAGAGGGAGAGGAGAACAAGCAAGCAGAAGGAACTCAAGCGGTGAGGAGACCATCAACACCACTCAACCAGTTCAGGGACAGAGCGAGAGTCAATGCCCATTCCTCCAGCACAGGACAGAAGGGGGTTAAAACGTAGGGCACAAAGGAGGCGCTTGGGGCTTCCCAAGCTGGAAGCAGGAGCAGGTGGAGCAGGAGCCGAAAGCTCCCACTTCCTGGATCTGCTACCAAGGATTTGGATGCATGAAGCTATGTCCTGTAACTTGTAGATATGTATGTAAATAAAGACTGTAAATATATCTCTGAGTGAGCAGAGGTATTCCTTGCGAAAGGCTTCCAGACCCATCACAAGGGTAGTAGTTAAGAGTGTCAGACTAGAACCTAGGAGAGAGCAGGGTTCAAATGCCCACCTAGCCACAGAGTTCACCTTGGCCAGTCACTCTATCTCTCAGTCTAACCTACCTCGTGGGGTTGTTGTGGGGATTAAAAAAGAGGGGAAGAAACCATGCATGCCACCTTGAGCTCCTTGGAGAAAGGATGGGATATACATGTGACCAACCACCCACCCAACCAACCAATGGCCTGGCTTGACTGTCTGGTCCAAGGTCACCCAGTGAACTTCCTGGCTGAGTGGGATTTAATAGTCTGGCCACTCCACTGCCCGGCCTCCTCTTCCAGGGTTCCCCCCCCCATTGTTCTCCAGAATGGCGCCTGCTGGTTGCTGTGGAGGTTTTGTAGGATCAGATGTTTCTGCTCCCTGAAAGCAAGCGGCAGCGGCAGCGTTTTGTTCCTTGCTTTGTGTTCTAATTTCCAGTCATCAAGAGAGGAATGCCTCCAGGCGGTGAAGGAGGAGGGGAAAGAGACGAGGGGGGGCGAGGGGAGCGACCAGCATCTGGGGAGACCCTGTGATAATAAATGAACCTCTTTTGCTTGTACAAGTTTTGTCACCCTTAGTGCTTTTGCTTGTAGCGAAAAGAAGAAAGTTACCGTGTCAAATTGGAAGTGGCAGGAAAAGTTACCCAATTATTTGCAAAGGAGATTTTCCAGGGTTTCTTACTGAAGCAAAATTGAAGGGCATCTGTTCAGCTGCTTTCAGGAAAGTTTCCAGCAAATGATGCATTGTGAGATCCCACGCTGCCCTTTCGGGGAAGTCAACATTGCTGGCAGCCCAGAATCGCACGCCTGGTGCACAAACAGAATGGCTGAGCATAGGAGGCCCAGCCTGACATTGCGTTTGCCACGACACCAACTGCATCCTGCGCTCACACCTCTCTGATGGACGGCTGCCACCATCCCATGTCTCAAAGACCTGGAACACTAAATATGAAACTAAATATGACATAATAGGCATCACTGAAACCTGGTGGGATAAGTCCCACGATTGGAATGTAATAATGGGGGGATACAATCTATTTCAGAGAAACAGACCAGACAAGAAAGGAGGAGGAGTGGCGTTATATGTCAGGGATGTGTATACCTGTGAAGAGATCCAAGATTTAGATCCTCAAAGCCAAAGTGAGAGCACTTGGGTCAAAATTAAGGGAGAGAAGAATAACAGAGACCTCATTGTGGAAGTTTACTATAGATCCCCAAGCCAAACGGAGGACATAGATGATGCCTTCCTGGAACAGATGGCCAAGCATGCAAAAGGAAGGGAGATAGTAGTAATGGGGGACTTCAATTACCCGGATATTTGTTGGACGTCAAACTCAGCCAAGAGCATAAGGGCAAACAGATTCCTCACTGGCCTTGCAGACAACTTCATTGTCCAGAAAGTGGGAGAAGCAACAAGAGGAACAGCCATTTTAGATCTGGTCCTAACCAATGTTGATGACCTGGTTAGTGGGGTAGAAGTGGAAGGATCATTAGGCGCGAGTGATCATGCTCTTCTGAAGTTTTCTATACAGCGGAAAGGAGCAGCCAAGCATACTAGGACTCAATTTCTTGACTTTAAGAAAGCCGACTTCATAAAACTTAGGGAAGTGCTGGGTGAGATCCCATGGATAGTAATACTAAAAGGAAAGGGAGTTCATGATGGCTGGGAGTTTGTTAAGAGGGAGATAGTAAAAGCACAACGTCAGGCAATACCAATGAGACGGAAACATGGAAGGTGCCTAAAGAAGCCAGGGTGGCTATCTAAAGAACTTTTAACTGAGTTAAGATTAAAAAAGGATGTGTACAAAAAATGGAAAAGGGGGGAACCACCAAAGAGGAATTCAAACAAATAGCCAGCACGTGTAGACACAAAGTCAGAAAAGCTAAAGCACAGAATGAACTCAGGCTTGCTAGAGAGGTTAAAAGCAACAAAAAAGGCTTTTATGGGTATGTTCGTAGCAAAAGGAAGAACAAAGAAACAGTGGGGTCACTCAGAGGAGAAGATGGTGAAATGCAAACAGGGGACACAGAAAGGGCTGAACTCCTCAATGCCTTCTTTGCCTCAGTCTTCTCTGATAAAGAAAACAATGCCCGACCTGAAGAATTTGGAGCAAATGATTCAGCAAAGGAAACACAGCCCAGAATAACTGATAGTACAAGAATACTTGGCTAGTTTAGATGTATTCAAGTCTCCAGGGCCAGATGAACTGCATCCAAGAGTATTAAAAGAACTGGCAGATGTGATCTCAGAACCACTGGCAGTCATCTTTGAGAATTCCTGGAGAACAGGCGAAGTCCCGGCAGACTGGAGGAGGGCAAATGTTGTCCCTATTTTCTAAAAGGGGAAAAGAGAGGACCCAAATAATTACCGCCCATGGTCAGTCTGACATCAATACCAGGGAAGATTCTGGAGCAGATCATTAAGCAAACAGTCTGTGAGCACCTAGAAAGGAATGCTGTGATCACCAATAGTCAGCATGGATTTCTGAAAAATAAGTCATGTCAGACTAACCTGATCTCATTTTTTGACAGAATTACAAGCCTGGTAGATGAAGGGAACGCAGTGGATGTAGCCTACCTTGATTTCAGCAAGGCATTTGACAAGGTGTCCCATGATATTCTTGTAAAGAAGCTGGTAAAATGCGGTCTTGACTATGCTACCACTCAGTGGATTTGTAACTGGCTGACTGACCGAACCCAAAGGGTGCTCATCAGTGGTTCCTCTTCATCCTGGAGAAGAGTGACTAGTGGGGTGCCACAGGGTTCTGTCTTGGGCCCGGTCTTATTCAACATCTTTATCAACGACTTGGATGATG
This sequence comes from Podarcis vaucheri, assembly GCF_965113315.1. Classification (NCBI taxonomy): domain Eukaryota; kingdom Metazoa; phylum Chordata; class Lepidosauria; order Squamata; family Lacertidae; genus Podarcis; species Podarcis vaucheri. The sequence goes on from NC_138751.1 coordinate 57,484,090, forward strand.
GACTCAAGGGCATCCTGATCAAATTTGCAGATGACACCAAACTGGGAGGAGTGGCTAACACCCCAGAGGACAGGATCACACTTCAAAACGACCTTGACAGATTAGAGAACTGGGCAAAAACAAACAAGATGAATTTTAACAGGGAGAAATGTAAAGTATTGCACTTGGGCAAAAAAAATGAGAGGCACAAATACAAGATGGGTGACACCTGGCTTGAGAGCAGTACATGTGAAAAGGATCTAGGAGTCTTGGTTGACCACAAACTTGACATGAGCCAACAGTGTGACGCGGCAGCTAAAAAAGCCAATGCAATTCTGGGCTGCATCAATAGGAGTATAGGATCTAGATCAAGGGAAGTAATAGTGCCACTGTATTCTGCTCTGGTCAGACCTCACCTGGAGTACTGTGTCCAGTTCTGGGCACCACAATTCAAGAAGGACACTGACAAACTGGAACGTGTCCAGAGGAGGGCAACCAAAATGGTCAAAGGCCTGGAAACGATGCCTTATGAGGAACGGCTAAGGGAGCTGAGCATGTTTAGCCTGGAGAAGAGGAGGTTAAGGGGTGATATGATAGCCATGTTCAAATATATAAAAGGATGTCACATAGAGGAGGGAGAAAGGTTGTTTTCTACTGCTCCAGAGAAGCAGACACGGAGCAATGGATCCAAACTACAAGAAAGAAGATTCCACCTAAACATTAGGAAGAACTTCCTGACAGTAAGAGCTGTTTGACAGTGGAATTTGCTGCCAAGGAGTGTGGTGGAGTCTCCTACTTTGGAGGTCTTTAAGCAGAGGCTTGACAACCATATGTCAGGAGTGCTCTGATGGTGTTTCCTGCTTGGCAGGGGGTTGGACTCGATGGCCCTTGTGGTCTCTTCCAACTCTATGACTCCATGATTCTATGATTCTAACACAACCTGACCCTCCAGAGTCTAGCCCAAGAACAGGGGCCTATCCGGGCTTACCTCTACCATCTAATACAATGTGATATCCAGGAGGCTGATTTGCTCTCCATGGGGACATTGTGCATTAGGAAAATGCTGTGAAGCTGAAGGAACAGCCATCAATATTCCCGATTTCCACCTGCAAAGCCACAGGGCCTGAGGATTTAAGGCAGGCATTCTTACTTTCCTGCTCCCCCTCAGGGAATTCTCCCCCCCCCCCATGACTTCTCTGATCTTATTAGAGTTAGCAAATCATCAAAATGCTTCGAAATGAGGAAGACTGTGGGGCGCTGCGCAAGTGTTATTGCCTTTTGATTCCTGCCAGGGTGACATTTTGGCAGAGCTAGGCTGGGCTGATTGTTCTGATCTGCAGAGCCTGCCGGCTAATCCCCACTAGGCCTGGAGGAAAGCCCCAGCCCCAGAGCTCAGGGAGCCCCCACCCCCGAACGGGAGACCTTTCCTAATGCGCACTCTCAGCTCTTCTGAAGGCAACCGCTACCAATTTAAGCAGCTGTGAACTTTATGAATTTGGTACCTACAGCAAGGCCAAATTGGAAGATGTTCAGAGGCAAGGCGGAGAGTTCATAAGCCCTGCTGGATCAACATAATCCCAGGTGCAAGGTTGCGTTTTTCCTCCTCTGCCAATTAGCAGCATTTCTCCCTGGCCTTGTGCTTCCTTGCTCCTTTTTCATTAGAGTATCTTCTCTCTGGGAAATGTTAACTCTTCCAGGTTTCCCTGAAAGCTGCAGAAACAGAGCGCCCAGGAGCTTTGCAGGTATGCAGCTGAATGTGAGTCAACTTGGCTCTTTAGCTCCTGGGTGGTTCTCTAAACAGCTAAAGGAGAAGGAGGGGGAAAGCCTGCTAATGTCATAATGCCATTAAACAGTCTTTAGTGCAACCACTTTGGGAATGCTGTGCACAGTTCCAACTGTCTTCCCTCCCCTGGAAAAGGGTCAGGAAAGGGGATCCAGAGGAATGAGCGACTCCCCCCTGAGGAAAGGTTTCAGCATCTGAGACTTTTTTGTTTAGAGAAAAGGTGCATAATGGGTGACATGAAAGAAGCGCATGGAAAGTGGAGAGAGAAACATTCTTCTCCCTCATAACATTAGAACTTGACATCCAGTGAAGCTGAATGTTGAGAGATTCAGGACAGATAAAAGATAAAAGAAAGCACAGACTATGGAACTCCCTCCCCCAGGAAACAGGGATGGCCACCAACATGGGTGGCTCTAAAAGAGGATTGGACTAATTTGTGGAGGAGGAGGCGGCGAGTCATGGCTACCAGCCCTGGGGGCTGTGCTCTGTCTCCACGGTGGAAGCAGCAGTGCTAATCAATACCAGCTCTGGGGTCCCACTTGCAGGTTTCCTGGGATAAAAAAATTCACCGCTCTTGTTTGCTTCTGTTGAAATGCCAGGTGTCTTTATCTCCAACTGTGCCCCAATGGCCGCATTTGCACCATCCATTTAAAGCACTCTAAACAGTCATAGCTTCACCAAAAGAATTATGGGAAGTGTAGTTTATTAAGGGTGCAAAGAGATGTTTGGAGAGATCACTCTTCCCCTCCCAGAGCTACAATTCCCAGAGTTCCCCGAGAAGAAGGATCTAGTGTTAAAATGTTCTGGGAATCATAGTGAATGAAAAGGAATGCCTGTGTCGCTGCTCTGTGGTCCTCCCCTGGCCAGGGCTGGTTCTCCAAGTCACAACCAGAGGATCCACATCCCACCTCTGAGCGTCAGCAAACAGGCACTAAGGCCCAGCAGATCAGATGGGCAGAAAAGGCTGACCCTGCTATCCTGGCAGGCAGCACCCCAAGACCAAGGCAGGACCATGGCCCCCTGACTTGGAAAATCAACAGATAGGAGTGGTTGTGGGGGGTTTTTTTGGGGGGGAGGTTGCTTGATACATTTTTGTCCTTGTTTTGCTTGAAAAAATTAAAATGAAAACCCAATACTTCTGGAGGGGGGCAAGAAAAGATTTGTAATGCACCAGGAAGCCGTTGATTTCTTTGAGCTGTTGTGAATTTTCTCCTGGGCAGATGCTGTTCTGCATAAGTTTTCTGTGCCATGTTTCAGGCTCAAAAGATAAATGTTGCAGATATGGAAACAATGGAGGTAATTTACACATGAGGAGCAGAGGGTGTCACGTGCTGATTTCTCCTCCTGCTTTCCACAAGTTCAGTGCCAGGTGACCAGACATGAGGCATGGCAGCTGTAACCCTGCATCACAGAGCTGAGGGAAGAAAACTCCAAAAGGATTGTGGCCAAAGGTGATTTTGGAGTGAGCGTCTGGGGCTCTGCTGCAAAAGTGCTCAGGCAGAATATTGAAGGACATCCAGGAAACGATAAAGATTTTAAATGTTTTAGGTCAGTGGTTCTTTTGGGCCCCTGCCCTCTTGGCTCCGCAGTGCCTCCTTCGCTACTCTGTGAAAAGCATTATTTAGAAGAGCAGTTTGCACAGCCCACCAAGGAAGGTAGTAACACAATAAATTCAAAGCGGTGACTAAATCCCCACCCCCACCAACAGTCCTCTTGCTTCCAAGTGTCTTAAGAACACCCAGTTACTGCTCCTCAGCAGGTAAGTGTGGCAAACAGGTAGCAGTTTAGATGATTCTTCTTCTTCTTCTTCTTCTTCCACCCTTCATCTGAAGATCGGAGAGTGGTTTCAAATCTTAACACATACCAAAATGCATTCAATCTACCAAAAGAGCAGTCCAGACCCTCATATAACATGAAGCAAATGCATTGGCATCATCCGACTCTGCTTAGAAACCTCCAAGGAAGGAGAACCCGCCACCTTCCAAAGGAGACCGTTCCACCGTCAAATGGCTCTTACTGCCAGAAGGTTCTTCCTGATGCCTCAGAACACAGCTCCTTGGGCTCCACACTTGCCTCTGCCTCTTTGCTCCTCACCTGTCTGCTCTGATGCCTCTCCTCTCCTCCATATGCCCGATCTGCAGATCGAAGTTGTTGAGTGGACATACGTGAGGGAAGGCGATCTCACAGGGAAACTGGTCCCAAGTTCTTAAAGGGCTTTCCATATTCACAGTAACACCTGGAACCTGGTCTCACTCCTGTTAGCAGTTGTGCCAAGATCACTCTGAGTTGCACAACTTTATTCTCAGGGATAAAATAGTGGGGGGGGGAGCCGTGTGCGCCCCCCTTGAGCTCCTTGGAAGAAAAGGTGGGGCATAAAGGCACTAAATAAGTAACAAAATCATCAGGGAAATCAGGTGACCTCTCTGTGAGCAAGGCCCTCTCTCCTGCCCCTCGTTCCCTGTAAACATCAAAGGGCACAGCGAGAGAATCAATTTTCCTTAGGAGCCATTTGGTATTATAATGATTTTTACATTCATATAATTACCCACTCTCCCAACTCACAGCTTCTGCTGAGTCGGGTGGAAATTCCTTGCATCTCATTGATGGAGATGGGCTCCCATTTACTCCCCCCACCCCCAGTTTTTTGCACGCACTCATTAAGTGGTTTCCTAGACCATATTAAAAGGCACCCCCAGCCCTCCTCCTCCTCTGCCAGAAGTGGGGGGGGGGGAGGAAGAAGAGTTGCATATTAAAGAACTGTTTGTCACCAGCTCCTGAAACATGCAGCCTTTTTATCATTACATTTCAATATCGCTGCAATATCGCTGCAATATCAATTATTCAATTTTTGCCATGGAAGGAAGCAACGCTGGGGCCTGTGCAACGCCTCAGCTGTAACAATCTCGCCCTTTCTGAAAGGATTTTAAATTCATAAGGGATCCATTTGAGTTCCATTAACTTGTACTTTTGGCTTTCGGATGGGGTGGGGGAAGGGAACTGATTCAAACAACTTTCCATTTCATTCTTGGAGACAATTTGCATGGGGAAATTGCAGGAAGAAACTTCCTGTTTGATTTGATGTTTTCAGCACTTTTGCTCGCTGCTGTGAGTGTGCGGGTGAACATTATTACAACTCTCAGAGTCTTCTCCAAAACACCTGCAAGGGTTAAGCCTCTTCCTAACCCTGCAGTTGAAATTCTGTATTGGTTGAGCCTTTCCCCCAAAACAGCTGCTGATTTCTGAAACTTCTTTTTTTAAAAAAAAAACAACCCACACACTGAAATCAGATATACTTTGCATTGAAGGGCCTTGTAATAAGCAGGTGGCTGACTCACCGGGAATCTGGCGTGGGTGGGGTCCTGCTGGATCAGGCCACGGGGGGACCGGCTAGTCCACTATCCTGTTCTCTCAGAGGCTAACCTGCGGGAAGTCCGCAAGCATCTCCCCTCCTGCTCTTTTCAGGATCTGGTCTTGAGGTGGAGCTTGACTTCTGCCCTTCTTCCGTTCATCCCTCCTGGACCATGGCTCACTGGCAGCGCACCTGATTCCCACACAGTTGGTCCCGGGTTCAATCCCCAATGGCATCCCCTTTGGATCTCTGGTACTCAGAGGCATAACGGAGGAAACGCAGAGCACTGAGGAGGAGTCTCCTGTCCTCTCTCTCCTCACAACTCACAAACTTCCAGTGAAGCTGACTGTGTGAAGAGTCAGGATAGAGAAAAGAGAGTCCTTCTTCACACTGTGGAGGGAATCGGCAGAAATCCCTCCCACAAGAGGCAGTGATGGTTTTACAGCAGGATGGGACAAAGTCATAGAGGATTAAGGCCCCCCATGGCTGCTGGCCTGGATGGCTGGGCTCTGTCTCCAAAGGCAGCGATGTTTCTGAATGCCAGTTGCCGGAAACTACAGGAGGAGAGAGTTACTCTTGCACCTGGGTCTTGCTTGCGGGCTTCCCATGGGGCATCTGGTTGGCTGCTGTGAAAACAGGAGGCTGGACTAAGATGGGCCATTGGCCTGATCCAGCAAGCTCACCTTAAGTTCTTATCTCCAATCAGGGCTTTCAAGGGCTCTCACCTGAGACCTCAGAGAGATGCTGCCAGTCAGTGTCAGCAGTGCTGAGGTAGGTGGGCCAATGGTCTGCCTCGGTACAAGGCAGCTTCCTGTGCCCCAGAGCCTTCTAGATTTCATTTCAGTGCTAAGCCTGCCATGTCATCCATCTATGCCCAAAGCAACCCCGCCCCCGCCTTCCACTGCACATTGGCAGGCTCCCCACCCCAGCGCAGATGGCGGTGTCACCATGGTTCAGGTTCGCCATGGTGCATCTGGCATTTCCCTCTGCAAATTGATGGATTGGGCTGGCCCAGCTACCTGCTCCCCCGTCCACAAGATTGATGGAAGGTGGGGACCGGATCCAGAGACGAGAGGCAAAGTTCAGCCTTGCCAATCACTTCTCCCTAATGAAGAATCAATTGGGAACATGCAGGGGCCAGAGGGGGCCAGAAGCGGCCGATCCCCAAGCCGGTCTCGCTCCAGCCCCACTTGCCCTTTCCACATCTCACTCATGTGACATTCCCAAGGACGTTGTCCCTGACCGGCTTACCGGCATGGTTAGGATTTTCCATTTGGGAGCTTCTCGCAGGCTGAGGGAGATCAGTCAATCTGCCATTTGAACCCTTTACACCCCAGCTTGTTCCCTGAGATCACCAACAGGAGCACCGTTGCCTGAGGTGGCAAGGCTTGTTTGACAACAATGAGAACCTGATTCTTTCGTGTCATTGGTCCAGTCCTGGGGAACTCTTTGCCACTAGAGGTTCAGCAGGTGCCTTCTGTGCCAACTTCTAAATGCCTGCTGAAAACTTTTCTATTCCACCAGGCAGATAATAATAATAATAATAATAACAACAATAATAATAATAATAATTTATTTATACCTCACCCATCTGGCTGGGTTTCCCCAGCCACTCTAGGCAGTTTCCAACAAAATATTAAAATACAATAATTCATCAAACATTAAAAACTTCCCTAAACAGGGCTGTCTTCAGATGTCTTCTAAAAGTCAGATAGTTGTTTGACATCTGGTGGGAGGGCATTCCACAGGGCGGGTGCCACTACCGAGAAGGCCCTCTGCCTGGTTCTCTGTAACTTGGCTTCTGGCAGTGAGGGAGCCACCAAAAGGCCCTCGGCGCTGGACCTCAGTGTCCAGGCAGAATGATGGGGGTGGAGACGCTCCATCAGGTTTACTGGGCTGAGGCTTTCAAGGACATCACCAACACTTTGAATTGTGCCCGAAAATGTACTGGGAGCCAATGTAGGTCTTTCAAGACCGGTGTTATGTTGTCTCGGCAGCTGCCCCCAGTCACCAGTCTAGCTGCCGCATTCTGGATTAGCTGTAGAAATTAAGAATTATGCAGGCAGTTAAGAACAACATCCTTCCACAATGCTTAATTGACATCTGTTTTTAACTTTTAAGAAACATTTTTATGTATTTATTACTGTAAACTGCTTATATATCTATATCTATGTGAGATATATCTATATCTATATCTATCAACCAACCAACCAATAACATTTTTACCCCACCAGTAACCCACAGTTCTCAGGATTTTAAAACAACAACACCACACTGTAAATAAATAAGAGCAGGCAAAGGTGTGAAGTTTAAATTGTCAACTTAAAACCTGGAGGCAAACACACACACTGTATATGGGGAAAGGAATGGTCTGAATGAATGAATGACAAGTCATCCAATGCCATAGCTGTCAACTTTTCCCTTTTCTTGTGAGGAATCCTATTCAGAATAAGGGAATTTCCCTTTAAAAAAGGGAAATGTTGACAGCTGTGTCAATGCCCTTGAGCAGCCATCTTCAGTTTGTTCCAAAAAACATAAACTGACCACCTTTGCTGATCAGCAAACAATCAGGTTCAAAAACGATCACTCAATTGTGGACCAGAGAATTTCTCTGAGACTCCTGTCCCAAGCTGGTCCCCTCCTGAGGGAACAGGGCAGCACGTGGATGTTTCTTGTCCTTGTCCTGCGCTGAATGATCAGGAGGGAAGTGGCTGTGATGCATTTGCTTCAGACCGAGGTTGGCTCTTAGATAGTTTCTCTTCCACCTTTTTTGTCTTGTTCATAACTGATTTTAATTGCTTTAAACTAGCAGTTCCAAAATATTTTTTGGCCACTGCCCCCTTGTCTCTACAGGCTCGTTCCCAGTGCCCGCCTATATGCCCTATAAAAAGCATTATTCAGAATCATGATTTGCACAACCCACTAAGGAAAATAACATAATAAAATTCAAAACAGTAGCAATTAATTGAACATTTATTCACAACACAGTTAAAGCTATTTAAATAATTGAAGAAAACTGATGAACTTGATCCAGCGATACCACCTTTTCAGAGGTGACAGTCATTTGCCCCCCCCCCCAGCCCTCCTTGCCTCTTAGTGCCCCTGCTCACTTTGGGAACCACTGTTTTAAACTTTGGATTATATTTCTTGGTACTTTTAAATAAGTTGTAAACCTCCTAAAGGGCCCAACCATATATATGCTACATGGGTAGCATATAACTCCAATCAGTGGATAAATGAATGCCTATCATGGGGCCATCCGTCTGCCATGGAGGATCTTTCTCCTGCAGCCTGCGGAGGAGAGTCTGTGCGTCACTTCCGTGGAGAGTTAAGGGCGAAACTTCATGCAGTGAGGTTGCAAATCCCCTCTCTCTCTCTCTCTCTCTCTCTCTCTCTCTCTCGCCCGCCCTCTCTCTCATTTGTGCTCATTCTTCCCTACCTAGTTTACTGCCAATGACACTCAGATAAATAGCCTCTGTCAGCCATCCCTGGTCTGCGCAAAGAGAAGGTGTCACAGTGATTTATGACACTATCTTGGGAAGGCCTTCCCCACACACTGTGGGCAAGCAAGCATCCCACCTCTGTGCACAAAAATATCGGCCTCTTTCTCCCTCCCTCCCCGGCACTGACCCAAGGGACCCAAGGGAGGATTTTTGCCCTCTGGAGGATGCACAATGGTGGATAGTCTGGTCTAGATCTCTGGCCTCAGGATTTGTGCTCAAGAAACCCCCGTCAACAATGAAGAAGGCAAATTCCATGCTGGGGATCATCCGGAGAGGAACCGAAAATAAAACTGCCAATATTATCATACAAAACCATGGCGTGACCACATTTGTGTACATTTCTGGTCACCTCACTTTAAAACGGAGATTGCAGAGTTGAAAAAGGTTCAGAAAAGGGCAGCCGAAATGATTCTGGGTAGGAGCAGCTCTGCTAGGAGGAAAGTTCCTTTGGGACTTTTTAGCTTAGAGAAAAGGTGAGGGTGAGGCCACAGGACAGAAGTGTATGAAATGAAGCCTGGCAAGTGGAGAGAGGACAGCTTTTCCTCACTTCCTCAAATCCCCAGTTCACTGGATGGGATCTTTAGCCAGTCCCAGTCACTTAGCCTGGCCTCCCGCCCAGGTTTTGAGAGGACGAATGGGGAAGAGGAGAACCAAGCACACCACCTTCAGCTCATTGGAAGAAAAGGTGGTAGATAGACATGCAATGAATGACTCAATAAATAAAACACCCTCCCCTTTATGTATGGCTCTTAAAGGCACAGGGGCGCAGGTGCCCTTGCCGAAACCTTCTCCCCCTCCCTCTCCCACCCCTGCCAAGCCCAGTTTGAAATCAGAACAGCAGGAGCCAAGACAAATCAACAAGAGCAATATTTTTGTTTTCTTCTCCCAGATTCAGATTTGCAGGCATGCAACTGATTTTGCTCATTCCCACTGACATTATTCTTATTCCTGTTATTATTTTGCCTGGCACAGGTATGATTAACACATCAAAAGGCTGCTTTGCTTTGCTTAACAATATTGTATGCCTAACTGCTTCATTAATTGAATCATTGCAGTGTTTGCTTGTGAGGGCTGCTTTCTTTCCTCATAACAAATCTATTTTCGTTGTGACTTGATTTTAATGCCCTTTCCCTTCCCTTCCCTTCCCTTCTCTCCCCCCCCCCTTGGAATTTCTCCATTGTCCAATAAAGAGAGTTTGAAATGCATCCGTTGCTGTGATTTGTTCGTTGCCACTGGATTTATACAAGGTTACTCCATGAAGATCATCAGGAGATCAGGGAGCCAGGGTGGCCTAGTGGTTAGAGTGTTGGACTGGGACCTGGGAGAGACCAGGGTTTGACTCCCCCACTCAGCCATGAAGCTCCCTGGGTGACCTTGGGCCAGTCGCTGCCTCTCAGCCTCCCCTCCCTCACAGGGTTGTTGTGGGGATTAAATGATGAGCAAGAGAAGAACCATGTACTCCACCTTGAGCTCCTTGGGGGGAAAGTTGGAACAGAGATGCAATAAAGGACACATCCTGGAAGGCGGAGGTGGTGCATCATCCTTCCCCACAGTAGTGCAATGGGCCAAGCTTGGAGAAGTGCTCACAGAAGCCATGGGGTAATCATGGGAAGGGATCCCGCTAGAATCCAGAGATTCTTCAACCTCCACCTCAGATTGAAAGGTGTTGTCATGTCCTGTGTGATATTGATGTGGGTCTTCAAATCACAGAATGCAGAAGTGGAAGGGATCCCCAAGGGTCATGTAGCCCAACCTGCTGCAATGCAGGAATCACAGGTAAAGGAATGGGGACCCCAGTGCTGGTCAGGTTCTTCTCCCTTATCTACTGTTCCACTGCCAGAACAGTTTTGCTGCTTTTATTTTTCTTCATGATCCGCTCTCATGTTATTTGGGAAATGCAACCTCTGTACTGTTTCTATGTTTTGTAATTTTGATTATTATTTTTTGTTTGCACTCTCCATTTTACATTACTAAAAAAACTTCATTAAGGCACACAAACAACAACAGGAGAGGTCAGGGTGTAAACCTGGGCAATACCTGAGGGCCCAACTACCCCTTCCTAAAGACAGAAAGATAGTGTCTGGAGCTAGCTATTCCTAACTTTGTTTAAACACCAAGATGCAGGTGATGAGGGTGAGATCACCGGGAGTCCTGCTGTCTTGCTTTGGAGCTCTCCCAGGTGCTGAAAGCTTCTGCTCCCTGGACCCTCCCTCCTGGTGGCTCAGTCCTTCCCACTCCAGGCCCTGCCTGGCTCTGCTCAGCCCCCTCAGGCTCACAGGCTCACCTGGTCAGGACAAAGTAGGACTCGGTCATATGACTTTATTTCACTTCCTAGCTTGGTTTGGAAAATCTCCCTCCTTCCCAAATAAATGCCGTCTGTCAGGGTAATGGACTGTGGCTGTCCCACCCGACATGTCGAACTGCAGACATGATGTATGGAACCTTCTTATTTGATACATTAGCTACAGTCCTGATAGAGATTTACCGGGTGAGGTGTGCTCTCAAGCACAGGCCTCGGCTGCAAGAGTCAAGCAGGCTTTGCCCAGGTTTGCCCACTTTCCCAATCATTAGCAGATGCACAGCTAATCCCCTCCTCTTATTCCTGCCTCACTCCCAACCTCCCCTCCCTGCAAAGCATTTTTCGCCATTGTTTTTGTATTTGCATTTTTTGTAGCTGTTATCTTATTGCAGTATGAAAATCTTACTAAAAAAAAGGAGCTTGTAAAATTATGCCTCACGTGGAGAAAACGGAGAGAGAAAAGTTTATATCTCTCTCTTAGAAGACTAGAAGTCATGGACATCCTCTGGCACTGGAAATTCAGAACAGAAGTCCTTCTTCATGCGTCTCTATGGACCCCCCCCCCCCCGCAGGAGAAAGTGACGGCCACCCACTTGGATGACTATAAAAGAGGCTCAGACCAATTCCTGGAGGAGGAGAGGGCTATTGATGGCTTCCAGCCAGGATGACTCTGCTTTGCCTCCAGAGGCAGCAGGGCTTCTGAATGCCAGTGGCTGGAAGCCGCAGGAGGAGCGCGTTGCTCTTGTGGTCGGATGCTGCTTGGCAGGTTTCCCACAGTCATCTGGTTGGCCACTGTGGAAACAGGATGCTGGACTAGATGAGCTATTGGCCGGATCCAGTGGCTTTCTGTATGTTCTGGTGGGCCTGAAGTTCCCAACCTTTGGTTTCAGGGCTCAGGAGTGTCAGAGAAAGGGGTCCTGCGGTGGGAGACAGGGATGGCTGCTCAGAGGAGCCCAGGCCACCTGGTGCAGCTTCCAGCAAGCCTCTCTTCCTTTCCCCTCCTGCCACAAGGCTTGATAAAAGGAATTCAGCAAAGCTGTTTGATCTGAAGCATCTCTCCTCCTACCTCACATCAGTTTAGAAACTCTCCCTTTTGAACATTTTAAATATGACAAGCATCTATCCTTGATGGTAAACATTCCCCAGTGCTTTAATTTATTAATTATTTAGAAATTGTCACACACTTTGCTCTCTCTTAATTGATCACCCCTCCTGCTTACAGGCTGCGGAAGATAACAGGGAATTAATCTGTGATCCGTCTGGAGAGGTGAAGATCATGAAACACCAGCTGAAACTGGTCCTGCTTCTGCTGGAGCCTTGTTTATTCATGTAATTTCTTCATTTTACTGTTTTGGAAGGAAGAAACAAGCTGGAAAGAAGGGAGGCTGAAGGAAGACAACCGCAGAGAAAAATGTTCTCCATTAAGGGTTGGACTGGGTAACCCTTTGGGTCCCTTCCAACTCTACAGTTCCAGGATTCTATCTAAGAGCTGCCTTTGAGACGGGCACAACTGAGCTCTGCTCCCCTCTGTCGGCATTTGTGACCCTCAAGCCAAGGAGATAAGATACAACTTTAGAAGACATCTGAGGGAAGCCCTGGATAGGGAAGTTTTTTAATATTTTAAAAAGTTTTAATATATGCTGGAAGCCGCCCATAGTGGATGGAGCAACCCAGTCATATGGGTGGGATAATAGTAGTAGTAGTAGTAGTAGTAGTAGTAGTAGTAGTAATATCCCTGTTTTCATCAGAGAAATGTTGGAGGGTATGCAAATGCATTTGTCGTGCCAAATGAAGTCTCTGGAGAAAGCAGCCATCCTGGGGTGGGTCATGGGGAGAGGGGTTGTGGTCAAGCAACTGCAAACTGGCATTCGTGGCAAAAGATCGTCCTGAATGTCCAGAGGTACGGTTTGGAGGACCAGGGCTACGGCAGACTTCCCTCTGACCTTTCCTGGACGCCCAGAGCCCCATAACTCCCTAGTCAGTGGCTCTTAGCATCTCACGGAGAACTCCTGGCATAAGCTCCATGGACCAGAGCTTCCGGGCGGATTCCTGCACTCCAAGGACACAGCACCGGAAAATGAGAGTTTTACACAGCCAGCCAAATGGAGAGTTATACCTTCAGTGTGGGAATAAACAGCACCAGGAGCAGATGAGCTCTGAAATGAAGCCAGGTTCTATTTACATGCAAATGTCTTTATTAATCAAGGATGAGTGGAAGGGGTGATGAGGCCAAGCAGAAGGGGGTCAGCTTGCCCTTTGCCCACAAGCAGCGCCGGCTTTTTATTTGCCTGAAAACCCCCTTCTTTGGGGAAACCCAAAATTCAAAGCAACAATTTGTTAATTGGCACATTCTGCATGGTAATAGAGCAGGGATAAAATGCTCACCAATTTTGAGATGGGTGAAACAGCTGAGAAATGGCCCACAGCAACTTGGCATAGTGGTGGGCTTGCAGCAAGGATGCTGCTGCTGTGGTCTGTGGGGACAGATCCTGCGACAGATCTGGCATCATTTGCCTGCCTGCTTGCTCCCGACCTAGTCCTATGGAGCTCTTGCATGCCACCCTAATCTCTCTCTTTTTTAAAGATTTTTTTTTAATTGATTTTCTTTTCTCATAACAAATATTCAATATCATCACTTAGCATTCATTTTCTAGTTTCCCCCCTCCCTGTTGACTTCCCCCAACTTCCATTTCTGGTTTGTTACACCAAACGTTACATTCTGCTGTTTATACACAATGTTCTGTCCCCTGCCCCCCTAATCGCAAGGGTTCCAGGTGCTCCCCCAGGGTTCATGTTTCCTTTGGAATGAGGCACACAGGTGGCTTATTTACACCTATCCTTGAATCGTGGACTGGGAAGGGTCATCAAGGGTCATCTAGCCCACCCCCCTGCAACGCAGGAATCTCAGCTCAAGCATCCAGGACAACCTGAGCCTACAATGGAGAGGTTCAAAATGTGAACACCCCAAACGGTCTTGTTCCTCCCACATTGCTGGAAATGTTGGACCCCCCCCCCATAGGCAATTCCTCGCTCTGGCACTGGGGGCTACTCAACACCTGCTCTCCCCCCAAAAAGCTGCTATTTGATATAGAATTGTTCAGCTGGAAGGGACACCAAGGGACCATCAAGTCCAACCCCCTGCAATTCAGTTAGAACCCCCAAGGAAGGACCATCCAACCACTGTTGGAAAACCTCCAAGGAAGGAGAGTCCAGCACCTTCTGAGGGAGTCTGTTCCACCATCAAACAGCTCTTGCCCACAGAAAGTTCTGCCTCATGTTCAGTTGAAATCTCCTTTCTTACATTGGTTCAGGTCCTACCCTCTAGAACAGGAAAAAAACAACAAGCTGGCTCCTTCTTCCACATATATTTGTAGCAAGCCCCCCCCCCCCATCCTTGCTTTTTTGTAAGGACAGGAAAGTTGGCCTGGGATTAAGGAATGCAGTGGACTTTTGGTTTGGCCCCAAAGCTCTGGCCCTGAGGAGGCTGGAGCTGAGCTGTGAGTGGCTGCCTTCATCCCCGGAAAAAAGAGCTCCTCTTTGGATTCCCCCCTCTTTTTTCCTCCTCCTCCTTCCCAATTAGAATGCAGCTGCGGCAGGAGCCAGGGTCAGGCTTGAGATCAATGTGCCCCCCCCTCCTGGGGTGAAATGTTAACAGCCAATTAACCTTCAAGGGATAAGTTTGCAGCAAAGTTGTCTGGCTCCATCCACCTGCAGAGTGCAAAGGACGATCTGTTTTTGCAGGCCCTGGAAACAGGCAGGCAGGCAGACACCCATCCTTGGGGTGGGGGAGAGAGAAAGAAGCCTCACCTGGGCTCTCTTCGTTTATTATGGCCACAGCCAGTTTTAAATTGTAAGCTCCTTGCAGAGAGGGAACTCTCTGTCTCTGTCTCTCTTTCTCTTTGCTAAGAAATGTATTGTATGTCAATGGGGTTGTATTATTTCATACTTACTAGCCATTATTCATAATTAATTAATAGTGATTGAAAATATTTGGCAGTGCAATCCTTGGGAGAGGCAGTGTACCACCTTGAGCTCCTAAAAGGGAAAGGTGGTGTACTATAAGGTAAAGGGACCCCTGACCGTTAGGTCCAATTGTGACCAACTCTGGGGTTGCGGCGCTCATCTCGCTTTATTGGCCAAGGGAGCCGGTGTACAGCTCCCTACAGATCATGTAGCCAGCATGACGAAGCCACTTCTGGCGAGCCAGAGCAGCACACGGAAACACCGTTTACCTTCCCGCCAGAGCGGTACCTATTCATCTACTTGCACTTTGACGTGCTTTTGAACTGCTAGGTTGGCAGGAGCAGGGACCGAGCAACAGGAGCTCAACCCGTCGTGGGGATTTGAACTGCCAACCTTCTGATCGGCAAGTCCTAGGCTCTGTGGTTTAACCCACAACGCCACCCGCATCCCCCGTGTACTATAACGATGTGATAAATAAAAAAATTAAATAAATTATCTTCAATGTGACAGGCCTTGAATTATTGAAGATAGCTCCCGTATCTCCTCTCAGTCTCTTCTCCAGGCTAAACATACCCACCTCCTTCAACCATTCCTCCTAAGGCTTGGTTTCCAGACCCTTGATCATCTTGCTTGCCCTCCTCTGCACTCGTTCCAGCTTGTCAACATCCAATAATAATAATAATAATAATAATAATAATAATAATAATAATTATTATTATTATTATTTATACCCCGCCCATCTGGCTGAGTTTCCCCAGCCACTCTGGGCGGCTCCCAATCAGTGTTAAAAACAGTACAGTGTTACATATTAAAAACTTCCCTGAACAGGGCTGCCTTAAGATGTCTTCTGAATGTCAGGTAATTATTTATCTCTTTGACATCTGATGGGAGGGCGTTCCACAGGGCGGGCGCCACTACCAAGAAGGCCCTCTGTCTGGTTCCCTGTAGCCTCACTTCTCGCAATGAGGGAACCGCCAGAAGGCCCTTGGCGCTGGATCTCAGTGTCCGGGCTGAACGATAGGGGTGGAGACGCTCCTTCAGGTATACAGGACCGAGGCCGTTTAGGGCTTTAAAGGTCAGCACCAACACTTTGAATCGTGCTCGGAAATGTACTGAGAGCCAATGCAGATCTCTCAGAACTGGTGTTATGTGGTCCCGGTGGCCACTCCCAGTCACCAGTCTAGCTGCCACATTCTGGATTAATTGCAGTTTCCGGGTCACCTTCAAAGGTAGCCCAACTTCCAGAACACTCAGAAAACTGGGTCTTCCCAATAGGATGCCTGGTGCAGACTAATGACTTCTTAAAAATCACTGCAACCCCCCCTCCCCGCCCACATGACCTGGGTTGCTGTGCGTAAGAGAAACCTGGTGGGCAAGCAGCGGCAAGGACAGGCCCATCTGCTTCATCCAACCAGGTCTCTGTCACGCATGCCAGGTCAAATCCTCCATCCACAATCAGGTCGTGGATGGCAGTGGTTTTATTCATCATTGACCTGGCATTGCACAGCAACACTTTCAGGTCATGTGGGTTTCCCTTGCTGATTACTGTATCCTTCCGGTCAGGACCAGACCTGGAGGCAGGGATAGTCCTCAAACAACGACTAAACCTGCCTCCTCGGTAATGACATGGTCTGGTCTTAGCGTAACTCCTCCTCCTGCCCGTGATCACTGAGATCGGGTGTCCCAATACATCCCCCCCTATGGAACCTGCCCCACCCAATCTATTGGCTGAGGCCCACTCCCAGGCAGCCATGACCCTTCCCCTTAAAAAGCAAAATACAAACTATATAATAATTTAACAGAATAATAATAATAATAATAATAATAATAATAATAATAATAATAACAACAAAACAAAACAAAACAAAACAAAACAAAGCAAGAAACAATAGCGCTGACTAAATGCTTATCCCACCCCAAGCAAAAATAAAATAATGAAATAACAACCACCATTTAAGGTGCTGCAAATTAAAAGCAATTAAAACATTTAAAACCATTTTGTCCATTGCTGCCGGTAGCTGCTCGGGCCTCTAAACTGTAGTGGTAGTGCAGGCCCCGCCCCCTAGGCCGGATGGAGTTGGCAGGAGAGGGAGCGGTCTTCCCAGCACTCGCACAAGCAGCAACTGCAGCCGTGGTGCCCAGAATTGGACACACTATTCCAGGTGTGGGCTGACCAAGGGAGAAGAAAGTGTAGCTGGATCTAGACACGTCAAACAAGTGATTCAGTTAAATGCATTGTACAGTGGTACCTCGGGTTACATATGCTTCAGGTTACATACGCTTCAGGTTACAGACTCCGCTAACCCAGAAATAGTACCTCGGGTTAAGAACTTTGCTTCAGGATGAGAACAGAAATCGTGCTCTGGCAGCGTGGCGGCAGTGGGAGGCCCCATTAGCTAAAGTGGTGCTTCATGTTAAGAACAGTTTCAGGTTAAGAATGGACCTCCGGAACGAATTAAGTACTTAACGCATATAGGGAAACCCAGTTGGGAAAGATGGGACTCCACAGCGCCATCTGGTGCCACAGTGCTATATTGCATATACAACGCATATACAATGCTTTTTCTTTACCAATCAATCAATAGTCCTGGGACTATTGCTTCCCTTGTTCTGGACACTATACTTCTGTTGATGCAGCCTGGAATAGCATATGCTTTTTCTTTTTGTTGCTGCTACTGCATCAATGTGTTGACTCATATTAAGCTTGTGGTCCACTAAGACTCCTGGATCCTTTTCACATGTACTGCTAGTAAGTCATCTTACATTTGTGCATCTGGTTCTTCCTGCCTAAGTGCAGAATCTTACATTTCTCCCTATTGAAATTCATTTTGTTAGCTTGTGCCCAGTTCTCCTATCCATTAAGGTCATTTTGAATTCTGATTCTGTCTTCTGCGGCATTAGCTCTCCCTCCCAGTTTGGTGTCATCGGCAAATTGGATGAGCATCCCCTCAATTCCTTCATCCAAGTCATTTATAAAGACATTGAGCAACAACAGTCCCAGGACAGAACCCTGCGGCACCCCACTTGTCACTAATTTCCAGGATGACGAGGAACCCTTAATTAGTACTCTTTGGATTAAGTCAATCAACCAGCTACAAATCCACCTAACAGTTACCTCATTCAACTCACATTTTACCAGCTTCCTCACAAGAATATCATGGGAGACCTTGTCAAAAGCCTTACTGAAATCAAGATACACTATGTCCACAGCATTCCTCTGATCCACCAAGCCTGTAACTCCATTAAAAAAAGAAATGAGATTTGTCTGACATGACTTGTTTTGAGAAACTCATGCTGGGTCGAGATAATAACAAAAATCTTACTCCAAAATTTGGAGATGCGTTCATTTCATGGTGGTTAAGAAATGAGCCTTTGCTTCTATAACCCAATGCTCAATTCACATGGGAACACTTTCTGTCTCCTCTCCCCATTCCAAGGAACACACACACATTAATCTCTGAGAATTTTGAAGTGTGAGACATGGACTCTCTTGAGACTTGTGACAGAAGGTTGTCTTTAGGAAGCAGACAGAGATGAAGAAGAGTGTGCAGGGAGGTTATTTTTAACACTGTGTTGCATTCCTACTCACCACCCACTTTCTCCTCCTTTGCAATGCTTTATTGACAAGAAGGAATGCATTGCAAGGACTGAAATTCTCCACCTCAAGTTCCTCTAACTCAGGTGAGTCAACTGGTCTGGGTTCCAGCCTCTGGGTTAAATGATTGCAATGTTTTACACATGGGCAGCCTTTGAAGGCAGTTTGGTGCAGAATTCGCCGGCCAGGTCGCTCCCTGGGCAGGATGGTCTGAGTGCACACCACCAATTAGTGTCGACAGGATTGTAGCCCAAACAAGGATATGCTGAGAAAGAAACGGGAGGGATATCAGAGGTTTGTGCAAGTACAAAAAACGTTTTACAAAAATTTAAGGGGGGGTATCTAAAACAGTCTCAGTGAGGACTGAGGATGCTGATTAGGCATGGCATGCAGAGTGATAGAGAGAGAAAAACAGAAGAAGGGGCAGTGGCAGGAGAAAGAGAAGAGTGGAATGATCTGCTTTGAGAAAATAGAATCATAGAATTGTAGAGCTGGAAGGGTTCCCAAGGGTCATCTAGTCCAACCCTGTGACTGCAGGAATCACAGCTGAAGAATCCCTGACAAGTGGCCATCCAACCTCTATTTTACAACCTCCACCACCTTCTGAGGGAGTCCATTCACTGTCAAATTACTCTTGCCACCAGTAAATACTTCCTAAGGATGCCGGGGGCAGCGGAGTCACAGTGTTGAAACAACACCAACTGATCAGACACAAAGCATAGAATCACAGAATCATACAGCTGGAAGGACCCCGGGGTCATGCAGGCCAAGCCCCGGCAATGCAGGAATCCACGACAGTTGGCCATCCAACCTCTGCTTAGAAACCTCCAAGGAGGGAGAGTCCATCACCTCCTGAGGGAGACTGTTCCACTCTCAAACAGCTCTTACTGTCAGAAAGTTACCGGTATTCCTGATGTTTAGTCGGATTCTCCTTTCCTGTAACTTGAAGTGATTGGTTCAATGAGTTTAAGATATAGCAATAAATAAATGATTCAGTAGCTCCACTGAACAAGGCAACAGTCTCAGCCTCCCAACACTACAGTTCTGTGAATGGACTCTCCTTCCTTGGAGGTTTTGAAGAAGAGGTTGGGTGGCCATCTGCCAGGAATTCTTGAGCTGTGATCCCTGTATTGCAGGGGGTTGGACTAGATGACCCCCATGAGTCCCTTCCAACTCTACAATGCTAAGGCTGTAAGATACTTGGCTGCTGCAGCCATTGACACTATAGGAATGAAGCTGTTTCTCCCATCCACTCTCCTCTCCAGCATCCCGGCCACCCATGTCCTTTGCAAACATGTGGCTTTGTCGTTCCCGAGTCCTCGTCTCCTATTGTCAGGGCATTGCGAGTACCGACAACAAGGCAGGGTGTGACTCCTCTGAGCCCCCACTGGTGTCACTCCCAATCTGCCACCGCAAATCAAGCGCTCTTGACGTGCCTGCCACAGCCCTTTCTTCTCATATCACTCATGCCATTTCCACGCTACATTGTGACAAAGGGGTGTAATTAAGGTGTCAGTATATCATTTAGCCTTTTCAGTATGAAAAACAGGAGGATGTGAAGTCTTCGCTAATGAAGAATGCAAGTGGAGGAGAATAACAATGGAAATGAAAAGTTGAGGAGGAAAGGAGAGAAAGAGGAAGGAGGGAGAGAGAGGAGAGAGGAAAGTCAGCAAGGACAAAAGCAAAATAGATTTTCTCATCCCTAGGCTTTGCCACACTTTTCCTTCGTGTGGTGATGATAATAATTATTATCTAGCATTTATATAGATCTTTGGGGTGTTCAGGATGCTTCACATAGGTTATTTCAGTCAGCCATACAACGATCCTGTGAGGTAGCCTCATATTATCGTGTTCATGGTGTGGCAGAGGGAAGCTGGGCTGAGAGATCTGAATGATGGTGTCTAGCCACCTGGTCCTTGTTCCAAATTCAGCATCACCAAGCCGATCAGGATATCTTTCCTTCAAGGCAAGAGCAAGACTTGGATTATTTTGCAGACCAGGGCGGGCACCACACTTAGCACAGGGCTAGCAAGCAGGCATGCCTACGAGTGGGTTGGGCATGCAAGGTCTGCTTGCACTGGCACCGCCATGCCCTTGGAGACGGGCCGGCGGCAGGGTCGGTGCCAGCTCAGGGCCCTCCGGTTTCCTCTCAGCTGCTGCCACCTCCTCCTCTGTCTGAAGGCTCCTCCTCATCGGCTAGTCAGAGGTGAGGGGGTAACCCCACAGCAGGAGGGATTTGGCCAGTGGTGTCCAGAGTCACAGGGGTGGGACACTCCTCTGGTCCGTCCTTGAAACCTGACTCTCTGTCTGCTGCGCTACGGATCTTAACCCGATGTCTGGACACTTCTTGCCATGCAGACCTCGCCTCCCTCATCCTGCCACGACCCTTCCAAGAATTGTCCAGCTCCAACGCCCTGAACTCCCCCCATTCCTCCTCAGGATCCCACCGTCCACCATGTCTACACAGGAGTCATAACCGCAGCCATGCAGCTGTGTTTTGTGCTCCTGGACCAAATCCAAGGGTGGCCCCACGATAACATTACAGTTATCAAGTTCTCATGTGTGAACCAGTGTCGTCAAGCTATCCTTGCTCAGGAGGGGTCATATAAGCTGGTGTGGAAGCAAAAGCCGGCCAGAGGCCTTCCTAGACACCAGAGACACCGGAGCTTCACTAACAAGGCTGGACCGATGCCCCCATGGGACACACCTGCTGTTTCCAAGGCTCAGTGTCCTCACAGCGGAGGGATCCTAGCTGGCCCTCAAGGTGCTCCTGCATGAGAAAGAAGATTCCGACTAAACAGGAATTCCTTTGGGAGGTGGCAGACACTCCTTCCTTGGAGGTTTTTAAACAGAGGTTGGATAGCTGTCCGTCAGGGATGCTTTCACTGAGATCCCTGCATTGCAGGGGGTTGGACCAAATGACCACTCTACCATTCTAAGAGCTTCTGGTTGGTTACGTGCTTTGGAGTGAACCCTGAGAGCAGGTCTCCCTGCCACACTGAATCTCCAGCCTCACGCCCTGAAGAAGGAGAGTCTGGTGGAGAGGTGGTGGATCAGACAGACCTTGGATCTAAGCCCAGAAGGCTCATCTTTGGCTTTGTCTAACTCTACAGACATGCATATGCCTTTGTTGCCATTTGTCTTTGCTTGCTTCCTCTTCCCTCCATTTCTTACCCTTCCTCCTCCTCCTCTCTGTTGCCTCTCATGCTGGTGAAATTCAGACTGTAAGTGGCTCAGGGCAGGGACCTTTCCTGTTTTGTTTGCTGCAGGCATAGAGAGCCACCCTAGGGTACAGGCAAGACATTTGCCGCTATGACATAGGCGCCAACTCCTAGGGGCCAAGGTCCATTCACACACACCCCCGTAAAATATTTGAGAGGGTGGACCTCCCTAAAGTGGATGGGCATAGCTCTTCAAAGGGAGTGTGTGTGCTGCATCTTGTGATCTATTCTGTGGGGTGGGGCTTACCTGGCCTCCTTCCCGATATTTTATTCAAGTTGGCACCCCTGCCCTCTGAGGCACCTGAGATGCAGAACATAAGCAAGGCAAAACTGATGATGATGATGATGATGATGATGATGCCTGTTTTGACCTTGCACCAATTTGGGCTGGCAGGAACTTGTACAGTCTTCTGCCTTGCACAGGATTCCTCTGGCAGAAGGCCAGCAAGTATGAAATTGTTCCCCTCCATGATCCCTTCTTCCAGATGTGCAGGGTTGAGAGGTGGGTGTCTGTTTTGCAATTACTCTCTGGCAACAGGTGTCTGGATTGTTGCGCTATATTAAAGCGTCATTTAATCACTCTGAAAGGGTGGGCGCGACCTTGTGGCTGAGGAATGTTCCGGGCCTGCTCACTTGCCAGGAGGACATCCCGGTGACCTCTCCAGCAGTCCTTCCTTCCCTCCCTCACTGCCCAGCCCCCCCCCCCAGGCTGCAAGTGACACCACGGCAGCAGCTCCCCAGGCCACGGCTTTGTGGGTAATTGCTAATCGGAGTTTTTTAATTATCTTGTTTGAATTGCCTCTCTCCCCTTTCACCTTTCCTTTAATGAAATCACAGGTGAGCGAGACCGCCAGCAGAATTAATTTGACAGCTCCTCTCCTTGGAAGAGGGAGGCTCGTCTGGGGCCTGTGGGGCTGCAGCAATGCCCCCTCGTCAGAGAGGCTGGCGTGGCGTTCCAGTGGGAGCCCCTCCGTGCCTTGTTAGCTCAGCTGGATGTGCGCTTGGCTAGGCCAGGCGGCGGGTGGGGGTCCCCACTCCCCAGGTTGAGACTGGGCCCATTGGGGCCACCCTGCAAGGCAACGCCCACTCGCAAAAGGAGTTTGTGCGAGTGAGATTTTGCTGGTGCTGGAAGCTGGACTTAGGGGCTTCCCTGGAAAGCTCATGGGGAATGTTAATGCTGGCACCCCCTCCATCCTCGGCTCAGGAAGTGCAAATAAAACCACACACCCTGAAGACACCCCAGTCTCCGCTCACCTTCGTTCCCCTGGAGTCGCTCGGAGGCTGGAGTAGCACAAAGCCAGATGAAGCACAGTGCCGAGTTAGCAATCCTCTCCTTGGGGCTCCCTGCTCCCCACCAGCCCCAAGACCCCTTTGCCAATCTCTGCTCCTCCTTGCCCCCTCCTCGCTTCCTGCCAGCCACTTGGCTCGCATGATGCAGACTAATAAAAACAAATTAACTTGTATAAGCATTAATTTTCCAGCTAGACATACATCCTGGCCTCATTAGAGTTGGGATCCCAGGAGCCAGAGGTTCTGGCACACTGTAATGAGTGCGCACGGCAGAGTAAAAAAGCCTTCTTAATGGGATTTATTTACTGTGATTTTGATTCAGGGCACACAGCCATTATCGGGGGGGGGGGGACACCGGCAAGGGCCCAGCCAGGAGGAAGAACATTCCCCTCAAGTGATTTCCAAGCAGGCTTTCAGAGCAAGGTAGTCGAGGGCTGGGTGGGGGATGGACTGCCCCCCCTGACACCTGCCATTAAGGGCTGCAGGTCGCGGGTGGGTAGGCGAAGAGCACAGTTCCTTTTTGCTGTGCCACCTTTTTACTTCTCTGCTGCCTGGCCCTCCGACATTAAGGAGGTGAGCGTTTTCCTAGCAGTGGTGGGCAAGGCTTCCCCAGCTTAATATCTGCCTGTCAGGACCCTATGAATTCCCCCCCCCCCTCTCTCTCTCTCCAAGTCAGAGTCTTTGGGCTGCTCCTCACTTCTGCTTGTTCTGGGCTTTGTAGTCACAGGTCTGAGCAGCTTTGTGTGTGCCCCACCCTCTTCTCTGGGAAAACCTGCTCTTTAGTGCTGAATCGGAACAAATCGCAATGGTCAGAAGACCCCATTGACATTTGCTCTGATTCAGCAATATAGACTGGATTTTCCTGGGGGGAAGCGATGGGACAAGCACTTTCAGGTAGGGGAGAGCAGCAAGGCAAGAGCTGGATCTCTTTACAGGGCAGGCTGCAGGAGTGGTGCCACTGCCCAAGATCTAACTTTAGTTTGCTCTATTTTAAAAAATGTCTTTCTCACCATTCATCAAAAGACACGTCCACAGCTCCCCCCAGGGGAGCTTGCAATAAGGAAACTTATTCTGTGATTCTAATAAGATACATAAGAAAACAAGGCATCCACAGCTAACTAAAACAGCACCTACCTGTCTGTATAATCCCGTTTACAAATGACAGGTGCAACTTGTGACATGATGCAAACGGACAGTGTGCCTTTAAGCATATGCAGAGTGCTTCTCCTTTACTGCTCCCCATCCCAAACATCCGGCATGCAGAGACAGGCCTGATCACCAGCTCCTTGGTTTTGAGAACCAGATCTGTGCCTCCTGGGGGACAAACAGATCTCCCAACGGGCCTCCCTCTTCCCACAGGAGCAGAAGGAGGATGCTTCCCTCTCCCGCTCACAAGGAGCTTCCCTTCCTGGGCCAGATGTTCCCAAGCCGCCATCTCCAGTCCTCGACCCTTCTCAGCTCTCGGCTCAGCCTCTTTGGGGCTGCCTAGCAGCGCAAAGTGGATGGCAGATTGTGGCGCAAGAGGCAGGTGACCCAAAGGAATAGGGGGTCACCTTTCATTAATAACGGCTAATTAGGAGGAAAACACATCAAAAGCGAGCCCTAAATAATTCAAGGTGCTAAGCTGCTAATTAACCCCTTTGAAGTCTTTGCTGGATGTGGGTGTCTGAATGTGCTGGGAGGACCCCAGCAAAGTGGGGCAAGGCCAGGGGGCTTGGCTTGAGAGAGGAGCTCTGGGACAATGGACAAAGCAGGGACTTCTGTCCCTCTGCACAGCGCAGTTCCTGTCCCTGGCTGGCCACTTCCCCCCATCATCATGCAAAGCCTAACCCCTTTGCTTTGTGCTCCAGTTTTCATTTCGTTTCTAAAATCCAGTACCCTGCTAAATGTTTAATGCCAAATCCTAAGGTCACCCTTAATAATATCCCTGTGACAACTGAGATGCATTAGAAATGTAAACTGTGCCAGAAGAGACAGCTCAATTCTCCTTGCTGGATTAGAAGAATTGAAATGGTCCCTTAAGGATAATGATAATGATAACAACAACAACAACAACAACTATATGTATATATTAAACACAGGCATAGCTACCAGTCAAACATGCTAAAATGTGATTATGGATCTTGTCCCTCTGCTGGACGGGAAATGCACATAGAGGCATTCTATTAAAGACTCCCCCCCCCCCCGTGTGTTTTAAGATTCACATTTCTGCTTTAAATAACCCTATCTCCCAAGCACTGAAGATGTTGCTGATGGAACAACTTTGAAGATCTGTGAATTGCTGATGTAATTGAATAAAAATAATATCAAAAGGAAGAAGAGAAAGTTTCTGCTCTATAAACACAAATCCTAATGAAATCACCTTAACACAGAGGAGAGAGTGATGGCTTGCCTTGGGATTTGTGCATATCCCAGTAATCCTAAACCTATTAGCATCGGGGCTCCATATGAATCACAAGGCATGGATTAAGACCAAAAGGGGGGAGGGGGGAGACCTCAAGGAACAGAAGAAGATGCTCAGTTTTGATCACACCTCCCTTTGTGTCCATGCTGCTGAGCAATTATCTGCACCAAACCAATATTCAGAATGCAGGAGAAATTTGCTCAAATTTTGTTTCAGTGCAATACAACCTGATTCCTACTCCCCAAACCAACTGAAATAAATTATTATTTATTCCCCCTCACTTGGTTTCTAAAGATTTTTATTATACATCTCAAACTATGAACATTTAACATAACAATATAAAACCAAAGTAATCAAAAATCAATGCAACCACAGTAACTGCAAATATTTACAGTATTTCATAAAACATATATACCGCTTGATTAAGAACTGAGGAAGACCCTGTCTGCTGGACCAAGCCAACGGGGGTCCATCTAGTCCCCTTCTCACAGGGGCTGACCAGAGGCTGCAATGAAAACCCACCAGAAGGATGTAAGCACAGGAGCAGCCTCCCCCCTCGCAGTCCACAGTGACTGGCATTCAGATGGTGGAGGCAGAGAATAGCCTTCTGGCTAGTAAAAAAATGGTGAACGGTAAAGGACCCCCAGACGATTAGGTCCAGGCGAAGGCGACTATGGGGTTGGGGTGCTCCAATCGGCAAGTCCAAGAGGCTCAGTGGTTTAGACACAGCGCCACCCCCATCCCGTCCTGGCTAGTAGCCGCTGAGAGCCCTCTCCTCATCCATGAATTTCTCAAATCTGCTTTTAAAGCCATCCAAGTTGGTGTTCAACACTGCCTCCTGCAGAAGCGAGTTTCATAGTTCAGCTGTGTGTTGCATGTAGAAGGAAGTCCTTTTATCTGTCCTGAATTTTCCAAATACTGTAATTTATTTATTTTTAAACTTGAAACAGTTTACAAAGAGAACAAAACAATAACATTAGCAGCAAAAATGTCTAAAACAGCTATTTAAAACATACAAAAAATACTTAAAAGCAATAATAAGCTAAAAACAGATTAGAACACAAGTCAGCATATAATAACAGAATAATGTACATATAAGCATATGAGCATGTTGGGGAGCAGCAGGAGACCAGCCGGACTAGAGAAGAAATGGGAAAGTTCTCTTTTTGCTTTGTTAAATGCTGCTGTGTTAAATGCTAATGGCTGGTTTCT
This sequence comes from Podarcis vaucheri, assembly GCF_965113315.1. NCBI lineage: Eukaryota > Metazoa > Chordata > Lepidosauria > Squamata > Lacertidae > Podarcis > Podarcis vaucheri. Next base: position 57,510,688 of record NC_138751.1, read on the forward strand.
CTAATGATATTCAGGTTTCTCTGAATTTTTTGATTAAGTTCTCCAACTCCAAAAGTGCACATAGCAATTCTTAAATAACCTAAGAAGCTACATTATACTGGAGAAATTTGTTGGATAAATGTGTACATTGGGTAAAACTGTGTACAAAAATGCAGGTATAAGGAGGAACTCACATAAAAGTCGATGACTGTGTCTTTGTGGGAGAAGGGGGGTTTGTGTGCCTTTCCTGCCAGGCCCCTCCTCCTTCCTGCCCCCTGAAACAGCATCAGGCAGGATCAGAGCCACTCACTTAACAGCTGGTAAACCAGAGGACTTCCGGCGGGCGCGGATCCGGTTGCAGGCGAGGGTTTGTCTCTCCGGAGAGAGCTCTAGCTTTTCGGCCGATTTGGGAGTTTTTGAGGGCAACAAAACTCCCGCTAACCCTCTGGAGGGTATCCGGAGGTCTTGGTGCCCAGCAATGCGAAGGAGTCACTCGTCTGGCCGCCAGGTAGCCTTTGTATAAAGGCGAAGAGAGCGACGGAACGAGAGACGGCAATTTGGGCAGCCATTACAGCGGCGAATTAGCGAAGCCTCGAGCCTGCAGGCTAAGCGCCTTGCTCTCGATACAAAGAAACTCAGATACGCAGAAGGAGTGCTGGAACTGCAAAGGGGAAAGCGTAAGGAAGTATCTGAGAAGAAAGAAAAACAGCCGAGTTCAGCGTCAGCTTGTCTTCAGCGGGAAAGACGCAGGGTGGTTTGCAGAGCCGAAGAAGAAAGTAAGTTACCGCTAGTGGTTACACAGTCCGTCCCTCCCCCATTGGCTCACTTTGTAATTAGACTCTCTCTTGCTGTAGAGGGGAAAGGGAAAATAACCGAGGGAGGGCAGAGAAACGCGGTACTAGGAAAAACCCAGTCGTCGCGGCAACGGAGACACAGAACTACAAAGAGCAAACTATACAAAAAAAAGACAAAAGGAGATTTCGGTTAAGAGGACGTTTACTAAGACTAAGACTCCTGTGAGACGTTACGTTAGGTGGCTTAAAGGAAAACTCCGGGGGTAAGGAAGACTACTCTTTGGACATTCGGAATCGCTTTGCTACTGTATCGCTGTTTGGGGGCTTTCTTTATCTGCTACGTTTGTTACGCCTTCTTTAACCTCTTTTGGACTTAACATTTGGGTTACGGAAAGAGGAAGGAACGGGGGAAGAACAGTTTGAACAGCGAGAAACCACAAACAGGAAAGATTAATTGACTAATTGACTAACTCTCTTTACACCTAAAAACCCTGCTTAAGAACTGATTCCTCCTGCTGGACTGAATTAAGCATTGCACTTAAATTTTGGAAAAGATTATTTGGAGACTCAGACTCTTATAGGTTAAGTGGTTGCTAAAGTGGTTGTTAAAGAGCGGGTGGAGGAGTCTGAACTGAGGCAGGAGAAGTGTAATCAGACTCTGGTTGGTGGACTTAATTAACTTCTTTAAAATCTCTGGAGGGGAGGGATAATCTTCCTTTTAGTTTTGGGGGAAACAAACGCTGTTATTTCAAGTGGCTATTCTAAGTGGCTAAATATAAGAAGGTTTATACTATCCCGAGGGACTAAGACCTCTTAGGGGTTAATTGAAAGCTGAATAGTCTAACTATAAGGAATACAGTTATATATCTTTTTTCTCGGCATAAAAGGAACTCCCAAGCTTAAGGACAATGTCACATACGCAGAAGAAAGGAGCAGAGGGAGGTATCCCAACTGATAGGAGAGCTTCAAAACAAGAAACAGAATTTAGGACAGAAATATTGAGGATGTTCGCAGAAATAAAACAAAGTGAAAAAAATCTGGAAACTAAATTGGAACAGGTGGACAATAAAATTGGGAAAATGGATAAGAAAATTGAAGAGACAGTAAGTGAGTTAAAAGGACAGATTAAAGAGGTCTCAAAAAGAGTGGATGAGGGATTAAAAAAGACAAAGCAGGAAATGAAAGAAATGAAGCGAGAGGAAGAAAGAATGAGAAATGAGATAGTAGAGTTAAATAAAATACAGGAAGAAATTAAAGATTCCATCGCAATGAATGATCTAAAACAGAGGGAGATTAACCTAAGATTGAGACAAATCCCAGAAGTACAAAACGAGAATATAAAAGAAAGATTAGTGAAGGAAATAGCACAGTGGATGGAAGTGGAGGAGGAAGATGTGGCAAGGACAATTATAAATGCGTATAGAATGAAAATTAAAACAAATAAAGCCAGGAAATATCCAGGGGATTGTCTAGTTACATTTAAAGATAGAGAGATGAGAAACTTGGTCTTGCAAAGAAATAGGGAAAAAAGATTATACATTGATGGGCATTACATTATCATATTTAAAGACATCCCCATAAGGCTGTTAAAACGGAGGGAATCATATAAACCACTAGTGCAACTACTTAAAAAGAATAGAATTGACTTCCGATGGGAATTCCCGGAAGGGGTCTCTTTCTTTTATAAAGGTGTTAAAAGAAGATTGACTAGTCACGAAGAAATAGGAAAATTCACAAGAAGATATAAAGAGCTCCAAGCGGGAGAGGAAGAGGAGAAGGGCGCAGAAGGTGGACCCAGACTGAGGGAAGATTTAGAATTAGGTGAAGAGGAAGAACAAAGCAGAGGAGAACTAGAAGAAGAAGTAGAGGAGGAAGAAGGAGAGGAAATAGAAAGGTTACAGAGCAACATCTAACTCAGAGTAGCACCTAAAACAATATGTCTTTAAAACTATGGAACTGGAATGTCAATGGAATGAATGATAAGAAAAAACGCAATGGAATTGAACGCATTCTAAAAAAGAAAAATTTAGATATTATATGTCTTCAAGAAACCCACGTGGCCAATAAACATAAGAAAGTCCTTATTAATAAAAGGTTAGGAAACGAGTTTATCTCTTCCGATAAAAAGAAAAAAAGAGGAGTAGTACTATACATTAAAAATAACATTGAAACACACCAACTATTTAAGGATGAGGAAGGGAGAATGATTGCAGTCCGTATTAAATGGCAAGGGGAAACGATGATAATAGTGGGAGTTTATGCACCAAATGGCAATAAAACAGAATTTTTCAGATCATTGGAAGAGAGATTATTTGATTATATAGACCAAAAAATCATAATAATGGGAGATATGAACGGGGTGGTCTCAACAGAAATAGATAGATTAAGGAAAACTAAGACAGAAGGAGGGAAACTACCTAAGACATTTTTTGAAATGGTGAAGAACTATTCACTTAACAGCTGAAACAGCATCAGGCAGGATCAGAGCCACTCACTTAACAGCTGGTAAACCAGAGGATCCAATCCTGCATGGTGCCAGTGCACCCCCTCCTGACCATATTTTTAAACCCCGTTTTAACTGTCTGCCAAAACAGGGTTTTTTAAAAACCCTTCGCTCCAACCCCCAAATGGCTTCAGAGACGGATCTGAGATGGGTGGCCTCCAGGGTGATTCGTCCCAATCTGGGGGCCACGGATCAGGGCCACAAGGTGGGAGGGGGAGCTGTGCACAGCTCTAAGGGCAAATTGTGTTGGGGGGGAACTATAAAGATTATTGGTACAGGCTTCTTTAAAAAAGGTTTTTAATTATTGTTTTTTAATGCTTTTGCTGATAATTTCATTGAGCTTTTTTATTTTTTGTAAACAACAAGTTTTCATACAACCAGGTGGCATATGCATTGTAATAAGTAAATGAAAGGAAATGATTTTTCAAGGGGGCTAAATGCTGGCCTTCCCTGCACCCCAGCGCCGGCCAGATGTTCTGCACTTTAGCTCTTGCAGCTTGAACCATCCGGAGGGCACCAGCTTGGGGGAGGCTGCTCTGAAGCATCTTCCCTTGGAATAATTTCCTCCTTAATACCTATAAAGGCTTCACAATCATGGTGGTGCACATCAATATTAATGGAGGCATTAATTTTACTTAAGTGCTTCTTTCCACCTCAGAAAACATGATTATTGCAATGAGGCAGCTGTGTTAGGAACAAGGAGCCTGGGCACCAATCCACCATGGAAGAGGGAGCAGGGAACAGGCGTGTCAGTTTGTGCGTGGGGAGGGTGGATGGACTGGGGTGGGTTCAGGTTTGGGGGGTCCAGGGGGTGGGGGACAAGCAGCTACAGAGGGAGCAGGTGGAGGAAATGATCAGTGAGGGATGTGAACGGCAGCTGTCTCTCTTCCTCTGCGGGAGGAGCCATCGTAGAGTTATACAGGAAGACGTGTGCAGAGGAAAAAAGGAGACAGAGAATGAGATAAGACAGTCATCTTCAAATATCTGAAGGTTGCTGCATGGAAGACAGAGCAAGCTTGTTTTCTCCTGCTCTGGTAGGAGAAACCAGTGGTTTCAATTTACAAGAAAGGAGATTCCGACTCAACATCAGGAATAACTTTTGGACAGTCAGAGCTATTCGAAAGTGGAACGGTCTCCCACGGAAGGTGGTGGACTCTCCTTCCTTGGGGTTTTTAAGCAGAGGTTGGATGGCCGTCTGTCCTGGATGTTTTAGCTGAGATTTCTGCATTGTAGGGGGTTGGACTAGATGACCCTCAGGGTCCCAGCTGTACAGTTCTATGACTCTCTGATCCCCCTATGAGGAAAGGTTGCAGCATTTGAGGCTTTTTGGTTTTGAGAAAAGGGATGTGGGTGGCGATGTGGGTTAAACCACGGAGCCTAGGACTTGCCAATCAGAAGGTCGGCGGTTCGAATCCCCGCGACGGAGTGAGCTCCCGTTGCTCGGTCCCTGCTCTTGCCAACCTAGCAGTTCGAAAGCACCCTTAAGTGCAAGTAGATAAATAGGTACGGCTCCGGCGGGAAGGTAAACGGCATTTCTGTGCGCTGCTCTGGTTCGCCAGAAGCGGCTCAGTCATGCTGGCCACATGACCCAGAAGCTGTACGCCGGCTCCCTTGGCCAGTAAAGCGAGAAGAGCGCCGCAACCCCAGAGTCGGTCATGACTGGACCTAACGGTCAGGGGTCCCTTTACCTTTACCTTTTAGTTTAGAGAAAAGGTAAGTAAGGGGCAACATTACAGATGTTTATAAAATGATACATTGCCTGGAGAAAGTGCATAGAGAAAGCTTTTCATGTCTCTCTCATGGACAAACAACAAACCTGAAGATTCAGGACAGGTAATAAAAAAGGACTTCTTCACCATGCAGTGCAAAGTGAAACTGTGGAACTCACTGCCGCAACTCGGATGGCTTTAAAAGAGGAGGAAGAGGAGGGGGCCATGGGAGGCTCCTAGCCAGGGCAGCTCCGCTCTGCCTCCACGGTTGGAGACACCAATGCTTCTGGATCCCAGCTTCTGGAAGCCCCTGGAGAGAACGGGGCTCTCGTACTCCAGCCCTGCTTGCGTGGTCCCCATAAGCATCTTTCTGGCCGCTGTATGTGAGAACAGGATGCTGGACAACACAGGGCCCCTTGTCCCAGTTCTCGGAAGCTGCTGTGCTTCTGCTGAGCATCTGTTCATCTGGATGGAGCCCTAGTCCTCTAGCAGAAAGCCGCTTCTCTCCACTTAAAGCTCATTCTCGTTTGGTTATTACCGCTAATTAAAAAAGGCAGGGAATGAAAGAGACAGCAAGGAGCATTAGACTTGTTCTTGTCTAATTGCAACATTAGGGACATTATATTTCACACCTCCTCTGCACAGTTGTCAACCCACTACATAATGTTCCGCTCTTATGTTGGCGCCGTTTGGCGGAGTGCTAACAGGAGTTTTCCTTTATATAATCAACCACCATAAAAATCACGCACAGAGTTTTGGGAGGGGCAGCGGGGGACACCCCCCCCATGGCAGAGCCTAACGAGCGAAGGAGGGCTGTGTGGGTTTTCCAGCGACACACAAGAATGCATTGAAGTTGCTCTTTTTAAAAAATTTCCCTGACAGGCATTCCCTGGTTTTCTTAGCCACTGGGGCAAAGTTGAACCTCCATGTTCAATGGCAGTATGCCTCTGGATTCAAAGATGCCAGGGACAAGACATGTGATGCAGATGTTGCTTTCACAGTCCTTCTTGGGAAACTCTCAGAGTCAACTTGGTTAGCCGCTATTGGGAATTGGATTGTAAGAGCAGCTCTCTCAGTCAGAAGAGGCATGCCAGAAAGACAGGAGGCTGCCTTAGAGTCAATGCCAAGTTGGCATTGTGCGCACTGACTGGCAGCAGCTCCCAGGGTTTCAGAGGGGAAAGGGGTGCAGATGTCGGGGACTGAAGCTGGGGTCTTCTGCAGGAAAAGGCAGCACTCTGCCACCACACTGCTGCTGCCCTTCGATTCCGGAGAAGAGTAAATGTTTAGGAGGGATCCATGAGCTCTGCACATGGCCTGCAACACTCTGCCCTTCAGCCAGCATTATTTATTTCATAGAATACATACCCCACATGACGTGAGGCGGGGTCCCTGTTGGAAGTGGAATGACTCTCAGTTTGATCCGGCACGGCAATTCTCGCACCTTCTCCTTACAGCCCTTTCGTCAAGAGTCTGAATTAGAATCATAGAATCATAGAGTTGGAAGAGACCACAAGGGCCATGGAGTCCAATCCCCTGCCAAGCAGGAAACACCATCAGAGCACTCCTGACATATGGTTGTCAAGCCTCTGCTTAAAGACCTCCAAAGTAGGAGACTCCACCACACTCCTTGGCAGCAAATTCCACTGTCGAACAGCTCTTACTGTCAGGAAGTTCTTCCTAATGTTTAGGTGGAATCTTCTTCTGGGTCCCAAACTCTATTCCACCATGTTAAAAAACCAACTAGAGTGGAATCTACAAACATATAAAAAAGTTCTGAAAAGATTTTTAAAGAGTGTTGAATTTTCCATATTGCACTTAAAACACAGGACTCAGCTACACAGCTGCAAATAAAATGTTTTAAATGTGTTGTAAAGTGCAATATACAAATGTGACACAAGATGGCAACAGTGAGCTATGCAAAATACAATGGTTTTTTCCCAAAACATTTTTAAAAAGCATTTTCACAGCGTTTTTTATACTGTATGTGTTTAGATTCCACCCTAGAATGGCAGCTGAATCTGACTTATACCCTGGCAATGGAGCAGCACCCTCCACTGTCCCTGAGGGCAGCAAGACTTAGTGGATGCACTTGGAACACCCACCTCTGCTGCTGCCCTGTGGGGGTCACTCTGCCTGTGGAGGGCCATCCCCTCTCCCAAAGCATAGGGAGCTTACAGTCAACTGGTATATATATATATTTGACAGGTGCCAGAAGTTGCCCCAACTGGGCAGCTGCTGAAGGCCGGCAGTGGCACCTTCTCACGGTTCTGAGAGTAAATTCAAGGAGCCCAAGGGGAGACGGGTGGGGCACCCCCCACCCAGCCTGGCTCCCCGATTCCATAATCTGCTCCACTCCACTGCGCTCAGCAAAAAATAAACTTGCTTATGAAGAATCCAATCTTCTGGCTTTGGGAGGGCGCGCTCGATGGTGGCCGTGCCTCCCGTGTCATTTGTCTCCCGAAGCAAAGTGTCAGTCCCCGACACAAGGACGGCTTTATCCCCCGAGACGCACCAGTAGAGCAACTGCCCCAGCAGCCTGAGAGTCCTTCGTAGCAGGAGAGCTGATGATATTGCCATCCTCTTGAGGGGCAGGCGGGGTGTCGAGAGGGGCCAGATAGGAAAGCGCAGGGCAAGACAAAAATGAAATGCTTTGGTGCTGTTGACCCACAGAGATGAAGGAGGGTGCCATCCGGCCCATGCACAGCACAAGAATGAGAGATGCTGGCTGGGACTGGATGCAGCACCTTCTGCATCATGCTACCAATGAGCCACAGGCCTCTCCCCCCCTTTTCATCTGTGAGGGGCGGGGCTTATGTGTGGTTGCCCCTCCCACAGGAATGACAAAGGCTGCAGGATCAAGGGTGTAAAAACAAGACTATTGGTGCAAATGTATGCTCAGATTTATGCAGGTTGCTGTACTCTGTATTTTTCCTGGCATAGAATCTCTGTTTATTTTTTAGTGTAGAGGAAGCCTCCCCCTGCATATTGTAGAAGCAAAAGTCATTGCAATGATAGAAGTAAAACATGCAAATATCAATGACAATATTAGAGCAAATGAACAGATCTTGTGGAACAGGTTCCTCAAGCTCGCCTGAGACCTTCCTGAGCCTTCCAGGGCTGGTGTGGTGAGCAAGCCTTGCCCTCCAAGCAAGGTCGACAACTCAAAAGTGCCCCTGTCACTTGGGCATGACTTCTCACGGTTTCTGCCATAAGTTCAGCCCCTCTCCAGATATCGCCACCAAATGTGGCATGAGGGTTCCTGAGATGAGGGTGGCCATCTTCATTGGTGTTTGGGTACCTGGCACCATTTTGATGCAAGATGTCTATCTGAAACATGACTTTGGCATGACTTTGCACATTTGGGGGCACAGGTTTTGGCCACTTCCTCAATATGCCATCGCCAAACGTGGCCCAAGTGTTCCATAGAAGGTGGCACAAGTCTTCATCAGTGTTTGGGAGCTGGGTGCAATTTTGAATCAAGATGGTGGACAAAAACATGACTTGTGCACAACTTCACCTGATTTTTAACATGATGGGCCCAAACTCACAAACTGAACCATTTAGAAATAAGAATATTTCTTGCTATCTGAAGATTCCAGGGCAGTGCTGGGCACGTCCTGCAAGTAAATAATAATAAATAAACTGGAGAATAATTGTATGTGTTAAGTGTGTATGTGAATGCACTCACACTTTAAAGTCCAAGTTAATGCATATATTATTAGTATTTAGCGTACCATAGAATAGAATCATAGAATAGACCACAAGGGCCATCGAGTCCAACCCCCTGCCAAGCAGGAAACACCATCAGAGCACTCCTGACATATAGTTGTCAAGCCTCTGCTTAAAAACCTCCAAAGTAGGAGACTCCACCACACTCCTTGGCAGCAAATTCCACTGTCAAACAGCTCTTACTGTCAGGAAGTTCTTCCTAATGTTTAGGTGGAATCTTCTTTCTTGTAGTTTGGATCCATTGCTCCGTGTCCGCTTCTCTGGAGCAGCAGAAAACAACCTTTCTCCCTCCTCTATGTGACATCCTTTTATATATTTGAACATGGCTATCATATCACCCCTTAACCTCCTCTTCTCCAGGCTAAACATGCCCAGCTCCCTTAGCCGTTCCTCATAAGGCATCGTTTCCAGGCCTTTGACCATTTTGGTTGCCCTCCTCTGGACACGTTCCAGTTTGTCAGTGTCCTTCTTGAACTGTGGTGCCCAGAACTGGACACAGTACTCTAGATGAGGTCTGACCAGAGCAGAATACAGTGGCACTATTACTTCCCTTGATCTAGATGCTATACTCCTATTGATGCAGCCCAGAACTGCATTGGCTTTTTTAGCTGCCGCGTCACACTGTTGGCTCATGTCAAGTTTGTGGTCAACCAAGACTCCTAGCTAGATCCTTTTCACATGTACTGCTCTCAGCCAGGTGTCACCCATCTTGTATTTGTGCCTCTCATTTTTTTTTGCCCAAGTGCAATACTTTACATTTCTCCCTGTTAAAGTTCATCTTGTTTGTTTTGGCCCTCTAATCTGTCAAGGTCGTTTTGAAGTGTGATCCTGTCCTCTGGGGTGTTAGCCACCCCTCCCAGTTTGGTGTCATCTGCAAATTTGATCAGGATGCCCTTGAGTCCATCATCCAAGTCGTTGATAAAGATGTTGAATAAGACCGGGCCCAAGACAGAACCCTGTGGCACCCCACTAGTCACTCTTCTCCAGGATGAAGAGGAACCATTGATGAGCACCCTTTGGGTTCGGTCAGTCAGCCAGTTACAAATCCACTGAGTGGTAGCATAGTCAAGACCGCATTTTACCAGCTTCTTTACAAGAATATCATGGGGCACCTTGTCAAATGCCTTGCTGAAATCAAGGTAGGCTACATCCACTGCGTTCCCTTCATCTACCAGGCTTGTAATTCTGTCAAAAAACGAGATCAGGTTAGTCTGACATGACTTATTTTTCAGAAATCCATGCTGACTATTGGTGATCACAGCATTCCTTTCTAGGTGCTCACAGACTGTTTGCTTAATGATCTGCTCCAGAATCTTCCCTGGTATTGATGTCAGACTGACTGGGACCACAGGCACTGAGCTGCTCCTGGCATTGGGGGGGGGGGGCTGACATCATGTGCCCAATGTGCATGCATGTAATGTCGAGTGTGTCATACACGTGATGATTGTCATATAGGAAGAGGCTGACCAGGCCTCCTCCTGATGAGACATTTGCCCGCCAGGCCCCCTCTGCCCCCTCTGTAGAGGCCTCAGCCCCATAGAGTTGGTGTACGTCTAGCGTAAACATGATTGGGGCGGGGAACACACACAGATATGCATACTATAATTCTCCCTCCTAACATTCCAGCTGTTATGGAAATGACGGGGGGAGGCACATCTTTATAGTTGTTACAATGTTACAAATATTATGCCTCTGTGTAGCCTTTTGACAGCTCAGGGAAGGTGCCTAGCTTTATAAATTCGTAGACAATCCATACTTTAACCAACTCTCCATGGCCACTTTAACCCTTAAAGAAAGGTGAATTTGGGCTCCACCTCCCTCCATGAACCAAGAAGCAGGAAGTCACGTAGGCAGCAGGAACAGGGCATCCCGCCATAATTCCCCAAGCGTGAGAGCACAGACACGGCCCCCCACCCTGGGAGTGACCAGGGGGGCAACAATGGCCACCCACAGAGGCAGTTGAACAAGTTGTGTGTTCTGAAAGCCCATCTCCAGACAAGTCCTGAGGGCAAGGAGATGTAAAGAGTTTTATTGTTCTTTCAGTGGTGGGGAATTAAGAGGTGTGTTATGTACTGAGTTGAATAGGATACAAACTGCAGCAGTCTGATTGGTCCTAGAACAATAGGATTCAGAATGCAGCAGTCTGATTGGTCCTAGAACAATGCAGCAGTCTGTTGTTTTTTTAAAAAGTAATATTTATTAGTTTTCCAACAAATTAAACACAACACTACAAAAAACCAAAAAGGAAAAAACATACAATACAATACAAAACAAAAGAAACAAACAAAACAAAACAATAACCATTTAGAACACAATCCAATTTCAACATCTTATCTTTCTTTCCCTTATTTCCTCGACCTCCTCACACCTCCATTTTTGTATTCCACTTCTGTTAATTGTTTCAGCAATTCCTTTCCATCTTCCTCTGTTTTCTATCCTATAATTGTCTTAACACATTCTAACCATATTTTTCCCTTTAAAGCTCTATTAATCTATTTATACTTAATTCCTTATAGCATTTCTACTAAAGCCATATAACTTCATTCCAACATTTTTCTAACATTCATTAATTTTACAGTATTTCTGTAAATAGTCTTTAAACTTTTTCCAGTCTTCTTCCACCGACTCTTCCCCCTGGTCTTGGATTCTGCCAGTCATTTCCACCAATTCCATGTAGTCCATCAACTTCATCTGCCATTCTTCCCTGGTGGGTAAATCTTGTGTCTTCCAATATTTCGTGATGAGTATTCTTGCTGCTGTTGTTGCATAGATAAAAAAAGTTCTATCCTTCTTTAACACCAATTGGCCAACCATGCCCAGGAGAAAGGCCTCTGGTTTCTTCAAGAAGGTATATTTAAATACCTTTTTCAGTTCATTATATATCATCTCCCAGAATGTCTTAATCCTTGGGCACGTCCACCAAAGGTGAAAGAATGTACCTTCAGTCTCATTACATTTCCAACATTTATTATCGGGCAAATGATAGATTTTTTCAAGCTTAACTGGTGTCATGTACTACCTGTAAATCATTTTCATTAAATTTTCTCTTAGGGCATTACATACCGTAAATTTCATACCTGTGGTCCATAACCGTTCCCAGTCAGCCATCATTATGTTATGTCCAACATCTTGTGCACATTTAATCATAGCTGATTTCACCGTTTCATCCTGAGTGTTCCATTTCAACAGCAAGTTATACATTCTTGACAAATTCTTAGTTTTTGGATCTAACAATTCTGTTTCCAATTTTGATTTTTCCACCTGGAAACCAACTTTTTTGTCCAATTTGTATGCCTCCATTATTTGGTAATAATGGAGCAAATCTCGCACTTTGTTTTTCAATTTTTCAAAGCTCTGCAATTTTATTCTCTCTCCATCTTGTTCCAGAATTTCCCAATATTTCAGCCAACAATGCAGCAGTCTGATTGGTCAGCAGGAGCCACGCAATCCAGCTCCAGATAGAAGTGAATCCACAATGTGATTGGCTTACAGGAGAAGTCCGGAATTAGCCAATCACGTGCAGCCCATTGTGTAAATAATGTATATAAAGCAGATACTTTGAGGGGACATTCACTCATTCCTCCTCACCACTATGAGCTGAATAAAGAGCATGAAATCACTTTGCGACTCTGAGTATATTTCACTGGCGACGAAGGTGGGATCCTGCTGAGCTGACTGCCACACACAGCACCGCAGCACCTCCACCTGCCGCACCGCTGCCTCGCACCGTGTATCCAGGCTTCAGCTCCGGGACACAAGGAACTCAGAATGGCAACCGACAGCAGCTTCTCGCCGTTCAACCCAGCATCTGGAGACTGGGAAGCGTACGCCTCCCGTTTCACCTTCCTCCTAGAAGCCAAAGGGGTCACCGACGAAGAGGACACCAAGAAAAGGGCGATATTCTTCAGCGTCTGCGGAGAGGAGACGTTTGAAATCGCCCGGGCTCGCCTTGCGCCTGAAGACGTCGCTACTGTTCCATACAAAACAATAATGGAACAGCTGAAGGGGCACTTTTCGCCGCAGCCCTCAGTGGTGGCTCGTCGAAATGCCTTCTACGCAAAGCAGCAAGCCCCTGGGGAAACCATAACTGGGTTTGTGACCTCTCTCCGCCAAGCCACCCGGTTCTGCAACTTCTCAGAGCTGGAGAACATGCTTCGTGACCGCCTCGTCGGTGGCCTGAAGGATGAGAAGCTGCAACAACGCCTCTACGCTAAGAAGGACCTAACGTTCCAGGTCGCTCTGGAGGAGGCCCTGGCAATGGAAGCTGCTGAGAGGTCGATGCAAGAGGCATGGCCGAGCCTGCCGTCCCAACCAAGGGTCCACCACCGACGACTCAGGATCCGACAGGGAGGAGGTGCACCGAGTACAGCAGCGCACTCAAGCAGCCCACATACCACAGCTGCCTCGACGAGAAGGAGGGAACTGCACAAGCTGCGGGGAAAGTCACGAGAGAAGGACCTGCCGTTTCCGCAACGCAGAGTGCAGGCAGTGCAGAAAATCGGGACACATCGCCTGGGTGTGTCGGGCTCGGCCCACCCGACGCCAGGCATCAGATGACCAATCCAAGAGCCCCAGGTCCCGGGGCCCAACGCACCAAGGCAACTCGACGGAGCTCACGGACTTCCAGGTATACCAGTTGCCCCACCCCAACGTAGAGAAAATTTATGTAGAGGTACAGATAGAGGGGGCCCGGTGCCGCATGGAGCTGGACACAGGTTCAACACTATCCATAATCTCGGCAAGGACCTTAAGGAAACTGTGTCCTAGTGGGGGTCCCAAACTCAGGCCGGCCCCACTCACCCTCCGGGACTTCCAGAAACGTAAGGTCCCCACAATGGGGGTGGGGACCTTCAGGGTGCAATATCAAGGGCGGACACGGCAACTGGACTTGCTTGTGGTCAAGGGCCCCTACATTAGCTTACTGGGATTGGCATGGTTTGGACCACTGGAGCTAGCCGTCACTGGTGTGAACCACACTAGCTTACAAGTGGACGTGGACGCCATATGCAAGGAATTTCCGGGGGTTTTCGATGGGAAATTGGGACAGTACACCCCCCCATTGCTCTACAGCTTGACCCCACAGTACGACCTGTTAGGCTCAAGGCCCGCCGGGTCACGTTCGCCCTGGAAACCCAGCATAGACGAGGAATTGGACCGGCTCGTGGAGCAAGGAGTGCTGGAGCCGGTGCCTAATGCTCCCTGGGAAACCCCGATCGTCACACCCGTCAAGCCTAATGGTTCGGTCCGCATCTGTGCAGACTACAAATGTACCATAAACAAGGCCCTCACGGCCCACGCATACCCAGTGCCAGTGGTCAGCCATGTCCTTGCCACCCTGGCTGGGCCAAAAAAATCTGGCAAGCTGGACTTGGCCCAAGCATATCAACAGCTGCCAGTAGATGAGGCCACAGCAGAGGCACAGATGATTGTGACGCACAGAGGAGTGTTCAGGGTAAAGCGGCTGCAATTCGGTGTCAGCGTGGCACCAGGCATATTCCAGAATCTAATGGACTCTCTCCTTAAAGGGATTCCTGGCATCCCGGCGGGTCTCAAGGTGAAGCGGGAAAAATGTCTACCAGGAGTGCCTCAGGTGGACTTTCTGGGATTTATGGTGGAAGCAGAAGGGGTCCACCCGACTGGGGACAAGGTACGGGCCATTTGTGATGCCCCAGCACCCAAGAGCAAGACTGAACTTCAGGCCTTCTTGGGACTATTGAACTTTTACCATTCCTTCTTTCCCCACAAGGCGGTGGTAGCGGAGCCCCTACACAGACTCCTGGACAAGCGGGCCCCTTGGGTGTGGGGCCAGCACCAGGAGGCCGCATTCCAGGCAGTCAAGGACTTGCTTGTCTCAAACTCGGTCTTGGCACACTTCGACGAGAGGCTGCCGGTGGTGCTAGCATGCGACGCCTCACCCTATGGCATTGGCGCTGTCCTGGGACACCAACTCCTGGATGGAAGAGAGGTACCAGTGGCATACTTTTCCCAGACACTCAATGCAACCGAGCGGAACTACTCGCAAATCGACAAGGAGGGTCTGGCAATCGTGAAGGGAGTAAAAAAATTCCTTCACCGTGGTGACTGACCACAAGCCGTTGCTTGGCTTGTTTGCCCCTGAAAAGCAGCCCCCCCCCAAGTGCTGTCTCCTCGCATCCTCAGGTGGTCAATTTTCCTTGCCAGCTACCAATATGCACTGATTCACCGCCCTGGGAAGGCGATGGGCCATGCGGACGCTCTCAGCAGGCTACCACTACCGGAAACAGGCCCCGACCCAGCACCTGCACAAGAGGTTATGAGCCTGGAGCTGCTTCCTGACCGCCCCATTCAGGCACAAGAAGTTGCACACCATTCCAAGAAAGATAGGGTCATCTCCCGGGTCCTGGACTGGGTGTGGAGGGGATGGCCCAGCAGCAGCCCCGGGCCAGAATTCGCCGGCTACACAACCCGCAAACATGAACTGTCGGCCCACAAGGGGTGCCTGTTATGGGGAAGCAGGGTCGTTGTTCCCTAGCCCTCCGCAAAAGGGTCCTCACAGCCCTACACGAGACACACCCAGGGGTAGTAAGAATGAAGGCCCTTGCCAGGAGTTATGTGTGGTGGCCGGGGATTGATGGAGAGATAGAGGCCTGGGTCAAACACTGCCAGGCCTGCCAAGAATCCCGCCCAGATCCCCCAAGGGCCCCAGTCCAGTCCTGGGAGTCCGCCCGAGCACCATGGTCACGCCTGCATGTGGATTTCGCTGGCCCCTTTCAGGGGAAAACATTCTTCATAGTGGTGGACTCCTACACCAAATGACTGGAAGTCGCACTGGTACCGTCCACTTCCACATCCGCAGCCATCCGGGTACTACGCAGGCTGTTTGCAACCCACGGGCTCCCTGACACTCTCGTCTCAAACAACGGGACCGCATTTACGTTTGGAGAATTCCAAACCTTCACAGCGCAGAACGCCATCTGCCACATCCGTTCAGCGCCATTCCACCCTGCCACCAATGGCCAAGCAGAACGCATGGTGCGGACCACCAAGGACACCCTCTGCCGCATGACGCAAGGGGATTGGGAGTACCGCCTTGCCACATTCCTTCTAGCACAGTACAGCACCCCCAGCTCAATGAATGGCCAGAGCCCCGCTGAACTACTAATGGGTCGGTGCCTTGCAATCAGATTGGACCGCCTTCAGGATAAGGTAGTGGTGGGGGAAGGCAGGAACCCCCGGACCTTTGTGGCCCAGGACCCAGTGTACGCAAAGAATTTTGGGGCAGGCCCAGCATGGGTACCTGCCACAGTCACCAGGATCACTGGCCCCGTGCCGTACGAAGTGCTAACGGATGGGGGGGCAATGCTGGCGCCGCCACTGCGACCAGATACGGCGATGATTCCCGGGAGAAAACCAGGAGGAGGACAGGTCAGAGGAGTCCCAAGGGAACAGTGGGGCAGTGAGGCCCGTAGAGCAGCAGGGGCAAGCAGGAGAGGCAGAATCAGTAAATACAGAGAGGACACGCGAGGCCGAGAGGACACGCGAGGCCGAAAGGACACCGGAACCAGAACCACGACTGAGCGAGCCGGTTGCGCCAGACCAAATGGCCCTATCACAGCCAGCATCCTTGGAACACGAGCCAGAACCTGAACCCCGGACCAAGGAACACCCCAGGCCGCAACGCACACGTAGGCCGCCAGCGTACCTTGAGGACTATGAATGCGACCTCCCGGGCAGGACTGGAACTTAGAGGGGAGGGGTGTTATGTACTGAGTTGAATAGGATCCAAACTGCAGCAGTCTGATTGGTCCTAGAACAATAGGATCCAAACTGCAGCAGTCTCATTGGTCCTAGAACAATAGGATCCAAACTGCAGCAGTCTCATTGGTCCTAGAACAATAGGATCCAAACTGCAGCAGTCTCATTGGTCCTAGAGCAATAGGATCCAAACTGCAGCAGTCTTATTGGTCCTAGAGCAATAGGATCCAAAATGCAGCAGTCTGATTGGTCCTAGAACAATGCAGCAGTATGATTGATCGGCAGGAGCCACCCAATCCAGCTCCAGATAGAAGTGAATCCACAACCTGATTGGCTTACAGGAGAAGTCCAGAATTAGCCAATCACGTGCAGCCCATTGTGTAAATAATGTATATAAAGCAGATACTTTGAGGGGACATTCATTCATTCCTCCTCACCACTATGAGCTGAATAAAGAGCATGAAATCACTTTGCGACTCTGAGTATATTTCAAGGTGTCTGATAAAGTGACCTAATGTTGAACTTGTGTAACCCTTGTATACCCCATCTGCTCAAAGTGTATTCTGGGGGAAAGAGGGAAGTTTTAAAAGAGGAGGTCACCCCTTACTTGGGGTTCTTACTCCTGTGGGGACCTGTTGTGCAACAATAAAGATCATGGTCTACTGTTTTGCTCCAAATTGCTTGGCTGGAACTTCCTTCTTTTCCTGACTGCATGGTCCTGCGGGGGACTTGCACCCCGACAAGCTGGGCTGTTGAATAGTCTCTCACCCTAGATTTCCTCCCCCCCTTAACACAGGGAATTAAACTTTTTTTGGGGGGTGTAATTTAACACCCCTTCTGTACTTGCCTGTGGTTCAGCATGGAGCCCAGACAAGACTATTGCAAGTACTTCCCAGGCAGAAAGTCAGCCGTGTCAGGCCAACAGCTCTGGTGGATGTGGGAAGACAGCAGTGGGAATAAGAAGCAGAGGTGATGATGGGCAGAGCTCTAGGGGAAGCCTTTGCCTGCCAGCTATTATCCGTGCAAGACCACCCTCCTTGGCGGCCGGATGGGGTTGCAGCCGACATCCAAACCCTGCCCCCATTTCCCAGAACAACCCGTTTTTAAGGCTGTAAATATTGCCATAGTAAACAAAAATGTTTCTTTTAAATGCAAGGGTTTTATTATTTCAGCTGAGGAAAAGCTTTCAAAGCTGAGATATCAGCTGGCTATAGCAGGATGCCTGGGCCAACCAGAGCCACTCAAAGCTGTCAGAGGCTCTTACGGGAAGCAGCGCGGAGAAGCGAAAAGAGCGTGGCTTTTCATCCGACCTCTCGCGACCTTTCACGCTCTTTGACCTTTCCCCGTGTCTTCATCCAAAATGTCACAGAGCACCTCACCCTGTCGGATTAAATGTCATTAAAAGGTGCAGCCAGCTCCCCTGAATCTAGCCAGGTGGATGGGGGGGCGAGGAGCAGCAAAAGGGAGAAACAATTTGACCACCGTGCACAGGCTGAAGTTGACAAAACTGGACATTAAAGTCGCGGAATTGGGGGATTTTCCCAACTGCAATCTGCCTTAGGAGCAAGGGCAGGGAAGCAAGTTGCTAGATCTCATGATTCAGAAAAGTATATGAATGTATTCATTTCGGTTTTTAAACTGTCCTGCCCACAATAGTTCAGGGAGGAGAAAATAGTTATTACATGAATTAAAAACCACATAAAATAAGTGAATGTTTTGTTCATATGTGTAAACAAAAATTGTAAAAGAGATAGATATTGCGATAAAGCACAAGTAAGGAGACACACACTCTGGTGGTGAATCTACTGTTAGATCTCTTGGGGGATTGCAATAGATTGACAAGCTTCCTAATTCTCAGTTGTTTAACAGTAGGAACAACAAAATCATTCCCCTACTAAAATTAGTTGGCTGAAATGAGGACATCTAAGCAGGATTGCACTCTTGTGTGAAAGGACAGGGAGCTCAGTTCCATTTGTGCACTGAAAACAAATCCTTCCGCTCAGAGCATGCTCAGAGTCACCCTTGTTTTGCATCTGTATTGGAATTATTCCACTGTTTTTATATACAGAATGGGTTTTAACTCTTTTAACACACTATTTCCTATTTAGTAGTGATTTTGGTGTAGGCAGCACACAAATGTCATAAGGCTAAGTGGGCAAAGTGGCGCCTTATGGCATCTCAAAAGTGGGCCTTTTCGCGGGGGGGGGGGGACCCACTCGCCAGAGCACCCAGAGACGGAGCTCAGGCAGAAAGAGCGGCAGGCTTTAAACGCTTCTAGTTAGAAAGGCTTTCCCTGGCTCATCAGATCCATCGTCCAGCTCTGTTTCATTATTTATTGATCTCTTCCTAAATGTTTTATGGATGGGTTCTCTGTTATTAGATGCATTTATTTTTATTTTTAGTGGTATGGTTGAATATAGATTTTTTAAAAAATTATATTGTGCTTTTATGTAAACTGCTTAGGGATTTCTGCCTTCTACCAAGACAGACCATTTATAGCTCATTGCGTCTACACTGCCCCCCCCCCACCTGGAGATGCTGTCAGGGACCGAACCCAGGGCCTTCTGCAAATCCCCACTCGGCCAAGAAGCTCCCTGGGGGGCCTTGGGCCAGTCCCTGCCTCTCAGTCCCCACCTCGCAGGGTTGCTGAGGGGATGAAATGAGAAGGGGGGGAGAATTATGAACACAGCCTTGAACCAGCAATAAAACAAAAGATAATTGCACATGGTGTGTATGAGGCGTATGAGGTGTGTAGCATCCTTTGCTTAGTGTGGAGCCTGTTGCTGCCTTTCCCACGCCCACGCCCGGCCTGCTGTATGCCAGAGTCAGGAATGGAAGAGTTGTTGGGCATGTGGGTCCCTGGTGATTTATGGGGAGGGGCCATAGCACAGGCAGAAGGCACCAGGCTCAATGACTCTTGGTCTCTCCAGGGAGAGAGAGGTGAAGCCTTGGAGAGCAGCTGCCAGGTAGTGTAGACACTACGGAGTGAGTAGGAGTAGAGCAGGGGTCAGCAAACTTTTTCAGCAGGGGGCCGGTCCACCATGCCTCAGACCTTGTAGGGGGCCAGATTATATGGGGGGGGGACAACAAATTCCTATGAACAAATAACCCAGAGATGCATTTTAAATAAAAGCACACATTCTACTCATGTAAAAACACGCTTATTCCCAGACCGTCCGCAGGCGATTGGGCTGGATCCAGCCCCCGGCCTTAGTTTGCCTACCCATGGGAGTAGAGTTAGGGTTAGAATTACAGGGGGTTGGGCTTAGTAGGCACAGCTTCCAGACCCTCCAAGTGTTTTCCAGGGACGTCCCTGGAAAACGGACCAGAAGCCATTCTGGTTTCTGGTTTGATCATGGAACGTCCCGTTTTCCTTAGGACGTCCCTATTTCCACTGGAGAAATGTTGGAGGTCATGACCTGCCTCTGTTTGTATTTAGCCCTTTATTCATGAGGACTAGAACCCTACCTTCCATTTAGGGGACTGCCCACACAGTTCAGTGGCAGAACCCCTGTCCTGAATGCAGAAGGCCCCAGCTTCCATCCCTGGCCTGAATCCCTGCAGCCACTGCTGCCAGTCCGTGCAGGCAAGACTCAGCTAGCTGGGATAAGGCAGTGTCCTCCGTTCCCCTCTGCCTCTTCTCAGCCGACGCTTAAGTGGGATTGACTGTGTGTACTAAGGCGGTTTCAAACACAAGCCATCTTCATTGGGAAGAGAGGATGAAATATTCCCCATCTCGGCCCCAGTAAATTATGGGGGCTCCAGCCGGCGGCAGCAGCACATAAACCATTCCTTTGGCCGGTCTTCTCCCTCGCCTGGCCTGCCAACCTCCTTGGCCATAAATCCCCAAGCAAACGGCTGGTCAGTCTCCGGCTGGGATTCACCTCCGTAGCTGAGAGAGATCCGGCCAAATTTATGGCCTCCTGGAGGAAGCTTCCATTCTCGCAATGGGCCCTGAGGTGGAGAGGGGGGTAAATCAGGGCCCAGGGACCCTTCAGGCCTTGGTGGGGGGCAGAGAAGGAGCCAGCTCCCCAAATGCTCTGAGCCTGACATGGCAGCACCTTTGGGTGCAGGGGGGAAAGAGTGGGAAGCTCCTGAGAAGTAGGAATTTCCCCAGGACTCTCTTCCAATTGCTCATATCCAGGCCAGGAATATGAAAGGGCTTGTGGTGTCCCCACCCCCATACATGTGGTTCAAAATCAAAACAATACTTACCCAGAAAATAAAATCCTATATATTTAAATATATATTTCCATCCAACAGTTTGATTTCACCCTCAAAGGTCCATTGTCTCCTATACACACACAAACACGTATAATTGATTGGTTAACAAAGCAAAACAAAAGTACAAACAACAAAAACAACTCTTAACAGCCGTTAAGAGTCATCAACAGGATCATCTCAGCTATCTGCCAATCTCCCATTCCCACCACCCTTCTGAGTAATACCCCTCCCCACCTTCTCACTAGATAGAAGGATCTGGCAACTTCTGTTTCAGTGTATCTGAAGGAGTGTGCATGCACACAAAAGCTCATACCAAGAACTACCGTATTTTTTGCCCCATAAGACGCACTTTTTCCCCTCCAAAAATGAAGGGGAAATCGGGGTGCATCTTATGGGGCGAATGCCTGCAAGCCTCGCGCGCCCGGCAGGAGGTCCCACCGGGTGCGCGAGGCTTGGGGCGGCAGCCTGTCACCCGAAGCACGGGGAGCCCTCTGGAGAGCTCCCCCTGCTTCGGGCGAGTGTCTGCAAGCCTCGCGCACCCGGCAGGAGGTCCCGCCGGGTGCGGGAGGCTTGGGGCGGCAGTGGACTGCTTGCCGGCATGCAGAAGCTTGGGGCGCGCTGAGCTCAGCACGCCCCAAGCTTCTAGGTGCGCGCAAGCAGTCCGCTGCCGCCCCAAGCCTCGCGCACCCAGCGGGACCTCCTGCCGGGTGCGGGAGGCTTGGGGCGGCAGTGGACTGCTTGCCGGCATGCAGAAGCTTGGGGCGCGCTGACCTCAGCTTGCCCCAAGCTTCTGGATTAGCGCAGGGGTCCGCTAGCCCTGGGAGAGGCGCCCGGCTCTCCCACGCTAGCGGAGACCTTGCCGGCACGCAGAAGCTTGGGGCGCGCTGAGCTCCGCACGCCCCAAGCTCCTGGTGTAGCGCAGCGCACCTGGGGGGGAAATAAAAAAATTTTCCTTTATTTCCCCCCCTAAAATCTAGGTGCGTCTTATGGGCCAGTGCGTCTTATGGGGCGAAAAATACGGTAACTTAGTTGGTCTTTAAGGTGCTACTGGAAGGAATTTTTTTATTTTAACAAAAACAAAGAAAAGGAAGATGTTAAAGATGTAAACCTTAAAGTGCCGCAGCCTGGGAGGACAGAGCAGCTTCAGAGGTATAATAAAAGGAAAGGGTCCCTTTACAAATAATAAAGATCTGTACAAATAAAAGCCTTCTCCACCTACTGTACTTTTAAAAACAAAATAAAACAGTTTTTTGTGGCACGTGATGGAATCTGACTTCCTAGCATTATTTTGATTTATATTAGTAGGACTATCACCCCCACCCCAATTTAGGTGAGGATAAGTAATAAGAATGGAGGGTTGAGTGGAGAGAAAGGAAGTCTAACTAAGTTCTGATTTCTCCCATGAGTACTATTTCTGTGCTTTTCTTTTTTAGTTCTCTTTTGTTTGGTACCCCTGCTATGCTGGTGCCCTAAGGCTTCGTCCGCCTGCTGGGTGACCCAGTGGTGCTCATGTCCCTGCCTGGTCCAAGGAGAAAAGTCTCTGGACCTCCAGAGAAGCCATCCTGGGACCTGCTGGGACTCTCCGCCAGATCCGAGGGAGAAAGGGAACTGGCCAGGGTTGCAAAGAGACGCTGGAGTGCAAGGGGTGTCCAAGGGGCCACCTGCCCCAAGGCAGACGGAAGCAGCTGCCTCGGGTGGTGGAACCCAGTGGGGCATCATCCCCACAGGCCTCCTTCTCCTGAGGAGAGGCCTCAGGCACTGAAATGGAATGGGCTGCCCCTGATTGTCCAGATTATTATCATCATCGTTAGTATCATTATCATTATTATTTATTAAATTTATATACCGCTCTTCATCTGAAGATCTCAGGGTGTGGTTCACAAGATCACCACCATCTGCCATCGCACATGAGACTTCTGCAGTGCTGTCATTCCAAATCAAGTGAGACAACTTTTTTACCTCATATCATCCAGTGTTCTTAATATTTTGCACACTTGTTGAAGGATCAAAACTAAGTTTAAATCTAAAATATTAATTTTTTATCTCCTCCCGTTTTTGAGTTATGAGGGTTTGAAATCTAAACATAAATAATTGGTCTTGCCAGACTACACAAAAACCTTAAAACCTCAGCTCAGAATCAAGATATGTCAAAACCAGAAACACCAATCTCTTCAGAACGTCATGGGCCTTAATATGATATGTCACATGATGAACTTACTTTAAGTTACAAAAATTAAAAGACTCTTGGGGTGGGTCTGCCCTCCTCCCCCTTTCCAATTAACCTCTGTCTCCAGGGCTGAGTGGTGGGAGGGAGCGTAGAGGAAGAATTGCCGGGGGCACTCCTGAAACACTGCCAGGGTCTGCCCCTAGGTCTCAAGTTTGGGCGCTAAAATCTGATGGTCTGGGATGCTTCTGACTTGGCCACCCTAGCCTTCAAGATAGTATATGAAAAGGGCAGATGTTGTTTTGCTTTAGAGGCTTAGTCGGGACAGCTGGCTAGGCAGAGTGGCACCCTTCTGGCATCCTCATGTTGTGACTGCAGCCTTACCTGGGCAAATGCACATTCACCCACTGAGTTACTCCTGACAAGCGAGCAGGACGTCCGAGATACGTCACCCTGGACAACAGTCCCTGCCAGCCAAGTTTCTTATGCAACGGTGTTGGAGCAGGAGCAGTCTATCTGAGCAGTGTTAATCTCAGCAACAGCAGCAGCAACAAAGGCCCACAACCATTATTCGCTTGCTCTGGAACCGGCAGCCTTCCTTGTGTGTATGAAATGGCAGATTGTGGCAGGTTGCGCCAACCTATCGCCCCAGGCTGAAGCTGCTATCCACATGGCAGCTCTGGCAGGGACACATGGAGTTCTGTGAAGGCACCAAGCCGACAAAGGCTGGATTATGGGGGGGGGGGTGGACGGACTTGGGGCATAACCCTCCCCCCTGGTTTAAACCCATTAACAAGCAGAGTGGGGGGGGGGACACACAATTGTACTAACCTTCTCTGTTCACCTTGTGGTTTGTTAGATTCCTATCTAAGCGCCAATTCCTTCTGTTTGATAGGATCAGAAATGTCAGGGAGAGTGATCTTTGTGCAGCTGAGAATCCGGCAGAGAGAACTGCACAGCTAATCCCAATTGTGGCAGCCGGGGGGGGGGGGTCTCTTCTAGAAAAGGAAGGTGGTAGAAGGGGGGATAAAATAAATAAATACAATTCCTCCAAGTTTCCCCAATCATTGTGTTGGATTTGGGGAGATGTTATTCCTAGTGACAGACAAGGGCAATTATCTGCTATCCGCCAGCAGTTTTAGCCTAATTTCATTACTGCTCTGCAATTCTTCCTTGGTTGCTAGTCTATCAATGTCTCCCAGAAAGGATTAGGCTGCACTTTCTTCATCTTCAAATGAATTTTAGCTGTCACTCCCTTGATGAATTGAACAGCGAGGGCTGCTAACCCAGGCAGGGAAGCGTGTCTCTGTGGCTGCGGGGGGCGGGGGATCCAGGCGAAACCCGATTAAAATATACCAAAGTGTCAGGGGGGTGGAAGAGGAAGAGAAGCCGGTGGGGGGGGGGCTGTCCTTGGCTAGTGAGGCAGCCCAGCTGAAGCTGCGGGGGCTGGGGGCTGGTAAAGGGCGAGGAAGGGGCAGATCTACACATTTCTCTCAGCTTCCGTTGCCCCATTATCATTATCATTATTATCATCATCATAATCAACAACCGCATTTATATCTCAGCTTCTTCTCCAAGGAGCTCAAGATGGGATGCACTGTTCTTCCCTTCCTCATTTCATTCCCACATCAGCCCTGCGAGGTGGGCCAGGCTAAGAGGCTGTGATTGGCCAGAGGTCACACCAAGTGAACTTCATAGCAAAGTGCGGATTTGAACTCTGGTCTTCCAGGTCCGAGTCCAACACTTTAACTACTACACCACACTGGCTCAAATTAAACAAACTATTCTTAAAAATTGTTATTATTTTTATTAAACTTATTGGTCACTTTTAAAAAAAGGAAACTCAAAGTGACTTACAATAACATTCACATTAAAAACAGAGTAAAACAAAACAGAGGGGAAAATCTAAAGCACATTCATATTTTTAAAAGGTAGGATTAAAACATCCCACCTACTAAAAGAAACGACAGATAATCAGAAGTCAAAGCCTGGAAGAGAAGAAATGTTTTTTGCCTGGCACCTAAAGATGTGTAATGAGAGGCGCCAGGTGAGTCTCCCTAGGGAGAGCATTCCGCAAACAGGGAGCCACCACTGGAAAGGCCCCATTCTTGTGTTGCCACTCTCTGGGCCCCACGTGGAGGAGGCACATGGAGAAGTGATCTGATTATGATCACAGGGTCTGGGTTGGTTCACATTTCTGCATCAGTTTTTTTAAAAAAGTCCTCACAACAATCCATCAGAATTTTCGTATTAGCTTTCATGGGCCTTTTGCCTAATCCACACATTTTGCAAGTAATCTCACTTTACATGACATATTTTTATATGTTTTATTCACTATATTTGCTTGTTGTACTACACTTTCCCATAATATTTGCATTTTTTTGGTAGAAGAATTGTATCACAAAATTCATAAAGGTTTGGAAGAAGAACTGAAGTTCAGTTTGGGGTTGATTTTTAAAATTATTTATTAAACTCAATAACTATACATACCAATAATCTTAATACTTTATTCCACCTTTATATTTTCTTCACAGGGTTTTCTTTACTGGGTATCAAGATGAAGAGATAATTCAGAAGGTCCATAGTCCAGAGTATATTGAGAGTGAGGCGCAGGCATCCTTTGAACAACATTCATTTTGCGCCTTGTTTTGGAATGTGGACATTAAGCAGGTTTGACACTGAAATGCAAGGCAATTTCCCCCACATTCCCAGAGGCAGGTATCCTTGTGACATAACAAAGCACAAAAAACGACTCTCTCTAAAGCAAGGGTGGTTGGCTGCCACGGCCTTCCTTGCCGCCCCGTTGGGCTCCAGTTCTCAGCCAGCTAGGTCACTGGTCCGCCATGATGGGAGTTGTAGTCTAACACCTGGAGGGCGACCAACTGCCCAAAGGGCCAGTGAGACAGCAGACAGAGCGCTGGATTTGGTCCTGGGAAACCCAAATTCATATCCCCCTCTGCCTGGAAGATCACAGGCTTGGCAGGACACGCATGTGTTCTTTCAGACTTACGCTCCTCTGACAATGGTTGTGATGCCATGAAAACAGAAGTGAGTAAGAGCTGTACAATATTTCACCTACATGGTTCACCATGAACATGGAGATGCGTCATCACCTTTGTTTCAAATACTTTTATCCTGCTTTTAGTCTAAAGGCACTCCTTGAGTAGCTTACAAAATGATGGTTCCTGCCTTAAAATTATTCTTGCAAACTGCTTTGAGGCTTTTTATAATCAAGTGGTATATAAATATGAGGAAATAAATAAATAAATCTAAAAGATATGGCACAGTCTTCCGGAGGCGGTGCGAAACAGGCAATGACGGTCCTCTTCAGTCTCTGAAGAGGGGCTCCGCAGAAAAGGATCGTTCGCTACGGCACAGCGACGATCCACTAAGAAAAACCACGGGCAGAGTGAGCTCGTGGCCGTGGGACTCGGCGGGCACCTGGAGCGACCCCCAAAACGAAGAAGGGACCCCGTAAGGGGTTCCGGAAGCGTGGAGGGGAAGCGGTGCTGTGAGTACATCGCTCTTTCTGCGGGAGCGAAGCCGCGCGGCTGCTGCTGATGAGCGCCGACCTTTCTTCCTTAAACATTGGACCCTAAATTACTTACTCGTGAGTAAGAAGGACCTTATTTCGGAACTACAAATCGTAAATTTGGCTGAAAGCGGGAGACGAGAAAAAGGAAGTCCGTCTCCCGGCAGTGCTTAGAGATCAAAGGCAAAGGAACTGACAAGCTGGAAGCAACAGAAAGGGATTATAAAATGGGAAGCATGCGTTTGGTGGAACTGGCAACTGAAAGGAAAGGCAAGCTTTCTTTCTTCTGTATGTTATTGTGTTGATGCAATCTGGGAACCTTCTCCTTTTGTGGACTTTAAAAATTTTAAAACCCAGCCCCGGGCTGGCAGGGGAAAAGGGTTGTTTTTGCGGATACAATTTATAAAGTTGAAATAGACACATAGAGGCATTACTGGAAGATACAATTAAGCAACTGTATCTTGCACCTCCAGATGGGACTTTTGTGGCAATTTTGAAAGGGCTCTGCAAGTGGAAAAAGTTTTAAGGACTATTGTTAATTTACTGAGCTGCAGGAACTCTTCCAACTCTATGATTCTATGATTCTATGATTCTATGATTCTATTCTAATGGCGACTAAAACTTTCTTCCTTTCTTTTTGAACTGTAGCAACACTCCCTCTAGTGGAGCTCTGGATTTACAAACTCCTGGGAACTAACTTTGTTTTGACTCTCTGCTGTTTTGTTATCTACTTTGAGGACTGTCTTTCCCATGGAATATTTGACAGTTTGACCTTGACTCATAGACAGCTGTGGTATGAGTGGCCATCCAAAAACAAGATCTGCAGCGAAAGCAGGGAAAGGCCAACTTGTACAAACAACTCTGACTTCTCAGTCTCACAGATCTTCAGTCCCTGCTGTTTTACAGGGAGCTGTACCTTCAACAACAGCTCCACTAAAGGAAGCTGAACAGCCAACAACTGAGGATATGGCTGCAGGGGGATCTGGTACCCTTCTAGATGAAATGTTACAGCAATTCGCAATTTTAAATTAGAAGGTTGATGACCAAACAGCAAAAATTGACTTAGCCACATCCTCAATTACCAAACTATCTGAACAAGTGGCTCAGCACTCACAAGCAATTGGGAATTTAAAAGACGCCACTTCTGAGAACCGGAAACTGGCCGAGGCTGCAAATGAGAAAGCTGATCAAGCAATTCAGAAAGTGGACGAACTGAAAGGAGAGGTAAGGCCACTACACAAGCACATCAGTGACCAGCAGGCCTACCTGTCTATGGTGGAATTGAGAAATCGAGAAAACAATTTAAGATTACGCTCTATCCCAGAGTTTGAGAAAGAGGATCTGACCGGCTATCTGACAACAGAATTTTCTAAATTCTGGGGTATAAAGGAAGACAAAGATTTTAAAATAACAACTGCGTTTAGATTGGGAAGAGTTGCCAGGAAGGACAGGCCCAGAGACTGTTTGATTATCCTAAGGACCAAACAGGAGAGAGACAAAATACTAGACCTCCACTTTAATAAATCACTTGAGATCCAGGACAGAAGAGCGGAAATTTACAAGGATATCCCTAAACAATTATTGGATCTCAGAGCTAACTACACTGATCTAGCTGGACTTTTGAGAAGCAACGGGATACCTTACAGGTGGGAGTTTCCACAAGGCTTATCATTTAACTACAAAGGAAAGAAGGTTAAAATTAAAACGAAAGAGGACAGCCAGAAGTTCCTACACGACCACGGAGAGGACCTGCAGAAGGGAACAGCAGTTCCTCGGCCTCCACCGCAATCTGGGAAAGAACCAACACCCTCGGACTTGGACAAAAAAGAAAACACCCCATAAAGAGCAACAACAGATTGATACAGGATGTCTCTGCAGCTGTATAGTTGCAACATTAATGGCGCAAATTCCCCGGAAAAACGCAAAAGGATTTTTCATATTTTGAAAAAAGAACATTTGGATATAATTTGTTTGCAAGAAACTCATGTGACCAGGCTCCATAGGAAAGTGTTAATTAACAAAAGATTAGGCCAAGAATTTATCTCATCAGACAGAGTTAAAAAGAGAGGTGTGGTGATCTACGCAAAGGAGAACCTAGCACCGAAATTTTTGTTTAAAGATGAACAAGGAAGAATCCTGGCAATTGAAATACAAACTCAAGGAGAAAAAATTTTGATATTAGGAATTTACGCACCAAATGAGGGGAAATCAGAATTTTACAAGAAGCTACATGAGACATTACTGGACTATCTGGATTATTCCAACATCATTATGATGGGAGACATGAATGGGGTGGTCTCTACTTATATGGATAAGTCACAGAACCAGAATTTAACTAAGGATGGCAGACTACCAAAAACTTTTTTCGAACTAACTGACAATATGGATTTGATTGACATCTGGAGGACGAGAAACCCCTTAGGTAAAGAAGGAACTTTTTTCTCTGAGGCCCACCTGTCATGGACAAGAATCGACCAAATTTGGACAACTAGAGGGCTGGCACCTAAGACTATAAGAGTGGAAATCTGCCCAAAGACCTGCTCCGACCATAACGCTTTGAAAATGGAAGTGAGACTCACTTCAGCCGATTCCTTCAGATGGAAAATGAATGACAATCTGCTAAGAGATCAAGAGATTGTAAAGAAGGCCCAAAAAGCTTTAAAGGACTATTTTGAAATTAATTTGAATACCTCGGTGGAAAAAAGAATAATCTGGGACGCAAGTAAAGCTGTTATGAGAGGGTTTCTGATACAACAAAACACGATCAAGAAAAAACTTTGGAATGGAAAAAAGGATAAGATACTAGAGAAGATAAGAGATGGAGAGAAAAAATTAAGATTGAATCCAAAATCAAAAGAGACTTTAAGAGAAATTAAATTCCACCAGTCACAATATACGAAATTGATAAACCAAGAAGTGGAATGGAAAATTAAACAAATGAAACAAAGATCTTTTGAATCTGCGAACGAATGTGGGAAACTGCTAGCTTGGCAGTTGAAAAAGAGACAAAAATTAAATTATGTTACCAACCTAGAAGTTGAAGGGAAAAACATCCAGAAACCGGGAGAAATTAGAAAGTGTTTCCAGAAATACTTTAAAAAACTGTATACCCAAGGGTCTGAGGAAGCGATTGAGATAGAACAATTTTTGAAAGACAATGGCCTACCAGAACTATCTCAAGAGAAGAGATCAACATTGAATTGCAAAATAACACAACAGGAAATTGAGGATGCCATTCAGAACATGCAGCTAGGCAAATCTCCAGGCCCTGATGGACTTACCTCCAAGTATTACAGGACATTAAAAGACTACTTGATACAACCATTAATGGAGGTTTGTAACCAGATTATGGGGGGAGGGAGGGCACCAGAAACGTAGAAAGAAGCATTCATCACACTGATACCTAAAGTGGAAACTGAAAAGACTCAACTTAAGAACTACCGTCCCATCTCACTCCTAAACGTGGATTACAAAATATTTGCAGACATTTTGGCAAATAGATTTTAAAAAGTACTAAATGAAGTAATTCATAAGGACCAAGCAGGCTTTCTTCCAGGCAGGCATTTGTTTGACAATACCAGGAACATTATTGACATTTTGGAACTGTTGCAAACAAATATTAACACCAAAGCAGTGCTGATATTTATTGACGCAGAGAAGGCCTTTGATAATATTTCTTGGAAGTTTATGAAGAAAAACTTGGAAGGGATGGGAGTGGGACAGGGGTTTGAGAATGGAATAGAAGCAATTTATTCAGAACAAAAGGCTAAGTTGATAGTGAACAATGTGGTGACAGAAGAGTTTTATATTGAAAAAGGAACACGACAGGGGTGCCCCCTATCCCCTCTATTATTTATCTCGGTCCTAGAGGTGTTGCTGAATATGATTAGGAAGGATCAGCAGGTACAAGGGATACGGGTCGGAACGAAACAATATAAACTGAAAGCATTTGCAGATGACCTGGTTTTAACACTACAGGAGCCAGAATCTAGTACAAAAAGAGTTTTAGAATTGATTCAAGAATTTGGTCGGGTGGCGGGATTTAAGCTGAATAAACAAAAAACTAAGGTACTAGGAAAAAATTTGACATCTTCTGAAACAGATGGGTTTCAGAAGGAAACAGACTTAAACATTGTTAAAAAAGTGAAATACCTGGGGGTTAATCTGTCTTCTAAAAACTTGAACTTATTTAAAGACAACTATGAGAAATGTTGGTCAGAAGTTAAAAAAGACCTAGAAATCTGGTCAAGATTGAAATTATCCTTGTTAGGCCGAATTGCAGCTATAAAAATGAACGTCTTGCCAAAAATGTTGTTCCTGTTTCAAGCCTTGCAGATCGTGGACAGAGTGGAATGTTTTGGAAAGTGGCAGAAGGATATTTCGAAATTTGTTTGGCAGGGCAAAAAGCCCTGAATAAAGTTTAAAATATTAACTGATGCAAAAGAAAGAGGGGGGTTTGCCCTGCCAGACTTAAGGTTATACTATGAAGCTGCTGCCTTCTGCTGGATGAAAGATTGGATTCTGTTAGAAAACACTGATGTCTTAGATCTGGAAGGCTTTAACAATTCGCTAGGTTGGCATGCGTATCTGTGGTATGACAAGGCAAAAACACATGGAACGTTCAAAAACCATATTGTCAGAAAAGCAATATTTATGGTCTGGAAAAAATATAAAGACTTACTGGAAAGTAAGACTCCGAGGTGGTTATCACCAATAGAGGCCAAGGCTCGGAAAAAACCTAATATGGAGGCCGGTTGGCCGAAATATTGGGAAATAATAGAAAACATTGGAGAAAATTGGAGGTTGCAGAGCTTTGAAAAATTAAAGGGTAAGGTGCAAGATTGGTTTCATTATGCCCAAATCAATGAGGTTTTTAAGCTGGATAAAAAAACAGGATTCCAGGTGGAAAAATCGAAACTTGAGACAGAGTTGTTAGAACCAAAGACCAAGGTATTATCGAGAATGTATAACTTGCTGCTTAAATGGAATACTCAGGATGAGACAGTTAAATCAGCCATGATAAAATGGGCTCAAGACATTGGTTATAATATCATGTCTGAGGACTGGGAAAGGTTATGGACCACCGGTATGAAGTTTACGGCATGTAATGCCTTGAAAGAAAACATTATGAAAATGGTATACAGGTGGTACATGACCCCAGTCAAGCTTGCTAAGATATACCATTTGTCTGATAATAAATGTTGGAAGTGTAAGGAGGCTGAAGGGACATTCTTTCACCTTTGGTGGACCTGTCCAAGAGTGAAGGCCTTCTGGGAAATGATCTACAACGAGTTAAAAAAGGTGTTTAAGTACACCTTCCCTAAGAAACCGGAGGCCTTCCTTCTGGGCATTGTCGGCCAAAAGGTGTTAAAGAAGGATAGAACCTTTTTTATGTATGCTACCACAAGAATCCTTATCGCTAAGTATTGGAAGACTCAAGATTTGCCCACACTGGAAGAGTGGCAGATGCAATTGATGAACTACATGGAGTTAGCTGAGATGACTGCCAGGATCCGAGACTTGGGAGAAGAAGCAATGGAGGAGGACTGGAAAAAATTTAAGGACTATTTGCAAAAGTTTTATAAGTTATACGAACTATAGGATCGCATGACTTCGAATGTTAGCCCCAGCAACGAGAGTGGAATACATACGAAATTAGATAATATTAATGAAAGAATCAATGTTGAAATGGTCAAAAAGGATAGTATGTTTGCTTATAGAGTAAACGGGAAATAAGGAACTTAAACTTAAATTGTAATTGAAAGTATAAAAGAAACACATGAAACAAGGTTATAATTTGCTGATAAATTTATTGTTAAGAATGCTCTGTGCGGGAGATGTGGGGAAGTCCGTTGGAAAGTTGAAATAAGTTGTTGAAATGGTTTGTTTTTTCTTTTTTCTTCTATCTCTTTTTTTTCCCCTCTTTTCTTTTTGCTTTGTTTGTTCACTCTTATCTGGAAAAATGCAATAAATTTTTTTATAAAATAAAATAAAATAAAAGATATGGCACAAAAGGACCTTGGCAGGAGGAGGAATCGAGCAGCTTTCCTCTGAGCAGTTCTGATAGCATACATGGAGATTACTCCATTTTATCTTCACAGCCAGCCTGTGAGGTGGGCTAGGCAGTGGGCCCAGGATTTACCAAAGGTGAGCTTCAAGGCAGAAAAGGCCATCTAAATCCACAGTCTGGATTGCACAGTCAGTCCAGTACTCTACCCCGTTCTCAGCACCAATCCTATTAAAGACACACATGATTGGTCAGCCACCATTATAGTCTGAGCACTGGCGGAGGAAGAGGAGTGCGGGGGGAGCGCAGCGCCCCCGGCAGCGCGATCCTGGTAGGGTGCCATCGCAGCTCCCCCCCGCCATGCCCCTGCAGGTGGCATGCCCCCCCCCGACGCACGCCAGCCGCTCCCCTGCCTGCTCTCCGCCCCCCCCCCCCAGTGCCAGAGCATGAAGCTCCGCCACTGAGTCTGAGTAACAGCATCTTCCATAGGCTTACTTTCACGGCCTCTCCTACACCCAAATTGTGTGTGTGTGTAGTGGTGTCACAGAGCGAGCTGGCAGTAAATCACACTGTTCAAAGTTGGAGTTAACTCTTTATTAGCAAAAGCAGGATCTCCACAGACTTGGTGTCAGGCCTAATGAGCACAGCAGCTTAGCCCCAGGAGGTCTGGCCCCATGAATCACTTGCCAAGACTGAAAGTCCCTGCCTCCCCACAGCCATCTAAGTCTCCAGGGCTTTCCCCAAGCCATCAGAGACTATGTCCTTGTGCAGCCTATCACCGCTCCTCTGGCTCTGGGAAGGGGGCAAGCTGGTCAGCACATCAGTGTGGGTAATATAAACCACAATCTAAGTGTCTTTTGCAAGAGCCAATCCAGGGGTGTTGAAGAGTCAGAGGGAAGGAGCTGGTCCCTGAGGGATGCCCCAAGCCATTTGGAAGGGTCAATAATTCTCTGGATGGATGCTGCAAGGAGTGCAGGCATCAGCATTCACATTTCAGCAAGGGAAATCCAACCCTAATATCCAGTTTCAAAATCCAGCTGACCTTGTAGAGCAAATACACTTAAGCTCTATTTGATACCTTCACCTGAAACGATGATTTGTCTTGCTTTTGTAGTATTCTGACTGCCCTTTGAAAGCTGCTCCAGCAGAACTTCCTTTCTTTTCCCAAACTCCTTTTCTCAACGCAGCCTCGTACCTGTTTCCTAATGAGTGCTGTGCTGCTTCAGGGAACGAAACAGCAAATCGTTTTTTAAAGAATTATTTAAAGAAATATCCTCATATTCATAATTCATCTTTTATTTCAAGACATCTGCTGCTGATTACATTACATTTAACTAAAATTAGATGAAGCTCAGAATGTAATTAAACCCCTGCCAAAATCCGTGGCCCACCAATACCAGCCGAGCTCAGCGGGGGACGTTAGGGGCCTAATATGTAATTAGGAGCTATTTTCTAGCTGTTTTTAAAGTCTGAAAATTAGCTGCCTTTATTAATCACGCAGACAAATATAAAGCCAAGCCAACGCTTGCTGAAATTTCTAAAAAGGATTTTTTTTTAATTATACACCACATTGCACAGAGACTCATTTTGAATGTTGATTTGTTGTGCTCTGACATTTTGACAACTAGTTCTCAATTTGTCTGTCGCAGTTAGGCAACAACAAAGCCCAACAGTAATACTTAACTTTCAAAACCTTCACTGTGCCATGAGGTGCGGGGGGGGGGAGGATTTCACGCCTTAAATCCTTCAATGAGCGTTGTAGGGTTCACAGTTCTCACTCCCCTCAAGTGGAAAGGATGTGGAAACAGAGCCTAGTGGTAATAAGGATTTGAAAAAGGTTTATAGACGGATTCACGGAGGACCACTGGCATCCAGAAGCTGTGCTAGCAAAGTGGGACTGTTGTGTGCAAAGGCAGTAGACTAGAAGAATTGTAGAATTGGAAGGGCACCCAAAGGGTCTTCTAGTCCACCCCGAAATGTAGGAATCATGGCTTTATGGCCTTCCAACCACAAACGAAGGAGAGCCCGTCACCTTCCAAAGAGTCCATTCTACTGCCAGGCAGCTCTTACTGTCAGAAAATCCTTCCTAATATTTAGTCGGAATCTCCTTTCTTGTATACCTGAGAGTGGTAGATGTGGAGACAGTCAACATGGACTAGCTGCCCCTTCGTGACAGCTGCCCAGGACATCCTGACGGCAGCTGAATGATGGTGGGTGGATTTTAGCCAGATCCTGCAAAGCAGCTCTTGCATTCTTAGCTCTATCTGTTTCTCTGGCACAGAAACATCAGTTCTTGTCACCATGTGAAATTAGTATGGCACAATTTCCAACAGAGAAGCCAAGTTAAGTCTGTTGCGGCAAAAGGAACCAAGAGTCTTGTGGCACCTAACAGACTAACCATGACCAAAATGGGTGAAAGCTGGCGGGCATATGAATAAGTCCTTGGCAAAGCGGAGGCTGGGCAGCAATCTGCCCAGGAACCTGTCGTTGCTTATCCTGCATCAGGCAGGCAGGCAAATTTTGGCAAGATGATTCCGCCTAACACAATGAAACGGTCCCGGCTTCCACTCTGTTACGGCTAAAATCTGGGTGCGGGGTTACTCTGCCACCCAGCTCATCGGACTAAGTCCGTGGGTCCCTGCGGAAGAAAATGAGCTCAGCCGGACGCAGGAGCAAACTGCAGAAGATCCAAGTTTATTGCGCAACAGGTTCAAGGCGAGATTGAACCCAGAGAAAAGGGTGACATGAACTTTTGAAATTTCCCTCCATATCCCAGAATACAGTGCATGAAACGTCACGAATACATTATGGGAAGGTTGGGTTTCACAAGTTACATCATGAATATACTTTACACGTCATGAATACATTATGAAAAGGTGGGATTACATTAATTAGCATTTTCGGATGAGGGAGGGGGGATATGCGGAGCGGGAAATATACATAGATACACATTTATTGAGTACCGGTGGTGGCAAGACAATGGGTCAGAGATATGCATCGTCTGCCACCTAATATTGCCTAGAGGGAAGGTTTGGCAAATTAAGAAGAAGTTCCTGCGTACGTGACCTGCCGCTTCGGGGATTATGGAAGTAGGGATAGCATCATGGAGTCCACGGGGAACTGAGTTGAATGACACTGAGAGCGAAGAAATCGGAGTTACGGTTGATTTTATATCAATTTCTAAAGATTTCAATGATTTCAAACCCCTTCTGTACTATAGGGCAAAAGCAGAAACAGAATGGATACATTGTAACAGGTTTCGGATCCACTGTTCTCGCCGTGGGGGGCCGTCAGCAGCTTGTCAGGGGTGAAATGAGGCGTGCAGGAGCTCCCTGAGCTAGCTTCTGCAGGACGAATGCATGGCTGTGATTGGCTAAAGCGGGGCCATAGGAATAAGCGGGGCCTCGGATGTTCCTAGAAGGAAGGGGGAAAGGAGCCCCCCCCCCTTCCGTTCCGTATCAGTCCCCCATTCGGAGATAGATTTGCATTAAAGTTCTGTAAGAACTTGCAAATCTTTTCTCCGCACCCTAAATCTCGGTGAATGGGATGTGTGGCTTTATGCAAACCTGAAAGGGACTTGCAAGCCATGCCTCTTACGGTCATTTGCAAGTATAGCAGTGCAGGTAGCTGCATATAGGGTATTATATAAAGAACACCTCTTGTATTTTGTTGCTAAATTACTTGTGGCATTCTCAATAGTGTTTTATGCTTTACACCTAGCAGGAAGGTCTAATTGACTGAAAAATGCAGTTGGTGTTTTGTCCTTCGCCATTTTTGTGTATTTCTCAGGTGTCAAGCTAGCTCTTCTGTGGTCTCACACTGACATAGTGCTACAGCAACACATCCTGTCTGTTGAATCCCCTCGGGGCTTTCATTTAACCATGTTGCCTGGCATTCACCATAGCTGGCACAGGTTTGGGCATCTCGTGAGGGAGATTTCTTCGCCTTGGCCTTTAGCTATGGGATTCCATTATAGGCTGTGGTTTTGCACGCATGGGGGTTGCTCACTTGCACTTAAAGGACCAAAAGGCTAATTGCAGCCTGGCTACACGTGCCCAATTCAAACTGAGTCCAATTTGAATTTATCTTGCCCCATGGTTCTCAACTCTTCAAACCAATCTGTTAAAAGAAAACCATTCTTAACAAGGGCAGTTGTCCAAATAAGTCAATTTAACTCTATAAGGGATCATTCCTGCTAAACCAAAGCATATGCACCTTCATGTACCTGGTGTTTTATGGATCCAGAAGCTTGTCCTTGGCAAAACGAGGTTTAACACATTTTAAAATGGATAGGGAAAGTTGGCAGGGTGCCAGGTGGAACAATTAAATGTGGTTATAAGTTGATCTAAACATTGGACTACACAATAGTGTGAGC
Organism: Podarcis vaucheri; assembly: GCF_965113315.1. NCBI lineage: Eukaryota > Metazoa > Chordata > Lepidosauria > Squamata > Lacertidae > Podarcis > Podarcis vaucheri. The sequence goes on from NC_138751.1 coordinate 57,547,438, forward strand.
TATTAGAAAGTATAAAATGCATGAGAATTCTCCATTGGTGTGTAAGCAATAAGACATTAAACATAAAAACAATTACACACAAAAATTGCCCCCCTTTGTGGAAATCACACTGTCAGACACATTTCAACATTCTTACATAATAACGCATAATACAAAACAAACTAATTAAATATCAGTTACATATCTTGACACAATTGTGATCTTTTATGCATGTATCTTTTGAATCCTGGAGCACAGTCTTAAGGTTCAAAAGTGAGAAAATGTCCTTGCAATTCAACTCCTCCCCTTAGCCATGAGGGGTTGTTGCTGCTTTTCATCGTTGCACATCTGTAGAAGTGATATCCTGTAAGGGGCAGGGTTTTGGGGCTTAAAGACAGTTAGAAAAGGGAGGGGGCAAAAGGCGAAAAGGATGTCCTTCGGTTTCTGTTGGAAGTTGCAAATAATAAAATCTTAGTGGATTAAACATTTTATTCATTATCACATTTCCATATAATTACTGTTATTATCTGCTAAGTTTGTTTGCTTTCCTTCACTTAATTTTTGTTGTTGTTGTTCTTTTCATATTATAAAATAAAAAATTACTCCACATGTATAGAAAGAGAACTGTAAAAAATACAAAGGTTAAAAAATAAAAAGAAAGCAAAAAATTAGATTACCAGTTAGATGAAAATGGACTTGACACAAAGACATCAGATTCAGAAAATAACTATTATTAAATAGTACAAAGATATTATCAAAACCACACATATTACTACTGGACTGAAAAACAATGGAAAAACAATGAGGAAAACTTAAAATTCACCATGTGCTATTCAATAAAAGAACTTCATGAGACTGACTTTCAACATGTGATGAACATGTCCCCCAAAGTAAAACACAAACACACAAAAATGAGCTATGAGGAACCAAAAATAAATAAATGCTAAGACACACAATTAATAAGTAACCTGAAGTAATCTGTTTTGGCATTCTAACATCCCAAATGAAAATAAAAGTGTTTCTTGATGTGACATCAGCTGTAATGTTAATAGCGGAATACTGGGAAATGAGTTAATACCAATAAAATGAATGGCAATTTAAAGTTGTGCAGGTACCTTGCACTAGCCAAAATGACAGAATTAGTAAGAAATGCTCAGGCCAAAGGTAAACAAGTACCATTCCACAAACAATGTTTGGTTGTGCTTCGATTAACTTCATAGACATCATGGAGAAACTGATTAAATAAATGAAAACAGATTATTTGTAACTTAAAAAAATGTCAAAGGCACAAAGAGATAGAGGTCACTAATACAGCAGGGATTCAGACTTGTTTCACAGAACAGAAAGAAAGTTGCTGTGGGAGGAAAAAGGGACAAACACTTTGTTATCGGGGTTCACATATCCTGTTAAAAGGGAAAATTATTTCATGTGAGAAGCCTGTCAGGAAATGCTGTTCCTAAAATTCCCATTGAGGGGGGGGATGCTTTGATATTTACCTGTGAAAAGAATTTGGCATGTTAAGATTTGGAACCTGGAAAGCTCTTGACTTTTGATGGGCTAGTTTTTTTTTGTTTTTTTTTTTTTGTAGCCTTTTGTCTTAAGTAGCCCCTGGAGCAAAGACAGATTAAGGGTGATTTCCCTCAATGGTTCTGACTTTTCTTTTACATTTGGAAGAAACCTCCTCTCCCTCCTTACAGTCCCCCCCCCGTCCTCTCTCTCTCTCTTCTTTAGCTGATCTAGCCTCTGTGCATGTGCAGAGTTCATGTCTCAGCAAACCTTTTGTACTATTGAAAATGTTGCATCCTTTGGCTAAATTAACATTTGAATAAGGGAAGGGAAGGGTATGGAGTAGATTTTGAAAACAGGGTTTGATTTTAAACAAAAAAGAGAAACTCAGCAATTTAAGTATTTACCAAAGCTAGCGATTTCGGCCCAAGCAAACGAGACTGCTTCCTTTATGTACAGGAAAGGGCTAATATCCCTCTGGCCATTCGCGGAACAATCAACCGCTCTCTTATTTATGAGTAAAAATGGCCAGAGAGTTAGAATTCATAGGAATTTTTTTTTTTAAACATTCTCAGTAATTTCGGCCTTACCATTTGCAGACAAATGGATTGGTCAAGGCTAATTCTACTTGCCCCTTCATGGATCACTGCCTTGCCGTGGCGAAGGGGCTTGAAGAACTCAGAGAAGCTATGAACTACGCCGAGCAGGGCACCCAAGATGAACAGGTCATAGTGGAGAGTTTTGACCAAACGTGATCCACCTGGAGTAGGAATCGGCAAGCCACTCCAGTATCCCTGCCAAGAAAACTCCATGGACAAAGACAACAGGCATATAAAAGTTATGACACTGGAAGATGAGCCCCTCAGGTCGGAAGGTGTCCAACATGCTACTGGGGAAGAGCGGAGGACAAGTACAAGTAGATCCAGAGCTGATGAAGCGGCTGGGCCAAAGCCGAAAGGACGCTCAGTTGTGGATATGCATGGAAGCGAAAGGAAAGTCCAATGCTGTAAAGAAAAATATTGCATAGGAACCTGGAATGTAAGAACCATGAACCTGGGTAAGTTGGATGTGGTCAAAAATGAGATGGCAAGAATAAATATTGACATCCTGGGCATCAGTGAGCTAAAATGGACGGGAATGGGCGAATTCAGTTCGGATGACTACCATATCTACTACTGTGGGCAAGAAACCCGTAAGAGAAATGGAGTGGCCCTCATAGTCAACAAAAGAGTGGCGAAAGCTGTACTGGGATGCAGTCTCAAAAATGATAGAATGATCTCGATACGAATCCAAGGCAGACCTTTTAACATCACAGTAATCCAAGTTTATGCACCAACTACTGGTGCTGAAGAAACTGAAATTGACCAGTTCTATGAAGACTTACAAAACATTATCGAAGTGACACCAAAGAAGGATGTTCTGCTCATTATAGGGGATTGGAATGCTAAAGTAGGGAATCAAGAGATAAAAGGAACAACTGGCAAGTTTGGCCTTGGAGATCAAAACGAAGCAGGGCAAAGGCTAATAGAGTTCTGTCAAGAGAACAAGCTGGTCATCACAAACACGCTTTTTCAACAACACAAGAGACGACTCTACACATGGACATCCCCAGATGGGCAACATCGAAATCAGATTGATTATATTCTCTGCAGCCAAAGATGGAGAAGCTCTATACAGTCAGCAAAAACAAGACCTGGAGCTGACTGTGGCTCAGATCATCAGCTCCTTATAGCAAAATTCAAGCTTAAACTGAAGAAAGTAGGAAAAACCACTGGACAGGTAAGATACAATCTAAACCAAATCCCTTATGAATACACAGTGGAAGTGAGGAACAGGTTTAAGGATTTAGATTTGCTGGACAGAGTGCCTGAAGAACTATGGATGGAGGCTCGCAACATTATACAGGAGGCAGCAACTAAAACCATCCCAATGAAAAAGAAATGCAAGAAAGCAAAGTGGCTGTCCAACGAGGCCTTACAAATAGCGGAGGAGAGAAGGCAAGCAAAATGCGAGGGAGATAGTGAAAGATACAGGAAATTGAATGCAGATTTCCAAAGAACAGCAAGGAGAGACAAGAAGGCCTTCTTAAACGAGCAATGCAAAGAAATAGAGGAAAGCAACAGAATGGGAAGAACCAGAGATCTGTTCAAGAAAATCGGAAATATGAAAGGAACATTTCGTACAAAGATTACCATAATAAAGGACAAAAGTGGTAAAGATCTAACTGAAGCAGAAGACATCAAGAAGAGGTGGCAAGAATACACAGAGGAATTATACCAGAAAGAGATGGATGTCTCGTACACCCCAGGTAGTGTGGTTGCTGACCTTGAGCCAGACATCCTGGAGAGTGAAGTCAAATGGGCCCTAGAAAGCACTGCAAATAACAAGGCCAGTGGAAGTGATGGTATTCCAGCTGAACTGTTTAAAATTTTAAAAGATGATGCTGTTAAGGTGCTACACTCAATATGCCAGCAAGTTTGGAAAACTCAGCAGTGGCCAGAGGATTGGAGAAGATCAGTCTACATTCCAATCCCAAAGAAAGGCAGTGCCAAAGAATGCTCCAACTACCGCACAATTTCACTCATTTCACATGCTAGCAAGGTTATGCTTAAAATTCTACAAGGAAGGCTCAAGCAGTATGTGGACCGAGAACTCCCAGAAGTGCAAGCTGGATTTAGAAGAGGCAGAGGAACCAGAGACCAAATTGCAAACATGCGCTGGATTATGGAGAAAGCTAGAGAGTTCCAGAAAGACATCTACTTCTGCTTCATTGACTATGCAAAAGCCTTTGACTGTGTTGACCACAGCAAACTATGGCAAGTTCTTAAAGAAATGGGAGTGCCTGATCACCTCATCTGTCTCCTGCGAAATCTCTATGTGGGACAAGAAGCTACAGTTAGAACTGGATATGGAACAACTGATTGGTTCCAAATTGGGAAAGGAGTACGGCAAGGCTGTATATTGTCTCCCTGCTTATTTAACTTATATGCAGAATTCATCATGCGAAAGGCTGGGCTGGATGAATCCCAAGCCGGAATTAAGATTGCCGGAAGAAATATCAACAACCTCAGATATGCAGATGACACAACCTTGATGGCAGAAAGTGAAGAGGAATTAAAGAACCTTTTAATGAGGGTGAAAGAGGAGAGCGCAAAATATGGTCTGAAGCTCAACATCAAAAAAACGAAGATCATGGCCACTGGGCCCATCACCTCCTGGCAAATAGATGGGGAAGAACTGGAGGCAGTGAGAGATTTTACTTTCTTGGGCTCCATGATCAGTGCAGATGGTGACAGCAGTCACGAAATTAAAAGACGCCTGCTCCTTGGGAGAAAGGCGATGGCAAGCCTAGACAACATCTTAAAAAGCAGAGACATCACCTTGCCAACAAAGGTCCATATAGTAAAAGCCATGGTTTTCCCAGTAGTGATGTATGGAAGTGAGAGCTGGACCATAAAGAAGGCTGATCGCCGAAGAATTGATGCTTTTGAATTATGGTGCTGGAGGAGACTCTTGAGAGTCCCATGGACTGCAAGAAGATCAAACCTCTCCATTCTGAAGGAAATCAGCCCTGAGTGCTCACTGGAAGGACAGATCGTGAAGCTGAGGCTCCAATACTTTGGCCACCTCATGAGAAGAGAAGACTCCCTGGAAAAGACCCTGATGTTGGGAAAGATGGAGGGCACAAGGAGAAGGGGACGACAGAGAATGAGATGGTTGGATGGTGTTCTTGAAGCTACTAGCATGAGTTTGATCAAACTGCGGGAGGCAGTGGAGGACAGAGGTGCCTGGCGTGCTCTGGTCCATGGGGTCACGAAGAGTCGGACACGACTAAACGACTAAACAACAACAACAAATTCTACTTGATTATCCATTTGTATGTGCTTAAACTTTGAGTAGACTTTTAAGTCTGATTTTTGTAAATAATAGACAAAATGATAAACACTGTAATCACTTAAATGCCTGATATCACCAGTTCTGCTTCAAACATCATGGCTTTCACCTCTCATCACACCTTTTAAAAAACAAAGAGCCAACCTGGGCTGAATTTCAACTCATCAGCCACAAATTGGGAAAGTTGAAAGGGACCTGGGGTCATCTAGTCCAACCCTAAAATACAGGGTTCATAGCAAGATTTGTACTACCAGAAACACACACATACCTATAGAAATTATCTTTAAAGGAAGATTGAAGTTAACATTTTTCCTAAGATAGGGAGAGGATCTTTTATAAAGCAAAGTTAATTCAATTGATATAACCACTCACAAATAATTACAACAGCCATAGATTTGACAATTTTGTTGAACTTGCAGAGCAATAGTAAGCCTAATCTATGGGACTGATATCAGGAGCCTTACAATAACTCTTCTGTCCAACCAAATCAAAGTTAAAACTGGACTCAGATATTTTCTTAGAAGGAACACCATACTTTCATAGGCATATGCTTAATGAAATACATACACTGCATTTTAGCTTGAGAGCAGTTGGCTCAACTAGGCTTTTGCAGCAGAAACATTAGGTTATCAGCACCTTCCAAAATAAGACTGTAGACTCACAATCTCAAAAGTTGGGGCAAAGCAAGAGGTGGGGTAAACATTTGCACACTTCATTCTCATTTTCTCTTATTTAGGACTGCTAAGATCCAGCATGGCTTCCTTAGATTTAAATTTTGAAGCAAGCTTGCAGTTTAAACTATGCACACTTAAGAAAGGCAGTCTGCCAGAGACAGAAGGAACAGACAACACACATAACGGACAACATGTAAACATACATATTCTCATATATGTATTAACAGACAACACACATAACAGACAACATGTAAACATATATATTCTCATCCTTTAGTTGGTTATTGCAAGGAGATGGGCCACTACCTTTGGCTTCATTAAGTGAAATTAGTAGGAAGGTCCCACATGGTTTTATGAGCTTCCTTGCCTCTTCAAACACACCACCAGGTAATCAGACTGGTAGGGCTCACAACGCTTGGTTGACTGGGTACCCCTTTATAGATGCATGCGTTGCTGTTGTTGCTTTTTTGCTTTTTCCTTTTTTTGGGGGGGGTGTCTGGGATAGGGAAGGGGAAAAAAGAGGGGTTGATTAGGATTGGTATGTCTAGGGGTTTGGTATGCTTAGTACAGGGACGTATAGTAAAGAGGAGAAGGGGCTTCTAGTTGCCTGGCAACTTCCTTAGTGGGTTTTAGAGAGCTCTAGCTATCCGGTTCCTTGCGTTCCCTTTCCTATTTCCTTATTTCCTATTTCCTTATTTCCTTTTTCCTATAACCTGGGGTCTCTTTCCACTCTGCCGGTCCTGCCCAATTCCTCATGGGCTATCCCTCCTGGCAACCTCCTACCTATCGTCACATCTCAGGAAAAGGGGCCCTACTGGACGCCCGCGCCATGCAGTGCCAGATCGGGTGGTCCCTGGATAGAATTTCGAACTGAAAATCCCCCTTGCTTTTGGAAGCGGGCTCACGCACGGTTACGTGGCACAGACCAGTGCGGCTGGGATTGGGATAGAAAGCCAGACCCCTTCCTGCCCCCTCCGTAAGGGCGCTCGGGAAGTTCGGAAAGAGAGCTCCAACCCCTTGCTTTCAACTGGGATGCCCGTTGCGGAAAGTCGGCTGTCTTTCCAAGCCGGGTCTCACCGTCTTACTTTCGGACTCCCAATTGGTGCGGCTGGCTGGAGATTTTAAGGAAAAGAGATAGAGCTCAGAACCCCCCTTTCGGGTTGAGCAGCGGTCCACGGTCTCTCTCACTAACCGGACCAAGAGAAAGGCAAGAAGGAGCGATAGAGAGGAGGGCAGAGAATTCAGTTGCCAGGAGACTTCCACCCCCTTCCCACCAGTGCACTGGATTTTCCTTTTTCCTTATACTCACGCGTCTTCTATGATGATCCCGGGATCGATGAATAGGCCGGCTGGATCCCTCTTTTGCTCCCCGGCTGAACTCCTAGGGCTTTCGATTACCGCCCGGAAGATGGCTGGGGGTCCAAAAGGATCTTCCCAGGCAAAATGGCCCGGAGCCGGCTGAAGATTTCGGGGCCCCCAGTCAGCAGCTCGGGAGAACCACAAGCCCCACGTTGGGCAGCCAACTGTTACGGCTAAAATCTGGGTGCGGGGTTACTCTGCCACCCAGCTCATCGGACTAAGTCCGTGGGTCCCTGCGGAAGAAAATGAGCTCAGCCGGACGCAGGAGCAAACTGCAGAAGATCCAAGTTTATTGCGCAACAGGTTCAAGGCGAGATTGAACCCAGAGAAAGGGGTGACATGAACTTTTGAAATTTCCCTCCATATCCCAGAATACAGTGCATGAAACGTCACGAATACATTATGGGAAGGTTGGGTTTCACAAGTTACATCATGAATATACTTTACACGTCATGAATACATTATGAAAAGGTGGGATTACATTAATTAGCATTTTCGGATGAGGGAGGGGGGATATGCGGAGCGGGAAATATACATAGATACACATTTATTGAGTACCGGTGGTGGCAAGACAATGGGTCAGAGATATGCATCGTCTGCCACCTAATATTGCCTAGAGGGAAGGTTTGGCAAATTAAGAAGAAGTTCCTGCGTACGTGACCTGCCGTTTCGGGGATTATGGAAGTAGGGATAGCATCATGGAGTCCACGGGGAACTGAGTTGAATGACACTGAGAGCGAAGAAATCGGAGTTACGGTTGATTTTATATCAATTTCTAAAGATTTCAATGATTTCAAACCCCTTCTGTACTATAGGGCAAAAGCAGAAACAGAATGGATACATTGTAACAGGTTTCGGATCCACTGTTCTCGCCGTGGGGGGCCGTCAGCAGCTTGTCAGGGGTGAAATGAGGCGTGCAGGAGCTCCCTGAGCTAGCTTCTGCAGGACGAATGCATGGCTGTGATTGGCTAAAGCGGGGCCATAGGAATAAGCGGGGCCTCGGATGTTCCTAGAAGGAAGGGGGAAAGGAGCCCCCCCCTTCCGTTCCGTATCAACTCCGAAGCACTCAAGCAGAGGCTCCTACTTGTTCTTCCCTCAGGCACAAGGCTCAGGAGTCCTGGTCCGGGGGTTCAGAAGCAGGGCAAGAAGTCCAGAACAGAACGCGGCAGCTAAAAAAGCCAATGCAATTCTGGGCTGCATCAATAGGAGTATAGCATCTAGATCAAGGGAAGTCTCCTACTTTGGAGGTCTTTAAGCAGAGGCTTGACAACCATATGTCAGGAGTGCTCTGATGGTGTTTCCTGCTTGGCAGGGGGTTGGACTCGATGGCCCTTGTGGTCTCTTCCAACTCTAGGATTCTATGAGTCTATGATTCTAAGTAATAGTGCCACTGTATTCTGCTCTGGTCAGACCACACCTGGAGTACTGTGTCCAGTTCTGGGCACCACAATTCAAGAAGGACACTGACAAACTGGAACGTGTCCAGAGGAGGGCAACCAAAATGGTCAAAGGCCTGGAAACGATGCCTTATGAGGAACGGCTAAGGGAGCTGGGCATGTTTAGCCTGCAGAAGAGGAGGTTAAGGGGTGATATGATAGCCATGTTCAAATATATAAAAGGATGTCACATGGAGGAGGGAGAAAGGTTGTTTTCTGCTGCTCCGGAGAAGCGGACACGGAGCAATGGATCCAAACTACAAGAAAGAAGATTCCACCTAAACATTAGGAAGAACTTCCTGACAGTGAGAGCTGTTCGACAGTGGAATTTGCTGCCAAGGAGTGTGGTGGAGTCTCCTACTTTGGAGGTCTTTAAGCAGAGGCTTGACAACCATATGTCAGGAGTGCTCTGATGGTGTTTCCTGCTTGGCAGGGGGTTGGACTCGATGGCCCTTGTGGTCTCTTCCAACTCTGATTCTATGATTCAGAAAGGAAGCAAGGAAGCTGTCCCAACAACTTTTACGTCCCACCTGCCAAGTGTTTAAAGACAAGGCCTGGCACGCTCACTTTGGTGGCCCTCCCCGCCTCCTGTGGGAGGGAGTTCCATAGTTTGACTAGGTGCTGCTTGGAGGACTTTCTTTTCTCTGTCCTGAATCTTCCAATGTTCACTGGATGTCCACAAGTCCAAGCATTTTTAGAGAATTACTTTACTCTAGCCATAAACTTCTGTCATGTATAAGTATTGGATTTTTTTGTGGAAATTTAATCAAAAATAATAAACCTTCTGTTATGTCTCCTGTTCCTTGCCTTTTCTCTAAACTAAAAAGTCCCATGTGTCATTTCCTCATAGGGGAGTCGCTCCACCCCCTTAATCATTTTGGATGCCCCTTTCTGATCCTTTTCTAACTGCACAGTATCCTCCCTGAGGTGAGGTGAGCAAGAACTGCACCCAAATGCTGCCCTTCTGGGATGGTGCTTCAGGGGGGAGGTGGTGTGACCAGAGCCATTGAAGAGGAGGAGCCCAATCTCTCCGTTGCTTTTTATTTTGGCCCTGGAGGTTCTGTTAAATATGATTAGAAGAGCAACCCCCTCATAACTGCTTTACTTGCATCCCAGATTACTCTTTTTTCAATAGTAGTGTTCATGTTTATCTCAAAATAGTCTCTCAAGGTTTTTTGGGCCTTCTTAGTAACTTCTTGATCTCTAAACAAGGTGTCATTCATCCTCCATCTGAAGGAACCGGCAGGTGTTAGTTTCATCTCCATTTTCACAGCATTATGGTCGGAGCAAGTTTCAGGGCAAATTTCCACTTTTCGAGTCTTAGGTGCCAGTCCTCTAGTTATCCAGATTTGGTCAATTTAAGGCATTCTGGGAGATGATCTATAATGAAATGAAAAAGGTATTTAAATATACCTTTCTAAAGAAACCAGAGGCCTTTCTCCTGGGCATGGTGGGCCAATTGGTGCCAAAGAAGGACAGAGTTTTTTTCATGTATGACACAACAGCAGCAAGAATACTTCTCGCAAAGCACTGGAAGACACAAGATCTACCTACCAGGGAAGAATGGCAGGTGAAGCTGTTGGATTATATGGAATTGGCGGAAATGACTGGCAGAATCCGAGACCAGGGAGAAGAGCCGGTGGAAGAAGATTGGAAAAAATTTAAAGTATATTTACAGAAATATTGTAAAATTAATGAATGTTAGAAGGATGCTGGAAAGAAGTTATATGACTTTAGTAGAAAAATTATAAAGAATTAAGTATGAATAGATTGACATTGGGTAAAGGTGTAAATTTAAGGCTAAATTGCGTTAAGATAAATTTGAGAAAGAGGGAAAGGACTTGCTGGAACAATTAATCGAACTAGAATACAAAAAAGAAGGTGTGAGGAAGTTGAGGAAATAAGCAAATGAAAGAGATGGATATGAAAATTCTTTTTTGCTTTTTTATCATCTTTTTTTTCCTTCTTAATGTTTTGATGTACTGTTGATGTTTTGTTTTATTGTATTTTCCTTTGTCTTTGAGGCTTTGTAGCTGTTCATTGTACGTATTTCTTTTTTTCTCTTCTTTTTGTAATACTTAAACTTTATTAAATATGTTTTTTTAAAAAGAACCATTTATTCTGTTTTCCCAATGTTTTCCTTTTAATTTCCAAATTGGATTTGAGGTTTCACACAACATAAAAGTCACTTTCAGAAATATAGCGGAATGTAAGACAAGTTTAGCACTCATTTCCATGTTATTATTTGTAAACAATTTGGGGGGTGAAGCAAACAACACAGAAACAAGCCTTCACCCTGAGGAACAATTGGAGGCAGAGGGGAATTTCAAAGTTTTCAAACCCCCTCTCTCTCTCCCTTCCTCCTCCAAGGGGGATGTGTGTGTGGGATAGGGAGCGCAAGGCGCAACACCCCCCCACTGCCCCCCCAACCTGCCGCTGCGTTTCATCTCTGCGCTCTGACATTTTCTATCACTGACCCTTTTTCTCTCCTCTCTTATCTCAAATAATGTCACTGCCTCTTTAGAATCTATTCATCAGAGCAGAAAGAAGCTACTGCAGACATTGATTTTATATATATATATTTTATATATCCATCCCCATCTGTGCCTTGGGCAGCAGAGGGTGGGTGGGGGAAGCAAGCGCCCTCACAGTCGACACTGCTGCCTTCTTATCTCAAATCCCCCATCTCTCCTTGCACCTGCCATTTCCATAGGAAAGCCGGAGAAGGGTTTTTTGTTTATTTTTAACTTCCTATCAAGGTTAGGCAGGAAAACAGCATGGCTGGTGCAGGTCGCAAAGGACACCAGAATCAGCTCACCTCTCCCAGTTTGGTGTGCAATGAGATATTTCGCGGTTTTCTTGTCAGCCATCAAAGAAAGATGAACCTGGGGCCTTCTGCATTATTTTTTATATACTATATATTATATATTATATATATAATATTATATATATACACACACAAAATTAAATTTTCTGTTTTACAATTTAAAGTACTCATTTTCACATCCTTACGATATGAATGGCTTCCCTTCTCTTTCTATGGTTCATTTTGCATAACATAAATCCCTGCAAATCATTCAATATTCCATTATTACATCCATGAAAACTTATTTACACCGCTGAATTTATCTTAATGCTGCCAGTGTTAGAAATAAGGATACCTTCTCAAGCAGGTTAAAGGGCTTGATTTCCCCTTCAGATCATTTAATCCCCTCTTTGTTCCCTGCCTCCAAACCAATCTGTGGTGGCCTCTTTTTTTAAAAAAGAATTGGTGGCAGCAGCCATGGAAGCCTTTGGGGCCTTTCTCTAATACCCGTCCTTTCCTGCAAGCGTGCTGCCTTGGCCCTGCTGAACCAAGGAGTCAGGATGTGAAGCATGGTGGTGGGGAACACTGGAGAACGTTCTGGCGGTGGGCTCACGTTCTCCTGAAGCATGGCTCCCACCGACCCCAGCGAGAAATGTCACCTTCCACTCTGCCCCCAACTGGAGTCCCCATGCCAGAAATCTATCCCTTGCCCTGGTTTATGGCCATGCACTATTCTTGCTCTCTGGCTTTGGCTGGCGTTGGCTAAAGGAGCGTGAAAAGACCCTGCCAGTGGCCCATCCAGGGCCAGATGGCAAGAGCCCCTCCCCTCCAGCCGCTTCCAGAAGCTGGAATTCTTACATTTCTATACCACCTTTTCCCTCAAAGAAGCTCAAGGTGCTGCACATGGTTCTCCAACTCCCCGTGTTATGCTCAAAACAACCCTGTGAGGTTGAGAGGCCGTCACAGGCCCCAAATAATAATAATAATAATAATAATTAATATTATTATAACTTATGTACCGACCTATACCCACAGGATGAAGTCAGAATATAAAACCATAAAGTACACAATCAAAATAAAAACAACCACCCAATAACACCACCCCAACACATTTTAAAAGGGCATAGGATGTCACCCAATGCGCTTCATGGCCAAGTGGGGATTTGAACCCTGGTCTCCCAGGTCCTGGTCCAATACTCTATTATTACGCCAACAGAAAGCCCTTCCTTTCTCTTGGATCGCCCAACCTTCTGATTCATGGGATGTCCAAGAGTTCTGGTGAGTGGGAGAAGAACAGGGGGTTGCTGTCCCCACCCCCATCGCACTCTGCCAGTTCAAGGCCGCTCTGCTCCAAAGGGCTCCGCAGGATCCAGCCCCAAAGCCAGACACGCTCTTTGCCTTCCAAAAGATCTTGAGCCTTTGTTGGTGCCTCTCAGCCAGGAACCCTCCTCCTCCTCCGGTCATTAAGAGGCAACGTGGAAGATCATTCGTCTTCTCTCCGTGATGCTCATAATGTGAAAAATGAAGCTTAAGAAAAATTAGCCAAATTACCAGTCCAATCCTTCAGTGGAAATCGGTGGCTCCATTAATGCACATCTATAAAATCACGGCCTGGAAGCCAAGAAAGGCTCAGGAATGGGAGTTGGGGGAGGGCGATGCCCCTCCTGCCTTCCTTGCCTCTGTGCCAGCACAATCCAGAGGGGGAGTTTTTTGCACCAAGGGCGGGCGGGCGGGGGAAGAGGGGCAGCCCAGAGAATGACAGCGCCAAGCTGAGGGGGCATCCTGCGATTCCACACCAGCACAGAATTCTCTGCATGCACATAGTTGAACTGTGGAACTCCCTTCCACAAGAGGCAGTGACAGGCACCCACTTGGGTGGCTTTAAAAGTGGATCTGACCAGTTCACAGAAGAGGAGGAGGCTACTGGTGGCTCCTAGCCAAGATGGAGGCCATGCTCAACAACTCTCAGTGCCTTGAAGAAACTACAGCTCCCAAAATGCTTTTGGGGGAAACCATGGCTTCTTAAAGGGGCACCATGGCACTTTCAATGTGCTACTGGAACAAGGACTCTTCTTGGTGCCTTCTTTGTGTGTGCTGGGGGGTGCTCGTAGGGGGCAGATCCACACCACACGTCCAACACACATTTAAATCACCTGACTTCACCCAAAGAGCTGTAGTTTCACCCTGCAGTGCTACAGTTCCCAAGACCCTGCGAATCACAATTCCCAGAATTCTTTAGGGGCAAGACATGTGTTGTAAATATGCATTGTAAGTCCCTTAAATGTGTAGTGTGGATATGTTGTTTCGAAAGCAGAATCGTAGTGCTTTTAGAGTGTGGTGCAGAGGAAGCCCCAAACATCTGCTCCCTTGGGGTCTCAACAGGAGAAGTCCTCTTTCCTTGAAAACTTCTTAGGTGAGCCCTTCTGCGGGCCAAGCAGCTGGCTCCATCCCTGAGCTACAGACCTTCCCTCTCCCGTGCAAGGCAGGAAGCCCCCACCTGGGCTGCTAAAGTGCACGAAACAGAGCTAATTGGGCAAGAGGTAGAAGAAAGTGCGCCATAATTACAAGAAGAGAAGTGGCAGCGAAAGGTCATTTATCTGCCATGTTTGGGCTGAGCATTAGTAGGAAAAGCTCCTCCCAGGCCTGTTTGCAGCTTCTCTGCAAAGGGGCAGAAGAAATCCACACAGCTGACAATGGATGTAGGCAAAATCTACACCCACAGAGGATGGTTCCAGAAGTAGATGCTCTGTTCTCCAAGGGGGCTGCCCCTTTTGGGAAGGTCACGAAAGAAAAGTGATGGGCGGCAGATGCGGCAGGGGTCTGTCTTTTTGGCTTCTTGTTCTGCAAAATGCTGCGTGCTTTAATGGACAGCGGCAGCTTCCACTGCTGCCTGGACCAACGAGGGGCAGCACGTCACTGTCTGAACGAGGCTGCTGGAGTGTAAGAACGTCCAAAAAGCCTGCTGGATCAGGTCCATGAGGGCCCATCTAGTGCACAAACCTGCTATTTCAGTGGCCCATGGGATGCCTCAATGGGAAACCCCTGAGCAAGACACGAGTGCAAGAGCAGCCCCCCCTCCTGCGCTCTCTAGAATCCCTTTCAATCAACAAGTTCACCTCTCCTTCACCTTCCCTTCTCTCCTCACTCTGTCAAAACTGATACTGTAAGCTCCATGGGGCAGGGGCCTGCCAACATTGCTTAACCGGAGAGTCAGCATGCTGTAAGAGTCGCCAGAGTGTCAGGTTAGGACCTGGGAGACCAGGGTTCAAAATCCCACTCAGTGATGAAGCTCCCTGGGTGACCTTGGGCTGGTCCCAGCCTCTCAGCCTCCCCTCCCTCACAGGGTTGTTGTGGGGGTTAAATGAGGTGGGGAGAACCATGCACACCACCTGGAGCTCCTCGAAGGAAAAGGTGGGACAGAAATGCAATAAATAAATAATGTAAGCACCAGTGTACATTGATAGCAGTATTTGAAAGCAAACAGGTAATGGCAGATTCTAGCTACAAGGGAAGAAATAGGTTGCTGACTTCTGTCACCCCCGCCATGTGCAGGAGTGCTCACGTCAGGGCAAAAAGGTGGGCAGGGATTTCTCAGCCTCTTTAAGATTTGAGGGGACTTCTTCCGAAAGGTGGGTCCCTGCCGCCCTCTGGTGTCCAGCCAGGGCCCAACACCAGGGGCAGGCCAAGGCATCTGGCCTTTAAAGCAGTATCAGACCCCTTTAAGCAGTCTCCCAAAGACTCCTTGGGGATGCACTTTGCCAAGGCTGTGAGAGCCGCTAGGAGACCCCCCACCCCACCCCAATTCCCCTCACAGAGCAACAGTTCCCAATGCTGCTCTCACAGGGAACTCTGGGAGTTGCAGCTGAGGGGGAAAGGGGATCTCAACAACTGGCAGAGCCCTTAACCAACTGCAGCTCCCAGAATTCACTGGGGGAAGCCATGGCTGCTTAAAGAGACATCATAGCGCTTAAAAGGTATGGAGCAGATGTGGCCACAGATGAACGGTGGGGGCAGGGAGGGGAGATTATTACAGCTGCCTGTGCCAATGCCTGGACTTACCACTGCTGGAAAACAATGCCCAGTTTGTGCATTGGAGCCTTTGTGCACCATTGAAGGGCAAGTTAACTCATAAGAAACATAAGAAGTGCCTGCTGTATCAGACCAAAGGGGCCCCACCTGGCCCACATCCTGCTCTCACCCTGGTGGACCAGGGGATGCCCAGAAGCAGAACCTGAGGACAAGAACAGCCTCCCCTCCTCTGGCATTCCGAAGCACGGCTGCCCCCCACACGGGAGGCAGAGAAGAGCAACCCTGGCTACAAAGCCACCCAACAAATCCACCTCATCCAGCCCACATTTTACCGGCTTCCTCGCAATAATACCACGGGGGGCTTTGTCAAAAGCCTTACTGAAATCAAAAAAAGAAATGAGATTTATCTGGCATGACTTGTTTTTTGAGGAACCCATGCTCAAATTACAGCTTCCTATTCTAAGTACTCGCAGACCAACTGTTAACATATCTGTTCCAGGACCTTTCCTGGTATCGATGTCAAGTTCACCGGTCAACAGTTCCCTGGGTCTTCTCCTCCCTTTTTCAAGATGGCGGCAACATTTGCCTGCCTCCCATCTGCAAAAACCTCACTTGTTCTCCAAGAATTATCAGAGATTATTGGCAGAGGCTTTGAGATTACATCTACAAGCTCCCTTAGTCCCTCATCAACTCATCAGGCCCTGGAGATCTGAATCCATTTCAAGTAGTCAGGTGTTCCCTGACCAGCTCTCTTCCTATCTTGGGCTGCAGCTCCTTCCTTACGTCAATTATTCTCTTATCCCCAGGTTGGGCATTGCTCTCCTTTTCGGTGAAGACAGAGGCAAAGCAGGTGTTGAGCAGTTCCGCCTTCTCTGTCACCCAACAGCATCTCAGTCTTCTCCACGAAGAGGACCTAACACTTGTTTGCTCCTCTTCTTGCTTTGAACATAGGTTAAAAATAAGAAGTTTATTTGGCTCTCTTGCAAGGCTGTGCTCATTCTGAGCTTCAGCCCGCCTGACATTCGTCCTGCAACTGTTGGCTACTTGTGTATACTCCTCCTTTGTGATTCTCCACAATCTCAGCTCATCTGTAAGCTCCTTAGGCAGCCACACCGGTTTCCTTAAATGCCTCCCACTTTTCTTTCTTGCTGGAATTGCCTGCATTTGGACACCCAATATTTCTCCTTTTAGAAACTCCCATCCATCTTGGACTCCCTTCTGAGTATTTCTGACCGTGGGATCTAACCCTGTAGCTCCTTAAGTTTTTGAAATTGGCCTTCTTAAAGTCCGGAGTGAGTGCATGCCTGACTACAATCAGCTTTCCCTTGCCTCTGTATCATGAAACCCAGGAGGACATGATCACTTCCTTCCAAGCTTCCCAGGACTTCCACTTCATGGATCGG
This sequence comes from Podarcis vaucheri, assembly GCF_965113315.1. NCBI lineage: Eukaryota > Metazoa > Chordata > Lepidosauria > Squamata > Lacertidae > Podarcis > Podarcis vaucheri. Next base: position 57,564,524 of record NC_138751.1, read on the forward strand.
TTCCTCTCTGTGGGCGAGGACCGGGTCCAAGACAGAGGACCCCCGGGGTGCTTCTTCCATCTTCTGGGAAGTGAGTGTAGCCTGTCACAGACCCGTCTCTTTATCTGGGCAAAAAGCTATGGGGCAGCAGGACAGAGCCCACCTGCTGCAGATCCCTGCCTGAATGGTGTTTGTTTCCTCCCCATTGTTTTTTGCTGCGCAGGTTATCCCCCCCCCAATACAAACAACCCACAAACTAACAAAATAGTCACCATTTCAAATTTCAATGGATAGCTCTGCAGTGTTTTATTTTTCATTCTCCACTACAGGAACATACCAGAATCAAAACTGTCTCTTCAAAGTGTGCCCTCAACCTGCAGAGTCTCCCCTCCCTTCAAAAAGAACCATATATGAGTTGATTAATCTATTCATTAAAGGAGGGGGGCAACCCCTTCAGGTGTCACTGGAATCAATTTCCCATCATCCTCTGCAGCATGCATGGCCAATGGACAGGGATGTTAATGAGAGTTGTAGTCCAGCAATATTTGGAGAAAACTCACCACAGGCTCCCCAGATCAAAACTTGCAGCCCTGGTGAGTGTTCACACACACATATGCATACACGCCCACAGGTAACTTGCGTCTTGCACGGGGGCTACATTTCTGGGATGGTGGATATTTGCAAAAAGCACATTCTCAAACCAGCCCCTTGAACTGCCCCTGTGCACCAAACAGGTTGTATCCTCCAAGCAGGGCTTTTAAGCTCTCTGCCTTGCTCACCAGACTCTGGGAAGGTCTTGCGAGGTCTCGGATGGTACCATGAAATCTCACAAGAGCCTCCCAGAACAAGGCAGAGAACTTAAAAGCTATTTTTGGGCCAGGAAAACCCTGTGCAAAAAGAACTTTTAACCTCTCTCTCTTCCGTGACTTTAATTGTTGCAATTTCAACTGGCCAGCCTTCAACCACATAAAGTTGAAATCGCACATGGTAAATCTGTGTAAGTTGCAGTTTACCTCTCTCTTTCTCTTTCTGTGTGTACACATCATTAGGAAGCAATACAGAACCAACAGACTAAGGAGGTCACTCCCCCCACCCCAATTCCATTTCAAACTGCCAGACATTTTGTTAGGAACAAGGGCACCTCCTCCACCCCACCCATCAAGCTTCTGTGCCTAGGACCAAGGTGGGGGGACCTGTGGGTCTCCTCGAGGCCTTGCTGGACTCCCAACTCTCAGCATCCCTGAGTGTGCAGGGTCCTGCTGGCTGCCGGGAGCTGGGAGTCCACAGGGCTGTCTACTTGAGACAGCCGACTCTTCCAGAGACCAGGCAATCAGATCTCCCAATGCCAAGTAAGGCTGGGAAATTGAGCCAAAGTCTGGAAAAGTTATGGGAAATGCTGAAACCAATGGAAGACGGAAGTAATGCCGACAAGTCCAGAGGAGAGAATGCTGGCTCCTTTTGGTCCCACAAGGCATTCACGGTTGGGCCCCCAAATCCCCTTCCTCAGAAGAGCTGCAAAGCTGCGATTTGGGGCGAGTGGAGCTTGAGCCTTCTTCTGCCAACTGAGGTCCCAGGGCACATATCAACTGCATTTTGGGGGGCGGGAGAACAGCTAGGAAGGGGGCTGCGGGGGGGGGGGAGTGATGGATTGAGCCTCCCCAAAAGTTGTCACTTGTCCCTTGCAAAAAGACAGAACAAAATCAACCCCCCCACCCGCTTTACAAACAATTGCTTCCCCAACTCCACATATGCCTGAGCGCATGTAGTTCCAGCCACCCTGCAAGAGAATATGAGAGAAGCTCTACCTTATCCGCACAGGGGAGCAAAGCAGCCGTGCCCTGGCAAAGTCTCAACAGGGTGGAAAAGGACTTCCCTGCTGAAGTTAGGAGGACAGAAGAAAGTCAAGCAGAAGACAGCCAGCACCCAGCACCCTTAGCACCCAGTGGCAGCCCTTCCAAGCTGCGTAACCAGGCCCAGCAAAGCAACTTGTGGGGACACCACCGCTTCCAGCAAACAGGCCCTGTCAGAATCCTTCCACTGCATTCTCCAGGGTCCAATAGGCCAAGTAAACCCAAAATCTCCAGGGGTCCCACAATTTTGAGCGAGGCCTCTGCGGTCAAATCTGAGCAACGGCTGAGGGTGATGAACTCGCGGCACCAGGAACCAATTCTCAGCAGGAAGAGGAGCCTCTGCCATCGCCTTTAAACCCCGCTAAGAACCGCCTGCACTTCTGCTTTCAGGGAGGAGGGCGAGTGCACACACACCCCCGGGGCCCCAATGTCCGTCTCCCAGCACTCGAACCCACAGGCGTCCAGGTCTTGGGTGGCGGCTGCCACTATTGTAGGAGGAGTGTCTGCCAAGAAAAGGCACAGAATCAGGCATTATGGCTGGGCTAGAGACACAAAATCAGAGGACTGTACAGCTGGGAGGAACTCAGGCCAGTGTTGTCGACTCTGACTGGCAGCAGCTCTCCAGAGCCTCAACCAGTAAAAGGTCAGGGCGAGAGATAGCTGGTAGTGGACTTTGGACCAGCAAAGCAGAACTTCCACCACTCAGCACAGGAGTCCTTGTTAAAGACTTGCTTTCTTCACTTATCTCACTCTGGAAAGCGCTGTGCACATGAATGAAGCTGCATCAAGGACACCACCCCTGTGAAGTAGGCCACTGTGGTTATCCCCATGTAACAGATGAGAAAACAGCATGAGGGTCATCCCTAAGGGCGGCCTCGTGACCCCACAACCGAGGGCAAGACTCCCTGGCCCACACTCGGGCTTGTGCACTCCCCAGGTGAAAGTTTGTAAGCAAATAAATAAGAGTGTCCCCAGGATGCGCAGCATCTCCTGACCTGGCCGTAGCAAAGTGATGGCGCAGCCGCCTCCCCCTGCGCCCGTCAGCTTGCTGTGCAGCCCGTGAGAGGCGGTGACTTGGCAGACTCTGTCCAGGGAGGAATGGCCAACTCCGATCACATCCAGGTGGTGCTGGTTAATGTCAATGAGTTCCTGTTCAGAAGGAGAAAGAGACCAGCACATTGTTGACCTGTGGAACTTGCTGCCACAGGAGGCAGGGATGGCCACCAACATGAATAGCTTTAAAAGAGGAATGGACAAATTCACATGAGGTCTCTGCTCTGCCTCCGCAGTCACAGGCAGCAGTGCTTCTGCGGATCCGTTTCTCGAGGCCACAGGAAGGGAGAGTTGTGCTTGTGGGCACCTGGCTGGCGACTGTAAGAACAGTAGGCTGGGCTACATGGCCCCCTGGGCTGATCCAGTAGGATCTTCTTCTGGCCTTACATTAACATGGGAAGTGGGAGGGGACAGGATTTGGCCAACAGCAAGATCCCAGCCACGGGGCCAGCCCCAAACATGGCACAGCCAGAGGTGGAACCCAAGATGGTGACACCCTTGCCAACATCCCATGCTCAGAAGCTGACCAGACGAGTGGCTGAATCTGACTCCCGGGCGGGGGCACCACCCTTGCCCACTGCACCCGAGGGAGGGTGGCAGGCTGCCTGAAGGGACATTAGGACACGGGGAAGACACAGCTAGCTCGGGCTGCTTCGCTGCGACCGCTCTGCACCTGCAGCCTCACTCTGTAGTCACACGCACTGGATTTAGCAAGCTGGAACTGCCCCATCTGCTTTTGCCTCTTCCCAGTGATGTCCTGCCTCTCCTGGCTGGTTTCAAAGAGGAGGAAACAAAGGGCTCCTCACCTCCAGCACAAGGTAGTGCTCCTGAGATGGATGATCGGCCATTGCTTTGAGGACATCTTCGCACTCCTGGGAAATTGCGTCAATCGAAGCCAGCACCGGCTCCATTATGGCAGGAAACTGCAGGAGGAAAAAAGGGATTTCCTCCACCTAAGAATGGCATACCACTCCAAACCTCCCTCCAGTTTAACTGACAACCACACTTTGGAGTTCAGTTTTCTCATGCAGCCGGCATTTAACCAGTTTTCCAACCAAAATATCATGGGGGGACTCAGAGTCCCAATTAATGGAAGGGGAGTTATTTTATTTATTGTATTTATATCCCAGCTTTCTTCCATCAAGGAGCACCCAATAGATAGATCTTCCCCTCATTTCTAGCCGTCCACAACAAGCCTGCAAGGGAGGTTGGGCTGAGAGGCAGTGACTGGCCCAAGGTCATGGCCAAGTAGGACTTGAACCCTGGTCTCCCAGGCCCAGTAATCCAACACTCTAACAACTAGGCCATACTGGTTTTGTATCAGAAGCAATACCTTCAGCACCTTGTCTTTAACCCCTGCAACCAGGACCTTGGTGCTCCGAGGGACCTTGGTGTTGGTCAATAAAATCCGTAGAGTGGGGACTCTAAGAAAAAAAGGAGAACAGAGTCAAAAAATGTTGTCTCCTCTCCAACGTGGGCAAGCAAGCCAATTCACTCCATGTTTTCCCACTTCACTTTAATCCTTCACAAGTGAAGGAGACGCCAAATGTTGTGAAGGAGCAGGAACTACGGGTGGTTCCCAGCCCCGGGGGGGGGGGGTGTGCTCTGCCCTCCCCCCCCCCCATCGGAAGGAGCCATGTTTCTGAGTCCCAGTTGCTGGGAGCCTCTGGAGGGGAGAGCTGCTCTTGTGCTCAGACCCCCCTTGTGGGCTTCCCATGTGGGGCCTCTGGTTGGCCACGGTGAGAACAGGATGCTGGACTGGGTGGGCCATTGGCCGGATCCAGCAGGCCCTTCTGTTCTTATAGAGTGGCTGGGGCCACCCAGCCAGATGGGTAGGGTAGAAGTAACACCATTATATTAAGTATTATTATTTTTATTACTATTATTAGGTTGCCCATCTTCTCTAGGGTATTCATAGGCTCTCCCTCCAAGATCCCAGGGTAGGAAGAGGGGAAAGGCCTGAGCTCAGGGGCAGGGAGGGCGTTTGCCTGGCAAGAAGGTCTCAGGCCCAATCCCTGACTTTATCCCCAAACAGGGCTGGGAGAGACTCTCTGCCTGAAACCCCAGAGAGCCGCTGCCAATCAGTGCAGACATCACTGAGCTAGGTCAACCAAATCTGACTCGGAATCAGGCAGCTTCCCCTGTTACAACTCTGCCTTAAAAGTTTGTAGAAATACACACTAGTTGAGCTACTGGAGCCTCCTCTTCTGAGTCTGGTGGGGTGTATCCTGCCAGGCAGTGCCTCTCAAGGAAGGAGGGGTCCCTGCAGCCCTACCCACCAACGGACTGAGCCCCTTCTGCTCAGAGCCAGGACCAGCCCCCCCCCCCCCCGATGCCAGTCACTTTTGTTCGTATGACCATTGCGCAGCCATTAAGGACTTCACACCAGACAGGGACCTCGACCCAAAAGCTTAAACGTCATTAGGAGCCACGGTGTGGTTAGAATTACCTCAGCGTGCCGCCAGAGGCCATTTAGCTGTCTGACAAAAGGCCTGTGTCTTGTGAACCAAAATAACTTTGCTTTCTAATACCATCTGGAATAATGAACCAGCGCCTGATGTTAGCGGCTAATAGAGCAATTTCACGCCCCAGGAAAGATTTTAATGGCATCTGATTATGGTTCATTGGCAGAAGGGATCGGGGTGGCCAAGGGCTGAAAAAGAAACCCCTTGCATTCTGTCCTCAAACCCTTTGTAATTTTAAGCAAGCAAGTTATTCCTTAAATACCACTTGTTTGCAAAAAGTCAGAGCATCTATAAGCATCTGGCAAGGCTGAGGAATTAATATGGATCCTTTGTGTGTGGAGGTTTTTTAGGTGCCAGAGAGGGAAACGAACTCAGAGCTGCATAGTGATGTGAGGTGAGAATATTCTCCAGAATATTCTCTGCTAGAAAATTCTCCAGAGAATATTCTCCACAAACTGTAAATTCTAATGTAAGAACCAGTTTTACAACCCACATTTGAAAAATCTAGTAAATAATCAGTCAAGCTGTGAAATTGTCAGTGTAAGTAATGAATAATGATTTTTTTGATCGTTACATTACTGGGCATTGCGTCATTCACCATTGGGAGTTCTGAAATGTGAGCTAGAGAAAACTTTTTGTTTTTTTAAAGTTTCATCATTTAATTTGATGAACATTTGAATTCGTATGTATTTCAACTATATAATAGCCTTTTTTCTATTTTGGTGTGACCTTATTCTTAGCAATTCTATACCCTTGGCCATACAGTGTGATTATTATTTTTTTACAGAAAGTAGCTTTAATGTACCTTTAATACACTTAAAGTACCTAGGCCTATACAATTATGTGTAACAGCATGTGAGGTGGCCTTGATTTAAACAGTTGACATTTCTATAGTTTTATTTAGTGCCAGTAACTGGTTTTTGCAGTGCTATTCAAAGGTACAAGGTGCCATTTACCAGAGATTGATATACTAAAATATATTATCATATAATGATAATATATTTAATGTTAATGGCTTCTTTTTTATATGTATGCATATAGTTTTGTTTATCAAGCTGTGTTTTAGTCACCAAAACAGTTATTAAGTGTGAGAGCTATTAGCAGCACAAGATAGCCTATTACTGAAATTACTTGTATCAAACCTTAACATGCCAATTGGATTTTTTTGACTTGTCCTATAACATGTACATGTTCTGTTGGAAGAATGATATATGATTCAACTACCGAGTTTCTATATACCAAACCTTAACATGACAATTTCTGGTGCCATCGCCTTAGAATGATTCAACTTTAACTATAAAACATGTTTTACTTTTTAATTTGATACTTGCAAGTGACAAGTAGGCTTCTCCTTACATATTTTCACTGTGGCTCCTTTGCCAAACAACAGGTTTCCCTATATGTCAACACTGCTGACCAATAAGAAAGTTTTCTGTAGTTTTTGGTTACCATCTGAACAAGTTTACCCATGAATAAACATGTATATTAACTAATTATATATGCAATGCACGGAAATGAATATTCTCCTATTGTAAATGGGAATTCTCTAATATTCTCATTAACCAAGAATATTCTTGAGAATATTCTCCAAAAGATTATTCTCGAATTTAACATCACTAGAGCTGCATCACCTTATTCAATGTCCCTCCCCACAAAAAGGGGGTGAAAGCAGAATCATCAAACATCAAGGCCAGAAGAGCCCTGCTGCTGGGTCTGGCCAGTGGGGGCCCCCTGGTCCCCTCTCCTGTTCTCACAATGGGCAGCCAGAAGCCTGTTGGGAGTCTGCAAGCAGCACCTGAAGGCCACAGGACTCTGCTCACCTGCCCTGCCCGGCCGGGAATCAGAGGTGTAACACCTTCGAAGGTGGAGGGTGAACACAGCCATCGTGGCCAGGAGCCCCCGAGAGCCTTTGCCTCCTCCTGCATGAATTTCTCTTTTGCAGCCATCTCATGCGGAGGCCATCACGAAGAGCTTTCAACTATTTATTTCAAAGAGCTGGTGGGGGTGGGGGGTGGAGTGTCCCTGTAAGTTCACCACGTCTCTCACCCCACCCCATGCAGACAGCCCAGGGGAAGAGCAACCCCCAAGAGGTGGCTTGTCCGGCATCTGTGGGAAGACCTCCTCACCCACGGCAAATATAGTCTGAAACCCATCAGCCTTCCCACAGAGCAGCTTATTAACCACATTCATCACACTAAAAGTAGTTTTTATGCAGCATAAACATTAACGCTCAGAGTGAACTTTTACCTTTTTAACGGCAAGATTTTTCCTGACTGGTATCTCAAAGCTCCACCTAAAAGTTTCCACAGAGGGGGAGAAGAAGAGCCTTAACACTGGAACACTGTTTCAGAAGATGTCTTGTTTTCCATGACCTGGCACAAAGAACTCAATTCACAATGAACAATACAGAGCAACGTTGAGTCACTCCTTTGTCATGAAGCAAGGGAGAGAAGGAAAGGAATTCTGAATATTTGAAGAAAGATAACTACAGATAGTTCCAAAGGAGCAGCTTCATCTAGGACGTGAGGGAGACCCCAGCGTGTGATGCAGGACGCACGCCCCCCCCCCCCCATCGGCTTCTAGAAGTGTAGCAGATGGAGACTGTGGTGATACCAGTGGAATTAAAATCCAGCAAGCCATTCAATGCTGTCACTTGTGAACTGAGCTGGGGGGAAATATTAAATGTCATGGATGCTTTATTTGAGATTCCTGCATTGCAGGGGGTTGGACTGGATGACCCTCAGGGTACCTTCCAACTCTGTGATTCTATGATTTACACAGCGCGTAGCTCAACTACGGAACTCGCTCCCACAGGAGGCAGTGATGGTCACAAACTTGGAAGCTTTAAAAGAGGACCAGACAAATTCATGGAGCAGGCTAGAGATGGCTCCTAGGCATGGTGGCTCTGCCATCTGCCTCCTCAGCTGCAGGCAGCAAAGCTTCTGAATACCAGTTGCCAGAAACCACAGCGAGGGCTCTTGGGCTCAGGTCCTGCAGGCAGGTCCCACTTGGGGCCTCTGGCTGGCCGCTGTGAGGTTGCTGGACTACATGCCCCGCCTTAGGCCTGATCCAGAAGCCTCTTCTCAGGTTAAATCAGAGAGAGAAAGCACTTACCCCAGGTCCCCACGGCGTTATCCACTCCAGAGGGGTTCCCATGGATCACCTGCTCTCCTCGGAAGGCCCACCTGTTGATTAAGTCCAGCTCATCCTCAGCCCACCTGGAAGGCAGAAAACAGCCTCACACCACGCCAGAGAGTCTGTCCATGCAGACCAGTATTGCCTCTTGTGGTTGTTAAGTGGTGGCCTGGGACGATGGGGTTCAAATCCCCACTCGGCCACGAAGCTCGCGGGCTGACCTTGGGGGCCGATCCCTGCCTCTCAGCCTGACCTACCTCTCAGGGTCGCTGTGAGGGGAGGGAGAGGACCTTGAGCTCCTTGGAGGAAAGGTGTGATATAAATTTAATAAATAATAATGTTGGCTGGTTGTATTTGGAAGCAGTTCTTCCAGGTTCTTATACTTAGGCAAAGAAAAATATCTATTGATATCTATTTGTTTCTGTTTGCGACAGATAACTGAACAGATAAAATAGCTGAATGAGGCGGAAGTGAATCCATCAGCATTTCACGCCCCCCCACCCCCCCTTGGTTGGATGGCCATCTCTCAGACGAGACGCTTGCACTGCAGGTAGTTGAACCAGATGCCCCTTCCGCCTCTGCAGCTCTGTGATTCTACGATGCCCAGCTCTCTGGGGCTCCTACCTGGCTACAGACTGGCCCTCGCCCAGAGGGTAGCTGATGATCCCACACCCGGAAAGCAAAGCCCCTGCGAGGCAGACGGAATAAGCAGCGCTGGAACCTAACCCAGCACCTGTGGGCAGCTCAGACCACACCAGGATGTCCATGCTTGGAAGGACCCTGAAAGACACAACATTACAAAAATAAAAAGTAAACCACCTGTCATTCCATCATTTACTGAGCAGGACCAACAAGGAAGAACTGGAATGAGTTGCATTATCCTGTCACACAGACAATAGAGCAAATCTGTTTGCTCTGGCTCTGGGGATCATAGGAAGCTGGGAACAGAGGCGGCTTGCTGGTACTGAGCCAGACCCTTGGGTCCATCTAGCCTAGTATTGTCTACAAGGACTGGCAGCAACAGCTGTATCCAGGATGCTGCAGGGGATGGAACCTGGGGCCTTCTGAATGCAGAATGGTTTGGGGAAAACAGCCTCCTAGGCCAAACTGGGACCTGTGCTGGGTCCCAATTTGGTCTGTGGGTCAGCGGCTCCCCACCTCACCCCCAAATGAGCTACAGCTTCCAACTATTTTATTATTATTATTATTGAATGTGTATACAGTACTACCCTTCACCTGAAAATCACAGGGCAGTTTACAGCATACACTTCACTGCAGAGAGCCAGGATTCAGAATTGAGAGAGCCACACCACTAAAGGGTTGTGGTGGAGTTCTTCAAAAGACACAGCATTGTGGTGTTTAAGGGAACTTTACTCGGGCAGAACGGCCCCCACTGGGGAACCCACCCACATGCGTACATATTATGTCCCATTCTCTGATGAAAAGCAGGCCTGCTTTAACAGCTGGAGGCCTGATTCTGCAAGATCAGGATGCCTCTCTTTACAGGACTTGCTCAATGTGAGCTTTTCCTTGACACATTCTTAACACAGTCTGCGTGAGCAGTTTCTCCTAACCATATCATTTCAGGCACTCTTGCTTTGCATCTCTTCTCTTTTAGGCCCTTCAGTCAAGGCACACACTATAATTCCCACTACAGGGCTCTCTGGGAGAGACGTATCAATGCATTAAATCACAGGTGAAGCAGCGACAAGTGGGGGGAGGTGCCCAAGAGCCTTACCCGCATTTGGACGCAACGGACAAGTACAAGTAGAGGAAGGCCACGACGGCCAGGCTGTGTGTGGCTGCAGCCGCTCCCCCCTCTGCAGCCCCCACAAACTCCTTCAGCTTCTCCACTTGTTCTGGGCTGGGGGGCTGAGAGTCAATCAGGCCAGCTGGAGAAAGAGCCAATGGAGAGGAAGGCATCTTAACGGTCCATGACGGACCCACCAGACACGTTTTGCTTTATTCCAGGATGGACATCAGAGAAACGCCTTTACTAGGTCAACCACAGGAACCCAGGAAGCTATCTCATCCCAAGTCAGAGCCTTGCTCCATCGAGCTCAGGGCTGGCAGGACTGGCAACAGCGTTTCGGGCAGGGGACATTCCCAGCCTGACCTGGAGATTCGGCCTGGTACCTTCTGCGTGCAAAGTCAACGCTCTGCCACTGCGCTCCTGCCCCTCTGCTGTGCTTCACAGCCCCAGGCAGGCCACACAGGATGCCTGGAGATTGGGCAGGGGGACCCTCATCTCAGGCCTCCCCAGAACGGATCTCCCAAAGCAGCTGTGGCTCTCTGCAGATTGAAGCAAAGAACAGGAGTCCCTCCCCCCCCAACACACCCCCAAGCATCCAGAGTGCTCACCAGGGAATGCTGCCAGTAAGGGCTCCAGCTCAGATGTTTCCCAGTGTAACCTGGTCCCAATATTTGGCAGATGTATCAAGACCTTCCCATCATTCCGAAGGGTCATCTGAAGGAATGTCCTCAGGTTCAAAGCCACGGCCAGGGCAAGCTAGAATTGCAGAATTGTGGAGTTGGAAGGGGCTCTGAGGGTCATCTAGTCCAACCCCCTGCTATGCAGGAGTCACACACACCTTCAGCAGGGAAGGCACCACACACAGAGATCGGCATGGGGAGGCCTTTTTCTAAAACCCCAGCACAGAGAACTTCAGGTGCCCTCCACATCCCGCTCCCCTGCTCCTTGGGACTCTCCCCAGGACACAACCCTTACCAGGCCTGCTTTGCACTCTTCCTTGAGTGTGTCTTCCAGGCTGGAATGGGTCTGTGAACTCAGACCAACTTGGCCCCTTGCTTGACCCCGGGGAGGATGTGTGAGTGTGTGGAATCTAGGCAGCGTTGCTCCACCCATTTTCCTCTGGCTCCGCCCACCACTGGCCCCAGGAAGCCTGCCTGGGTTAGGGGACAGGGGACAAGACTGCCTAGAAGGGAGCCTGCACCTGTGGCTGACAAAGGTTCTCTCCCCCCCCCCCCGCCCTGAGAGGAAACATTGCCAAGCGCATTTTGCAGGTACAGGGAGAAAAAGAAACAACCACTCTCAATATGGATTTAACTCTTGCAAAAAAATGAATATTAACGTTCCCCACAATGTTACAATTCCCAGTGGGGTAGTCATGCTAGACTTGCACAGGAGAAATAAATGTGTCTTGTGGTGCCTTAAAAACAAGCAGATTTGCTATGGCAGAAGTTTTTTGTGGACTAAGGTCCACCTCACCAACTCTAAGGTGTGTTAACTGACCTACCAATACGTTATCACCATGGTCTTGTGAATGTTAATAGCCTAATTATCACTGTCTGCACTTTTCTGCATTTTATTTCCTCCCAGCTTCACTAATCTACACACAAACATACCCCTGCAGCTCAGGAAAACACTCCATGCCTCTGATGAAGTTGACTGTAGTCCAGAAAAGCTGGTGCCATAATAAGCTTCTTCGTTTTTACAGGGCCTTTCCAGTGGTGGCTCCCCGACTGTGGAATGCCCACCATTATTAGATTTAAGGAGGAATTTGGAAACATTTTTCTTTACTTGTGCATTTGATGGCTGAAGAATTCTCGAGATCTTTGGACGGAAGCATGAAGGAAGGTGCTGGACTCTCCTTCCTTGGAGGTTTTTAAACAGGGGTTGGCTGGCCATCTGTCGTGGATGCTTTAGTCGAGATTCCTGCATTGCAGGGGTTTGGACTAGATGACCCTTAGGGATCCCTTCCAACTCTACAATTCTGATTTTAACTGGTTTGAGTTTTTTTTTTTCTTTTAATAAGCAAATGGCATGTAAATGTTATGAAATAAATAAACTGTAACTGCTTTTAGGCATTCTTTATTGTAATTTTAAAAATATATTTTTAGAATGTTTCTGCTTTTCGTTTTTAAATTGTGTACCTGTTTGTCGCTCTGGACTCCTTGGGGGGGAAGGGCGGGGTAGACATTCATTAAATAATAATTATCAATCATCATAACATGTTGGGAAATGGAGTTGAAGATCTTCACCTGAGGCTGTTTGTGGAGTGCCTCACATCATGCATCATATTCCCTGGAGAGGCTTGGCTCACGCCTCCTTCCATGTCTTTTCAGCACTGGGCAAAGGCCTTCTTGTTTTTCAGGTTTTCTGGTGGGCAATTCTAACTACATCTTCTCAGAAGTAAATCCTATTTAATTCAATGGGGCTTCCTCTCTAGTGGATGGGGTTCTGATGGGCAACCTAAATCTGAATTCATCCCCATCCAATCATGTTATGCTGTTTTTACACATCACTCCTCTGGGATTGCTTTTATTCTGTGCACTGTTTGTATTATTTGTTATATTAAAATGCCTCCTACAATGCAGTTTCAGAATTTATAAGTAGTATAAAAACACACACAAAATAAAACTTAGACTGTCCAATACTTAAACCCTCACAAAGCCCTGAAAAATCAACAACACAAAGGGCCGGTTGCAAAAATGGCAAAAATCAATAGCCCACCAAATGCCTGGGAATAGAGGAAGTCTGAACCTGCTGCCAAAAAGGTTAGTGTCAGAGTCAGTGCCAGCAGACCTTGCTTGGGAGGGTGCTGCAAAGATGGGGGCCTGCAACCGCTTCCCCCCTGTTGCCCCCCCGAAACTCCCTCTTGGAGGGGCACTTGAAAGCAGGGCCTCGGATGAAGACTTTGGAGTCCAGGGAGACGGAGGTCAGCAGAGGAGTTCCGGCAGCTAACTGAGGTCCCAAGCCAAATTAGGCTTTGCAATACGTATAGCCATTGCTTACTTTTTGTTTATTTCATAAAATTTATATACCACTTGTTTGTAAAAAATAAAAATAAAGCAGTTTATAAAAGGAAAGAGAAATAGAATTATCATCAGTAAAAAGAGTTTAAAACAACTATTTAAAACATTCAAAAATAGCTAAAATCAATGAGAAGTGAAAACACACGCCAACATTCTACCTATCTGCGCAGGGCTGTCCCACAAAATATGTTTTTAGCAGACCTCGGAAAGAGCGCAGCGAAGGCAGGGCAAGAGCAGGCGGGGGGGGCCGGGGGGGGAGAAGCCGAGGGCCACCTTCGGGGCCAGGCGGCGATCCGGCGGGGAAACCGGGCCGAAGCTGATACTAGGAAGGCCTTGGACGTGGTCCCGGCTGGCGAGGTCAGCACTCCGGCTGCAGCCTCTGCCCGAGGGAGGCGCCCCTTTCGCCCCCGCCCCCTCGCGAGGCCCCGATCCTGGCGCTCACCTTGCCGTGGACGACGGCGTGCTCCCCGTGCAGGATCACCTTCCCCGGAGCAGAGACCACCCAGCGGCGCATCTCCTCCCGGCCGGGGCCCCGCAGCCCCTCCGGAGCAGCCAGAGACCAGCAGTCCCCGCAGCGCCGCGGCCTGGCCCCGCCCCCCCACGGAAGCGCCGCCCTCATCCTCCGGGGGCGGGGCGGGGCGGGGCGGGGCGGGGGGGACGAAGGCGCGGCGGCGGCGCCATGGCGGCGGCTCTGCTCTTGGGGCGCGCTCTGCGGCGGGCGGCCGGGGCGGCCTGGCCCCTGGGCGGGAGCGCGAGGCGCCTGAGCCGGGAGCAGAGCGGGGCCGGAGAGGCGCCCAGGTTTGCACGGGTGGCAGCGTCACGTGTGAAGCGGCCCGTTTCCTTGCTTAGCCGGGGGGGGGGGCGAGGCACGCGAAGAAAAGCGTAATTCGGGGAGGCGCCTCTGTTACTTCTAAAACCAGAAACGTTAAGGGTTGGCTTTTAAAAGGCGCCCGTGGTGGACGTTGCATTGATCCTCGTTTGAAAGTCGATTGCATCATGTGTTGTGTCTTAATTTTGGTTAACTAAATAGTTCATGTAGATATGCAAAGGGAATGAATGTAAAGGACCGTTTCCCTCTCCTCTTCCTCTGCAGTATGGATGCCAAGCCCAGGAAAACAGCCCAGATCCCCAAGTTATACACGAAAACAGGAGACCAAGGTAGCAGCATCCTGCCCGGCGGAGGCAGGTCTCCGACCCACCGGCTAACCCTTGGCCCATGAGAGCGCCATGGTGCCACAAGGGGCATTTTTGACAGCCTTAGAATGACTGCTGGAATCGGCTGCTTGTCTCTGCTTCAAATATATATCTACACACAGAAACAAATGGAAAATATTTTATAATGTACCTGTGACATGTTGTTAACAAAAAAAAACACAAGAGATTGTAAAATATGAGATGCTTTGCTCAGATTCTTTTTTAATAATAATAATAATACAATTGAGTGGGGATACTGTATTAGTAAAAAGGGACGCGGGTGGCGCTGTGGGTAAAAGCCTCAGCGCCTAGGGCTTGCCGATCGAAAGGTCGGCGGTTCGAATCCCCGCGGCGGGGTGCGCTCCCGCTGCTCGGTCCCAGCGCCTGCCAACCTAGCAGTTCGAAAGCACCCCCGGGTGCAAGTAGATAAATAGGGACCGCTTACTAGCAGGAAGGTAAACGGCGTTCCGTGTGCTGCGCTGGCTCGCCAGATGCAGCTTTGTCACGCTGGCCACGTGACCCGGAAGTGTCTCCGGACAGCGCTGGCCCCCGGCCTCTTGAGTGAGATGGGCGCACAAACCCCAGAGTCTGTCAAGACTGGCCCGTTCGGGCAGGGGTACCTTTACCTTTACCTTTACTGTATTAGTAAGGGACGCGGGTGGTGCTGTGGGTTAAACCACAGAGCCTAGGACCTGCCGATCAGAAGGTCGGCAGTTCGAATCCCTGCGACATTGTGAGCTCCCATTGCTCGGTCCCAGCTCCTGCCAACCTAGCAGTTCGAAAGCATGTCAAAGTGCAAGTAGATAAATAGGTACTGCTCCGGCGGGAAGGTAAATGGCGTTTCCGTGTGCTGCTCTGCTCTGGTTCGCCAGAAACGGCTTAGTCATGCTGGCCACCTGACCCAGAAGCTGTACACCGGCTCCCTCGGCCAGTAAAGCGAGATGAGCGCTGCAACCCCAGAGTCGGTCACGACTGGACCTAATAGTCAGGGGTCCCTTTACCTTTACTGTATTAGTGCAAATACTGTGAAGCCTACTGTCCCAAGTGATTCCTTGCCTGGGCGAATGAGTCACTGCAGAGAAATTCCGTGGTCTTTCATTGGAGTCAGTTGCCACATTCAGCTGCCAGTCATTGGGGCTACAGAAATCAGTTGTTGCACATGCACGTGTGAACAGGGCTTTGGGCACTTGGGTGTGAGCCGCTTCATATTTTTCTAACTGTTATCATCTTGCATGGTTTTCAAAAGGGTTTTCCAGCACATTCACTGGAGAGAGGAGAGCAAAAGATGACCAGATCTTTGATGCCCTGGGAACACTCGATGAACTGAGTTCAGCCATAGGGTAACCAAAAGACTGTAAATTATTTCTTCAATTTATAAGAATGTTTCAGAGAATAATAGACTGCCAGTTTGTTTCTGGGTCTGATTCAAAGCAATCACATTTGTGTTCAAAGCCCTAAACAACTCGGGCCCCAGATTCCTGAAAGACCCCCTCCTTTCAGAACCCTTCCGTATATTAAGATCAACAGGCACTTGGGATGTTGGTGGTGGCCCAGGAGGAGAGGGCCTTCTCGGGCAGCCCCTCAGCTGTTGAATTCCCTCCCCACAGGTGCGTCTGGCACCTTCACTTTATGGCTTTGGACCTTTGGCACCTGAGACATGGTTTTTAGGACCCACCCAATCACTGTGACATTAGTAAGCTTTAACCTTTTTAACTCTGAATTTTTAAATTGTTGAATTTCACCCTGGGATTTGCTGGTGAAAGGTGGGTAATAAAAAAATTTAATAGTGGTAATTTGATATGAAAGAAAGCAGTTCTGTCATGGGAAGCAAGGAAAGCCTCTCATTTTCCCCAGCAGCTGTTCTTGCTGGTTGGCAGCAGGCAGCATAGTTCCTTGCACAACCTTATTCCCTGGCATAACCTTATTCTGAGCCCCACCCTGTTACCTGATTAACAAAGAGCAGTTTCAAAACCCTTTATTAAGTGAAATGAAACCTGCCAGGCAGCATGGTCCAGGGTGGAGAGGGGAGTGGCAGGAGCCTGTTGGAACTGGAGTAGAGGCCTCGCCCTGTGACAGCTGCCCACAGCCCTGACTCGCCATTTGTGTCCTGCCTTGGTGATGTCAGAGGAGCAGGCTGTGCCTGGCCCTGCCGCCCTGCCCACAGGCTGAAGCTCATGGCTCCAGGGGACATCATCTCGCCCTGCAAGAGGGCTGCAGTCTTTTGCCAGATGTTGGAGGAGGTTCTTCCAAACCCCCCCCCCAAAAAAAAAACCATCTCTGGAATGAGCTTTCCCAGAGGGAATCTGTGGTAGTTTTCTAGATGTTGGATTCCAGCTGTGGAGAGTTGCAGTTCAACCACATCTGGAGGGTCAGAGATGTTCCCTCACCCCCACATTGGACAGTTTTTTGGGGGGGTCTTTTTCAGTGGCTGCTAGGCAAGGGTGGCTCTATGGAACCTTCAAGTTGGGAGGCAGTCTACCTCAGTAATTCCACATGCTGGAGAACAATAATGGGAGTGGCTGTTGCCTTCCTGTTCTGCTTCTTGGAAGCATTTGGTTGGCCACTTAAGGGCAAGCAATGCTAGACCAGATGTTCTGGTCTAATCCTGCAGGTCTCATCTCATATGAGGAGCCAGGAACAGATTGTGTCTGCCCTGAACCAATTTCCTGTCTGCCTGAACATGAGAACGCCATGCACCTCTCATGAAGAAATGTTCTTGCTTTCACATCACAATAGTTCTTTGGGGGAACTTGACAATTCAACTGGTTTCAGGCTTGTTTGTAGTGCCTCCACAAGAGGTAAATCTCTCATATGAACAGCATCAGTTACCTATATCTCAGGGTAAAAATCTCTCCTATTTTGCTGCAGGCTAAGTGCTGAATTTGGCAGTGAAGGAGGCCACTCGTTTGTGCAGGAACTTCAGCAGGTAAGAAATAGCTGTATCCCCGTCACTGACAGCATCCGCAAACAAGGACTGCCTTCCTGGATCAGACCAAAGGACCCTCTTGTCCAACTCTTGGGCTAAGAGTAGACAGCAAGAGAAACTTTAAAACTTTTCATTCGTGTTCTTTTTATATACAGTATGGGCGGGGTATAAATAATACAGTGGTACCTCTAGATACGAACGGGATCCATTCCAGAGCCCCGTTCGCATCTAGAGGTAAACGTAACTAGCGACAGCACACCTGCACACGCGCGTGCGTCGTTTTTCGTCACTTCTGCGCATGCGTGTGACGTCATTTTGAGCATCTGCGCATGCGCAAGAGGTGAAACCTGGAAGTAACGCACTCCGTTACTGAGGAGCGCAACTCGAACGCGCTCAACTTGAAGCGTATTTAACCCGAGGTATGACTGTAAGTTGTTGTTGTTGTTGTATTGTTACTGTGTGTTGCTTAATTTATATATTTGCTACTCTGCTAGTAGCTTTTTATGGAAGAAGAGCCCTGCCAATGGCCCATCTCAGCCAGCCTTCTCTTCTCACAGTTGCCAACCAGTCGCTTGTAGGAAACTCTCAAGCAGAATCCAAGCACAGGTGCTCTCCTCCCCCTCCCTGCCTGAGCAGTCCCACAGCCGGTATTTGGAAGGCTCACTGAATGAAGAGGCAGAGCACAGATAGCCTCTCCTCCCTCAATTTGTCCTATCCTCTCTTAAAGCCCTCCAAGTTGGGGGCCATCCATGCTTCCTATGGGAGCGATAAATTCAGTAAATTGAGATGGCTGGCAACAGTTGCTAGCATTCGGTCATTGGGGATATCCTATCACTGAGCATCTTGTGCGGAGGTGTTCTGCCTAAGAGCTGTTGGCCTAACTCTTGTCCATCTGCTTGTGTAAGTTACAGCAAGGGCAGGGAGCCAGCAGTTGTCGTCCTCTTGCAGATGTGGCTGGATCCCACCTCCCACCATCCCTGCCCATTGGCCATGCTGGTCGGGCTGATAGGAGCTGGAGTGCAGCTTCATCTGCCAGAGGAGGACCACCACAGTTTCCCACCCCCTGATGGAGCCAGTGGTGGTGGGCGTTCCAAAGCCTCTTCCGATTTAGGTCAGAGAACTCTGCCCATTCTTTGGCACCTTCAGAGACATGAAGGCGGGCCAGACCGAGAATTAAAACTGCTTTCTGAATGTCTCGCCATCTGTGCAAAAATAGTGCTCATCCCAAACACCTTTGCTCTGTTTTGTTTCCGCAGGTCCAGTGTGTGCTGCAGGATGCCGGCTCCAATGTGGCAACTCCCATATCCTCAGCCAGGGAGTCACATTTAAGTAATTGGAACCTAGTATAGATCTTCATTTTTAAAAATAAGCTAACTGCTGCCCTTTTTGAAATGGTTTTGCTGCCATTGCTTTTGGGGATCAGTTTTGCTGGACAACTGAAGGAAGTACTCTGACCATGAAACCTTTGTTTATGTGGCTTATTTAAATTGGTTTTTTTATTGCATTTACACCCCATTCCTTTCTTTCTTACTGGCAGGGCCCTAGGCAAGGGTCTGACTGGACCCAGACCTGCCAAGCTTCAGCCATGTCAAGCTCCCTCAGACCATGCACTGGAACAGAAACACACAAGCCTCCATTGTGGTTTCTTAGTGGGGGGAAATGCTTTTTCCGCAAAGATTTTGATGCATGCCTTAAAAGCATTGCATATGAATATATCCCAGGTATAAATGTCTCTAATAAACGTTGACTTGCTAGGTTGCCAAATGCACAAGTTGGCCATAGTGCTTCTGCTTGTTAGGGCTGCCCACTTACTTAAACCCTGTTTTAAAATGCAATATGGCATTTTAACCATTTTGGGGGGAAATGCTCTGTGCATGCTCAGAGGTGCTTGAGGTATTCCAGGACTCAGCACTGGAACCCACACAGGCCCCAAGACCCAGGCGCAAGCCTCCTTCATTTTAGCAAGGTTGATGCGTCATGTGCTGGCAGCCCCTATCCTGCGACTTAAGCAGGGGAATGAAGAAGCCAGGGCTTCGCTTTGTGGGCGACTCCTTGGTTGGCTGGTCCACTCAGCCATGTCTCTTCTTCTCCAGAGCGAACGTCGTTCAGTGAAAAGCCCATTCTGGAGCTGGAGGCCTGGATCGATCACTACTCTGAGCAGCTTCCGCCACTCACAGCTTTCATTTTACCCGTAGGTATTTTGCGTGTTCCGTTGTGCTCCGTCTGTGAGGAGGTCACAAAGCAGAGGCCTTGCAGCACAGAAGGTGGGGGGCAGACAACTCTTGGTTTCCACTGGCCAGATTCCCATCAGGAACAGTGTCACAGGGCTGTGAGTGACAGGTGGCTCAGCCACCCAGATTCTTGTGCAGAGTTCCTGCTTGGCAAGCATACTGCTGGGGCCTTTGGGAAGCTCTGAGCCATTGATCAGGCTGCTTAGTTCTGGGTTCGGGTGCATGGATCCTGCCCCCCAATACACACACCAGCTGATGCAAAGGGAGAATGATCCTGCTCGCCCCTGGGTGTGCCAGGGAACACTTTGATGCAGCCAGACCAAGCAAGATTCCTCCCCTTTTGCACCAGAGAAAAGTATTCCTCCCTCTCTCATGATGCTAGAACTTGTGGACACCCGTGAGTTTCTGTAGTTCTTTTTTACAGCAATCTAAGTTGGGGGCCATCACAAACCACTTTGATTTAACTGCTACCTAAATCCCAAGCTTGCTGTAAGGCCCTGGGCTAATCGCTCCCCTCAGGCTCACACAGAATTATAGAATTGTGGAGCTGGCGGGGACCCCAAAGATAATCTAATCCAACCCCCTGCTGGGCAGGAATCACAGCTAACAGCTAGTTCACAGCACTTTCCTTAGGGCATGTTCACAGACACTCCTCCTGACTTCTGTGGGAAGGTAGCCAAAATGGTTGCATTGGCTGCAAACGCTCCTGTTCCTGCTTCAGGCGAGGGCTTGCAGCTCCACAGGTCTCAGGTTCAGTCCCCAGCCTGCCCCGTCTCAAAAGTATCAGGGAAAGACTGCTCTCTGCTGAGGACCCCGGGGCGCTCTCATCAGTCAGAGCAGATGGAAGGTTATGATATGAGAGCAACGCAGCTGCAAACTGGTAGCTTGTTTACATCACATGATGTGACTAGCTGTGGGAAAGAATTTTCCCGGAAGTTCACAGGCTTGAAAAGTCTTTGTGTAGTGTGTAATATGAGACCTTCCTCTTGCGTATGTACAGGAAGTCTTAGCCACTTGCTAGATGAAGTCTGAACTGATCGGACATAGAATCATAGAATCATAGAGTTGGAAGAGACCACAAGGGCCATCGAGTCCAACCCCCTGCCAAGCAGGAAACACCATCAGAGCACTCCTGACATATGGTTGTCAAGCCTCTGCTTAAAGACCTCCAAAGTAGGAGACTCCACCACACTCCTTGGCAGCAAATTCCACTGTCGAACAGCTCTTACTTTCAGGAAGTTCTTCCTAATGTTTAGGTGGAATCTTCTTTCTTGTAGTTTGGATCCATTGCTCCGTGTCCGCTTCTCTGGAGCAGTAGAAAACAACCTTTCTCCCTCCTCTATGTAACATCCTTTGTGACATGTTTTCTGTAGTGCTGTAAAGTCAGAAATAAAAGGATGTAAATAGATTTCTGACTATCTCCTTTCTCTTGCTGATATGCATGGAGGGAGGGCGTGTGCATTTTCCACGCTGGGAAATGTCGCCTATCAAAATCTCCCTGGTCTGTCCGGGATGTCAGCCTGAGGAAGATTACCGGTAAACAAGCTTCGAGAGCAGAGAAGGGGGGCCAGCCTCTCCCGAGGGGGCTTGTTTTCCAACAGTTGGATGGGCCTGACCCTGGCATAAGACAGATCTGGATGTTTTGTTTAATGTCATTTCAGTCTGGCGGCAAAAGCAGCACTGCTCTCCATCTCTCCAGAGCCATCTGCCGCCGAGCCGAGAGGTGGTAAGTGAGCAACTGCACTGACAAAGCCATGAGAACCCCCTGCTGCCCTGAGTGAGCTGTCTGGGCTGCCAACCTCTCTTGCTCAGTCTTCGCTGGCATGTCAACCTTGGAAGGCTTGCATGAAAATTGTTTGGAAACGACCACAGGTGCTCCCCAGCAATGCTGGGGGAGGGCACGGATCAGAGTCTGTACTGTGCAGCAAGACAAGGAAGTGTTTGCCGAAAGAGATCCCGAGTTCTGCAGGAGCCGTTAATGGCCAGTGCAAACTAATTGTGGGTACTCCCCCCCCCTTTAAATGCACAGTTGGTTTGGAGCAGAGAATTTGGTGCATTTAGCAAATAATGTTTTTGGCACCTTAGGATCTGGCAGAACAAGGCAATGAAAGGGGCATGAAAGGTGGTTTTGGATCCAATTATATCAGCTGTAGTGATGACTGTCTTCCTTTTCTCTTCTGCAGTGTGATTCCTTTGGTGAAAATGGGAGAAGCAGATGCAGACGTGGCCAAGTTTTTGAACAGGTAACTTGGAACTGTTCCTTCTGACAAAGCTGGGATGCGGGGGGGCAGGGGGAATGCGTCTAGACTCTAGTGGGTCACCCAGTCAAGGCACCAGATAAGGGCTTCTCTGCACCTCCTTTCCTGGCCACTGGCCCTGCTGGTTTCTGGGGCTGATCTAGTGGAGAGCAGGATGGGGAAGGCTGCTCTTCCCTGGGTACTTCTTGCTGGATATCTCCTACTGAGACGGGGGTGGGATGAGAGTCCTTTTTGCATCTATTTTGGGAGCCCTGCCCCTTTGTTTCCACAGTGCCCCTTGGTTCCTAGTGCCCCCCAACCCTATAGAAAGCACTATTCAAAATAGCAGTTTGCATAACCCACTAAAGAAGATAACACTAAGATTCAAAACAGTAACAACTAATTGCCCCTTTATTCAAAATCCAGTTGAAACTATTTAGTTTAATTAATTCAACACAACTGATGAATTTGATCCAGTGGTACCAGCTTTTCAGTCTGATAGTCATTTTATGCCAGTTTGGGAACTACTGGTCTACCTTGGGGCACTCACATGGACCTTGCTGACTGTCCTGCGGAGACCAAACAGTTTTGTCTTTTCTCTTCCAACAACTTGGAGGAAAGGGAGTGGGAGATTAGTGCAGGGGTAGCCAAAATGATGCCCTGTCCATGTTGTTGAACTCCAGCTCCCAGCATTCTCAGCCAGCATGGCCACTGATGGGGGGGTGATGGGAATCGTAGTCAAATGACGTCTGGAAGGCTCCACCCAGATCACTTTGTGCTTAAGCTGGGAAGTGGAGAGGAGGAAGCGTGGAAGCTGAGATTTGGGGCAGTGGAAGGAGACATCTGGAGTCTGCTGGTCTTTGAGAGAGGATGGTGGGGAAGAGATTTCCTTTCTCTAGGTGTACACCCTGTAAGCATACCCAAATTGCTAGCGCTTCCCTGCTGCACATGCGGAAGGTGTTTTGGGAAGGGCTGTATGTAGTTCCATGCAGGCTTGACATGCAGAAGGTCCAAAGTTTCGCCCCTGGCATCTTCAGGTAAAAGGGGCTGTTGGCAGGTGATGGGGAAGGGACCCTTCTCTGGCAGAGAGCTGCTGCAACCAGTTGGAAAGGACAAATACTCTGCCCCGTTTTAAGGCAGGTAGTGTCATCATGGAGCATGCACAGGTAACTTCTCACAGCCTGTCTGACTCCTGTTCTCCCTGTTTTGGGGAGGGGGTCGTGCAGCAGCCAGATTATCGTGGCTAAACATGGCCTTCTGCCATATCCCATTGCTATAGATGCTGGTTCTCGTTCAGTGCCTGCCTCCTCCACTGAAATTGCAGGCCTCACGGGGGCTGGATTTTACTTCGGTACCTGGCAACTGCCTAAGTCAGCCTTCCCCAACTGGCTACCTTAGATTTTAGTCTGAAGCACCTGGAGGACATCCAGTTGGGGGAGGGCGAGCACATCCATTCCGCTACCTTTTTGATTGGCTACAGGGCAGGGACATCTTCCTCCTTCCAGCCCTAGATGCTGCCCCACCCTTAGGGTAGACATGCCCATTACAAGCTCTTATCCTGTACAGAGATGGACAACAGCTTTTTTCTCCCGTTCCTTAGACTGAGCGACTACTTATTTGTTCTTGCCCGCTATGCTGCAGTGAAGGAAGGGAAGCAGGAGAAGATCTACACCAGAACGGAGTAGGGAGCAGAGGCCCTCTGATGCAAGAGGTGGACTGCCAGGCTTTCAGACAGAGGACTGGACAAGATGGAAGATTGCTTGCAGTTTCAAACTGAGCTCTTGAAATCTACTCCTGAAAGCTTATTTAAAGCTTGCGGCTCCAGTCTTGCTCCATTTTGAGACCAGCTTCTAAGAGAACCTGGAGCGTTCACTTTGAATAGACTTCAGCTGCATTTATTGACATGTGCTGATAAAAGGAGAGGGGAGAAGCACATGCCACGCCTGATGTGTTGCAGAGCCCTTCTCCGCAAGAGGTGTTCTGTTGCCAGAGGCACTTGGTGCTTTGGCTCAGATTGAGTTGCAGACCACAGCCTCTGTTACACTTCCTTGTCCTCTTTTTCTTTTTGCGATCATCGTTGAATCCATCAACACTTTGGCAGGAGACGCAGCATCTCAAGCACAGCAAAGTTCTGCCATTGTAAGCTTTGTGCAGAGAGGTCCTGGAAACGGCTGTTGAGAGGTGGGAGGCAGCAGTGGGCAGCAGCAGATTGGAGCTTTGGGGTGCAGCTCAGCTGCCAGAGGGCTTCTGCTTTTTTCCTTTTGTCAGCAGGACTCCCAATTTTTCATTTGCCTCTCAGTGGCTGCCATTTAACATACCCGACCCTTCCTCTTCAGGGTCTGTTGAACTGTTCAGAGACATACCTCCGCTTCAGTCATGGGAGTCTCTGTTGTACGTATATGAATATGCTGTAAAATGCTAGGATACAGGAGGGCCAAGATAAAATATTTTATTAATCTCCTATGGCAAACTTTCCTCTCCCCACCTCATGACACAGACATGCAAGGCATTGTTTTTGGGGTGGGGGTGATGTTAGACCCCTGACAGCTTGCATAGCCTTCCTTGTTTGGGAAAGCCACACCATGCCCAACTGTTGTGGGCTAGAACAGCCAAACTCTTTCAACATATTTAGTACACAATCACAATTTGCACATCCGTTCTGAAAATGTATACATGGAGGAAGCAGTTCATCAGAGGGTCAAGGAGACCACTGGGAGGGGTTGCTGTATAGTGTCACCCCCCATTCCTACTCTATTGGAGAGATTCTACTGGAGAGCTTGCCCCATGCCACCCCAACATTCCTTCACCAACTGGCATCCTCTAGATGTTTTGCACTATAGCTCCCATGGGCCCCAACCAACACAGATCTGGGCTGTTGGGAACTGTCGTCCAAAACATCCAAAAGGTTGCCATAGACTATGCTGCAACTTCTGTAGTGCAATACTGCCAAATCCATTAAGAGAATGCTTAATGTCTAGCATTTAAAACATGAGACACACATTCTTCTGCAACATTCAAAGTAAAATCAAGAAAAGGTGGGGATTTGGGTTTTCAGTTAACAGGTTCATGCTTGAGAGTGTTCTCTGGGCCCAGCCCTTCACTAGAATTATTTTAAAAAAACAAGCAACTATTTTACACCTCAAGGCTAAAGATTCGCAATGGTGGAATAATCAAGGTTAGAAAGCATTAAACGGGGCTTCTGCAAAAAGAAAAACAATAAAACCAGTAAAACCCAACATTCTTAAAATATTTTGCATTTGATTACAGTTCAATCCCTTCCTTCCCACTCGTATTCAGATCCCCAGGATTCATTGGGTGGGAGACTGAGCTGATCACAAATCTACTTGGAGAGAAGGAAGACCCTGCACAAGGTGACCTTTCTCCCTTGCTTCCTGGCGTTTATTCATTCCAAAGACATCCACCCATTTGTGGCAAAGCAGAGACCAGGACCAGGACAAGTCCAGTCCCTGAAAGATGCCCTATGCTTTGCACATGGTCCAATCAGATTCAGCAAAAGGTGGATCCCTGGGGAGAAATATCACCTTGTGGGGACATTTTTTCTCTTCCCTTTGGGCACATCTGGGATTGTGGGAGATGTCAAAGAAGGGGAGCTTGGGAAGCACAAGTGCACAAATGAATGTGAATACAGAGCAAGCAATGAATAACGAGCAACCTCAGCATAAACTCCTTTGCAATTACAGAGTTTAATGGAGTTGCTGAACGGAAATTGAGAAGCTATTCAGCATAGCAAAGTCCCTGAGAGGTTAGAGCAGGGAACTGCTCTCAGCTGCACAGGAGCCTCTGCAGATTAGCTCAGCCACTAAATGTTTCAGCGGGCTCTGCCAACTGAGGCCCTAAGAGGAGTTCCCAGCCAATGGGCCCTTGGCCCATCCTCCCAGTTCCACCATCCCCAGCCGATGGTCAGAAAGGAGGGCACCAGGTTGGTGAAGGCTGCTCTCTGACATCTGACAAGCTGCAGGCCCACAACTAGCAAAAATCTGCCGCGGGGGAGGAATTCCACATCACAAACCTGTGCTCCCCACATAGCGGGAAGCTCATTTGGGGGCCTGCAGGCAAACGTGTATTCAGACCGAGAGTCAATGCAAAGCAGTTTGGCAAGCTGTGGGAAAGTCGCAGGTGACAAAACCTGGGCACAGAGAGAGGAACACAAAAAACATGAAGAGAAAGCTCCTGCAATCTCATGGGGCTCCTGAGGTGAGCAGCCTCAAGCCTGTTTTTCAGAAGCCAAAGTGGGAGGGAAAAGCCAGCTCCCGACCTTCGTTCCACAGCGTTTTGCCAGAGTCTGACCTGGCCTGGCCCACAGCAAGGTCCAACTATTTGCCCAAGATAAAAATTATCCACAGGGCCCCCACCCCTGGGCCCATGAGTAGTTTGTGTGAGTAGGGCTGGCCTGCCCTGTGTGCCTTAGGCATGGCTCCCCTCCAAGGACAATGCACAGGCGTGGCTCTTGATGCTACATTGAATGGCAGGCCAGCTGCGTTTCCAAGGAGGTCCTCCTTGCAGAGTTGCGTCCAGCGGCATCAGAGCAATGCCGGACCCCAGGCCAGAGCTGCAGCCTGCTCAGGTGGCCATTTACCAAGGTATAACCCTGAGAGCCCATCCAGCTCTTGAGAGCGTGGGCTAGGAGAGCTCAAAGCCTGTGTTCATGCTGATGGCATAGCGCAGCTTCTCCCGCAGAACGCTCTTCTTGCTGTAGTTGGGCAGCTTGAGGAGGTTGAAGCAGGTCGAGGAGGTGGGCAGTCGGCCGCCCGGCTCTTTCTTCCGGATGGTGAAGAAGCCCCGCAGGACGCTGCCCAGGGTGTCCCCCGTGTCCTGGGGAGAGAAACAGAGGGCTTGGGGTGCCACAAAGACACGCGCCTGGCGAGCGCTGCAGGCTGAACAAAGCATCTTGCATGAGATCTGGGTGCTCTCTGCCCAGAAGGCCCTTGGGACCCCAACAGAGCAGCCTGTTCCAGGCAGGGTCCTCACTATTTCCACATCAGAGAATAACTGCTCTCTCTAGAGCAGAGCGAGGGGACCAACCCCAAGGGACAGGCCTGCCTTATGGTACGTGATTCAGCTGGGAGCTGCTTTGCATCACCTTTGGTGTTTGGTGGTTACAGAGCATCATGGCTGAGACAGGCCTGCTGGTGGCCTAGGCCACATTCACACCACTTTGCCGTCATGGCTCTCCACCCCCAGGAATTCTGGGAGCCGTAGTTTGTGATGGGTGCTGAGGAGCTGTGAGGAGGCCCCTATTGCCCACAAAGAGCTACAGTTCTTAGAGCAGTCTATAGATCAATCCATCCCTCTTCACAGAGAACTCGGAAACTCCGTGAGGGGAATAGGGAGTCTCCTATCAATTCCTGGCACCCTGAACAAATTGTAACCCCCATAATTATTTTGGGGAAGCCATGACTGTTTAAAGTGTTACCCTAGTAACACCTAAACTGGCCTCAAACTCCCCAGTTGCTGCCTGGCCCTTGGCTGTCCCTCCACTTCTGCCATTAGCCTCACTGTTGAGACCCTGGATTCCTCCCACACAGCTGATTTCTCCGCAAAACACATGATCCGGTTAAGTAAATCTAAAAGGGCTTACAACCTGAACCGGGGTGAGGGGTGGGGAGCTGAATTGGGAGAAAGATCTCCCTCCCTCCTCCTCCCCAACATTCCTCCTCACGGTTCCAGGGCTGTCCTCTAAAGACAAGCCTGGGGTCCTCTGTGGGGGTGGCTGTGCTCCTTTCAGCTGAACCAGGCCAGTGGCTCCTGCAGTCGAGCCTCCTGTTCTCACAGGGGCCAACCAGATGTCGCCATGTGAAACCCTCAGGCAGGACCCATGCGCAAGAGCACTTCCCTCCACCACCTCATGGTACTCGGAGGTATCTGGTGTGCCTAGTAGGCCCTGATAGCTCTCTTCTCCAAGAATTGGTCTAATTCCGTGAACTGTGACTCCTTTAAGGGAGGGTGGAGCCAGCAGACACTTCCCTGCCAGGAAGGAGACCTGCAGGGAACACAGGAGGTCAAGGCTCGCCAGCTTGGCTCATGCACACACCTGGTCATCGGAGACTTCCACGCAGCGGATGGAGAAGGGGGGCTTGAGGTAGGCAAAGCCCAGCAGTGGCGGCCGAGAACAGCTGGTAACAAACTGGCACAGGAGAGGAAAAAGAGCAAGGGGAAGGGGGAGACATGTACTGGATCAGGCTGGCTCTTCAACTGGGGTGCAGCACCATTCTCATGGGTGGCGTTGAGGGGCTGCCCCACATTTATTATTATTACTTTATTGTATTTAAATCCAACCTCCCCCCACCCGCCCCGGAGCTCAAGGCAGCATGTCCATGGTTCTCCCTCTCGTCATTGGAGCCCCACAACAGCCCTGCGAAGTAGGTATGGCTGAGCGTGAGAGTGGGCCAAGGTCCCCTAGTGAGCTTCATGTCCAAGTGGGGAATGGATTCCTGGTCTAGATTGATCAAAGTCCTTTCTCTGTCCGAAGCAGCCTTTATGTGCCTGCATTTGAACAAGCTGGGACCCCAGTTTGTACCAGAGCAAGGCCTTTGGGTGCCTACGTTCCTGGGTTCAATCCTCAGCATTCCCAGATGGGGGTAGGAAAGAGTCTACTTTGAAACCTGGCGAGCCACTGCCAGTCAGTGCAGGCAACACAGAGCTACGTAAGAAGAGCAGACCTCAGTATAAGGCAGCTCCAATGTTACAGCAGCCCTTTATGGTGGATCATGAAGACCAAAATCTTGCTTTCTCTTTAGGGGAAAGACCACAGGTAACCATATATACAGTGCATATCAGAAGCACTCAGAAGACCACCAAGAAACTACACTTGCGGGAATCAGAGTTGGAAGGGACCACAAGGATCATCTAGTCCAACCCCCTGCAAGGCAGGAATATTTCACCCAACGTGGGGCTCAAACCCACAACCCTGACATTAAGAGTCTCCTGTTCTACTGACTGAGCTGTCCACATGTACACAAGTGACTAAGGTCCATGAATGACCAACCTGGCGGACTCCCAACTCCCATTATCCATGACTACTGGTCATGCTGGCTGAGGCCAGTGGGAGCTAGAAGCCCAACATCTGGAGGGCCCCAGGCCTGGTTGGTCACTCTTGTTTTACACGCATGTGTGTGCGCGCACACACACACACACACACACACACACACACAGCTTACCTTAAGAAACATGGCTCTTTCATCAGGGTTAAAATCATTGGCTAGGATATCCCAAAGCCAAATGATGACTCGGTGACTGCCATGGAAGCCCCCGTAGTACACAGTGTGCTTCCTAAGGAAGAAGAGACAAAAAATCAAGTGGAGTTCATAGGTCACTGAAGTCACTAGATCAAAGGAAGGACTATAGCTCTGCCCCAACTTCCTGTTGCCACATGAAAGCTGCTGGTGGGACCATTATGCAAATAAGGAAGGTGAATTGCCGAGGGGGTCCCCCCCCCCTTGCTCACTTCCCATGGGACACCCACCCACCAATGATTACTTTCAACTGGAAACACTGAAACTTCACTGTATGGTGACTCAAGCCAGAAGAGAAGGAGGTCAGTGTTAACCTTCAGCACCCTAATGAGCTTTGATATTCCCATGATTACCTCTTCCAAATGTGCCCCACACCCATGGCCAAAACCGGACACTCTGCCGCAGATAAACCTGAAAGGACTTGCCCTTTGCTGCCCCTGATGTGTGGGGCTCCCCCACCGTGCATGGATGGGTGGATGGAGACACACACACTTCCTCTCCTCTCCAGCCTTTTCAAATCCCTCCTCAAAGTTTTTGGGCTTTATGAACTTACACATGGCATGGACAGAGGGGAGAGAGAAAAGTGTGCCTCCCTTTTTCTTAATAATAGATGAAGCAGAATGTGGAAAGAGACACCCCCCCTCCTCCTCCCTTACTTCAAGTCTTCGAGGTCTATCTCAGCGTTGTCACCCGATATCAGCCTTTGCAACTCAGGGGCAGAGAAGACACGGATCCACTCGGGCTTGATGATTGAGCGGAAGCCGCTGATGAAGGCGGCCGCCTGGCTTTTGATCTGCGTGTGCATCCGGAAGTGGGCCATAAGGTGGATGTAGCTGATCCTGGCGTGAGGGACAGAAAGGCACCCATATCTATCTATCCATCCATCCATCCTTCCATCCCTATATACATAAAATGTAAGGCTGTCATCACGCAGCCCCCATAAGAGGACCTGCAGTGCCTCATCCCAATCCTGTATTGGCATGAAGTCAGGGCACAGGAAGGTAGCAGTAGAGAAAGCAGGTTTCAGAATGGCAGGTTTAGGTTTAAATAACGCAGGGACAAAGGTTACAGATAGGTAGCCGTGTTGGTCTGCCATAGTCAAAATAAAAAAAATCCTTCCAGTAGCACCATAAAAACCAACTAAGTTAGTTCTTGGTATGAGCTTTCGTGTGCATGCACACTTCTTCAGATACACTGAAACAGAAGTTGCCAGATCCTTCTATATAGTGAGAAGGTGGGGAGGGGTATTACTCAGAAGGGTGGTGGGAATGGGAGATTGGCAGATAGCTGAGATGAGCCTGTTGACGACTCTTAATGACTGCAATAGGTCTTACAGGAAAAGGCAAGGGGTGAGAAGGTGAAGAATGGCTTAGTCATGTATAATGAGATAAGAATCCAGGGACAAAGCAGAGATAAGAATCTTGGGACAAAGGGACACAGAGAAACTGCAAAACGGGGTTTGGATGAGGTGAAAAGGAATGGGGTGGGGGACTGGTAAATGGAGTGGAGGTTTGGGGGGGGTGTTGGTGAGCAATGTGGTCAGGGTGGCAGTCCTTGGTGTGCATTTCAGAGAGAGGGTGGACATGGCTAGCACACCATTCCCATCCTAGGGGTGGGGGAGGAATGGCCCCCTCATCGCAGGGCAGAGCGGTTAGGGTTAGTTCAGAAAGGCTCAGGAGGATTCCCCATCCTGTTCTCATTCCACAGAGCAGCCCATGTGGCAAGACAGACCATGGGGAGCTCCCAGTGAGCAACTTTCCCCAACAAGGACTGGAAGTCAAACTTCTGCCTCCAAGTTCTCCTCTCAGAGTGTGCCACTTTTGAAACAGTTTCCAAAGGAGTTTGAGATCAGCTGAGCCACAAGGTCAAAAGGAAGATCCCACGGGCCACACAGAAGCACTTGGGGCAAAGCAAATGCAGCGCTCTGGATGCTGCCGCAGCTTATGCTTCCCAAGGACGGCTTCCTGTGAAAAATGGCAGCAGTCCAACTGCAGCACAAGGAGTGCAGGATCCTTCCAGTCACATACAACAGGGCCATTAGGTGCAAACACAAGTCAGCTGCTGCAGGAAATCCCACCCACCAGGGCTGATTCAAGCGTGTGATGGGGCAATGGAACTCCCACAACCTGATATTTAAAAAGAAAGGTTGGAACACTGCTTTGAATTTTTTATATCTAACAAAAAGTCAAGGTTTCCACCTCCTGAGTTACAAATGTTAGTAGGTCAAAGTGCTAGCAGGTAAAACTCCCACCGCATCCTGGAAATATTCCATTTCCAAAAGTTCTTCTGGCAATCTAGATACCTACGGTGACACAAGCACCTCGTTCCAACGTCTTGCCTGGTGTGGGAGTCACTTGGGCACTGGGGGCACCCTTTCCGCCTCAACCTGTTGAAGTCAGCCACCCTTTGGGAAGGGGACAGAAGGCAGCCCCCGGGGGATCAGGGCGGACAAGTGCTCACTTACTTGTTTTCGTTGGTTACAGGGATGGTTTTCCCTCCTGGAATAAGTTCGTGGCAAACAAGCTAGAAAAACGGTGGGGTTGGGAGGGAGAGAGAGACATTACTTATTGCTTGTAATATACCATGGGAAGTTCAGGCCAGGAGGGGTGGGGCGGCTGGGGGTGTCACACCTTCCAGAGAGAATGGCCCTATGACACAGAGGCCCAGCCCCCCCCCCATCACAGGTGGGTGGCTGAGTTGTTCTTTTTGAGGAGGGCAGAGGTGGGCCAGCTCCTGTGGGAAAGTTTCTACATGTTCATGTTGAGTGTATAGTTCAGTGTTTTTCAACCACTGTTCCGTGGCACACTAGTGTGCCGCGAGATGTTGCCTGGTGTGCCGTGGGAAAAATCCGAAAGATTTTTTTAAAAAAATATTCAAATTTTTGCCCACT
Organism: Podarcis vaucheri; assembly: GCF_965113315.1. Taxonomy (NCBI): domain Eukaryota; kingdom Metazoa; phylum Chordata; class Lepidosauria; order Squamata; family Lacertidae; genus Podarcis; species Podarcis vaucheri. Next base: position 57,596,513 of record NC_138751.1, read on the forward strand.
AGGTGGGTGCCGGACTGTGTCCTGGGTATGGGGGGGGGTTTGACCCCACCCTCAGCCAGCAGGGGCGCCGACTGGCGCTCCTCAGGGGGACACCCTCCACTTTTCTGATGTCCGGGCTGTGATTGGTCCAGACTCCAGCCTGGACCTATCACAGTAGGACATCATCTTCCGACTTCCTTCCCGCCCGAGCACAGTGTGCGCAGCAGCGGAGAGAAGAAGACGTTGCGACTCGAGTCACCAGGAGGACCGGAGAAGTTGTCATTTTATTTCTCTTCAGTCTCCACTGAATGCCATGACTGGGTTAGGGACCCTTATAGCTCAGCATCAGTTGGTGGAAAGGACATGACTTTACAGGAGCAGGAGGAACTAACTGAACTGAGACAAAATCGTGGTTTCAAGCTAAGATTTGCTGATCTACCTTTGGACAGTTTTTGGTTGGATACTGCCAAGGAGTTCCCCCTTCTGGCAAACAAAGCTATTTTGACATTGCTCCCATTTTCCACTACATATCTGTGTGAGATGAGCTTTTCAAGCATGATTGCTATAAAAACTAAATACAGAGAGAGACTGAGAGCTGTTGACGAAGAGCTACGTGTGTGACTTTCTTCGATTCCAGCCAGAATATCAGCTTTGTGTTCAGCCAAACAGGCCCAGGCTGCGCACTGAATAAAGTATTTTATAATTTTTCATATTTCTGTTTACTTACTATTTCATAATAAAGTAATTATAAAATACTTTCTTTGTGTTTATTTGATTCCTATTCAAGAGAATTACTTTATATATAGTCAATATAGGCACAGAGTTAATTTTTTTAACATTTTCTAATGGTGGTGTGCCTCGTGATTTTTTTCATGAAACAAGTGTGCCTTTGCCCCAAAAAGGTTGAAAAACACTGGTATAGTTTATGTGTGTGGCAGAACTGTGGGTGCTGAGGGGGATGGGGGAAGGATTCAAATCAATAAAGAATGAAGAGCTAAGCTTTTTAGGAGACAGCGAGCAAAAAAGTCTGAGTGGAAAAATGGGAAGTGTCAGCCCTGCCTGGCACAGGGCAATTCATGGAGCATTTGGCCAAGAGAGCTGGACTCAGCGTCCCAAGGGGGTGTCACTCCCTACAGGACCCGGAAAAGCAGAAAATGTGACAAAAAAAGATGGGGAGACTGGGAGGGAGCCCCACCTGGCCCATCACGTCTTCGTCATAGGAAAGCGTCAGGCCCAAGTCACTGATATCTCCATCGTAACGCTGAGAAGGGGGAGAAAGAAAGAAGGGGAGAGTTTAAGTGCTGAGGCTGCTCAGTTTCCACCCTAACTGGCTGGGCTTCACTTCCTAGCACTCTCTCAGAATTCTGCTGCACGTGTCCAAATTAAGCTCAGCCAAATACATTAATGTGCAACGCTGTATGTGATGAGTCTGGCTACGCAGAATCCCAGCCACCACTGGCAGCTCTGACTCACCAATTCCTCTTACTTCCAACACTGCAATAGGCATCAGCCACTCACTGTCAACTCCCACTAGACATTCACAGAGTATAGAAACTTCTCTGGCATTCGCAATTTCATTAAAAAAGCGAAACCCAATCTTCTCTAGATGCTGAATTTTTCATTCAATTTAATGTTAATACATGTTGCTTAATGTGTGCTTACGATGTCTGACAGCAGAAGGAGACAGCCTGGCACACTGTTGGTTTAGCAGTTAGTTTCTGCTCCCTGGGCCAAGCGCAAGGAGACTGGGCCTAGTCAATAACTGGGAGAAACACAATGGCAGACTTCTCACTCAGTTATCAGAACTGCATTTAGGGCAATCAGTTGCAAGCCCAAATCCCCTTGTGCTGGCTATAATTAAAGGAAGATAAGGACAGACAAGTGGCCGGGCACCCAGCAGGAGACTGAGAGAAAGCCAAAAGGATGGCAAACGAACCTTGATGGAGGTCAGGTTTTTATAGAACTCTGAATCCAGTGAGGGAAGTTCATCCACAGAGCTGTAGAAGATGCTGTGATGATGTCCCAGCAGCTGACTCAGGAAGAAAGATGCAAAAGGAACATCCACCACAATCCCCTGCAAAGGGGGGAAGAAAAACGGCTCAGAGAGAGCTGCATTTCACGATCACCAGCCAGCAAGTAATCAGAGCCTGAACCCTGGAAGAGGCGATCTATAGCCCATAACAAAAATCCTGGATGGTCCATTGGGAGAAGGGGGCACTGCCCCACCAGACTCAGCCTGCCCTCAGGCAGCCCCCCCCCTTTGTTATTTGCCTCCAGTCTAGTGTGTGGCAACACGGTCTTCCTGCATCTTCCTCCTGAGTCTCAGCTTTATTCCTGTCAAACTCAGGAGGGAGGAGGAGGATAAAACAAGAATTAGTTGGCTCCATTATTCCAGCTCCCTGCCTCCCCGCCCCCGACCCAATGGGCAAAAACGTTTCTCTTTAGGAAAGATGCTTGGGGTCCCGTACAAGAGCCAAACCACCCACAGAGGGCTGGCACTGGTTGTGCCAAAGGCAGCTGCCACGCCCCTCCTACCTCATAGACGGCTTTTCCAAGCATCTTCCCAACAAACTCAAAGAGCTGGAGATAGTTCTCATGGATGTAGGACGTTGGGGAGGGATACAGCCTCTCATCGCCGCTGGTGGTCTACCCGTCACGTAGCAGCAGAGACAAGAGAGAGCAACATAAGCCTATGGCTGCCTGCATGGCCAGCTGGGGCCGTCTGACAAGACAGGGCTTGGGACAGGGTTCTGGCACCTTAAAGAGGTTGAGCGCAGGGTCAAAGACCTTCTTGATTATTTCCTCGAGGAACTCCTTGAAGACGCCGTCCTGGTCAATGCCGGCCTCATCCACTCCCAGGTCATTCACGAACTTCACCCGGATGACTCCCTTCATGGCGTTCTGAGACAGCTGGCGCAACTGTTCGTACCCATCCTGGGGAGAGGTGGCAAGTGCCACAAGGCCAGAAAGGTGGTGTTATGGACTGGTTGGATGCAGAAGAGTGGGGGGGGGCACCAGCTGGGGAGCCCTCAAAGGAAGAAGGCTTAGAGCCTGGGGAGTGGGGGTTGCACGACAATGGGGGTCAGAGGGAGAAAACCATGGGGAGGAAGTCTTGGAAGCAGAGACGGTAACAGGTTTGGTGAGCAGGAAGAGGCTGTGTCAGAGGGCAGTCCAGGTTCAGAGGCTGAAGTGGAGGCTGGAGAGGAGGGGGGCAACTGCAGAAGAAGCCAAGGAGTTCCCTCCACCCTGCTGTGAGCAGCTCCCCTCCCTCGAGTCTCCCAGAACACGGAAAGGAATGAATAGGGCAGAGCAAAGAAAGACAAGGCAAAGAAGCCTCAGGTTGCTGGAGAAGGACCCAGGGGAGGAGCCTTAGAGGGCACTGGGAAGGCAGGGCCTTGCAACTGCCTCACTGGGGCAAGACCTACTGGGAAGAGTTGCTGTGACCACTAGGCCTGCTCCAGACTCTGGCTCCTAACAGGTGTGGGTGGGAGAACAGTTCATTGGTACGGACTGTGGCAGAACTCCCTTTGAAACCTGCGATAGTTTGCAACTAGGCTGGCTCAAAGTGAAATGTGGGCATGAGAAGGCTTCATGAGCTGCCTCAGTCCAAAGAGGGCTGGGAGCCACTTGTCTCAAACCCTGGGGAGCGAAGGCCAGTCAGGAAGAGGCAAATCAAGAGGCTTCACAGAAAGGCTAGCAGAGAAAGAGGTGGTTTTCTTTGCACCACCTTCTAGAAGAAGCTACGCCACTCACCTCCAGCATGCGTGACCGGCGGATGGTGATGTGCGTGACATGAGGCGACGCGGAGGTGGTCTCCACCAGCCCCAGCTTCTCCTTCTCTTTTGTCACCATGTTCCGGAAGAGAAGAGCCCTCTGAAAATGTTCCAAAGAAGGCGCTTGTTCAAAAGCCACGTTGCCTAAGTGCAAGGTCAGCCTTCCCCCCCCCCCCCGGGGAACCTCAAGAGACGTCATCCTTGGCCAGGCCCACTGCTGGCAGGTGGGAGTCCCAGCAACATCTGGAAGGGAAACAGCTGCAGGGCCAGAGGGCGGATTCTCCTTCCCTGGAGGGTCACCAGAAGGCCAGCCTGAGCCTCCAGGGCAGATGCTCAGGAGCCTCTTCCTTGGGTCAACATTCAGCCACTGCTTTTCCCTGCAGCCGTTCTTTCCCTGTAGGGTCACAGGGCCCTGCTTTATTGTTATTTCTGGATTGCAACCCTCCTCAAAGATGCTAAAGAGACACAGGATATATATGTTTTGATAACAAAATAGCAGCTGCTGCAGTTTTTTTTACTTCATTACAGATAGTGTTTCAACAAGCCTTCCCCAGCCTAGTGCCCTCCAAATGCTGTTTTACTGCTTCAGTCCCACTGGCTTGCAGTCAAGAATAAGAGGAGCTGGAGTTCAGCAACATCCTGAGGGCAATAGACTGAGCAAGGCGGATTTGAACACATTTCATCTCAACCACTTTATTACATCTATATCCCACTGTTCCTACAGGGAGCAAAAGGTGCCACACACACACTATTCTGCCCCTCCTCACAGGAACCCTATGAGTCAGGTCAGGCTGAGAGGCAGTGACCGGCCCCCGAGGTCACCCTGGGAGCTTCAGGGCCGAGTGGGGAGTTGAACCCTGGTCTCAGCGCTGGATGACCACATAGGCAGAGTGGGCGCTGGCCTATGGGCCCCATGCCTTTCAGGGGCCCCGTGACAATGGATCAAAATAATATGGATTTGATCTTGAAAGATTTACAAGGAGTCCCCGAGATTTCGACTGCATAGGGGCCTCCACAGGGCTTAATCTGGCACTACCGGGTCATGCAGGTCCTGGCCTGCCACTCTAATCACTAGGCCACACTGGGCAGGCCCAAGGGGAACACACTACACTAGTGGCCAAAATTATGGAAACCTTTTGGAGAAAGTGTATTTCTGAGGTTTGATGGCTCATAACACCCCCCCATTTTTTTAGTAATACCATAAAATTATGTATCAATGGAAATATAATTTAATGAAGAATGCACTGCTACCATGTTTGTTCAATTATCTGTATTCCATCAAAAGTGATAGCCAAATAACCATAAAAAGGAGTGTTTAGAGAGCCAATCAGGTGCCATCTTGTTCTGGCAATGATGGCTCATAACGCCACTATTTTTTTTGGAGGAGTATCATAAAATTATATATCAATGTAAAGATAATTTAATGAAGAATGTAATGCAATAACATTTATGAAGTCTTATTTATTACAACAGCAGTCTAAAGAAGAAACGTGAAAAAATAAGATATACAAAAATTCTCATGTCAGTTAATACTTAGTAGGGTAACCTTTAGCCTTCCCATGAATTGAACCAAGTTTTTTAGTTTTGTAGCTGTAATAACATGCAATCAAGATAGAATTATTGCCTCTATTAATTGGGTTTTATTGCTGGGTTGCTTCTGACTAACATGTTTCTTTAGTTGGCTCCATAAATTTTCAATTGGGTTAAGGTTTGGGCTATGTACACGTCCCCATGTATAAGGTGCCCCCTATTTTTGAGGACTCAAATTTAAGAAAATGGGGGGGGGAGATGACCCAGAGTTGTTGAGCATTGTTTTGGGGAGGATTGCCCAGAGTTGTTGAGCTTTTTTAGCGGGGATTGCACAAGGCTGTTGAGTTTTTTTCGGGAGAGGGGATCACTAACCCAAATGACAAACGCAGCAGCAGCCAATCCGAAACAGCACTTGACGCAGCCACCAATCACCAACAAAATGGCCATTCCTGCTCACGGCTGCAACCAATCACCTGTCGCCCCCCCCCATCTGACGACCCCCCCTTTTAAACATTATTTTAGAGTAAAAAAAACCTAGTCTTATACACAGAAAAGTATGGAACATTCCCATTAATGACACAAATTCTGCCCACGCCTTTTGCTGTCATACAACTCCAAATCATAACACTAACTGGGTGTTTCACAAGTAGGATGTAGATCTTCTCCGATACTCCTCCTCACCTATTTCATGCCATCACTACCAAGCAAGGGGATTTTGGTCTCATCACTCCAAATAACACTGTCCCGTTGTTCCGCTGTCCTGTTAACATGGGTTTTAGACATGTTTAACCTTTTTATCCTTTGTTTGAGAGATAACAATGGCTTTTTCTTTGGAATTCTAACATTTAGACCATATTCCTGCAGTCTGCACCTGTCAGGGAACTGCCATCAGTGCCGGAGGGAGAGAGCAAAAGCCAGAGGGATTCCAGAGAGCGTCCAGGGATCGGGAGAAGCAGCCCATCTTCTGGGGAAGAGAATCAGCGTAGCACCAGTGGAGAAGGGGGGCAGATGGGGGAATCTGAGAGGCGGTCCCATGACTCCTTGCCTGGGACCAGCAGGGAGAGTAGGGGTCCTCCGTTGCCCACGCCCTCCTTGCGCAGAAGGCTTTCGCGCAGAGAGAGTAGGAGGAGACTAGGCGTCAAAGAGCTTCTTTGCTGGAAGAAGTTCAAGAAACGCCCACGGACGGATTCTGCCAGCGATTGAGTCAGCCACGGGCGAGTGGCTGTCCGGACAGAGGAGGTTCACTTAGGCAACCCTGCCAGGTGTTTGCACCCAGCCGGGGAGATGGGCACCTGCTTACTCACGAGCAACCCCTAGAACCATCACAGCACCAAACAGTCCTTGCACTCAACTTCACAATACAATGCACCATGTCATCTTTTATACACCCAGATGATTTTATTCTGTCACGCAGGCACAGTCTCTCAATTCTTCTATCATCACTTTTCCTGCCTTTACCTACATCTTCAAAAATTTAGAAATGCCACCTTTTGTTAAGTTTCCACCAATTTTTCTTCTAATTTCTTCATAACTGTAGCCTTGTTCACTTAATAGTACAATTTTACTTCACTTTCTGGGAGACCAGTCAACTCTTTGCACCTTTCTTTAATTTTATTACTTTTTACAAGCTCACTAAATGAAAGAACAAAAAACAACAAAAAAAAACAACCCAACCAACTTGATAGCAATCACACAACACACTGACAAATCTCCTCCTTATTTACGTTGTAATAAATAATCCTTTATAAAAGTTATTGCATTACATTCTTCATTTATTAAATTATCTTTCCATTGATGTATAATTTTAAGGTATTACTAAAAGGGGGGGGGGTTATAATCCATCAAACCTCAGAAATACACCTTCTCCAAAAGGTTTCCACACTTTTGGCCACTAGTGTACTTGGGGACGGTCTGTAGCTCAGTGATCCACAGGACCTGCTCTGCAGGGTGATGAGAAAGACCCTCCCTCTTCCCAAGACCCCAGAGAGAAAGGCCAGAGGGCAGACAAAACCAGGCCGGGTTATGGAGAAGGTGGGCTGCAGTTCTGTGCAACGAACAGAACCATCAAACCAGATGGGTGTGCATGAATTCAAAGGAAAAGAAAGGTTCTGACTAGACTATAGTAATAACTTCCTGGTGGTCAGATCTGCTGGACGGGGGAATGGACTCCTTTGGAAGGTGGTGGACTCTCCTGCACTGGAGGCCTTTAAACGGAGGTTGGGTGGCCACCTGTCAGGGATTCTTCAGTTGCGATTCCTGCATTACAGGGGGCTGGACTAGATGACCCTTAGGGTACCTTCCACCCCTTACAATCCTGTGCTTCTATGAATTTGCAAGAGAAGAGCATCTGGGTGAGAAGACCTGTGCTTCATTCATATTTTGATTCTAGAACGGGGCCACACAATACTGCCTTGGAGCATCATTCCCACAATTCAGCAAGCTCCTCCTTTCCAGGCTCCGGGCTCAGTCTCCACTCACATTTTTGTGCGGGATGATGTGGGGAATATACTGCAGGACCAGCTGGGCCCGTTTCCGGTCTTTATCAAGCTCCTGGAAGAGCAAACTCGGTTTAAGGTCCCTAAAAAAATAAAACAAACATAAATGTGGCAGGAGGTTTGAAAGTCCTGAAAGAAACAGGACCAGCCAGTTGTGAAGTGGGCAACTTCTAACAGGACAGCTCTTGGCAGAATCCATCCTGCAGCAGACCAAGGCCCAGTGCCAGCACAGAGCTAGGCTGAGCTGCTTCTGCTCATGCCTCTGCCAAGGACTCACTTGCCTGCCTTGGTCAAGTCACTTGCAGTCCCGAAAGTGTTTTTAAAAGGGGGAGGCATAACAGTAAACTTGAAAAAATGTTGTAAGGGCAAACACACCAGAAAAAGGCACTAAACACCCTTGACTCAGATTATGACAGGGTGGGTAGGAATCTGGATTACTCCGTTAGGAAGCAGGTGCTTACTTGCGCAGCCAGTGGTCATCTGGAGCAAAACGCCGGCGGCAGTCTCGTTCGTACAAGACCATCAACCAACCGTGCACCGAATGGAAGAGCTCCAGGGTCTCTCCTTTGGCACTCTCTGTAACAAGGAGGGGGAGAGAAAACATACCCTGCAATAAAGCCGAAAACATTGTAACCCACAGCGGAAAACTCAATAATAGAAAGCGGGACAGCTGTGGCCCTCCAGATGTTACAAGGCAGCCAGCATGTCCAATGAGCAGGGAGGAAGGCGAGACCAGCAACATCTAGAGGGCCACAAGTCCGCCCCCCGGCCCCCCACGAGCAAATGAAAACTGGCCCCTGCCTCTGACTGGCACTAAAACATTTTTGTAGTAATCATTGTATTTGTATAGCTACATGCCACAACAAAGAGAATACAACATTCAGAGCAGAGCCATGAATTTGGCTCTTAATTTCTCGGCAGCAAGCACAAAAAAAGAAATACGCAAGGTTACATTATTTTCTTTGTCCAACAGTGAAACCACACAACCTCACTTGATATAAAGAAAATTTCCCCTGCAGCTAAACTCAGACAGATGATTTTCATGATGATCTTTATACAGACACTGTAACGTCCTCTATAACCATTTTACCAGGCATAGGCAAACTCCGGCCCTCCAGATGTTTTGGAACTACAATTCCCATCATCCCTAGCTAACAGGACCAGTGGTCAGGGATGATGGGAATTGTAGTCTCAAAAAACATCTGGAGGGCCTGATTTTACAAAACACACAGAAATGCTGTTCCAAAAGCAATTTCTTAGAGCAGAGAGGCAGAGGGCATAACACCAAGTTTTTGTTCTGTGAAAGCAATTCTATGTGGAGCCAAAGGAACTGACTCCAAATAGTTTGATTTCTGATGGTCTTATAGAATTCATTTTGCTAGCTTGCGCCCAGTTCTCCAATCTGTTAAGGTCATTCTGAAGTCTGTATTCTGCAGCATTAGCTCCCCCTCCCAGTTTGGTGTCATCTGCAGATTGCATGAGCAACCCCTCAATTCCTTCATTCAAGTCATTTATAAAGACATTGAACAGACCCAGGACAGAACCCTGCAGAACCCCACTTGTCGCTTTTCCCCAGGACGACGAGGAACCATTAATGAGTACTCTTTGGGTCTCTCTTAATAGATGAATGAAAGCCTAGAAAATCTCAAGGAATAGGTAGTTAACCAAAATCACTTACCCACAATTCCATCCCAAATCATCTTAAACACAAAAGAATTCAGGAAAGATGAGATTGTGATCAGCTCTTCCAGTTTGAAAGAGATCTGCTCTTCGTAGACTTCAATGTCGTCAAGAATTCTAGAAGTGGGAGAGGGGGAGAAAAGGAACACTTTTCCTTTGTCTCACTGTGGAGGAGGGGAGGAAGAAGCAGCCAAGACACTTCACCCAGTCCATGCTCCCATACCTCTCTGGCTTGTGTGAGCCAGAGGAGCATTGGGGCTTCCTTAAACTGCTGAGCTGGGGGGTGGGAAGCCTCCCACTGCTCAGCTGAGGTGGCCCCCATCCTTCTCCAGCTTGCAAAAACTGCTGGGGGAGGGTGGAGGCTTTCTCAAAGGCACAGGCAAGCAGAGCCCAAGAAAATGCTCACGTGGAACCTTCTTAGGCCCCTTCTGCCTGCCTTCTGCCTTTGCCGTCTGCAGGAAATTTGAGCTATAAAATAGCCTACGTGATGAGATGCCGGGAGCAGTCACAGAAAAGCATCAGCATGGCCAGCAGCCGCTTGGACTCCTCGGTGTCGTTGCTCAAGCACTCCAGGAAGAGTTTCAAGCCACCCTGGGGGCCCAGCTCACAGATAAAGGCCCACAGCTTGGGCAGCAGGTCGTCCAGGTAGGTCAAGCCTAGGAGAGGGGAAATCCACAAGGGAACCAGCCCCAGGAGGCCAAGCAGTTCTCAATTAATTGTTTATTATTATAAACAATATCTCTCATTAAACACACACACACAGAGCGGCAATGAAACACAAGCTTCTAGTCCTCAAGGCTCTGGGGAAGCCTAGTAGAAAATCAACCATGAGGAGGAGGATGTGGGGAGAGGGCGGGAAGCAGGCAGGTACAGCAGGTAAGGCCGAAAGGGGACCTGTGCCTTTCCTCTGGCCTTCTGACCCTGCCCACCATGGCAGTTTCAGCCGCTGCCTAGCAAAGTTCAAGGTGCCATTATCTGCTCTTCTAGAACTTGCACCAGGAGAAAAAGCAGATGGGGGTGGGAATTTGTCCCACACCAGGTATCCGAAAGAGAGAGGACTGTATATTTCAGAACATTCCCATCCTAAACAGGCCAAGGTGATCTCCAGAGGTTAGGACTCGAACCAGTGGATTCAAAGGACAAGGAGGTTCCAACTAAAGATTAGGAAGAACTTTCTGAAGCTAAAAGCCGCTAAGACAGTGGAATGGACCCTCTTGGGAGGTAGTGTCAGGTGGCTGCCCATCAAAGATTCCTTAACTGGGATCCCTGCATTGCAGGGGTTGGACTAGATGACCCTCAGGGTCCCTTCCAACTCTACAATTCCACGATTCCATGTTTGCTCTGAAGTGAGCTGCATTGACTGTGATGAGATTAATGTTCAACATTCATGTTCAGCATGGTTAGGACTGGACGCTTGGTTCCATTTAACTATAAAAAAGCAGGGTGGAGAGGTGAGAAGGGGCACTCGACAGGCTGCGCTGGCTGGGGCTGGCGGAGTGGTGCCCCCAGACATCTGGAGGGCGCCAGGTTGGGGAACACTGGTCCTAGGAAAGCCAGCCTTAGCAGGGAGGACTCTTTCAAGTTAGCTTTACCTGACGACCAGGTCCCCACTTCCGTCAGGAACCCCCAAACTCTCTCTGCTTCCTCATCCCCTCCACTGCCCCCTCAACCAACCTGTGAGAATCTGCAGCCGGATCTGCGTCAGGGTGGTGAGGGCCATCTGATACAGGACACAGATGCTGCAGACCTTCTGCACCTCTGCCGAATCCACCCTCTTGCCCCCGACAGGCTTAAGGATGTTGCGGACAGATGCGGATTTCTGGAAGGCACGCTTGAAAAGGTCTAATGGGAAATGGAGAGGGGGACAGTCAGACGGAGGCACCCCAAGGAACCGTGTTGAAGGGGACCTTCCCACTCAAACGACTCCCTCCCTCCTAACAGCCCCCTCCTCCCATTGTTCAGATTTGGATAACCAGCGTTCGAAACGCCCATTGTTCTAGGTGCATTTTGCAACAGGGAATTTCATTAGCGTGGGCAGTTTCTGAGGTCTGGGCGCAGTATTGTGCCTAAGATTTGAGATTAAAACTGCAGAGTGGAAGGAAAGGGGGACTTTTTCTGCCTCCCCACTTCTAGCTACTCTCTGAAGACTGGAGAAGAGGCCCTCTTAAGAATATTAGGGGGTGGGTAGGCAGTGGAAGGACCAGGTAATGTGAAAAATGAACATAATATTTTAGCTGCAGTTCATTCATTTTCAGCTTTGTATGCTTGTTATAAAAAAGTGTGCCTACACATTCCGTTGTTGCGCCCATAACCTAGGTGCCATTTAGCTCCTAGCTTTCATATCTCAGATTCTAACACTGCAAACAATTTTCATGCTGGAAAGATCCCAAAATGGTCAAACGCATCATACCTACTAGAATTGGGGGGGGCAATATTATATATTAAATTAAATATATATTAAAATATATATATTAAATTGGCCAGAGTGGGAGTGAAGCCAAATGCAAAACGGCGGCTCCACTAGCAGAGCCAGGGGTTCCCTGTAAATACAAGCACAAATCTACACCTGTGACTTTGATCCATGCTTAAGAGCATCACCGGAGCAAAGGTCCTTTTGCTGCTGCTGCTGCTGCTGCTGCTGCTGCTGCTGCTGCTGCTATTAAATGATGAGGAATTGGAAGCCCTTCCTAAACTACTGAAAGTCATCCTGAGATCTACCTCAATCTAGGACCAGCCACTTGCCCGATGTTGTCAGACAATAACTGCCCTTGATCCCTGGCCCTCATGTTGTGGTGGCTGATGTGAGCTGGAGTCCAGCAACATCTGGAGCACAGCAGCTTGGGGCAGGCAAGCATAGACAATGTTCTCATCTTTAACCTCTCCCTCAAAACCTCTCTCTATGGATGTAGCTTGCCTCATCCCACATATGCCCACTGCTGGAGGTGCCACATAATGACACAATGCTCCTTCTGCCTTTGCAAGAAGTCGAACTTTTACTGTGTGCACCCACACTCTGAAACTCCCTGCCATCAGGCAGCTGCCTTCAGGTACTCTTCAGGTACTCTTTTTGATACCTGCTAAAAGCATTACTTTAGACAAGCTTACCCAGGTATGTGGAACACTGTTTTAATATGTCTTCAGCTTATGGCTGATTTTAATTATTATTTGAATATTTTTAATAGCTGTTTTCAACTGTCTTTTCTGACAAATTCTTTTGTGTTTTTTTTTTTAAAAACTGACTTTGAGGTTTTTCTTTACTGTTAAGCAGTATATAAACCTTTATGAATATATAGCAAACCACTTGGAGGCTTTATTACTATTAAACAGTGTATAAAAGTTGTGAGGTAAAGACCTCCTTCACAAGCATCTTTCCACCTGTACAGTGGTACCCCGCAAGACGAACGCCTCGCGAGACGAAAAACTCGCAAAACGAAAGGTTTTTTTCGTTTTCGAGTTGCCTCGCAAGACGAATTTCCCTATGGGCTTGCTTCGCAAAACGAAGCTTGCCCCGGGGACAGCGGGTCTTCTCTTTTGAAGCAAGGGGCTGCAGGGGAGATAGCGATCTCCCTGCAGCCCCTTGCTGCAAAAGACGTCCGGGGGAAGCGGGGAAGCGAAGCGCTTCTTCCCCGCTTCCCCTGGACCTCTTCTGAAGCAAGGGGCTGCAGGGAGATCGCTATCTCCGCCCAGCCCCTTGCTGCAAAAGACGTCCGGGGGAAGCGGGGAAGCGAAGCGCTTCTTCCCCGCTTCCCCCGGACCTCTTCTGAAGCAAGGGGCTGCAGGGAGATCGCTATCTCCGCCCAGCCCCTTGCTGCAAAAGACGTCCGGGGGAAGTGGGGAAGCGAAGCGCTTCTTCCCCGCTTCCCCCGGACCTCTTCTGAAGCAAGGGGCTGCGGGGAGATCGCTATCTGCCCCCAGCCCCTTGCTGCAAAAGACGTCCGGGGAAAGCGGGGAAGCGAAGCGCTTCTTCCCCGCTTCCCCCGGACGTCTTTTGCAGCAAGGGGCTGGGGGGAGATCGCTTCTCCCGGTGCTCCGAAGCCGGGCGGGGGGCAGGGGACACCTCCCGCCGCCGCGGGGACACCTTTTGAAGGCAGGCGGGGGGGAGCAAAGACTTTCGCCCCCCGGCAGCCTTCAGAAGAGGTCCAGGACCTCTTCTGAAGGCTGGCGGGGGGCAAAAGTCTTTGTCCCCCCTGCCTGCCTTCCCAGGGGCTTTTAAATCGCCCCGGACAGCGGAGAAGTCCTCCGCTGTCCGGGGCGATTTTAAAATGCCGCTCGCCAGCATTTTAAGATCACCCGGACAGCGGAGAAGTCCTCCGCTGTCCCGGGGTTTTTTAAAATGCTGGGGGTGGGAAGAAAAGCCCTTGTCCCCCCCCCCCAGCCTTCAGAAGAGGTCCGGGGACAGACTGTCCCCGGACCTGGTCTGAAGGCGGTTTCCCTAGGAACACATTAATTGATTTTCAATGCATTCCTATGGGAAACCGTGCATCGCAAGACGAAAAAACCGCAAGACGAAGAGACTTGCGGAACGAATTAATTTCGTCTTGCGAGGCACCACTGTAGCTCCAAATTTTCCAGAACTCAGATCTATGGAATTCTGTGCCTAGAGAGGCTTGCCTGGCCCTTTCCTCACTGACTTTTTTTTTTTTTTGCACCAGGCTTTTAAAACCAGTTCTGTGCTTAAATTGTTTTTTTAATCATATGCTTTTAAAATTGCTCTTTTTTCTATTGTTTTATGCTTGATTTTTATTCTGAGTTGATTTTATTGTTTTTCTATTTTACTCTGAATCACCTCTAGGAACTGTTTGAAGGGAGAGAGGGAAATAGGTAAAAAGAAAAAGAAAAAAGATAGGCTCCCATATGCAAGTGATGGCAGGAAGGGAACTATTCTTAAGAAAGGAAATTCCAACTAAACATTAGAAATAACTTTCTGTGGGTAAGAGCTGTTTGACACTGGAACAGACTCCCTCAGAAGGTGGCTTGCTCTCCTTCATTAGAGGCCTTTAAACAGGTCGGCCACCTGTCAGGAACTCCTGCAACGCAGGGCTAGTTGGACTAGAAGACCCCTTGGGTCCCTTCCAACTCTACATACAATTCTAGGATTCCATGAGAACAGTGAGGCGCAGCTCTCACCAATAGGGATCCTCCAGGAAGTGGTTCCCTGACCCAGAGAGGCCTGTGCAAAAAGACAACCTTCTCTTCACGGGGGAAACCCTGGTGGTTGGGTGTAGCAGAGGGAAAGGCCCTCAGAGGTCTGCTAGGCCTCCCCAGGGTCAGAGGCTTTTCTAAACTATTTTAGATGCAAAACTAAAATCAAATGCGGCAAAAAATAAAAAACCCCGCCCAACTTTCTCCAGAATGAGGGTCCAGGATCGAAGCCTGAGAGGGCCGCTGGGCTCTGCAGCCACTCACTCTTCATGGGCAGGCTGTTTTGCGGAGACGTGGTCGGCACTGGCAGGCGAGCTGCGTCCTGGTTCTCCGGAAGCTTCTTGCTCAGGACGTCACTGAAGAGGATGCGGATCAGGTGGGCGCCCCAGAGGTGCTGCAGCTGCTTTGTGAGGAGAGGCATCGACTCGTTCAAGCTAGGACAGGGGAGGGCAGAGCACGGAAATGAGGCACAGGACAGACGGCAGGGAGGGCTCCATGGTCTAGGTGACCAGCAAGCAGAACTGTCTGGGCTGGGGTGGGGATTTCAGGCAGAGAGAGATCTTTCCTATCAGCTGTGGTGTGATCCTTTGCTGTAGGGGAGCTGGTGCATAGGGTGGGTCTCCTCCCATTGATCTACAGACTCTCCCCCCCCCTGCCCCTGCCCACCAAGAGTGACGCTTACCCGTAATCCACTGTCTGGGAGAACCAGCCAAGCACAGGGTGCCAGTGTGTGAGGTTGGACTTCTTCTGAGAAACGTACTTCTGGCAGTAGGAGAGCATCTGAATCAGGACGCTCACAAAATGGGCTGTCTCCTCCTCCAACACCTTGTCATTCAAGGAGCCCAAGTAGACAAGGTTGCCTGGAAAAGAGCAGCAGCAGCAGCAGCGCTTGAACTGACGGAAGAGGGAAATAGCAAGGAAGGGGAGCCTCAAGAGCTGGGAGACAACTCCAAACAACCCAGGAAGGACAGAGGATACTCAGTGACCATCGAATGCTGACAAACGGGAGGGGGGCAGGCGGGGGGGGGAATTAAATGAAGTGGCTGGAATCCTTAGCAGGGAATAGCTGGTTGCCAGTGACTCGTTTCTGTAATTTCTAAACAAATTTGCATGTTTTGTTCTTCTTCGTGCTATGCCAAGTGCCTCTGTGTAAAAAGGTCACAGAGGACGTTGTTCACTATGCTCCCCAGGGTCCTCTCTATAAAGATCCTCGTGGAAAAAAAAATGTACCCAAGTTTAGCCACATGGAAAGTTTTGTTACATCATGTGAGTTTGGAGGATAAGAAAAACTATTTTCCCTTGCCTGTTTCTTTATTTGCATTGGATGCTGGGAAATTAAAAGCCAGATTTGTGGCTCACATTTGACTGTCTTTTATGGCTCACATCTGAGCAAATAAAATTGTCATTACTCCTCTGCCCTCTGACCGTGGCAGTACCTTTGGAGCTACACCTCTAGCTTTTGATAGCTCACCAACACATTGCCCACATGGCATATCTTCACTGCCATAAAGGAACAGAAATTTGATTTCTAAAAACATTTTTGAAAATTCTCAGGAAGCATCATTTTACAACCACATTTCAGGTGGCCTTGTGCCAACACTGCAGAGGTCAGGTGCATCCTTCTGTGTGGCCTCCCCCACAGAGACGCTCTAGCCACACAGCTTTATTCACATATCCTTGGCCAGGGGCAGCACTGAGATAGGAAGCAACTTTGCTTACCTAGAAGGCAGAGCGTGTGGCTCCCTTCTAAACACACACAGACGTCCCTGCACAGCTCTTCGCGGCTCAAGAACAGTATGAATTTGCGCAGGAGGTCCTGCGATTCTATCACTGCCAAACGCTGAAAGGAAAGCAAACTTTTTATAGCTTCCTTTATTTAAATACACTTGTACCTCGGCTTATCAGTCAAACACAGTTCCCAAAGCATCTTTGCTTTGATTCGGTCAGTAAAACAGTGTTGTGATGCACGCAAGTAGTTTCACCTATGCCCAAGTTAGGAAGAGGCAAATAAAGTTCTATTTTCTCTCCACAGCAAAGTACCCATTTTCCCACCAACACTACACTATAATATTCTGCCATCCTCAGCACCTCCATCTAAACAGGATAATAATAATATTGGCCTCATGTTACAGGTACGTTGTAAGAATGACAGAGGTAATAGAAATCAAGGGTAGATGAATCTGTGGCCGGTGGGCCAATTCTGGCTCACAAAGCCACTTTCAATGGTCTACTGACCCTCTGCCTAAATTGGACACCTCCTCCCCGTCTAGCACAGCAGCACTGCAAGATCTTAGCAAAGCAAAACAAATGTGTCCCCTCCAATATTCGGTCTCTCACTCGCGCCATTTGAGGGATCGCCTACCTCAGGAGTAAGCGTAGCAAGATGGGTGACTATAGCAGGCACGGATATGATGTGGATCAAAAAGGATCGTAAGAGATTGTCAGAAAACTGAGCCGCAACCACAGGGCTGGGGAGAGAAAAATACCGTAAGGGAGGAGAGAAGAGGAAGCATACGTTTTCTGCACACGGAGACAAGAACAGCTACTCCTGTAGTAAGGAAAGCAAAGTCTTGGCAAGAAAGACGACGACTCTGGAAGTATCTTTTGGGGGGTGTTTGTGGACTTCCCCAAAGAGGCATCGGCTGGCCACTGGGGGGAAGAAAATGGTAGACTAGATCTACCTTTGGCTTGATCCTGCTGCAGGGCTCTTCTGATGACTCAAATGTGTGCTTCGTTTTTCTCTCTCAACATATTTTATGAATTTAATTTTTAACTCCAGATTGCTGGCATGTTCCAAAGAACAAGTTCACCTTGGAACCAGCTCCCTGCTTTGCAAGTTACTCTTGCGCTGGCAAGTTATTCAAGTCTTTCTTGAAATGGGGAAAGTTGTGGGTTTACAACAGAATTGATGAAATAATGCCTCCCTGACTGTCATAATAAAAATAAAATCCAGAGGAAGGGACTACTCACTTGTAAATTCAGGGTGATGCAATGGGGAAGAAATAAACCCGCACATGCATTTATTTAAAGCTGCTTTACTGAAGAGTAATAACTTGGCCTATTGACTTACCGCAACGCAAGAGAAAAGACTGCCGTTAAAGTGCCTTTGGAAAGAGAAGGTCTTGACCTCGCCAAGCCATTTGTCAGCAAAATCTGAAAAAGAAGAACGAAGAAGCTGAAAGGATTGTCAAGAATTGTCAGTGTGCTGCAACACAGTGGTACCTCAGTTTTCAAACAGCTTACTTCACAAACTATTTGGAACCTGAATGCTTCAAAACCAGAAATGAGTGTTCCGGTTTTCGAACTTTTTTTGGAACCTGAACGTACTCAGTTTGGGGGTGCACTTCCGTCCTGAGTGCCACACTTCCACTGCCCGCTCACCTGCTGCCCGACCTGTGCTTCCCTTACTCAGCGCCGGCCACTGGCGACACCTAGTACCGGAGGATGGGGGGGCTGGTGCTGCAGCGACGGCAGAGGGACCCAGCGGCACGGGGAGGCAGCGACATCACTTGCCTGCTTGGCCTGGCCTTCCCTAATTCAGCGGCAGCCACGGCAGCAAAATCTGGAAGCCGAGAAGGGGGCCGCCACATCAACGACCCCCTCGGCTTCCGGATTTTGCTGCTGCAGCCGGCACTGAGTTAGGGAATGCCAAGCGGCTCGGCCCCAGAAGTGACTGCCGCAGATTCCCCTCACCGGGCGCGGGACAGCCTGGCGGGCAGGATGCAGGTGCCACTGCTGCAGTAAGAGTTCTTCAGTGAGGAGAATGCGCCCAAGTGGCAGGGGCTGCTTGTGCCAGCCCTGAAGAAGGTGAGGAAGGGGCACTGGGTGTGGGGGGGAAGGGATCCCCAAAAGTCACCTTGCTCCTCAGAGAGAGAACTTTTGCCTCCCTTTCCTTTCCCCCCACTTGAACTCCCTCTTCACGCACCCCGCACGCTCATCCCTCCAATGGGTAGATCACTGCCAGTTTTTTATAAAGGGTAGTAGATTGCAGCCGAGTCTATTGCTTTCATTTTATGGATCAATGGTCTCATTAGATAGTAAAATTCATGTTAAATTGCAGTTCTAGGAGTTGTTTTTAATTGTCTGGAACGGATTAATTCATTTTGAATTACCTTCTATGGGAAAGTGCGCCTTGGTTTTGGAACAGACTTCCAGAACTGATTAAGTTTGAGAACCAAGGTACCACTGTATGTTAGGGGAGAGGGAGAGAGAGAGAGAGAGAGAGAGAGAGAGAGAGAAGAGCCTCCCTTATAAGTTGCTGGTGTTGGTTGTCATTTATCTCCAACCCCAACCCTGCCAAAAGCTCCGGAAGTCAGAAGGTGCAGCCAAGATTCAACAACATACAAAAAGTCTGTTGGATCAGGCCAATTCCTCATCTAATAATAATAATAATAATAATAATAATAATAATTTATATCCCGCCCATCTGGCTGGGTTTCCCCAGCCACTCTGGGCAGCTTCCAACAAAATATTAAAATTCAGTGGTCTGTTAAACATTAAAAGCTTCCCTAAACAGGGCTGCCTGCAGATGTCTTCTAAAAGTCAGCTGGTTGTTTATTTTCTTGACATCTGACGGGAGAGCATTCCACAGGGCAGGCGCCACCACCGAGAAGGCCCTCTGCCTGGTTCCCTGTAACTTGGCTTCTTGCAATGAGAGAACCGCCAGAAGGCCCTCAGAGATGGACCTCAATGTCCAGGGTGGATGAGGGGAGTGGAGACGCTCCTTCAAGTATACTGGGACGAGACCAATTAGGGCTTTAAAGGCCAGCACCAACACTTTGAATTGTGCTCGGAAATGTACTGGGAGCCAATGTAGGTCTTATATGTAGGTGTTATATGGTCTTGGTGGCCGCTCCCGGTCACCAGTCTAGCTGCCGCATTCTGGATTAGTTGTAGTTTCCGGGTCACCTTCAAAGGTAGCCCCATGTAGAGCACATTGAAGTAATCCAAGTGAGAGATAACCAGAGCATGCACCACTCTGGCGAGACAGTCTGCAGGCAGGGAGGGTCTCAGCCTACATACCAGATGGAGCTGTTAAACTGCTTCCCTGGACACACAATTGACCTGCACTTCCATGGACAGCTGTGAGTCCAAAATGACTCCCAGGCTGCGCACCTGGTCCTTCAGGGGCACAGTTACCCCATTCAGGACCAGGGAGTCCCCACCCACCCGCCCGCCCCGTCCCCCAAAACCAGTACTTCTGTCTTGTCAGGATTCAGCCTCAATCTGTTAGCCACCATCCCTCCTCCAACCCCCTCCAGACACCCACACAGGACCTTCGCTGGTTCTGATTTGAAAGAGAGGTAAATCTAGACCAGCGTCCTGTTCTCACAGTGGCCAAGCATTTCTTCATTATGGGAAAGAGGACCCAAGCCAAAGAGTCCTCCTCTCCCCTCCTACTGTTTCCAGAAACTGGGATTCAGCAGCATTGTTGCTTCCAGCTGTAGAGGCAGAGCTGAGCCACTGTGGCCAGGAGCCACCGACAGCCCTCTCCTCCTCCGTGAATCTGTTAATCCTTTTAAAAGCCAGGCTGCTGGCAATCACTGCCTCCTGCGGGAGGGAGCTCCATATAGGTGTCTATATGAGGGGCAACTGTTAGAAAGCACAACTTAGATTCCAGACTTCTGACAGGAGCAGCTTATGGCTCTCCAACAGTCCCCTGAAGATGGTACCCTAACGTAACTAATAAAAACATGGCAGACAGAGCTCAGCCCCAATGCAGCCACTGGGATCGCTTTGCCTGGAGACCAACTATGTGAGTTAAAAGAGCTACTCTAGAAAGCAGGATAAAGCACATCACTGTCACCAAGTGGAGAATTGTACTCAACGCTTTCTCAGAAAAAAATGTTTATGGAGCAAACTCACAAAGATTATGAGCTGTTCTTGCCCTTCACCAATGAGCAGCATCCGTTTCAAAGCCTACTGTGGAGCACGCAGAGCCAGGACAGTGCTGCAGACACAGCAGGCACTGGATGGGGAGCACACAGGTTAAAACTTTGGCTCAGCCCTGAGGTTTTAGAGACGTTCACCTCTCTCAGCCCAGGTAGGAGCTGTTGTTGGAGACGCCATGCCATGATCTACCATGAGCTCTCAGAATTACTTAAAAAGGCAACTAGGGGAGTAGCAAACAGAACTCGTTTTATAGAACATAGTTTCACAAGCTGAGGTGAATATTAAAACAAAACATATACACTGTTAACCATCATTTATTTTCTCTTTGAGCAGAGACAAATATACACAATCTCACACAAAAACTAAGACCCTCTACACCAAGCACAACAAACCTGGAGCACGGAATAAAATCCCTTTTGATTCAGGTGTCCCATGATATTTGCACAGATGTGGTTCATGGCAGGCCGTAGACTTTCTCCTGCAAGAGGAAGACCACAGAAGGAGACAGCTGGCAATTGCAGCTAAATCGTACACTATGGGGCAAACTGCTCTCCAGAGAACGGGCTGGTCTTATAATTCAAAATTAAGTGGGCATCTGATGCCAACCTTAAAGCCCAAAGCCTTGGAAGTTACTTCAAGTATCTCTATCTCTGTACTATATACTTTGTGAACAAAACAGATGCTGAGAAGGCACTTTCTTCTGCAGGCAAGGCAGAAACAGTGCCATCCACCACTCATCTTTGAGAAGCTGACAAGATTCCACAGCAAGTATAAAAAAGCCTTGTCATTTTGGCTAGTAGAAAGCCCTAGAGAAATGCATTGAACTCGACACACCTACCTTTCCCCCTCAGGATTCTCCAAGTGGAAGTGTCCGTAAATGTCACCAGCATTGTGAGGTGCAGATTCACCAGCTTAGAGTCTTGCAATATGTCTGGCTGGGGGAAAGAACCGCCAGAGACATGAAATGGAAGTCTGGAATGGTCACAGACCAGTGAAAACACACACAAAACAGACAGCCAAGTCAGTCCATACCTTAAGCAGCTTCAGAAACTCACAGCAAAGCCACAGCACATCCTTGACCTGCTTAATCCACATAAGCGTGAGCTCCTTCGAAAGTGCAAGGGACACATACCACACCTGTGGGGAAGTGACAGAAGACCATGATAACTGCGGAAGGGGAGGGAGACCCCATCATTCAGTCACTGGACTGGGAAAATGCAGAACAAAGCACTGTCACCCCATAATTCAGAGCTGCAGTGTGTATGTGGCAGGTTGTTTTAGAACAACCACAAATATTCATGTTACTCAGGAAACACTGGCCTGCAGTGCTCCAGCATATGCTTATGGAATTAAAAAAATTCTCCACCTGCTCTTGGGGATATTTTATGGGGGGAAATATGCACATACTCTCATGTTAAAGTCTATGAAAAGTGACTTTAGCTCACCTTAGAGTCATTTTCAGCATCCATACTGTTAAGGATACAGCGGCACAACTTTTCAAATCTCTGTAATGAAAAGCAGGCGAGTCAATACGAAATTATAATCATTTTGTTGCCAATGGTTGTTGTCAATGTTGTCAATCCAATGGTTCCTGCAAAGCAGTGCTTTCCATTATTTCCAGTAAACAGACTTCACTCTTACAATCCAAAGGTTGTCTTTTGCTCAAGATGGTAAGAGCAGCCCTGCTGGATGGAGGCCAATGGCCCACCCAGTCCAGCATCCTCTTCTCCTCATGGCCAGTCTAAAGCTGCTGTACAGTCCCTAAGCAGAGCATGAGGCTCAGGCACTGACTGGTCTCCAGTGCAGTTACTCTTTCAGAGCAGCATCCTCCCTCTAGATCAGGGATGGGGAATCTGTGGCCCTCAAGATGTTGCTGGACTCCAACTCCCACCAGCCCCACCAGCATGGCTGATGGTCAGGAATTATGGGAGCTGGAAGTCCAGCAGCCTCTGGAGGATCACAGGTGGGGACATCCCTGCTCCAAGGAGAGGGCATTCTGCATTGTGTCAGTTGGTTCACTCAATCATTTGGAACATAAAAACATAGCAGAATGGCCCAGGACTCCTACAAAAGGAGATACATCCCAAGTGGCAAAACTCACACAAAGGGACAGCAGCAGTTCTTTCTATGGATATGTGTTTTTGGGCTCAGCTTACCTCTTGAAAAATGCAACAGTTCTCCTATGGAACACATATTTGCCCCTGCAGAGACTCTGGGGCTCAAGATCATTTTCAGAATTCGGGCAAGCCGGGAAGTAGGCAGAATCTGCTGCTGCAGTAAGTAGTTTCTGTCCAAGCTCACATTGTTCCAGAAAATTCTCCCTCCCCATTCTGTGACTGGAACAGCCACCCTAATACTTCCAACACAGCAGCTGCCCCACCCCTAGCATCAAGAATAAATAGCATGCAACGAGGAGACCTTCAGCAAAGCAGTAGTACCTCTTTGTCATCTTGGCACCTGAAAACAAAGAGCAGCTTCCGGGATATTTTGAAGATCGAAAGTGCTGTCTTCTTGCCAGGCCCGTTTGCATCAAAAAAGTCATCCACTTCTCTCCTGGGGAGCACAAAGGAAAGTCCAAAAGAAAAGGTACAAGGTAATTTGAGAAAGGCTGGTGCGTGCAGGTGAGATAGGTGCCCCCCCCTCCATGACAAATGGCGACACTGTTCAGGTCTTTCCTCTGGATAGAGGCAGCAGAAGGAGCTACAAATCGGCTCAGAGCATACATGGCAGAACAGGCCAAGATGCCCACACACAATGACTGACTTAAGATATTTCCCTTGCTACACTGGGTAGGAAGTTCAGGAATTTGCCAGCGCCCTAGAGAGTCAAAGGGCCCACCAATGCCCCAAGAGCAATGCCACGCTCACTTTGCTCAGAGGATCCAAAAAGTTCAAAGGCAGCAGGAGAGGATTTGGATCTTGCAGCACCCCCCTCACTGAAGACAAGGGACCCTGGGAGCCAGCACTGGCATAGCCACTGGCAAAAGGCTTCAGTCCCAGAGGCCAAAAGCCAAATCCACCCAGCACCTGCACACGCATTGCACGCACCTGATTTCCCGCTGCAAACGACAGCGGCACAAGAACCTTCGGACAAGGGCCTGGATCTGCACTGCCGCTCGCTCGCGCTCCTTCAGCTCCCGGCGCTCCTCACGCGCCTGGCGCGCCTTGTCAAGGAACTGGGCCTTAGACAACTGGGCTGCGCTGAACATTTTGGAGGTCTCTGGCAACAGGAGGAGAGGGGAAGGACAAGCTGGGAAAGCTGTGCCACACCTGCTTGCATTGCCTAGAACACTACCACAATATGGAACAGAACTCCTCTTGGGTTCTGCTGAGATCCCTTTACTCACTTGCCGTCAGGTTAGCTACTGAACAGGCATCCTTTATTTTGGGCTCCCCTCCTTTTCTAGCCTCACCCGGAGTTCTGTTTTTCCAAAAGGAAAGGGTCCACCTAGCCCAGCATCCTGCAAATTGAACCCTTGAACCTTCTCTATTCATGCTTTGATTCAGATGGTGAGCTTTTAGGCAGAGAGCTGCTCCTTCACAACTACACGGAGCACTTTCCCGAACACTGATTGAAAACGATCTCCCTCAGCCTTTCGCTACCTGGACAGGTGAGGTCTTTGGGATGAAGCGGAAGTGGCTGGCTGGCATGAGGCTCGAGCAGACCGCATTCAGAGACCCAGGCAAAGGCTTACGGCTAGCAGACCGCAAAGCGGGGCTCCCAAACGGCTCTAGGGCGCTCCTCCTGCCCGGTCTCCCCTGCCCCACCCAGGGCTTCCCTCCTCACCTCTCTCTCTCTCTCTCTCTCTAGCCGAGGCAGAGGAGCTCTCGGGCCGCTTCCGTGCGCAGCGGCTGCGCCATTCGGGAGTCGAGGAGGCCCCCCGGGCTCTGCGGGGAGAGGCAGGAGGTCAGCCACTGGAATCTCGTCTCACGACCCTCCGGCTCCGCGCCAACGCCGCGTCCTACCTGCCAGGGTCGTCGGGAGCTCCAAGGGGAGAGACAGATAGTGTGTGTGTTTATGTATGTATGGCCCGCTAGTTGTTAGGCGCCGTTCGGCTTTGCCTTTGCCCTTCCTCCTCCTCCTCCTCCTCCGTCGCCTCGATAACGGCCGCCTCCCCCCCCCTTCCCCCCCAAAGAACTCCAAGGAGGACCGCCAGAAAGGGACCATAGAGTCAAGGAAAACACCGGCGCTTCCGGCCCTTGGGAAGAAACCGGCCGCTGGCCCGGAAGTCCCGCCTCTTCTCCCGCAGCCGGAGCGCAAGAGGCATAGAGATGGAAGGAGGGCTAGACTTGCCCAGTCGCGACCGGCGATCCCAGGAGCTGGCCCTGCCCGTCGCTTTCATTCCTCCGTCCGGAAACTCAGGTCCTTGGGATTTGGGTTCCGCCCACCTCCTTGTGGAAAAAGCCGGAGAGGAACGCAAAGGAGCATGGGTAGAATCGGGGTGGGGCTCGGCAGAAAAGTTTTTTGGGGGTCGCCCCGCCCCTTCCTCGTGCGCGTCACCCGCTGCTTCTTCCTCGTCTTCGCCTCGGGACCTGGTTGGCTGAGGGAGGCCTCGCGAGGGGCTGTTCATGGTGAGCAAGGGGGGGACCCTTGGGGCGGGGAGGGAGCCCTTGGGGCGGGGGGGGCTCTCAGGGCCCTTTGGGGCAGAGCCCAGGGGAAGGGGGCGGCCTCTTCTTCTTCTTCTCCTCCTCCTCCTCCTCTCTGGCTTCCGAGACCCCGTGTCCTTCAGCGGGGAGAAGTTCCGAGTGGGCCCCAACCCCCCCCCGCCTCCCCCCCCCCGGTGAGCATGAGGATGAAGCCCAACATCCATAAAATCAGTTCCGATGATGGTGATGATCTGTTCTGCGTGGCCCGGAAGGGAGGCGGGGCTTAGGAAGGGATAAACTGTGCATTAAATGCCCAGCCCCCCCCTTCTCCAACCTGGTGCCCTCCACATGACAACGCCCCTCAGTTCTCATCAGCACAACTTGGGAGTTGTAATAATATTTTTTCGTACCCCGCCCACTTGACTGGGTTGTCCCAACAACTCTGGACAGCTTCCAACATATACTAAAACAGAACAGAACACTAAACATTGAAAACCTCCTATAAGCCTTCGGGAGTCTTCTTAAGTAGTCCCAAGTCATCTGGAGGGAGACAGACTGTTCCTTCAGTGCAGATCCTATGCAGGTTTACTCAGAAGTGATCCACACCTTGGATGGCCCCTGGGGGCAGGGGAGAGGATAGCAAATGGGATGCCATGAGACGGTCTTGTGGGTCACCAACGGGGAGTGCATACGTGAGGCAGGGAGTGAATTCATCAGATGAAACTGTTGGACCAAAAGAAGGACTTCTTCACTCAACACACCATTGTCCTATGGAACTCACTGCAAGAAGATGTGGGAATTGCTGTTGTTAGGGTAAAATCTGGGTGCGTGAGGGCACAGCCACCCAGCTCGTCGGACAAAGTCCGCGGGTCCTAGCGGAGAAGAAAGGAGCTCAGCCGGACACAGGAGCAAAATACGAAGATCCAAGTTTATTGCGCAACAGGTTCAAAATGGCATTGAACCCCGAGTATGGGGTGACATGGACTTTTAAAAGTTCCCTCCATAACCCAGAATACAGTGCAGGAAACGTCATGAATACATTATGGGAAGGTCATGTTTCGTGAATTACATCATGAATACATTAGAAACGTCATGAGTACATTATGGAAGGGGTGGGATTACATTCATTACCATTTCGGATGAGGGAGGGGGAATATGCGGAGGAAGAAATATACATAGATAAGCATTTATTGAGTACCGGTGGTGGCAAGACAATGGGTCAGAGATATGCATCGTCTGCCACCTAATATTGCCCAGAGGAAGGGTTTGGCGAAACGATCAGACAGGATTAGGAAGTTCCTGCGTACGTGATCCGCCGCTTCGGGGATTATGGAAGTAGGGGCAGCATTATGGAGTCCAGGGGGAACTGAGTTGAATGACACCGAGAGCAAGAAAATCGGAACTACGGCTGATTTTATATCAATTTCCAAAGATTTCTATTATTTCTAACCCCTTCCGTACCGTAGGGAGAAAGTAGAGGCAGGGTGGATACATTGTAACAGGGTTTTGACAAGCAAATACAGAATGGATACATTGTAACTGGATTTTGACAGTTTTACAAGGTTCTTGGTTTCGGATCCATTGTTCTCGCGGTGGGGGGCCGTCAGCAGCTTGTCAGGAATGAAATGAGGCGTGCAAGAGCTCCCTGAGCTAGCTCCTGCAGGACGAATGCATGGATGTGATTGGCTAAAGCGCGGCCATAGGAATAAGCGGAGAAGAGAAACACTCGGTCTACTTGTTCTAAGTATGGAGCGCAGATAGGCATAGGAAAAGATAGGGAATATATGTATATTCGAGCTTATTTCGTTCGGAAAAGGGTCTGGGAAAAGTGTGGTGCTTGTGCAACGGTGAAGGGGGTTTGAGGGTGGGTGTGCGGTGGCACCCTCGAGGTCATCGCCTCGGACAGTTAAGGAGAAGGGGGGAATAGGCACACCCCCCCTCGGTCCGTATCAGTGTTAATGGGTTGTGAGGGTTCTGGGAAGGTGAGAAGGAGGAATTGGGGGAGGCCAGGCAAAGATGGGGCATACAAGAAAGGTTTAAGAAGCAGGTGGACTGTTGAATATTTTAGTTTGTTCCATGTGGACACTTTGCATGGGGACTCTCCCTCTGTAGGGAAAGTCCACCAAACATTCTGCACTGGAGTCTTTAGAAAACCAGTCAAGACCATTCTCTCCCACCAGGTTTTTGAGAATAGGGGATCAGTTTAGGGTGCTCTATTAGAACAGTCTTTCCCATACCTTAGTGCTCTCCAGGGGCTTTGGACGACAACTCCTGCCAGTCTTAACCAGCACAACCATGGGATTTGTAGTCCCAAGATATCTGAAGAGTGCCAGTTTGACATAGAGCATGAGTGTCAAACACAAGGCCCGCGGGCCGAATCCGGCCCGCCAGACCTCGTCATGTGGCCCGTGTAGCCGCCGCCGGCCGCCAGCCTTCACCTTTTATTCTCTAGTCACTAGAGGAACCCGGGGGATCCCTTTCCAAGTCTACCATCCTAATCAAAGCCTAGGACAGTTGTGTCGGCAGCTGAAGCTGCAAAAAGAGAGACCAAAACAAAACAAAACCCTATTAGATTTGGAAGGAGCCGCAGGAGCTCCTGGCTGTGTGGGGAGCACCGCTCTTCCCCTCCCCGCAGCTTCCGGCCAAGAGACACACGCAGCCCGGCCTGCCCGCTTCCCCCTGCGAGGCGGCGCGCTGTGGGCGGGGATGGGGGGCTGGAAGGCGGGCGGTGGAGAAAGCGAAGGCGCTCCCTTCCCGCGCCGTTACTCGGCTAGCCTGACAGAAAATTTCTGAGGCGGCGGCCTTTGACCAGGGTCGGGGGGCCATGGCAGGACTTTGCCATCCCGGTGGCCTGGAGCATCTGGAGCTGGAGTGGCTGCGGGACCCGCCGGGCAGCGGTGGCGGAGTCGTCGTCTGCGCTTCTCCTTCTCCTCCTTCGTCTTGCTCACCGTCGCCGCCACTCTCGTCTTGCTCGAGGCAGGCCTGGATCCGGGACAACCCGGGCTTCGAGCCCGAGGAGGAGGCAGGCAAAGCGGCCAGGGCGGCTGGCGGGAGCATGGCGGTGGGGCCCGTGCTGCAGATGGGCGTGGTGGAGTGGGGCCGAGGAGGGGCGCCTTCGCCCTCGGAGCCCGACGCCCAGGAGGGCCCGCCGAGAGCGGGAGGCAGTGGAGGCGCAGGCGGTGCGGCGAAAAGGAGGAAGGCGGGGGGGGAGGGCG
Organism: Podarcis vaucheri; assembly: GCF_965113315.1. NCBI lineage: Eukaryota > Metazoa > Chordata > Lepidosauria > Squamata > Lacertidae > Podarcis > Podarcis vaucheri. The sequence goes on from NC_138751.1 coordinate 57,624,805, forward strand.
AAGGCCAGCGGCCTTGCTCCGCCGGAGGCGCCCCGACGCCGCGTTTCCCTCACGAGGAGACGGGCGAGGAGGTTGCCGAGCAGCCGCCGCCACCTCGCCTGGGCCAAAGGGATGGCGCACCGCCTGCGGGGTGAGTCGCCGCTCGGCCGGGCCCTTCCGTCGCCCTTCCCGGCTTGCATCTCTCCTGTTTCACCTTATTACTTTTATGTTACTCGCGAGTCTTCTGCTCTGAAGACAGATGCAAATAATCCGTTCAGCTCCTCTGCAATCTCCTTTCCCATCTTTAGCACACCTTTGATTCCCTTGTTGGCCAAAGGCTCTACCACAGACATGTCCAAAGTCCGTTTCGGGGGCCTAATCCGGCCCCTTCGGCAGTTTATGGGGTAAAATCCTCAAAAAACCCCTCAACAATTTCAATCCTAAAAAAACGCAACAACTTTGGTTGGCCCTCACGGCCCTTCACTTCATCAAATCTGGCCCTCCTTGAAAAAAGTTTGGGCACCACTGCCATAGAGTGTATTAGAGTGTTGATCTGCACTGCAGGGTTTTGGACTACGCGAGCCTTGCGGTCCCTTCCAATGTACAATTCTATGATTCTATCTGACTGCTCTGCTTCCGGTTTGTATTTTTAGATGGATGTGTGTTTTGTAGTACACTTGTGTTATTGTGAGCCACTTAGGGATCCTCTGAAGGGCATGAAGATATGAGGAAAGTCTTTTAAACCCCCCACCCATCCCTTCTCTTTATTTCATGTTATTATAAACTTATGAACTGATTTACTTGTGCTCCGTTAAGGATCGCAACAAGATGGAAGGTAAGACCTTTCACTTACAAACCCATCGTGTCATAAACTATCCAAGCATAATTCAACTAATGTCTCGTCTTTATATCGGCTGCGAAAAGTCTTTAAATGGTTCCAAATTATACTTGTGTTTTACCTACTCCATAAAGGGCAACTGGGTTCTCTCTGCTCTGTCTCTCTTCTCTTAATCATACCATCTCGGTAAGCTTAGACATTGCAGCAGCAGCACAACATGTATTATTAAGTCAGTCTTGTTCACTTGGAATTTACTTGAATTAGCCTTTGGGCTGCTGTTAAGCACAGTGCCTGCTCAGCTCACCCCAGAAGTGTATCAGGAATATCTAAGTCAGATTCTCCCCCAGCCACAGAAATGTTGCTATCCTTTTTCCTCTTGGCTCTTCCTTTCCTAGCTGGGTTGTTTTCAATCCTGACTTGTCAGGTTTTATCTAATGCGTCCCTGAGATAAGGTGGGAATTGGAGCTCCCCTTGACTGGTAACAAGATGCTGCATGAAACATTCAGCACTCTGTTTCAATATTAATTGACTTCCTCCCCTGCCTTCAGGCAGCCTATTAATTTAACCATGGCCTTAAAGCTCTCCCCTTTGACAAAGCTTTGGCTTTGTGATGGTGAGTGGGACTTTAATTTCCCCTCTGTGCAAAGCTTGAGGCCCTGATAAACTCATTGTTCTGAGGTGGCTGATGATCTAAGTTTATTGTTAGCTCAGAAGCCTGGCCAGGCCTGATAAAGTGAGAAAGAACCTTTCTGCCATTTGTCACTGCCCCAGGAGATTTCCAAGCCTGATAGATCTCCAATGCAGCCCCTTGATAAGGTCAGAGAAGGGCTCGTTCTAGCTAGTGACTCATGCCTGCTTTGTCCATTGCAGAGGGATAACTTTGCTGTTTTGTGGTACCTCTAAAGACCTCATGTGTTTGTTTTGATAGGCTCTCACTCACCATGGGTGGGGTGGGGTGTAGCACAGCCGTTTTCATGCTGCTTATTCTGGGCTTATTCAGACGCTTACGGGGCACCTTCGGAAAGAAACGATAAAGGGGACCACAAAATGACAATTCCACAGAAAATAAACCAGCAGTTCTCGGAACTCCACCCATTTCCAAAATGGCAGGAAAAACCTACACCCACCCACCCCAATAGACAAAGGAACCCCCTCCCCAAAATATGTGCCCCCTCCAACCAAACAACTCCCTCCCCAAGCAATTTATAAAACAGAGCGGAGGACTTGGCAAGGGCCATGGAAGGGTGCTGTTGGGGACCCCAAGCTTAGGCTCTTGTAGACCACAAGTTGGCAGCTATTAGGAAGAACTTTATCTAACACCAGGGCTGTGTCACTTGAGGTTGGAATCCTTTTGACAGTCTTAAATGCAGGAGGGTGAGAAGGCGTCTGTTTGTAGAATAACTCTCTGGCTGATGTTTAGGGAAAGGAGGGGCAGGTAGGAAGAACAAGAGAGATTGCTCCATTGTCTGTACTGCTTGCACTGTGGAAAAGCTGACCGAAGAGCTTCTTGGGACTGAAGCTGAAATTCCTTGGCTGAATTCAAAATAAGCCAAGCCCTTACTGCAGAGAAAGGCAGAGTTGTGAACTGGCTTTGGTGGGGAGGGAGTCACTCAGGAGTCAGCCACGAAGATGATAAGCACACACATAACCTGACCAGGACACTAGCTGGAGGTGAATCATCAACCTTCCCCCCCCCCCCAGCCTGAAGCAGCTCATCTGTCAAGCAGAGGCTTGACAACCATATGTCAGGAGTGCTCTGATGGTGTTTCCTGCTTGGCAGGGGGTTGGACTCGATGGCCCTTGTGGTCTCTTCCAACTCTATGATTCTATGATTCTATGATTCTATTCTATGATTCTATGATTCATCTTTTGCTTGCAATTCAGTTCTTACACACTCTCAAAAGTATTTCAAAAGGCCAATGAGAGCAACTGAGTGATGAAATTATGCAAAAATCCTGACGTTTCTCTGAGAAGTCCTGACGCTAGTTTCCTTATTGAGTTTTGCCAAGACATTTCCTGCTGCCTCGCACTGCACCCATGTGAGAGCCCCATAACTAGCAACAACACAGGGAGAGCCTGCTGGATCAGGCCAGTGGTCCCTCATTCTGTTCCCACGGTGGCTAACCAGGTGCCTATTTTAAAGCCATCTAAGTTAGTGGCTATCCCTGCCTCCTGTGCACTGCTTGAAGAAGTACCTCTGGAGTCTTCCAGCGTTCAGCATCATTGGATGCCCATGAGTTCTAATGTTCTGAGAGAGAGAAACACTTCTCGACCCACTTTCTCCATGCCAGGTATCATTCAATAAAACTATCCTGTTGCCTCCTACTCGCCTTTTCTCTCTACTACAAAGTCCCAAATGCTGCTCCCTTTCCGCCTAGGGGCATTTCTACAGCCCCTTTATCGTTTGGTCGCCCTTTTCTGAACCTTTCTTGCAACTCCCAGCCTTTTCTCTTAAGGGTGCCATACACTGTTCCCTCCCTCATTTAATCCCCATGACAGCCCTGTGAGGTAGGTTAGGCTGAGAGACTGTGGCTGGCACCCAAAGTCACCAAGTGGGGATTTGAACCCTGGTCTCCCAGGGCCTAGTCCAACGCTAACCGCTGGCCCCCATGCCTCGACTCCCCTTCCACAACTTGGCGCCACCCCGTTTGCTTCTTCACGGGGCCGCCTATGAAGCCCAGCCGGCAGGCAGGCAGGCAGGCAGGCATCTGGAGGAGGCTGTTTGTCAGTGCCAGGCTCTGCTTACGTTCTTCCCAGCCCAGGTGGCTGCTGCCTCTGTGTCCAGTGCCTGAGGCCAGAGATGGCCCCTGAGCAGCAGGAAGCTGGACCCAAAAGGCCTTGGCTCCAGTCCAGCTGGGCTCCTCTTGGTCCGACCTGTTTAGGATGCACAGGTAGCCAGAGGGGCATGAGGGTCCTCACCGAAGGCTCCTTTGCTCTTGCAGGAAGAGATGTCTGGAGAAACGGTGGTGAGCACTGCAGTGCCAGCAGCCGCAACCCGCACCATGTCCTTCAAAGGCGCCAGCCCCAGTTCCAAGTATGTGAAGCTGAACATCGGCGGGGGCCTGTACTACACCACCATGCAGACGCTGACCAAGCAGGACACCATGCTCAAGGCCATGTTCAGTGGTCGGATGGAGGTCCTCACCGACAGCGAAGGTAATGGAGGCCTCCTGGCCAGGAGGGACAGCAGGGCCAAGATGGGCAGGGGGCCGTTTGAGGCTCCCGTTAGCCTCACTCAGTCTCTTTGCATTAATAAAAATGCACTATGCAGCACATAGTTAAACTATGGAACTCCCTGCCACAGGAGGCAGTGGGTAGCCACTAACTCAGATGGCTTCAAAATAAGATTGGACAAATCCATGGAGGAAAGGCTGTTGATGGCTGCCAGGCAGGATGGCTCTTCTCTGCCTCTCTGGTCAGACGCAGCAAGGCTTCTGAATCCCAGTTCCTGGAAAGCACAGGAGGGGAGAAGAGGCCTCTTGTCCTCAGTCCTGGCTTGCGGGTTTCCCAAAAGAGGCCACTGAGATGCAGCAGGCGCCACTTACATGCTGACAACTGGGAAAAATAGAATTATAACGCTAGACTCAAACGTATCAGGCAGTTCATAGTCTGATGATGATGATGATGATAATCAAAAAATTTGCCACTTGTTCTGGGATAGACTTGTCGGAGCCCTGAAGCAAAGCTTTCCTTTTTTTTAATTCTTTTTTTAAAATTTCAATTAACCAAACAAAAACAAAGAGAACAATACACACAAAAAACACAGCAAACACTAACAAACAACATAACAATAATTGACTTGAAGCAAAGCTTTCCTAAGAGTCTCTGAAGGTTGGTCAGGGAGGAACCAAACAATGGGATAGATGAGGTCTATCATGGAAGCTGCTCTATCTAGTCCAGCCTCCTGTTCTCACAGGGAACCAGATGCCCCCAAGGGAAGCCCACAGGCAGGATCCGACCCCAGAGCCCCCTCCCCTCCGGCAGCTTCCAGCATTCAGAAGCATGGCTGCTTTGGACTGCCAGGCAAAGCCCCATCCCCATGACTAATAGCCTTGATCCTCTAGGAATTTGTTCCATCCTCTCTTAAGGCCATCCAGCCGCCCAGAGTGGCTAGGGAGACCCAGACAAATGGGTGGGGTATAAATAATAAAATTATTATTTCTTCTTCTTCTTATGCAAGTTGGTGGCCATCCCGCCTCCTGTGGGAGCGAGTAAGAGCAATACAGACTTTTACACCCTGATTTTAAGAAAACTTGCAGGTTTAATCACCGTAAGGGCAAAGTAGAGCAAGATAGCAGGGCTGGAAAGAAAGACTGTCCCTTGTTCCATTTGGAGCTGTTATGTAAAACTTGTGGCTTGGAGAACTAAGAGCATAATCAGATTTTCACTGTAAGGCCATTAATTCAAGGCACCCATCAAATCCTTTGGCCTGCATTGCCCTTATTTGTTGAAGGCAAGCGTCTGTCCTGCATAGGCTCCCCCCCCCCCCGCCACCCTCCTCAAATGCATTCTTGTCTCTCTGCCCATAAACCAAAGCCTTTGGTCTGTTTATGGCTGGCTGTGCCTTGCTGACGATTGCGCAGGAAGCTTCCCTCTGAGAAACAGCTGCTCTGGCTGTGTTCAGTCAAGGGCTAGGAGAGGGAGCTGAGGGGGGAAGAAAGAGGAGGCACCCTGTTCCATTTCACTGCTTTTTCATTTTCACTGATCGCACCCTAATAAACAGAATATGCCCGCAGCAGGAGATTTTCTAGGGAGCCCTCTTACCTCCTAGATGCCCTTAGCTGGCCCTTTTGCCCCTTTCTTTAATATTAGGGGGGGATTAGAGATATGATTCGCTAGCTTTCAGGGATTCTTTACCTGTGATTCCTGCCTTGCAGGGGGGTTGAACATAGCAAGGAGTGGAGCTCCATGGCCCTTCAGGTCCCTTCCAACTCTATGATTCTATGAATCTGTTATTTTGTTGGGTCACTTGCTCAAGGTAACCAGGAGGCCACTTGGGGGCATGTAAGCCCAGCACTGCAAATGAGCCATCCAAAATGACAACCCACAAATATTTTTACTAAACTGACGGGTGTTTATTTCTTGGCTGCTGATCATGGCACTTCAGTGAACCTGAAATGAGTGGGGAGGGGCTTCCTTTCCCGGTTTCCTGCAGCTGATTCCTATATGGTCCAGTCAAGTAGTAAACTTGTATCAGCATTCCAAAATGTTCACAGGGCACCTCCTTTTCTAAAGCTTTATAGATCTTCCATTGCCCACACCCAAAATCCTGCTTGGGACTTGAGATCAGCCCAAGAGGCTCTACTCTCTGCCCTGTCGTTACACGAGATGCTATAAGCAGGTGCAAGAGGTGACCCTTTTTGTGGCGGCCCCAGGATTGCAGACTAGCCTCCCAGTGGGAATCTGCTTGGCCACAGATGTTCCCCATCTCTGCTGCAAGGTATTTAGGCACCCCAAACCTTGGCCTGTTGGTGGTCCTCTCACTGGTAACAGGGAGACAGTGGTTTTATTCTGCTCTCCTCCTTTGCCTCTTCCGCCATTAATTTTCATCTGCTGTTGTCTCAGGCTGGATTTTGATTGACCGCTGCGGTAAACATTTTGGGACCATCTTAAACTACCTGCGTGACGGTGCTGTACCCCTTCCAGAGAGCCGGCGGGAGATAGAAGAGCTGCTGGCAGAAGCCAAATATTATTTGGTCCAAGGTCTGGTGGATGAGTGCCAGGCTGCCCTACAGGTAAGCAGGCCATGCATCAGGCACTTGAGAACCCACAGTGGCTACAAAAGCCCTTTTGTTGTTTGCCTTGGTGAAGAGAGGTGTCTTCAGTTGGCGTCAAAACTTGTGCAATGCAAATCCCATAGTGAGGGTGCCACCACAGAAAAGGCCCTGTCTTGAGTCACTGCCTGGTGTACCTCAGTTCCTGGTGGGTCTTCAGCTGGGCTAGTAGGTTCTTCCCGGTGAGCGCCTGACTTCTCTTCCACCTCTTGCTTGAGTTCTGATTGGGTCTCTCGTTTCAGCAGAACAAAGAGGTCTACGAGCCCTTCTGCAAGGTGCCCATCATCACATCCTCCAAAGAAGAGCAGAAACTTATAGCCACATCAAACAAGGTGAGCAGCTCTTTGGATGAGAAGAGCTGTGTTTTAAGCTTGGCATGTTCACAAACTACACATTCCCGCCTGGTTTTCACTTCAATACCTGTACAATTTGGCTGTGATTCCTGTATTGCTTAGGGTTGCACTAGATGACCTTTAGGTCCCTTCCACCTCTGTGATTAAGTGTTGGGCATCTCTGCCTTCCTTTAGGAACTGGGTTGGGGGTGCAGTGGAGAATTACCTGCCTCTTTACTTTTTCTTTCTCCTCACTGGTTCCCACCAGACCTTTATCTTCACCTGTATTCTGTCTTTGAAACTTAGATTGTTAAACCTGCAAGGGCAGGATCATATTACAGCACCCTGACATTTATATAGGGCCAGAATATAAACACTTCAGTAGAAACATAGCAAAGGGGTGGCTAACTGTGACCCTCTGGATGTTGGGATCCCAACTCCCATCAGCCCCAGCCTGCATGACTTTGTGATCGGGGAAGATGGGAGTTGTAGTCCAGTAATAACTGGAGGGACACAGCTCAGCCATCCCTTGACAGAAAGATGGACCTATCATAATGGGCAGGTCTGTTCATGGTTGTACATGGCCATGAATGGAACCTCTGTGTACAGAGGCAGTCTACCTGTGGATATCACATGCTGGCAACAAAGGGAAGAGGGCCTTGGTGAGAAACACAATGCCAGACTAGATGGAGCTTTGATCTGATGCTCCTGCAGGGCTCTTGATATTCTAAAGCAGCTGCATTCTGTACCAGAGCTCATGTGCAGGAGGCAGTTCCGAGTCTTAACCCTCCACCGTGGCTTTGCCCTCCCACTCTGCATCCTGCAAAGTTTATGACTGATTGATTGATTGAATTTGTACCCCACTGTTCAGCCAAAGAGACTGGCATATAGTCAAAACAAGACAGTCTCTACCTGCAAGCTTGCAATCTAAAAAAAAACAGGATACGCAAGGGAAAAGAGACAGGGAGGGAAGAGGAAAAGTAAAACCTAGGTGCCAGTTTCTAAAGAGTCATTCTTTAGAATGCACAGTTCAGGGGCATGAGGCACCAGATGGAGCTGGGCTTCCTATCTCTCCTGTCCCACCTGGAATGGCTTCCCCCAGTTGACAGCTGAAGGGAGAGTTCCCTTTTCAAGGTGAGCTCTATAACAAAAACATCAAACTGTGACATTTATCCCTACCTGTTTGCTTTCTCCACAGCCAGCGGTAAAATTGCTGTACAACAGAAGTAACAACAAGTACTCCTACACCAGGTAAAAGCTTTCACCTTCTGCACCCAGGGAAGGTTTATAAGGCCATTTTCAATGCCCCGTGGGAGCTGATGAAACAAAGTGAGGAGGCGGGGAATGGAGTTTTGACTAAAAGTAGAGTTAGGGGGCAGGGGTTTAAAAGAGGCCCCTGGAAACTGGAAGGTGCCCTCATTCCTGTCCTGTTGGCTCAGCAACTCCGATGACAACATGCTGAAGAACATTGAGCTGTTTGACAAGCTTTCGCTGCGCTTCAATGGGAGGGTCCTCTTCATCAAGGATGTCATTGGGGACGAGATTTGCTGCTGGTCTTTCTACGGACAGGGGCGCAAGATAGCGGAAGTCTGCTGCACGTCCATTGTGTACGCCACGGAAAAGAAACAGACCAAGGTGAGTCTTGTTGCTGTTGCTTCCTTGACAACACCCATCCACTCCCCAAAATGATATGTAGAAGCAAGTATTTGAGCTTGTCCCTGCAACCCTCTTATTCTCTCTCCTCTGCCCCACCCCCCACCCCCAACATTGCCGGGTTGCAAAGTTCTTCCATGCCTAGGCAAGAGGGCCGGGGGAAAGAAGCAGACCACTGACTGAGGATGGTTTCAGGGAACATGTTAGGCCACAGTTAAAACAACATCACTAGTCTATTTCTAGGCACAATACGGTGCTGGTGATAACTTATAAAGGCCTCTATGGTTGGGCTCAGGCTACCTGAAATATCATCTCTCTCTCTGTGAACACACCCAAGTGCTAAGATCCTCAGGTGAGCACCTTCTCTTGGTCCCATCTCCATCACAGGCACACTGGTGGTGACCCAGGAGTGGCTGCTCCCATATTGCAGGATTCCCTCCCAAAAGAGGCTAGATGGGCTCCTTCTTTGTCATCCTTCCACTGGCAGGCTCAGAGCTTCCTGTTCCAACGGGCCTCTGGAAATGGAGGTGCGGACGGGGCTCAGGCTGGGCAGATGTCAGGGCAAACTGTAGTTTAACTGCTGGCTCTAAACAGGGTCTGGTGTATTTTAACTGTTGGTTTTTAACTAATTTGTTTTCCTTTGTATTTTATAATGATGTTTTAAAATGTAAGTTGCTTGGGAGAAAGGAATTCCTCTTAACCTCCCTCTGCTTGGGGTGTCCAGGTTGAATTCCCAGAAGCCCGGATCTACGAGGAGACATTAAACATTCTGCTTTATGAAGCCCAAGATGGACGAGGCCCTGACAACGCACTGCTGGAAGCGACTGGAGGGGCAGCCGGCCGCTCGCACCACCTGGAGGAGGACGAGGAGCGGGAGCGCATTGAGCGGGTCCGCAGGATCCACATCAAGCGCCCGGACGACCGCACTCACCTGCACCAGTGAGAGAGAGAGAGAGAAGCCAGCCTCAGCCCACAGTCCTGTTGGGGCAAAATCTCCGCCCAGGCTCACTCCAGTGGCTGCCAGGCACCTAACTTATATTCCATGCGGTCTATAAACTGTTATTTTATAAACAAGTTAGAGTATTTTTGGAATGGAACACAGTAGTTTTATCATGAAAATCCACGAGGTGTCCAGCTTCACAGCAATCCTGTAGACTCGCTCCAGCCTCTGGGAACCAATGCCTGTCTTGGTTTATCCAGCACTTCTTGTTCCTGCTCTCGTGCCTTGAGGAATCTTCCTTCTGCAGGGGCATTTTGCAAAGGCAGCCTCCCCCCACCTGGTGCTCTCTGGGAGCTCTGGACTCACAGCTCCCATCCTAATGGAGTTGTAGTCCAAAGCCCTTCGGAAAGGGCTATGTTGCTGGGGATGGCTGTGCTAGCAAAACAAAGATGTTGCCTGCCCTCTCCATCTCACTCAAGTCCAGGGTTCAAGAAAGGCAGCTCAACTTCCACACACCTCCCACTTTCTCTTCCTGAAAGTTAAAACGGGAGAGATGAGCTGCCTCTCAATATATTGCACTGTGACAAAATCTACAGTAGAAACCTCTTTGCTTGTTTTGGCACCAGGTTGCTAATTTCCTAAGTGCAGGTGTAACTTGTCTGTGAACAGAGACAGGGGCACTTTGTATGAGGAAAAGGACACAACATACTTCTAGGATGGAAGGATAATCCTTCCGCTTCCCTCTTTCTTTTTGGACATGGGCAGAGGAGAGGTGGTCCTCTCTTGGCCGCTCTTTAGGGAAATGCAGCAGGGCCAAAGTGTTGTCTTGCCTCTTCCCAAGTTAACATTTGGTGTTTGTTTTTTTCATGCTGTGACAGTTTTTCCACAACAAAAGTCCATCAATGCCTCTTCCCATTTTAGACAGGCTTTTACAATTCTCGTTTTCCCACCCACTTCCATGCAGACAAACCCTGCTGATTTTGGGAGCGCATCTGTTTCTCCTTCCATCCGTCCCATCTTGGGTGTGTAAGTTCCTCTTGCCTGTTTTGTAGGTGGGACAGAAACAAAAATGTGAACTTGCCATGCCACTGTATTTGCTGTGCCCTGCTTGCTGCTTTTGTAACCCAAGGCATGTCTCAAAAGTGAGAGAACCTACAGCACAGGGTGGGGAGAGCAAGGGGCTGTCCTACGTATCCCTCCAGCCCCAGCCCCAAAATATCAGATGCAGCTTTTGCAAAAGCCATACCCCACCAGATTTTCTCCCAGGTCATGTAGGCTCATGTGCATATGTAAAGCCGCAGTCTCACTACTCGGGAGGTGGGAGGCAGTTTAGAGGAGCACCTTCCACATACGAGAATACATTCTGTGTGTGTTGAGGCAGGATGCACGATTATCACCCCTTTTTAATCTACCTCTGCACAATTTCTCTTTTACTTCCATTAGGAAGCAGATTAACCAGAAACCTGTAATGTTGTGTTTGGGACTGAAGTAGCAGGAAAGCCAAAGCATCAAGCTGTTTGCTGAAGCTTAGAGGAGACCTCCCTGGCCTGGCACCCTCCATCAGCCCCAGGATCACATGGCTATCCTGGTTGGGACTTATGGGAGTTGTAGTCAAACCCATTTGGAGGGTGCCAGGCCAGAGAAGGCTGAAGTATGATATTCAGCGTATTAAAAGTCTCACTTGGCTCATTCCTTTTTGTGTGTTTGGGTCTCTGTCTCATCCTCCCGCAGTTGATGCAGCCCCTCAGCTGCAACTTTCTCCCTTTGCAGGAGAAAAGAAAGGCACTGGTTGGTGGTCTTATTTATCCCATTTCATGCCTGTCACTTGTGCAGCATAAAACATTGCGGAACAAAATGGTGTGTCATGATGGTGCTCTGGATGCTCCCAACTCCACATCATCTTGGAGGATCTATTGTTAAAAACATGTTTAAGTATTATAGTAAGTGACATCACTGTAAAACTTGCTCAGTATTTTGACATCCTTAATATGTTACAGCTAAGCTTATCTAAGAGTTGTAGTTCAAGGAAGGCACTTAAGAAACTTCTCCAGCAAGAGTCGGATAACTTCCTCTCTTTATTCTTGTTGTGTACAGCCTAATGGGGGGGGGGGGCAATCCTCACATTTTTTGGAAGTGAAATTGTGTCTGCAGTTAGGGGACAGGATGGTGGGTTCCTGTGAAGCCTTTGCTTCTAGTATCCTACCTTATTCTTATGAATGTGGAAGAACTGAGCCTGCTACACAAAGATCCCCAAAGGTAACTATTATTTCCAGGATGGGGTGCTTAGAATCCCACATCAAAGGGAAGCAGTTTCCTCTTCCTGTCAGCCAACCAATTTTGTAACATCAACTCTGCGCATTAAGATCACCTTTCCTTGCCCGTCTTTTAGTTTGAAGGTTTGGAAATAAGCAAGTGAGTGCCAGTGGTTTTAGCTTCCTGGAGCCAGAGGAAGGGGTGGGGTGCAGTTGCCTTCCTCTCCCTGTTCAGTTCTCTGAGCCTTTTTAAAAAATGCTCTTCAACAGAGGGAAGTGCTCTTTGTTTCAATGTCCAGGGGCTGAGTGCATCTTTCAAGATAATCCATTTCTTTGGTGAGACTTTGTTTTCAGGAAAAGGTGGGATCAGTGAAGAAGGGAGGCTGCACATCAGCTGCCAATGAATTCTGCACTGTTCAGTATCATAACAAGGAATAAGATACTTCTCCTTGGTACAAACAAGACACCTGTGGCCATGGAAGGTTTAGGTGGTTAAACCTAGCTGTAGTATTTGCTGCCCCAGGTTCCCTGTAGGCCAGAGGTGGTCCCTTCTCCTCGATTGTTCCCATGTGGGGGCACAGTGAGAGGTGCTTTTTTCATTCTCCCACCTGCAACCAGGAAGCATCCTGCCAATCCTGCAGACTTGTTTCTTTTAAAGTAGAAGCCTGACAGTCTTGCTACTTTTACTGCTTTCAGAATGCGATCTTGGGGGAGGGCTGCAGCTCAGTTGCAGAGCACAAGGCCCCAGGGACAGTCCCTGCAGTATCTCCAGGTATCGCTGGGAATGTCCACGTCTGGGACCCTGGAGAGCTGCCACCAGTCAGTGTAGACATATGAAGGTGGGCTGATGGCCTGACTCGGCTCAAGGCAGATTCCTATAACCGTGGCCAGCAGGGTGTTAACTTCCAGACACAAACTATAGAGCATGAGCTAGAGGTGCAAGGAAAAAGCAGCCCAGCTGCCCCCAAGTCATGTGCAGCGGTAAAGGCCCTGCTTCCACACCATCCACCCTTCCTAAGATATAAATGGAAGGTGAAGGGGCAGCAGAATGGGTGGCTGTACCTTACGTGAAACACTTCCGCTGTCTGAGCAATGGATTTTGTGTCCTGAAATGAAGCCTTGCTGTGGTTGACGAGTGTGGCGAAGGGGCATTCAAGTGCACATCTGTGTGGGGAAGCAGTCTCCTGCAGCGAGGTTAGAGGCCATGACTGACAGCGGTGGAGGAAGCCGCTCGGGCACCTGGGGCGGTGTGCCCAGGAGTGGGGTGAGCCGTCCATAGGGGCAGGGTGCACCACAGGGCCTCCGGAGTCTACCTGCCCCCTCCCTCTCTGCTGCCCTACAACTTGGGGGGGGGCAGCGGGCAGACCATTAGGACAGCGCAGAGCCTGCACGCACCCAAGCCACCGTGTCTCTCCCAGGCCCTGCGGTGAGTGCTGCCCAGCATTTTGTCACCCCCCTCAGTAGTGACACCCCGGGGGCGCTCCACACCCACTGCGCCCCCCTCCCCCCCGGCTGCGTGAACAATTTGCCAGCTGCATCCAGTGACAAACACTTTTAAGAGCAGCAGTGGAGCCTTCCTCTGTGAGCAGCAGCAGCAGAAATTCTCCCCCACAGCTTCAGTTCCACAGCCTTCATTCCAATGCTACAAGGTAATATTTGCAGAGCAAAGTTTCTATATTTAAGTCTGTATGTATGTATTTTATGCAGGTCTGAAAATATGCAAAATAAATAGGTGTTTTGCCAGTTTTCAACTTGTTGGCTGTTCCTTTGTTTCTCTTGCAGGCAGCTAACAAATGTAGCCCAATACTTTTTGCAGGAAGGTGGATCAAAAATGGTTTGGGCTGCTGGGCCAAAGTTTGCCAGACGTGCCAGGAGGTGGGGAGATCTCCCTCCCATGCAAGAAGCAAGCAAGCACACACTTGAGAGACGACTCAAAGGCAGTTACACAAGCAGGCCCTAATTCTTTGGCAGATAGCACCAGAAGACCGTTCCAATTCAGGGCAGCTCCACACCTGCTGGTTCAATCCATCGGAATCTGTGTAGCATTGGGAGAGCTTTGTGGCTGGGAGATGCAAGACTCCGTTCAGCAGCTGAACTTGCAACATCCACACACTGAAGTCTCCATTTGGTAACTGCAGTCACTAGGGCAGTGGTTTTCAAAATTTTTGAGCCCATGTCTCCTGTGACCAAGCCCTGGGGGATACAAGGGAATCCCCAATTGTGGCAGCGGCTGGCTGCTGGCGGGGAAGGTGTGCTTCGCCTTTGCCAATCAGAGCAACCAGCCTGTCATTGCTGAACCCCTGAGGATCTTCTGTTTATTTATTTTTTAAAATAATATTTATTACTTTTAAACCTTACAAAAAGGAGAAAAGAAAAGAAAAAAGAAAAAAACAAAAGAAAATACAATACAATAAACAATACACAACAACATTAACACATTAAACAAAACAAAAACCGTTCAAAAAACACACATCATACCATCTCAATATCCTCCCTTTCATTCCCTTGTTTCATTGACCTCCTCTCACCTCCCTTTTTGTATTCCATTTCTATTAATTGTTTCAGCAAATCCTTTCCATCTTTCTCTATTTTCTGTCATATGATTATCTTAACATATTTTAACCTTATTTTCCATTAATACTATAATACTTACTTATGCTTAATTCCTTAAAACATTTCTACTAAAGCCGTATAATTCCCTTCCAACATTTTTCTAACACTCATTAATTTTACATTATTTCCATATATAGATTTTAAACTTTTTCCAATATTCTTCCACCGTCTCTTCTCCCTGGTCTCAGATTCTGCCAGTCATTTCCGTCAATTCCATATAGTCCATCAACCTGGTGATCTTCTGTCCGAGGCTCTTAACTCTTTTCCAGGTCCCTTCTGCAAATCTTCTTCATGTTTATACATGCACTTTACTTTGTCTTCTCCTGATCTTGTTCTTATTTTCCTTCCTTTGATGCTGAAAAGTAGATCTCGGGGAAATTCCCACCTAGCAATGTTTTTATTCCTTCTCGACAAGTCAGCCAAATCTCCATAGTTAAAACTAAAATTCAAAAGATATTTCCAGTCATATTTCAAAGTTCCTCCAAGTCTAGTGGTCCCCACAACTCCAGTCTCCTCCTCACCCAAGTCCATGTCCCAAAGGTCAATAAGTCCCTGCATGAAGGGATCTATCCAACTTTCCTTCTCCAGTCCAAGCGGGGCTCCAATCCTCAAAGTCTGACTCTCTCTAAATTCAGTCATAAAAGGCATCAACTTATAGTCATCAAATTGCATCTGTGAGGCTGGGGCTCTCTCCCTCTCCACTTGTGCTACTTTAGGTTCCACAACAACAACAACTTTCTCCCCCGCCTTCTCCTCAATTTGCCATGTCAAAGAAGATCCCTGTATCGATTCCTGAATAGTTTTCTGTATTAATATTCACTTTTTGTCCCAAATTAGTCACTTTTTGTTCCAAGTTATCAATTTTTATAATCATCACATCCGTCTTCTTATGGAGCTGTTCCAGTGAGTCATTAATCTTACATAATGCAACCACTAAGGCTTCTTCTGTCAACATTCTTAACGGTCCAAGGTCAATCCCCGATTCTCACTGTCTTATCTTGCAGCTGGAAATTCCCCCAGCTCAGCTCATGTAACAATTTCAAATGCTTCCTCTAGGGGGAAACAATTTCTATTTGTATCAATCCTTTTAAGCACAGTTCAAGCAATAAAGTTAGTTTCAATTTTCAATTACTTTTACTCCTTTTTAAACGCAGGAGACAATGGAAACAATGTATTTCTCTACTTTAACTTACTGTCAACAAACGATCTATTCACAGTCAATGAGCATATCCAAAACTTCAGTCTTACTAGCAGCCCGTTTCCAGGTTCAGAGCGGTGGTAATTTGACTTTCTTCACTCTCTCCTGCAGGCTTACACGATCTAAAATTTTCCCCCTCTTCTCCTGCTTCCAAGGGGGGTTTGATGATTTTAGCCGATGGAAGTTTAATCCTTTATGAAAAGCTTTCCAAGACTTTAGCTTGCAGACTCTTTGCTTCAGTCTATTTACAACAGGGGAAGGCGGGACTTCCGGGGTGGCGCCTCCGGCGATGGCGGACTCCCTCTGAACTGGAGGGACAAGCTCCGCACGAAACGGGTCTTTTCCGCTGCGGCGTAGTGGGGACCCTTCTGAAAATCACAGGCGGATGAAGCCTATGACTGTGGGACTCGGCGGGCACCTTTAGCGCCCCCCCAACCCACTAAGGAACCCATAAACGGGCTCCGAAGTGAAGAGGGGGAAGTGGCGCGGTGCTGTGAGTCAATTGCTTTTTCTGCACAGCCGTCGTCAGAGAGCGCTGCCTTTTTCCTGGGACAATTTGGCATTTAAAATAACCAACCGTGACTACTGGAACGCTAAATTTTCGGATTTTAAACAAGATTTGGCGAAATAAAAGGAACTTGGACTTTAAAATATACCCTAATTTGGTACTGAAACGGAAAGGGCTAAACAGGAAGTCACCCTTCCGTTTTCTTGTAGCTATAACAAAGCAAAGACAACGCAAACTAGAGCCTTAAAATCACTTTTAAAGGATCGACTTTCATCATTCAAAATCACGGAACCCCCCTTCGGAATCAGGAGAAGAAGGGGGACTTTTATTGAGCCGTTTAAACCTGCAGAAATAAAGCTAAAGTAAAGTAATTTTACACCGTCCTGACCCGGGAGCGGGGTGTCAGATTTGATGATTGAAGCTCATTGACCAGAAATAAATGCTTTGACAGATAGTTAAAAGGAGGGAAATATTGTGATTCCATTGTTTCCTCTCGTCTTTTAAATGAACAAATATGGACATAATATATTAAAAAAGAAACTGTTGCTATTGTTCTCAAGGAAAAGAACAATCAGAGGTTTTTCCCCCTAGAGGGGAATGGTGAAATTGTAACTAAATCTAGGAACTTGCAGCTGTTATTGATTACAACTGTGGGAAAGAACTTTGTGACCTTGCAGGACAATGCCTTCAGAAACACTGTTGGGTGTTTTCTGTAAAATAAATGCCCTATTGGATCAGTTAAGTCAGAAGATGGATTTTATGACTAATGCTGCCAGAGCCTTTGATCAGGTAGTGGAAAATTATATGGAGCCCACTCAGGAACTAAAACAGGAGTGTGCCACGACAGAACAACAGAAAGAAGAGGATCTTTCGGAATTTGAGATGCCAGAGATGGAGGGACTTTTGGCTCAGCAGGAAAATGAGCCTTTGGATTTGAACTTGGAACAAACAAGACTTGGAAAGATAAAGTTTGGATTGAACTGGAAATGGGGGGTTGGACTGACCCCCCTACACAGGAATGTTTGGACTTTCTGAGTCTGGTAATGGGCCGTCAGAGGTTTGGAGCTGTTGGGACTTCCAATTTTGGAGGAAATCTGAAATGTTTTAAAACATCACATGGAGCGTAGTCTGGACTATGAGAATGGGGCTGATTTGTTGAAAAGGGTCAAAAACACTACTAAGCTGGAGTTCCCGTGAGTGAAAGGAAAATATGAAGAAGAGCCGCTGAAGGCCTCGGATATAAGAGCACCAGGTTAAATGTGCCAGATAAATGGGACAAAAAAGACTGACAATCCCGGGACCGGGGGGAGGGGACACTGGAAGAAGATTGGTTTGTATTCTATTGTATTTTTTTTTATTATTACTAGAAATGTTTTATGAACGTTGGAAAAATGTTGAAATAAAAATACTTGGCTCTTGTAAAAATGTTTATAGAACCAGGTAAAAAGGTAATGGTTATGAGAAGTTAGTAGAAATAAGATTTAAGGTTTAAGCTTTAAGGTTGTTTTTATTAGACAAGATGATAATAGAGTAAGGTAACGTTATGAGAAGTTAGTAAAAATAAGATTTAAGTTTTAAGCTTTAAGGTTGTTTTTATAAGACAAGATGATAAAAGAGTAAGGTAACGTAATGACAGAATATTATGAATTATGGAAAGGATTTGCTGTGCCAACTATTAATCAAGATACAAGAGATGGGAGGAGGAGGAGGTCATGGAAAGAAGGTAATGAAAATGAAGAATTTGAAAGTGATGGTTTTATTTTTTGTGTATGTTTTTGTTTTTTGGTTTTTTTTGGTAATTTTGTCTTTTTTCTGTGTAATTTTAAAAATTGTTTGTTTCAATAAATATCATTATAAAAAAAAATACAAAAGGGGAAGGCGGACTTCCTGTTTGAAACCTCCCCGTTTTGGTGCCAAATTAAGACGTTTAAAAAATCAAATTTTCCGTTCTACTCACGGGTAGTTGTTTTAAGATCAAATTGTCCACAGGAAAAAGTCAGCGCTCTCCGGCAACAGCAATGCAGCTTCACTCAAGGAAAGAAGCAGTCAATACGAAGCACCGCGCCACTCACCCCACGTCGCTCCGGATCCCCGAAACCGGGTTTCCCCGCGAGTAGGGGAGGCGCAAAAGGTGCCAGCAGAATCCCACGTTCACAGGCTTCTCCCGCCTGTGATTTTTTTGTGGGTCCCCGCCTTCGCCGTGGCGGCCAGACCCTAATTTCCACAAAGCAAATTCCTCCCGATCAGAGGAATTCAGCCATTACCGGAGGCGCTAACCCGGAAGTCACCCCTGAGGATCTTCTAGGGCTTCCTCAGCAAAGCTGGACAAATGGATTCTGGATTTATTCTGTTTCTCATTTTCCCGCTCTTATGTTCAGTTTGCCTCATTTCCACAAACATTTGCATTTTTAAAAAAGACACATTAAAATTAATGCACACTTTTGTGCATTGTTCCCCTAATACACCATTTGCATGCAGCTTTGCAAGCAATTTCCCCTTACAGAATGCATTTTGTACGTTAATTTCACCAATATGCATTTTTATACACATTCCTTGATTGATTGAAGAACTGCAGATCAACATTCAGGGAAGTGTAGATTTCAAAGGTAAAGAGGGTTTCTGTTTACATACTGGTTTAGGAGCTGCAAATTTGGCAAGTGTGCTTTTCTCCCCATTCCTGCTCCACATGTAACAAAAAGCTGACTGGTCCAGAAGAAGCCTCAGCTGGCCACCTTACTTGGCTTTCAGACAGAGCTAGGAGACTTTAAAACCAGTCAGGAACTAGTTCTATTATTTGGGGGGGGGGGGACAAAACCATACAAGATCATTTCAAAGCCATGTTTCTCTAGTCTTTTTAATTCACATTGCCACTTACAGTCACATGTTGCTAGTATAGAGAGGAACACGGAGGCACGATTTCGACTGCAGAACCTTCCCCCCACCCCACCCCACCTCCCTTCGGTGGGCCTGTGGCTGCCCAAGCAGCAGCAGGGATCTCAGGGTTCCCCCAAAAAACAGTGCCAGAGAAAAATGAGGAGAGTTGTGTTCCAAAACCCTAAGGGACAGCAGCTGCCTGCTGGATTCAGCTTTACAGGATTGCCATTACGCTTCCAGCCCTGTAATGGGAAGAATACTTTTTCCAGAGTGTAGAACTTCCTCCTTCACTTCTAAGGTGCAATTTTTTTCTGAGGCTTTCCCCACTTGGACCTATTAAGGAAATCTAAGGAAATCTGTAACTGTTGACTTAGATTAGAGGCAAGTTATCACAAAAATATAGCCAGTTATTGGTAGTATTCATACAGTCAGTCATGGGATCTGCAACAGTCCTATGGCATCAAAACACTCTTTGTAAGCATCAGAATTATAATATGGGCTCTGCTCCTCTCCACAGAGGCGTTTGGGCTACTTTCTCTTTTGAACATCAGCAGTTAACAGCCAAAGGTGGAACAGGTGCTTCCGTCAGGATGTTATTCTGGGTGATACCTGTTGGATTTAAACATAGAAAGATTTTTTTTTAAAAAAAAATATTAGATGCCTCTCTTCTCATTTTGCAGCCCCTGCCTAAACAGAAGCATTGTTACTTGAGAGGCCTGCACTGCAAGATGTTAGACTAGATGATCCTCAGGGTCCCCTTCAACTCTACAATTCTGTGATTCCCACCAAAAGGTCAAAGGGGAGCTGACAGGCAACTAAGGGATCCGGCTTTTTAAAAGGAAATTCATGCCCTATAAATTCCTATAAATTCTAATTGTTGTTGATACAAAATACCGGTACATTTTACTTATGGTCACCAATCAAAGCAATACGTACTGCTATACATCATATCTGTAATTATTTTGGTATAGACACTTTGACACAGCTTTGTTATTATATTCAGAAACATTTATCCAAGTGTTTATTGCAGTTTTATTTTTAATATTTAATATTTAACATTATATAATTGTTGCATGTCATATGTTCTAATGTAAAAAGATATATATCTCAATACAAGCATATTAAACAGTTTAAAGATGAAAATTAATTTTAAAAAACTTCTTTACGAGCAACAGGGGGCTGCGCTGGATGGACCTTTGATCTGATTGATCTATTTTTGATGTTTCTCTTTAGAAAGCACCTGCCTTGAAATAAAAGCCTGTTTTGACAATGTTGCCTATTATAAATCATCCACTGTGTCGCACGATGAGGAAGGAAAATCTAAGAGCCTGCTAGATCAGGTGGCCCATTTTATCCAGCTTCTTGCTCTCAGAGGGATCAACCAGCTGCCCCAAAGGGAAGAAGCTCCTAAGCAGGACGTGAAGGCAATAGCAGCCTCCTCCCCACTGACGACCCCCAGCAACTGGCATTCAGAGGACTGTCCCCTCTGATTCTGGACATAGTGCGCAGACATCATGATTCATGGCTATTGATAGCCCTCTACTCCAAGAATTTGACCCAGTCTAACTATGTGCTGCATGTAGAAGTCCTTTTTTTTAACTGTCTCCTAAATCTTCCAACATTCAGCTTTGCTGGATGTCCAGCAAAACAGTGGGGTGAGAGAAAGAGAAGCTGTTCCCTTCTTCAAGGGAAGAAGCTGTAGTTTGAGCCTCAGACTCCAAAGAGGGATGGGCACAAAGGTTACAGCTCATCAGCATGGAAAATCACAGACAGATTATCAATATAGAGAAATAAGGGGGCAGCACACCTGCCTGGGAGGTAGAAGGCTCAGCACCTGACATTTCCAGCCCTTGTCGCCTAGGCTAGGTGGACAAGCAGCCTCACCATCTGGCCTAGGGGGCAACTTCACATGCAATTATTCAAGCAAGGCCAACTTAAACATACCCAAGGGACTTTTGAAAGTTTGCTTGGCTTCATGATAGTCTGGTCTGACACTATACCTGGGTTTAATTGGATTCCTCTTGGTTATCTAGACACTCACTTGCAATGTTCCTACACTGGTCTGCTCACCACCCCAAGTTACCTGCAAAAACCTCACTCCAGCTACAACATTTAGGCCCCTAAATCTGCTCTGCCAGTCATTCCTTCAGCATCCAGTTATTTGCCTGTAGAAAAAGGGCCACAGTCATTGCAAAGGACTTACCACCGTCAGTTGTCCATTTTTGGCTTTGTAGACCTGAGCATCCTGCCCAGTGGTGAAAACCATTGTTCCTTCTTTCCCTGAACTGATTTGGAACTGGAGGCTACAAAAAGAAACACCAGCAATGACATTCACAAGCCCACCAGGCTTAGGTGCAAAACCACCATCCTGGCCTCTAGGGAAGGGTCCGGGAACTCAGGGAAAGAAGACCTGCTCTCCATGCAGAAATAATAAGGCTGATAGTGAAGTCCCTGGAGAGCCACTGCCAGTTGGATAGACCAATAATAAATGAATAATAGTGCCCCAGTTTAGGAACTCCAATCCCTGAGGGAGATGTTGCCAACTCTTTTAAACCTTTACAAGCCAGTTGAATCCCTGGCCCTTCACTCAGGCTTTGGGAGGCATTTCAATACCAGCACCAACATGTGTCTTAGTTGGCTGGAAGCAACCACCTGGGGGTTACATTCCTGGAATGGCACATATATGCAAAAATGTATATAGTTGAACCATCCTCATGCGAGCAACCTTACCTTCTGAAGCCAGCAAGCCCAATGGATCCTACCCCCACCCCAAGCAAAGCAGAGTGTTTCTAAGCTGTCCGCTGTGCTTTCCAGGCTCTCGTGTGGCCGTCGGTGTTCCTGCAAGAGGCTCCCAGAGCCCAGTAAGCAAGTGAGAGCTTAAAAGCCAGGAAAACCCTGGAGCAAAAAGAGCTTTTAAGCTTTCCACCTTCTGCACATTTGATTTGTGTCATTTCAGCTGGCCAGACTTCAAGTGCATAAAGATGAAATCACACCTGCTCACTGGTTGCAATTGGACTGTTCCTAGGTGATTATGATGGTGGGGGTGGTTGTTGTTGCTTTTGTTATTAAACTCATTACCTGTCCTTCAGCAGCAGGTCTCAGGCAGGTCACAGCAATTCAAAGTTCAGTATTAAAAAACAGTTAAAAGAAATGACAGCCACAGGAATTGAAGTGGGTCCCAAAAACACAGGTGTGTCTTCAACAGTCATGGAAAGCTGTACACTTAAGGGACCAGTTGCCCTTCAATGGGATGGGAGTTCTGCAGTTTGGGGGCTGACACAGAGAAGGCCCTCTCCTGGGGTTACAACCCCCCTCCCTTGCAGTTCTGAGGGCAGCAGAACTACCAAGAGGGACCCGAAAGGGCCTAGAGGGAAGGAGGCAGTCTCAGATATTTCATTTGGGACCCAAGTGGTTTTTCTGAGCCAACTGCACTGGGACAAGGATGTCAGAGGCATCAGGCCAGAATCCCTCTAGTGGCTGTTCAGATGTTTCCCAGAAGCCCACTTACAGGCTGTGAAGGCGCCAGGCTTCTCCTGCCCTTCCTAATTCAGTGGTGTATCCTTCCCAATGTGGCATCAGAACAGCCTCTTCAAAATAGTCCCCTGGGTTTTTGCTTTAAATACATGGAGTGTGAAATTCAGGCTGATAAGCAGGCCTGTGCTTCCTATGTCATCAGATGTGGGTGATGCTTAAGAACAATCAATCCCATGATTTCATTCATTTGCAAATGCAAAGGCCTCGGAAGAGTGAGGGACGCACCTTCCCTGGACCACCGAGACATTCTGCTTGTGGGCCAGAATGCAGAGTTTTGTGACCGTCTCAAAAAAGTGCTCACACTGCAGAATGGCGTCTCCCTGGAAGCAAGAAACGGAGTCAGGCAGGGCTCTCCATTCACGGAGAAACACCCTTTTCACCACTGTGTTATGATCAGACAGCTGCATTTGAAAACTGAATACAAAGAGGTTAATAACACTTTTCAAAAGCAAAATATAAAATAAAAAAATGCACTTGGGCTAAACATGTCTCTATACCAGTGGTTCTCAAAGGGTGTGGCAGGAAAATTCTTTTATTTTATTTTTATTTTTTGCATTTTCTAAAACAGGAACATAGAGCATATTTAATGCCCCCCCATCCCACTTACAACTTCGTACTAAATACCACATTTATACATATACCATATGACTTCTCTTCCACACTTTTCCTGGTTCCTTTTGCTTTTCTACTACTCCGTGTAATCCACATATTTTTAATCATCCAATTTGTTATCTGTCAAATACTCTATTTCAAATCTGCTGGATTTACTAGAGACCTGCAAACTATGCATTTGTCTATACTGGTTTTTGAAATACTCAATAAACTTTATCCATTCCTCCTTCTATTCCTGATCTTTGTTTTCTCTTATCCTGTTTGTCAGACCAACCAGTTCAGCACATTCAAACATTTTCTTCCTTAGTGGGTACTAGACTTGTTCTCCCCCTTTGTGCCAATAAGGTTCTAGCTGCAGCCGTCGTGGAGAGTAGTAAACTCTCTTGCTTTTTTTTTTACCATCCTCAAGAGGAAAATCTCAGGTGTTTGGGGAAAAGTTTTTTTAAGTATCTTTTTAAATTCATTACATAGTTCCCCAATATTCTTTAATTATTTTACAGGACCACCACATGTGAAAAAAGATCTCTCAATTTCATTACACTTCAACATATACCTTCTTCTTTTTTAGACAGTTCTGCCAATCTGATGGGTGTTAAATACCATCTGTGGGACATTTTCATCACATTTTCTTTTAGCACATAACATGCCATAAAATTCTTATTTATTTTCCACAACTTTCCCCATAATTCATAATCAATACTGTGACCCACATCTTGGGTCCATTTAATCATGCTCGATTTCACAAATTCCTCTTTAGTTTCTCGCTCCAACAGCAGTTTGTACATTTTTTATAATACTTTTATATTTGTATCTAATAGGACTTTAGAAAACATACTTTTGTTCTGCAAAGCCATTTTTCCTATCTTAAACAATTCATTAATCTCATGTGGTTTTCTGTGCAGCCCCATATCCTACCACTAAGGAAAATAAAAACTGGTAAGCTAACTTTTCAGGAATACAGAAGAGGAGGCCTGGGCTGAATTAGGCCAAAGGGCCCAGCATCTTGTTTTCACAGTGGCCCCCCCTGATAATAATAAGAGCAAGACGCGAGTGCTCTCCCCACACTTATTCAAAGTCATGCCTTTCTCTTCTGATAATTAGCTGTATCACAGGCATCCATTGCCTGAAAGTAAGGCGTTCCTTTTGCTCCTTAGCTTGTTTTATTTCCATGCATTTCACACACGCAAACACACACCATGGGTGGGTAAAGGGAAACTGCTACCTTCTCTTGTTTGCTGTCTTCTGAAACATGGATGACTAAGATATGGTCGCCCAAGCTGCTGGCAGAAAGGCCTTGGAAAAAGAATGCAAAACAAAGTCACTTGCTAGAAAAATTTGGAAGGGCTGCCTTTCTTTGCCAAGCTGCAAAGAAGCCTGGCAGGTAGATTTTATTGTGTGCTTGGTTGCAGAACTGAGTTTCATACTTTACTGCTTCCTCTCCCTCACATGGGCCATTTGACAGACTGCAAGAAAGGACTGTTATGAGGTGGGGGAGGGGCGGTCAACCTGGGTCCCTTTCAGGCTCTTTGCTAGAAGAGACGGCTGAACCAGCCCAACCAGTTCCTTTGCCAGAGGGATGGCCTTGGCTGACCAGGCCATTTAGGCTATCCAAACAGGTTGCTCTGTTGCCAAGGAGGCAAATGGGTGGGTCTCTCCCCATCTCACTTGGCTGGATGCCTGGGAAGGGAAAGGGTTGCCCAAGGACAGCAGGGATGTTACCTCCGAGGGTGGCGTACTCAATCCTCTGCTTGATCTTGGCCATCTCCACCACATAAGCGGCCACACGCGTCAGAACCAGCAGCCGCTCTCGGGGCTTGAAGCCATTCCGGTCGTACTTCACCACCGGCGTCACATACTGAAAACCAACCACGAGGCGAGTCTTAGAAGCAGAGGCAGCTTCGCCTGAGAGTCGCAGCTTTAGCCACACACATTCAAGGACCACTGGGCAGGTTGGCCTGTCCTTGCCCCACGCACCCCAGCCCTCACCTTCACTCTCTCGTGTCGGATCAGCTGCAGGACTTTGGGGCTCAACTCGCTCTCATCTAGGAACACAGGAAAGAGCAAGGGTCACATCCCGACACAAGAGTGGGGAGCCACAAGGAGACATGCACAAAAGGAAACTGATCTCGGGGAGAGATTTTAGGCTGCCTCTGGCACAACAAAAGACATATCCCAGTCAGTACCAGCTCTACCATTCGGCAAAGTGAGGAGGCTGTTGATCTTGATTGTTATGGAAGGGCAGAAATTGCTATTTATTTACATATTGTAATATTTATACTGCTGAAGGCAGGAAGGAGAGGTGCTTCTGGGATTAATTTTTGCCTCAGTGACAAAACAACTTGCGCCTTGATCAGCTTCTCCATCTCTGAACTCAGCATCCCCTCAACCCTCCCCTGGCACAATTAAAATGCACGGTTCAAGTAAGGGGCTGAAATACAAGAGCCCACAAACCTATTAAGTCAATGATTGTTGACACATTTATGCTTGTGATATTCTTTGTTACATTAATCTTATTACGGTGGTACCTCGGGTTACATATGCTTCAGGTTACAGACGCTTCAGGTTACAGACTCTGCTAACCCAGAAATATTACTTCGGGTTAAGAACTTTGCTTCAGGATGAGAACAGAAATCGCACAGCGGCGGCAGGAGGCCCCATTAGCTAAAGTGGTGCTTCAGGTTAAGAACAGTTTCAGGTTAAGAACGGACCTCCGGAATGAATTAAGTACCACTGTACATATAAAACTTTTAAAATATGTATCAAACACTTTAATTATGTACCAGTTAAAATTAAATGTCTGTAACCCAGCTAGACTGATGTTTTTGGTTCTGTATCTGTGGGGGTAGAAGGTTTAAGAGCAAGCCTGCTAAACCAGTCCCTCTGCCTAGGCAGTGGTTGTGGCTGACTACAGGTGAAGAAAATGTGAAGCACAACCAAATAAGTTGCTCCGTGCCATCAAACAAATGGGTGGGTCTTTCCTCTGCCCCACAAACTGCTAGGGAGGAGAACAAAAGGCAGAGTTGTGTGGGAGAGCCGGAAGCCGTTTGGAGACACAGATACCTGTTTGCTCTGTGCTGGACCCCAAGCTGTGACTAAGGGGGAAGCAAGATCTGTTAGGGTGTTAATGCTGGGAGCCCCTCCATCCTCTGATCAGGTTGTATATATGGGCAAATAAAACCATATAGCCTAAAGACACCAGTCTCTGGCAACCTTCATTCCAAGGACCCTGGACCCTGGGAAAGTGCCTGGAACCCCTGGATTACCTCCCTGCTCAGATATTGTACAGCCATGTCGTCGTCTCCTTGGCAAGTGTGTGCTTTGGGGTTTGTCTGCTCAGGTAGGCTAGCTCCAAGTTCTCTTCTGTTTCCAGGGCGACTCTTCCTAAAAGATGCCTTAGCTATGCAAAAGTTTGGTTGGAAATCAGGCTTTTAAGCTTTCGTTCTCCTCTGCTTGTGTAGCCTTACATATTTGCATTTCCTTGCAAAGGAGGAGCCCACAATGTGTGTGTCAGGCCTTGTGCCTCCTGTGAACCAAATCCTCAACCAGCCTTGCCCTTTCTGGTCTACTCACTTAGCCTGGTCTCAAGAAACGGTTCATTCAGGCTCTGGGCATAGCCAGCCTTCTTACCGCAGAAGATGCCACTAGCAATCACTTTTTCCTCCATCTGTTTTGGAGCAAAAGAAAGAGACTAGGCCAGTATTTTGCAAGAAGGAAACCACATTAAAACTCTTACTTCAGGCTGATGTGGGGAGTTGTACTTATGTTACTAAGAGGCATAAGATCCCTCCTGCAAGCCATGGGCTCAGTTTTATTCATTCATTCATGTATTTGTTGTTGTTGTTGTTGTTGCTGTTGTTAATAACAACAACAACAATAATATCCTGCCTCAAGGTGACTTACACAGATATACTGAACAAGCTAAAAACAGAAAATAAAATCATTAAGATGCAATTAAACACAAATAAATTTTAAATAATATAAAAGATCTATTAAAAATACAGATAATTATCACAACAACAAATCACAGCACCAGCCCTTTCCTCAAAAACATCCAGTTCTTCACCAGCTGCCAAAAGGACAGCCAGGAGGAAGCCATTCTGGCTTCTCCAGGGAAGCGTTCCAGAGTCTGGGAGCAGCCCCCCCAGAGAAGACCCTCTCCCACACCTCCATCCACCAAGCGGGGCTGTCAGGGGGGCAGGACTGAGAGAAGGGCCTCCCCCAAAGATCTGAGCCCAGGCAGGTTTGCATGAGGAACGGGGTCTCTCAGGTAGCTGACCTAAGTCCACAGTATCACCGGCACCACTGACTTCCCGTTGTAGGCAGCGGGGCAAGGGGATGCGAAGACCAGCGTGGTGCAAACGCACTGGCAGGAAGCTATCCAGCACTCCAGGTGATGCATTCGTTTGTTTGTTGTTGTTGTTTTAATACTTTATTGAAACAATACTTTAAAAACAAACCACAAAACACTACAGTAACAGCACTAAAGAACAAGCAAACAAGAAAAAGCATCACATATTCCTTTGACTCCATTCATCCCACTATGTTTTCTAGGCTTCCCTTTCGATTTCACACTTTGTATTATCACTTAACTTTAATTATCACTTAATTTATTCATGTTTCATATTGTCTAGCAAGGTTCAGCCTAGGCTCGTCAAAGCATTTTTACAATGTAGCTGTAAATATTTGTCAGGGAACTACCATCAGCTCAGAGGCGAGAGGTGGAAGGGCAGTTGTGTTACAGGGAGCCTCCGAAGATCTGGCGAAGCAGTTCCTCCTCTGGCGAGGAGGAAAGCCCCGCCTCCAGTGGGAGGGAGTGCAGGGACCAGGAGATGCTAGGGAGAGCCCCAACACTGAGCCTGAGCCAAGCGGAGGGGAGGCAAGTCCCCCTTTGCCAACGCCCCTTCTGCGCAGTAGGGTTTTGTTTGTTTGTTTTTTAATGATATTTATTGAGAATTTAAAATTACAGAGAAAAAAAGAAAAAGAAAAAAAAAATAAACAATACAAGTCAATAAAAAGAAAAAAGAGAGCAAAACACACAATATATCCGAGCCAAAAACAAAGGCAAACAAAAAATTAAAAACAAATCCAATATTCCCAAATCTTTATCTTTCGTTATCTTGTTTCATCGACCTCCTCACACCTCCCTTTTTTGTATTCTAGTTATTAATTATCTCAGCAAATCTTTTCCATCTTTCACTATGTTCTGTCATTAAATTATCTTAATTTATTTTAACCTTATCTTGCCATAAAAAGCCCCAAAGCTTAAAACTTATTTGTACATAACTCCTTATAGCATTTCTACTACAGTGGTGCCCCGCAAGACGAAATTAATTCGTTCCACAATTTGTGTCGTCTAACGAATTTTTCATCTTGCGAAGCACGAAATCCCATAGGAATGCATTGAAAATCAATTAATGCGTTCCTATGGTCAAAGAAAGTCCAAACAAAGCCAAATTTGGTACAACAACAGTTTATTAACTGCTCTTTAAAGTCACACATACTGTAAAGAGCAGTTCAAAAATTTAAGGGAAAATAAATTAACTTTATAAACAAAACATGTCTTTGTTTTTAGTCAAAGAAAAAAAGTCGCGAGACGTTTTCGTCTTGCGAAGCAAGCCCATAGGGGAAATTCGTCTTGCGAGGCAAATCGCGAACGGAAAAAACTTTTGTCTAGCGAGTTTTTTGTATTGCGAGGCATTCGTCTTGCGGGGCACCACTGTAAAGCCAAATAGTTTCATTCCAACATTTTTTCTAACACTCATTAATTTTACAATATTTCTCTAAATGAATTTTTAAACTTTCTTCCAATCTTCATCCACCGTCTCTTCTTCCTGGTCTCGGGTTCTGTCAGTCCTTTCTATCCATTCCATTTAGTCCATCAACCTGGTGATCTTCTCTCCGAGGCTCTTAACTCTTTTCCATGTCCCTTCTGCAGGTCTTCTTCATATTTATACCTGCACCTTACTTTGTCTTCTGCTGATCTTGTTCTTAGTTTCCTTCCTTTATCGCTGAGGAGTAGATCTCAGGGAGACTCCAAACTACAATGTCTGGTTCTCACAATCTTTAATCTCTACAGCTGGAGAATTCTCCAGATCGACTCCAACAACAGTTTTCAAAGCTCCCTCTAGGGGAAACAATTTCTGTTTGTATCCGTCCTTTTAAAAGCAGATCCAGCAACAAAATTACTTTCGTTTTTCAAATATGTTGTTCCTTTTAAATGCAAAAGGAAACATTGGAATCAATACGTTTCTCTTTTTTAACTATCTATCAGCAAATGTTTTATTCACAGTCAATGGACGTCCCAAAACGACTGTCTTCCTAGCAACCCGTTCCCAGGTTCAAGGCGGTGGAAATTTATCTTTCTTTACTCTCTCTCCTGCAGGCTTGAACAATCTAAGATTTCCCCCCTCTTCTCCTGCTTCCAAGGGGGGTTTAGTAGTTTCAGCCAATGGAGATTTAGTTATTTACAAAAGTCTTTCCAGACTTTAGCTTGCAATGTCTTTGCTTCAATCTATTTACAAAAGCGGAAGGCGGACTTCCTGTTTAGAGCCTTCCCGCTTCGGTGCCAAATTAAGATATTTCATAGTCCAATTTTCCGTTCTACTCACGGGTAGTTGTTTAAAGTCCAATTGTCCACAGGAAAAAAGTCAGCGCTCTCCGGCAACAGCAATGTGGCTTCACTCCGTGAAAAGAGCAGTTGATTCGAAGCACCATGCCGCTCACCCCATGTCGCTCCGGATCCCCAAAACCGGGTTTCCCCGCGAGTAGGGGAGGCGCAAAAGGTGCCTGCCGAATCCCACGTCCACAGGCTTCTCCCGCCTGTGGTTTTTGATGGGTCTCCACCTCGCCGTGGCGGTCCAGACCCTAATTTCCACGAAGCGGATTCCTCCCGATCAGAGGAAATCCGCCATTGCCAGAGGCGCTAATCCGGAAGTCCTCTGCGCAATAGATTTGGGCGCAGAGAGGGGAGGAGAAGGATGGGGGTCACACAACTGTTATGCTGGGGGAGGTACATGGACTTGCGATGCTCTGCACTGTAAATAGTTTGTATTAATAATAAAGCCTGGAAAAGAAGGGTTGGAGTCTTGCCTGTTTGCTCTCGAGCAACCACACCACCACCTGACAATATTCTTTAAAGACATTCCATTCTTTATTTAAGCTCTGTTTTGATCAGCTCTTAAGCTGCCAGTCATTTTGGCTAGTTCTATATATTCTGTCATCTTCACCTGCCTGTCTAATTTGGTGGGTATCACTTCTCCTTTTCAATTTTTTGCTATCAAAATTCTAGCCACCATTGTTGCCTACATGAAAATTCTTCTAAACATTTTCGGGATTTCATTAAACATGATTCCCAACAGGAAGACTTCTGGGGTTTTTTGAAATGAGCATATAAATATTTTTTTAAAGTTCATGATATATAATGTCCCAGATTTTTTTTCTTAACTGTGAAAGCTTCTGTAGGGGAAAGCCACCAAGGGGTTTTCGGTTTGAGTAAATCTTTATATTTAGCCCATACTTTATAAAGGGATTTTCTTATCATATGATTCAAAGAACCCTTGTGGACTTTCACCCTGTCATAAACCAGATATACGTGCCAACCATAACGGTTGTCAAACCCCTCTATGTCCAACAGGTCTGTGTTTTGCAGTACTACCCATTCACAAATCCAAGTTAGGCACGCTGCATCGTGATACAATTTGAGATCAGGTAAGGGGAAAAAACCCTCTCCCCTTAACATCAATTAATAGTTCATGCTTAATCCTAGGTCTTTTCCTTTGCCATATGAATTTCGAAATGTCTCGTTGCCAGTCCTTAAAGCAGTGTATTCCCCCTAACACCAGAATAAAGGTAAAGGTAAAGGTACCCCTGCCCGAGCGGGCCAGTCTTGACAGACTCTGGGGTTTGTGCGCCCATCTCACATCTATAGGCCGGGGGCCAGCGCTGTCCGGAGACACTTCCGGGTCACGTGGCCAGCGTGACAAAGCTGCATCTGGCGAGCCAGCGCAGCACACGGAACGCCGTTTACCTTCCCGCTGGTAAGCGGTACCTATTTATCTACTTGCACCCGGGGGTGCTTTCGAACTGCTAGGTTGGCAGGCGCTGGGACCGAGCAGCGGGAGCGCACCCCGCCGCGGGGATTCGAACCGCCGACCTTTCGATCGGCAAGCCCTAGGCGCTGAGGCTTTTACCCACAGCGCCACCCTGAGAACACCAGAATAGTCTGAAACAAAAAATAATAATTATCGGAAGGACATTCATCTTAATTGTGGAGATTCTTCCCCAAAAAGAAATTTGTAGTCTATCCTAAATTTCCAAATTTCTTTTTATCTCATTCCAAGTCTTTATGTAATTTCCCTCATATAGGTTGATATTCTTTGCCGTTAGCCAAATCCCTAAGCACTTGACTTTCTTCTTCACCTCTAATCCAGTGATTTTTTTAATTTCATTTTTTCCCTGTAACTCCATATTTTTAACTAACAAATTTGTTTTTTTACAGTTAATTTTAAAACCAGCCACCTGTCCAAATTTTTTTATCAACTTCAATCACTTTCAGAAAACTTTCTTTGGGATTTTCCGTAGTAACGATAGGGTCATCAGCGTAGGCTCTCAATTTGTAAGATTTTCCTCCCAATACTATACCTCTTATACCTACATCATTCCTTATTTTCCTGTCCAGAATTTCCAACACCAAGATACATAGTCATGGGGATAGAGGAAACCCTTGTCTAGGGACTTCCGGGTTGGCGCCTCTGGCAATGGCGGAGCTCCTCCGTTCGGGAGGAACTTGCTTCGTGAAAAACAGGGTCTGACCGCCACGGCGAAAGTGGAGACCCATTGAAATCACAAGCGGAAGAAGCTTGTGAACCTGGGATTCGGCTGGCACCTTTTGCGCCTCCCCTACTCGCGGGGAAACCCTGTTTTGGGGATCCGGAGCGACGTGGGGTGAGTGGTGCGGTGCTTTGAATTGACTGCTTCTTTCACGGAGTGAAGCCGCATTGCTGTTGCCGGAGAGCGCTGACTTTTTCCTGTGGACAATTGGATTTTAAACAACTACCCGTGAGTAGAATGGAAAATTGGATTTTTAAATACCTTAATTTGGCACTGAAGCGGGAAGGTCATAAACAGGAAGTCCGCCTTCCGCTTTGTAAATAGACTGAAGCAAAGACGTTACAAGCTAAAGTCTTTGAAAGCTCTTGGCAAAGGATTAAATTTCCATCAGTTTAAAATACAAAACCCCCCTTGGAAGCAGGAAAAGAGGGGGAAATTTTGGACCTAGTGAGCCTGCAGGAGAGAGTGAAAAATCAAATTACCACTGCTCTGAACCTGGGAACGGGCTGCCAGATGACGTTTGGAGAGAGTGCATTGACAGAACGGATTTGACAGCTAGCTAAATAAGAGCAAGATATTGTTTCCATTGTCCTCTTCTGCGTTTATAAAGGAGGAAAAGTAACTGAAAATTGAAAATATCTTTAATGCTTGAGTTGTGCCTGAAAGAACTGATACAAGTGGAGACTGTTTCCCTCTAGAGGGGGCTTTTGAAACTGTTACAGGAGTGTAACTGGGGGATTTCCAGCTGCAGATAAGGATTCTGAGAACCAGAGATTGACCTTGGACCATTTAAAAATGTTGACAGGAGAGGCCATTGTGACTGTTTTATGTAAGATAAGCTGTTCGCTGGGACAGCTTCACAAGAAGATGGATGACATGACTTTTAAAGCTGATAATTTGGAACAGAAAGTGACTAATTTGAGTCAAAAAGCAAACACCAACACAGAAATAATTCAGGACTTGGTACAGGAATCCATTTTTGCAGGACAAATGGTGGAGGAGAAGGAGGAGAAGGAGAAAGCTGCTGTTGTTGAACATAAAGTAATACAAGCGGGATCCGTGGCTTTACAGAAGCAAATTGAGGACTATAAGTTGAGGCCTTTTATGATTGAATCTAGGAAAATCAGGCTTTGAGGAATGGATCCCGGCTTGGACTAAAGAAGGAAAGTTGGAAAGATCCCTCTATGCAGGGATTAACTGACTTTTGGGACATGGACTTGGGCTTGGAGGAGATTGAAGTTTTGGGGGCCTTTGGATTTGGAGGAATCTTGAAATATGCCCTGAAATACTTTATGGACTGTAGCTTCAACTATGGAAATTTGGCTGATCTGTTCAGAAGGAAGAAAAGTATTGATAGGTTGGAGTTTCCCTGAGATTTGCTCTTTAGCATTAAATAAAATGAAGACCTGCAGAAGGTACTTGGAAAAGAGTTAAGAGCCTCGGACATAAGATCACCAGGTTGATGGACTTTATGGAGTTGACGGAAAGGACTGGCAGAATCCGAAACCAGGGAGAGGAGATGGTGGAAGAAGATTGGAAAATTTAAAGTTTATATATAGACATATGGTAAAACTAATGAGTGATAGAAAAATGGTGGAATGTTATAAGGAGTTAAGCATATATAAGTATTTTAGTTTTAATGGAAAATAAGGTTAAAAAATACGTTATTTACAATATGATAGAAAATGGAGAAAGATGGTAAGGATTTGCTGAAACAATTAATAGAAATGGAATACAAAAAGGGAGGTGAAAGGAGATCGAGGAAACAAGGGAATGAAAGATAGAGTATGGAAAAGGGATGATGTATGTTTTTAAATTGCTTTTGTTTTGTTTTATTTAGGGTTAATGTTAGGGAGTGGGGTTTGTTTAGTTTAGTTTAATGTGTTTAGTCTTGAGTTTAGGTTGTGTTTTGCATTGTTTATATACTGTATTGTATTGTTTTTTTCCCTTTTTGTTTTTCCTCCATTGTCGTCTTTTCTGTTTTTCTTTTCCCTTTTTGTAATCTATAAAAGTAATAAATATATATATATATTTTTAAAAAGGAAACCCTTGTCTAGTTCCCTTCCGTTTATTTTAAGTCTGGACTGTTTTCCAGAATATACTGCCTCTACAGTATTCCCCTGACAAAGGTTTCTCCAAAACCCACTGACCTCCAGGAAATATTATTGAACGCCTTTTCTGTGTCAACCAGCATTAATGCTGCTTGCCTATTGTTTCTGGATTGCAAGTATTCTAAGATGTTAATGATGTTTCTTATATAACTTTGCATTTGGCATCCAGGTAACAAACCAGCCTGATCTTCGTGTATTATTTCCTTCAGAATCTTTTTCAGTCTTTCTGCTAAGATATCCACAATGATCTTGTAGTCACTATTAAGTAATGAAATTGGCGGAAAGTTGTAAATCAGGGGTCGGCAAACTAAGGTTCACGGGCCAGATTCGGCCCAATTGCCCTCTGAATCTGGCCCGTGAACGGTTCTGCAATCACCGCTTGGATGGGCACGATCACCATTTTTTTTCAAAAAAAAATTGGGCGCCATTTTTTTGCCCTCCCTCCCTCACTATGGTGGCCTCCGTCCTCCCTCCCTCTTCCTGGCTTCTCCCCGTCCTGGGGAGGAAAGGGGCTGGGCTTTAATAAGAAGCCTGGCGCCCGGGAAAGCTGGCCCGAAAAGGAGAGGTGCCGCTGCCGCCGGCCTCCAACCGCAGGCAGAGCAGCAGAGGGGGTAGGCAGGGCAGGGGAGAGAGAGAAGTCCCCTCCGCTGCGTGCGCGCACTCCGGCCCACCACTAAGTCAGGGGGACGGTGAACCAGCCCCCTCCAAAAAAGGTTTGCTGACCCCTGCTGTAAATCCATCCCTTGTTTAGGAATGAGCGTTATATAGGCCTCTGACCATGAAACTGGTGTTTTCCCATTAGCTAAAATATCATCCATCATGTCTTTTAGTGGGAACAATATAAGATCTTCCAATTTTTTATAATAACCGGCCAAAAGTAAGTCCGAACCTGGGGGTTTTCCTACTTTTGCTTTTTTAATTGGAGATTGAATTTCAAAGATCGTAATTGGCGAATTAAGCATGTTCATTTTTTCACTTGATATTTTTGGTAGATTGGTATGTTTTAAAAATTCTTCTATCTTTTCATGGTTTGCCTCTCGTTTTTGGTATAAATCTCTGTAGTATCTTACCAAGCTTTCACAATCTCATTTGGATCATCTATTGTTCTCTTTCCTATTCTCAGCCTCTTAACGACTCTTTCACTCTGTTTTCCTTGAGTTGCCACACTAGTAGTTTTCCGGACTCATTTGCAAATTCAAAATTTCTGTTTTAATACTTTGATTTTCCAATCAATTTCTTGGTCAATGATCGTTGCAAATTGCATTTGTAACAATTTAATACTCTGTTTAATTGTTCGCTTCCTGGATTCTTTAGGAGTTCTTTTTTTTGTTATCTCTTCTAAAATTTCTGTTTTTCTCTTCTCCCTCATTCTTTTTTGAAACATATTTTGTTGAAAAAAGAATCCCCTAACCACCGCTTTTCCAGCATCCCACACTACTTTAATATATGTACCTTGATTCATATTAAACTTTAAAAATTCTCTCAATGTCTTTTTTGCTTTCTGTAAAATTTCTTCATCATTCAATAAGTTTTCGTTGAGACTCCATCTTGGGTTTTTTTAATCTCTCCTCTTAGCGTTAACGTGACTGACTTATGATGAGAAATGGTTCTCGGCAGGATCTCTGGTTTTGCTACTTTTAATAGAAGTTCTTTAGACACCCATAAGGCGTCAGTTCTGCTTGTTGATTGGTTGCAATTTGTACAACACCAACCTCGTTGCTGCTTTGCCCCACCCAATTAGCCAATGGAGGCCAGGTGCATGGTGGTGCCACCTCACGAGGGCGTCCACTGCAAACGGCAGGATGCAACCGCCATTTCTGTCATGCATCATCTGTTGAAGGGGGGCAGTCTGAGGCCACCTTGGCACTATACATTTAAAAGCACCACGATACCACTTTAAACAGCCATGGCTTCCCACAAAGGATTCTGGGAGCCGTAGTTTGTCAAGGGTGTTGAGAGGCATGAAGGAAGCCCTATTCCCCCTCACAATTCCCAGAGTGCTTTAGCAACCAGTCCCTCCCAGGGAACTCTGGGAACTGTAGCTCTGTGAGGGGAATAGGGGACTCCTGCCAATGCTCAGCATCCTTAACAGATGACAGTTGCCAGGATTCTGTGGGAATGCACTTTAAACATATGCTTCGGGCAGAGGTTTCCAACCTTTTTGAGTCCACAGCTCCCTTTACCAACTACAGTGGTGCCCCGCAAGACGAATGCCTCGCAAGACGAAAAACTCACTAGACGAAAGAGTTTTGTGCTTTTGAGCTGCTTCGCAAGACAAATTTCCCTATGGGCTTGCTTCGCAAGACGAAAACGTCTTGCAAGTTTGTTTCCTTTTTCTTAACACCGTTAATACAGTTGCGACTTGACTTCGAGGAGCAACTCATAGAACGCAGTGTACATAGTAGCCTTTTTTGAGGTTTTTAAAGACTTTGGTGATTTTTGAAGCTTTTCCAAAACTTCTTTTGCAGCCATTTGGTAAGTTAAGCTTTTAAAACTTTTTTTGGGGGGGTTGGATTTTGGGTTGGGGTGTTTGGAATTCAAGGACTTGATGTTGGGAAGGGGTTTGCAAGAATCTGGAAGCTTGTGTGTTTTCCCCCCCTGCATTTTTATGATATTCTGTGACCATTGGGCCACTCTGCTGTTTTTCAAAAAAAATTCTGGGTTTGAATTTCTGTGTGCTGGGTGGCTGGGGGAACAGTTGGGGAGGGGTTTGCAAGAATCTGGAAGCTTGTGGTTTTTTTCTGCATTTTTATGATTTTCTGTGACCATTGGGCCACTCTGCTGTTTTTTAAAAAAAATTCTGGGTTTGAATTTTGAAATGCTCTTTACAGTATGTGTGAATTTAAAGAGCACTTAATAAACTCTTGTTGTACCAAATTTGGCTTTGTTTGGACTTTTTTTGACCATAGGAACGCATTTATTGATTTTCAATGCATTCCTATGGGAAACCGTGCTTCGCAAGACGAAAAATTTGCCAGACGAAAAAATTCGCGGAACGAATTAATTTTGTCTTGCGAGGCACCACTGTACATTGTTTCGGTGGCACCCCTGTGGGGCTCAGGAGCCCAGTTATGTAACCCCTTCCTCCAGAGCTGGCAGCCTCTCACCCTTTTGGGAACACCCTCCTTTGTGGAGTATTCCCTCGGCCTCCTCTCCTCTCCTTGGGAGTCCCCTGGTCTCTGAGCTGCCCCCCCCCGCCCCAAAGAGAGGGGCCTCCTCCTCACACTGCCCCACAGGGGCCTGGGACCTGTCTGTCCACTCCCAACAGCAAGGGCTGGCGGACGGCCTGGCTAGACTCCCTGGCCCGCTTGCTGGCTTACTCAGAGGCCGCCTCAACTCCTGACCACCAGCACCCCCTGGCCAGCCCCAGAGGCACCATTTGCCCATGGAGCTTGTGGCTAGGGCTGGTGCAACCAACAGCTGTGCAGAGATGCAAGAGGGCATCAGAGGAGAGAGGGAAGGAAAGGGGGACGGAGACCCCTGACCATCATTCAAGGCACCCCAGGGTGCCATGGCAAACGGGTTGAAAACCACTGGCTCAGGGGAATGGAATAAACCCCAAACCTCTGGCAGCTCTCGTCACAAGAGTATTTGATTTTCCATGAACAGAATTGCCTTTAACTGTCCTGGTCCTTCCCCACAAGGAAACCAGGGCCTTCTGGTGGTTCCCTCACTGTGAGAAGCTAAGTTACAGGGAACCAAGCAGAGGGCCTTTTCGGTAGTAGTGCCCGCACTGTGGAACGCCCTCCCATCAGATGTCAAGGAAATAAATGACCATCTGACTTTTGGAAGATACCTGAGGGAAGCCTTGTTGAGGGAAGTTTTAAATGTCTGATGTTTTATTGTATTTTTAATATTTTGTTGGAAGCCACCCAGAATGGCTGGGTAAACCCAGCCAGATGGGTATGTATGTATGTATGTATGTATGTATGTATAAATAAATTATGATGGTGATGATGATGTGAGAGAGCTGGAGTAGAGGTCTTTGGCCCTTCTGAGAGCTCCCAAGCCTCCGGACCTCTGAGCCTTTGCAGAGTGCACTGTCAGCACAACAACAGTAGATGCAACTAGGAGCCAGGGGGACGTACCCAGGGCAGATTCCAGCTCCCAACACCGTTCATTTTAAGAATTGAGCTCCACAAAAACTCAAAAACCCAGACTTTACCTGTGCCTTCTTCTGTGCTGTGATGCCACGGCAATATTTCCGGACAAGGTTTCTTGTGCAGATCTTTCTCAGGAACTCAGATGTCTAGGTTGAGAAGGGGGGGGAGTGTAATCTGTCATTTGAAGTGGGACAAGGTGAATGTTTGGGAAGTGGCCTTAACGCAGCATGCAGAAGGCCTCAGGTTCGAGTCCTGGTTTCTGGCTAGCGAAGACTTCAGCTTGAGAGAGCAGCTGCCAGTCAGAGCAGGTCGCACCAGGCAAGATGGGGATATGCCATATTGGGACTGCAAAGAGCACTGAATTTCAGCTCTGCAAGGCCCCTGCAGCTTGGTCTCAGCCTGCCCTGGGAATGGGCAAATCTGCCAATCTTGGTTTCTCTGTTTTGCGTTTTCCCAGCCACTCTCCTCTTTCCCTCCTCAGCGTGTGACATTCCTTCCAGGAAAGTCCTTGTGACAATCCCTCGGCATTTTAGTGCAAATTTCTCCCAACATATACAAGCAGTTTGGCCAAAATATGTACATATCGTGTTTTCTGTTAAATATATATACATACACACACACATACACATCTAACATAATATGGGGTGCTATTTTCAGTGATAGAGGCATCTTTGTGTACACCAAACTTTAGCATATGCCTATTTCCCTACATGTGCCTTGGCTGGAGAACTGCATTGCAAAATTTGGAGAAGTGCGGATTCCAAAGGACAGCTGAGCTTTGGTTCAAATTCCTGCCCTTCATCAGTGCCCTCAGCTAACACGAGAAGGGCTGGATCAGACCAAAGGCCCCTCTTGGCCAGCATCTCAGAGTGGCCATCCAGGCACTGCAGGACACCTGCAAGCAGGGCTTGAAAGGCAGCTGCCCCCCTCCCACTCTTCTTCCCCAGCAACCGGCATTCACAGGTACAGTAGCTCTGAACACGGAGGTTCTAACAGCTCTCACCTCTTGCATGATCTCTGGAGGCTTAAGCCAGCTTTTGTCCAGGACGTTCTTTGGGACGTGGTCTCTGAGTTTCATAAGGTAGGTGTACTGCACAAGCCTCACAAAGTCCTTGTTATTGCGGTTCAAGGGTTGCTTCCGGTGGATGAAGCCTCTGATGTACCTACAGGAGTGGTCCATTTTACTGATAATTTCACTGTTTTAGTTTTCTTGTAAACCACTCTGAGGTTTTGCTTTGCTTTACAATTCAGCAATCCAATGTAAATTGAATGAAACAAACAAACAAACAAGCCAGCTTACTTCCGGATGGTCTGGGCTGCCCACATCCTCTTTTTGGCCAGCTTCCGGGCCAGGACTCCTCTCCAGCAGGACTCCAGTTTAATGGCTGCGAAACAGAGAGCGTCACCATGGAGGGGAAGAGGACCCTTTTGCACAAGGGCAGAGCAAGAAGAAAGAGGGGCTGCCAAGAGGGATGCGAAAGCCCTGACCTGCCCCACCATTCCTCCAAGTCAAGCTGCCACGACCCCTATTTTTGGGGACTCCAAATTAAGGAAATGGGGGGAGATTGCCCAGAATGGTTAAGCTTGGGGGGGGGAGTTGTTGAGTTTTGTGGGGGGGATTGCCGACAATTGCTCACCCTCCTGAACACCACTGCCAATCGCATGCCTTGCCAAACCCACCAATCATCTGTCCGCTTGCCGCCAGCAAACACCAAATGACCGCCCAATTGCTGCAGCAGCCAATCAACAGCAAGCCTTGCGGCTCACAGCTGCCAACAATCACCCATCCCCCTTCTGCACTATCCGTGTGTAAGACAACCCCCCATTTTTAACATATATTTCTAATTAAAAAACCATAGTCTTATACACAGAAAAATACGATCCTTTTTTCCTCATCCCAAGCCAAAGAGGGGTCATAAGTACCTGAGAGACAGAGGGAACCTGAGCAACTGACTCTGGTTCTCACGGGTCAGGAAGGGACAGAAATCACTCCCTCCCAGGAGAGAGACTTTAAAAGGCTGAGCTGCCTTCCCACCATCAGGGATCCAGACTGGACTTTCTATAAAATTGACCATCCTTGTTGACTACTTGTAAGTAAACCAAACAACCACAGTGTGGCAAATAGGCTACGTTTAGTCCAGCTTTAGAGCCACAGTGCTCTGGTTCATTGTGAGGTCCACTTCAACCTTCTGCCTGCTTACCCCCTATCTTTGCTAAAAAATAAAGTTTTCTGAAGTATGTGCGAGGGCCAACATCAGGGTTTTGGAATCCCCATGCTGGGAGGTTCAGAAACCCCTGGAGGCAGCAGCATAGCTTAGCTGCTCAGGTGCCCGGTGCGATGCACGCATCCTGCAGCCAGGGGCAGGGCAAGCTGCCCATGGGGGTGGGGCAAGCCAAGGGAGGGTGCGCTGCGTGGAGCCTCTCCACAGCCTCCCCCTCAGCTGTAGGGCAGCTGAGGTGGTGAGCAGACGCAAGCCCCACGCTGCTCAAAAAAGCAGCGCACAGGTTGCAGGTAGTCCACCCACTGCCTCCCCCTCAGGAGAGATGCATGGCTCAGGCACGCTGCAGGCCCCGTGGTAGGAAGCCCAGTCCCCCCGCCTCACCTGGCTACCAGTGGCGTAGGAAGTGGGGTGCAGGAGTTATTTTTTCAAAAAAAAGTGTTGGGAGCCCAAATTTTATTTATTTTAGAAACACATATTTTTGCCATTTTGTCACCCGCCTCAGTGATGAAACCTGGGGCAGCCCACCCCCACCGCACCCCCCTTCCTATGTCATTGCCTGGAGGGCCAAAGGTTCCTCCCTTCCCACTTCAACATAACAGTTATTTTATAGAGTTTTAAATATTTTATTGTGAAGCTGCTTGTAAGTTATATCAATGAATAATAATGTCACATAATTGTGGCAAAGAACAGACAGCAGAGGGCAACAATGCACTGTTCTTGCTGAAGACCCAAGTAAACACTGAATTACCGTATTTTTTGCACCATAACACTCACTTTTTTCCTCCTAGAAAATAAGGGGAAATGTCTGTGCGTGTTATGGAGCGAATGCCTGCGGGTGGCGGGGGGGATCTGCTGCAGTTGTGAGCAGAGGATCCATAGTTCCCCTTCCTTCCCTCCTCCGTGGTTACAAAGCATGGATCCACATGGATCCTCAGGATTTTTGCATTGGGCTACTCCAAACTCACTGTCAGATCACATGTCTGTGGCCACAGCATGAACCACAAAAATCATATATCCACTATTTTGTTTAGAATATTTTTTTTCTTGTTTTCCTCCTCTAAAAACTACGTGCGTGTTATGGTCTGGTGCGTGTTATAGAGCGAAAAATACGGTAATTTCTTTGTTCAGCTGCACTATTCTGAAATCTAGGAGACAGAGAAGCTGAACAAAGAAATTAATTCAGGAGAATAGACCTCAAGTATGTTCTCCAGTGCTCATGTCCCAGCTGAAATGGGAATCTGTAAAGGAAAGGAAAGTTACCCATCCCCTCCTTGACCCGTTTCCACTCCATCTAGGCACTAAAAGAACTTGTAACTAAGAACAGAGGCCCAAGTTTTATTTTATTAAACTGTAAGCCTGAGAGCAGGGACCACCTTGTTTCTGCTACATTCTAGCAGAGGCGTAGGAAGGGAGGCGGACCCCCTGGGTGTCATCGCTGAGGGGGGTGACTCTCAGTGTGCCACCCACCCACAACACCCAAACCTACCCCGAGCCATCAATGGGGGGGGGGCGTGATAAAAAAAATTCCATGCTGGGTACCACTTGACCTTGCTACGCCTCTGCAGTCTGGGACACTTTCCAGCTGAAGAGGGGGCTAACCATTGTTTACATCAAATCAATAAATATGCAGCAAATTAATGTTCATTAGTAACATTCAGAATTGCAGCAAGAAGCTGAATGTTAGAAACCAGCATTTGAAATAAAGACGTTTTGGGTCTCAATTCCAAATAATGCATTTTTTATTTAAAAATCCTGAATTAGTACAAAACCAAGCAAGGTCCCCCTGGGGTTTTTGCAGCCAAGATCTGCTACTTACCTGCTTCCCTCATCTTTTGGAACTCACGCTTCCCTAAGCATCCTTTGTATTTGGCTTGTATTCTGGAAACTGAAAAGGAAAAGCAACTGGGAATTAGAGAATGGTAGAGTTGGAAGGGATCCCCAAGAGTCATCTAGTCCAAACCCCTGCAATGCAGGAACCCCAGCTAAAGAATCCATCACAGGTGGCCATCCATTGGCCGTCCTCCAATGAAGGAGAGTCTGCCACCTTCCGCAGGAATCCAGAGCTTAAATTTCCCTGAAAATATATTTGTGAGGTGAAAGTCCACATTCCAAGTCTAGCTTTAAGCCTGGGACAGGCAACCTGCTGTGGCGCTCAGGTGCTGCTGGGCTCCCAGCTCCCCTCCGCCCTGGCAGCCAGCGCAGACCATGGTCAGGGGCAGGATGAGAGCAGGAGTCCAGCCACTCGCTCCCCACCCTTGAAGGACAGAAGGCTAAAATGCTTCTGGCGGGCACAAGGTTGGCTGTGCCGATGCAAGGCTGAGGAGGTGAACAAAACAATTGGTTGGTAGATAGACAAAGATTGTCCCACCCCACCCCACCTCCAATTTCCACAGCAGAGCAGGACGCCAGGGAGTTCCAGGCACTTAGCCGGGTCCGTGTTTCGTTTTGGACAATGAGTCCCAGCAGAGACTGTGCTGTCTTTATGATATATGGTTAATTTACACATATATGCAACCTGAGCCTATGATGGAGGTGTTCAAAGCATTAGACTCCATGAAGGTCCCATCTCTTCCACTGCTGCTGCCTCTGATTTGAACAGACACCCCCATAAATTTCTGCAGTAATCTACAAATTTCCTTTCTAAAAAATCTGCACAAAAAATCAATTTACATATTCCATTGCAAAATACCTATCTAAACAAGGATTGTACGTCAAGGTATGTATTTCTAAACACACTTTATCCTAAAAAATGCATTTTAAGTGGATTTTTGTTTATATCTTTAGCCAAGAGCTGTACTGAAAAATCCAAAGAAGTGCAAAATCTGGAGGATGTTTACATTCTGATCTGTGCAAATTAAATCAGCTCATGTAAAACTGCAGACCAAATAAAATTCTCCTCCATTCCTAGTTGCAAAATCCTAAATTTCCTGCAGGCCATGTGAACTGCAAGGCTGTGGTCTTCTCAGATGCTGCCTAGGCCAAACCCTCACAGAAACTAGGTGGCATCAAAATATTCAGTTAAAAATGACTTTTGGGGATTTGCAAGATC
Source organism: Podarcis vaucheri (assembly GCF_965113315.1). NCBI lineage: Eukaryota > Metazoa > Chordata > Lepidosauria > Squamata > Lacertidae > Podarcis > Podarcis vaucheri. Next base: position 57,668,226 of record NC_138751.1, read on the forward strand.
AAAAGTGGGCAAATTACATACCTAGCCGATTTTTTCTGAATTCAAAGGCATCTTCTGTGGCAAACAGAGTTCTTGGGAAACGGATGAATATTTTGGTCCTAAACAAGAGAAAATCACCCAATGAGATGCAGGCACCCAAAAATCTATCATTTGCTCTGAGGGTGGTCTCACCGAATTTAAGCACTTCCAGGAAGAGATGAGCAAAATCTGTCCATTTCAGTTTCTCCCCATTTCCCACTTTTAAGTTCAGTTCACCACATTTCCACATCCATTTGCAGTCCTCATGAAAACACTTCCAGATTTCTCCTAACAGACATTCTTCTGTAATATTTTGCCCAATGTACACATTTTTGCAAGCAATTTATCCTAATGCCTATTTGTATGTTGCTCTTACTTTCCCATTTTGTACTCTTCTGGCTTGTAGCCAATATGCTTGATTAGCTTCTCAACTCCTTTGGCAGCCGTCCCTTGCCAGTAAGGCCAGGTATCCGGACACAGGGACTTGTACCTAAAAACAAAATTATAAATAAATTCAGGGACTAAAGGAAAGTGTGTTCCAAGCAAATCTCCTGAGCCACTTCTGACCCCCCTCTCAGGAGCTGGAGTCAAGTGTACTCAAAGCAAAACACTGTATCAGTGAAGTTAACTCTTTGTTCAAAGAAGCAAAGCAGCGCAGGCCTAGTGGTGACAGCAGCCCTTGCCCCCACAAGGCATTTGCAAGGGCTGAAGCTCCCTCTTTCCCACCGCTCTCTAAGGCTCCTCACCCAGTTCCTTCCCCAGCAGCTTAAGGCTCTGTCTGCTTCTCTCTCTTTCATAGAATCATAGAGTTGGAAGAGACCACAAGGGCCATCGAGTCCAACCCCCTGCCAAGCAGGAAACACCATCAGAGCACTCCTGACATATGGTTGTCAAGCCTCTGCTTAAAGACCTCCAAAGTAGGAGACTCCACCACACTCCTTGGCAGCAAATTCCACTGTCGAACAGCTCTTACTGTCAGGAAGTTCTTCCTAATGTTTAGGTGGAATCTTCTTTCTTGTAGTTTGGATCCATTGCTCCATGTCCGCTTCTCTGGAGCAGCAGAAAACAACCTTTCTCCCTCCTCTATGTGACATCCTTTTATATATTTGAACATGGCTATCATATCACCCCTTAACCTCCTCTTCTCCAGGCTAAACATGCCCAGCTCCCTTAGCCGTTCCTCATAAGGCATCGTTTCCAGGCCTTTGACCATTTTGGTTGCCCTCCTCTGGACACGTTCCAGTTTGTCAGTGTCCTTCTTGAATTGTGGTGCCCAGAACTGGACACAGTACTCCAAGTGTGGTCTGACCAGAGCAGAATACAGTGGCACTATTACTTCCCTTGATCTAGATGCTATACTCCTATTGATGCAGCCCAGAATTGCATTGGCTTTTTTAGCTGCCGCGTCACACTGTTGGCTCATGTCAAGTTTGTGGTCAACCAAGACTCCTAGATCCTTTTCACATGTACTGCTCTCAAGCCAGGTGTCACCCATCTTTTTTTTTTTGCCCAAGTGCAATACTTTACATTTCTCCCTGTTAAAATTCATCTTGTTTATTTTTGCCCAGTTCTCTAATCTGTCAAGGTCGTTTTGAAGTGTGATCCTGTCCTCTGGGGTGTTAGCCACCCCTCCCAGTTTGGTGTCATCTGCAAATTTGATCAGGATGCCCTTGAGTCCATCATCCAAGTCGTTGATAAAGATGTTGAATAAGACCGGGCCCAAGACAGAACCCTGTGGCACCCCACTAGTCACTCTTCTCCAGGATGAAGAGGAACCATTGATGAGCACCCTTTGGGTTCGGTCAGTCAGCCAGTTACAAATCCACTGAGTGGTAGCATAGTCAAGACCGCATTTTACCAGCTTCTTTACAAGAATATCATGGGGCACCTTGTCAAATGCCTTGCTGAAATCAAGGTAGGCTACATCCACTGCATGTTTCCTCGGCGTGTTCTAGACCATGGCGAAGGGAAACTGGTCGCAGCAAGAGGGGGAGACTCCCCGGCTTCTTCTCAACGCTGTCTCCTGGGCCCCGTCCTCTCCTGCCTCTGAGCCTGGACCGCTCTCTGCCACGGACTCTTCCTGCTCACCAAACTCTGTGGCCTCTTCCAGCACCCCCTCCTGCCAGTCTGCTCCCTCTGACCCCTCATTGTCGTCCCACCCCCACTCCCTATTCCCCAGGCCCCAAACCTTCTTCCCTTCGGGGTCCCCAGCTGGTTCCTCCCACCACAACTCTGTGACCAACCAGTCCATGAAACCTCCCTTTACTTTGCCAATAGGGCAGTTGGTGCAGTGAAAGTAAGAATGTAATCAAAGCCTGCTGGATCAGGCCAATGTCCTACCTAGACCAGGATCCTGTTCTCACAGAGGCCAACCACATGCCTCTGTAGGAAGCCCCAAGCGGGACTGGAGCACAAGAGCAACTCTCCCCTTCTTTGGTTCCCAGCAACTGGTATTCCGAAGCCGTGATGCAGGCGACTCGGCCTCCAGAGTCAGAGGCAGTGATGCTTCTGAATACCAGTTGCTGGAAACAAGGGTGGGGGGGGGAGAGCTTTGGGCCTCACCTTTGCAGAAAGTGCTCATACTTCCGACGGTAAGCGAAGCCGGCTCGCCTCACTCGCAGGTGCTCCATCAGGCCCAGGTACTTCACCTGGTGCCTTATCAAGGAGTCATCAAATTTGTCTGCAAAAGACAAAACCCACACCAAGGACAAGAGGTTGTTGCTACCAGCTGCATGAGGGCACATGTGCAAACAGGGGCGGAGGAAGGGGGTGTGGTGGGTGCAGTCTGCCCCAGGTGACAAAATGCCGGGCGGCACTCGCTGCGGGGCCTGAGCCACACGTCTCTCCTGGGAGAGACGCGGTGACTTGGGCGAACACAGGTTCCACGCTGCCCATACAGTCCGCCCGCTCCCCCCCCCCCCCGTCGTAGGGCGGCTGAGTGGGAGGAGGCAGGCAGACTCTAGAGGCCCTGCAGTGCATTGCCCCAGGCACCCGAGCGGCTTTCTCCGCAGCTGTGTGCAAACTTTTAAGTTAGGAGAGAGAGAGAGAGAGAGCAGGCAACTGACCAAGGGAAGAGACTGGCCAAGCCACGAGCTCCCTTCTCCTTTTACACCATTAAAATACATATGGTTGTTGGGGGGGGGGTTGATTCTGGATTATGCTCTGAGTCCCTTCCAATTTTTTGGATCCCCATCCCCAGTGAGGGCTGGAGTCTAATGGAGTAGCTTGCTGAACTGATCAGACAAGTTTCTTTGTGAGACAGTGACCCAAAGTATCCCCAAAGAATAAGCAAGTTTGTAAGAGCTACAACAAAGCGACAGTGCCCTCCAGAGGCTTTCCTTCACCCCCCCTCCCCTCATCTGGCTGCTAGGTAGCAGAACAAAGCCAGAGTTGTGTGTGTCAGCTGAGCTGGAAGCAGGCTGGAAGCTGGGGACACAGAGATGCAGAGATTTGCCTGCTCTGTGCTGGATCCAAAGCTGTGAGTCTGCTGCCCCCATTCCCAGGAAACCAAAACTGGGCAAGTGGCTGGAAACCGCTAGATTCTCACCACTTGGAGACTGGGATGGTGCCTATAGTTGCCCAGGGTTCAGTTTCCTTGGAATGGAGGTTACTAGAGACTGTGCTGTCTTTAGGATATATGGTTTTATTCACACACATATATACAACCCGAGCATAAAACCAAGAGACTCACAGCATGAATACCCCAACAGATCTCACATCCCTGTTAGGTTTCTAGGGGGTGCCCCCTCTCAAGCCATAGCTTTGGCTTCTGCACACAGAGCAAGTGACACCTCTCCTTTCCAGCTTCCAGCTTCAGTCCAGGATAAAAAGAAAGTGGCAATCATTGTTCTTCTCCCACCCCAGGATGATGTGGGCTAATCATTGCAGCAGTCCCTACAAACTACAGTCTTGCAGGCACAAAACCACAGGGTTGGTTGGGACCCAAAGAAATCATCCAAAACAACCCCTCAACCCAATAAGAATATATATTCTCCCAGAGATCCATCCTCTTGGTGGGAAAACCCAGATATGCACTCAGTTGTGCCAAGGAGGAACTGCATTTCTTACTTCTTTTAAAAGCCCCCCCCCCCAGCGCCTTTCCTTATTCCAATTATAGTATTGGGCATTTTGTGGGGAAGGATAGAAGTTGAAGAGGAAGGGAAGCTTGACCTTATGGTTGCATCTTAAGCTAAAAGGTTTCCTGGTTAGTAGGTCTAGAACAGGTCCCCATCACCGGAGATCTCTGCCAGCCAGAGCAAAGAGATTTGCCTAACAATAATTATGTTATTATTATTAACATAATGCACCCTCCTGCTGAGTTCCCAGAGACAACCTTACCAGCCGCTTTGTCATCATTGGGTTTAATGCATCGAATGTAGGAAGGTTCTTTCGACATGAGGATGTCTATCAAACTAGCCAGGCTGTTTTTGAACTGAGTTGCCACCTGAGCAAACAGAAAAGACTCATTCAAAACAGTTACACAGAATGTCACCTAGGAAGTACAGTTGCAAGAACAAATAATAAAAATATAAAAATAAAAGTGTCCCCCTCCAATTAATACAGGATTGCTGGTGGGACTGTGAGTTCTGGGGACATCCTTCCATCTGTGGTGGGAACGCCCTCGGGTTTCATTACAGTGGTACCTCGGGTTACATACGCTTCAGGTTACAGACTCCGCTAACCCAGAAATAATACCTTGAGTTAAGAACTTTGCTTCAGGATGAGAACAGAAATTGTGCTCCAGCGGCACAGGAGCAGCAGGAGGCCCCATTAGTTAAAGTGGTGCTTCAGGTTAAGAACAGTTTCAGGTTAAGAACAGACCTCTGGAACAAATTAAGTTCTTAACCCGAGGAACCACTATATTTTGATCTCAAGTATATGAAGAAATATCTTAAACCATGTGCCCTGGCTTCCCCACAACTGTCGTCTCTCCACATATTCCGAAACAGCATGTAAGCTTCATTTGTCCTTGTGGTATAAGAACTTAGGGACTCAGGCTATTGTAGGAAAAAATTACACATAAGCTGCGTGCCTCCAGGGAGGTGGAGGATCCAGAGCACTTTCATGTCTTCCCCCTCCAATTAATACAGGATTGCTGGTGGGACTGTGAGTTCTGGGGACATCCTTCCATCTGTGGTGGGAACGCCCTCGGGTTTGCAGGGCAGCAGTTTGCAGGGCAGCAGTTGAAGAAGGAGCAAAAGGTTTTCTTGTGTGTGTGTGTTTCTTTGTGGCTGATTAGCTGTTTTCCCTGTGTAAAGGTCAGAGGGGGCAGGGTTTCTGTTGAGGCAGGGGATTAGCTGTGGGAGGAGCTTATCAGAGTTTGCAGGGCAGCAGCACGCGCCTAGCGGCGCGCACAGTTATATCCATCTTTTAGATTTAGGGGAGCTAGTCTCAAACGTTTGTTGGGGGAGACCTAGGTTTTTTTGTGTGGGGGAAGTTATTTGTCCTGTCTTCAAGCTTTTTATGATGGAGGACCGCTGTAGCCACCCCCAACGACACGATCTCAAGATGGAAGGGGAGGGAACAGCTGCAGTCGCCTGCGATTCCTGCGCAATGTTTGCCATCTTGCCAAAGGTTGCAGGCAGCTTTACCTGCAGCAATTGCATGTTGATTGCCCTCTTAAAAGACAAAGTCCAGCAACTGGAGGAACGTGTAGCTACGCTCCAAAGAATTAGAGAGCTGGAGTTCTTCTTGGAAGCAACAGAGCACACCGTCTCCACCAAGGAGGAGACAGGGGACTCCCCTGAGAAGGAGTCTAGTTCACCAACACAGGAGCCAGATATATGGAGAAACGTGACTCAAAGAAGTAGGAGGCCCAGGGTTCACTCTGATTGTTTAGAAATACACAATCGCTTTGAGGTCCTCTCCCCTAGCATGGAAGACGAAGAGCAGACTCCATTTGAGGATCTCTCCCTCATTACAGTCGATCAGGTATATGAAGACGAGCAGCAAAGTCAGTCCTCAGGGAATGTGCAGGCGACCTTGGAACGGACAGCTCACGGAAGAACCCCGACCAAACCCAAGAGGAGGCGTGTAGTGGTGATAGGGGATTCCCTACTGAGGGGAACAGAAGCAGTGATCTGTGGACCTGACAAGATGTCTCGGGAAGTGTGCTGTCTCCCCGGGGCTAAGATCCAAGATGTAACTGAACGACTGCAAGGAATCATAAAACCCACTGACAAATACCCCTTCCTCTTGGTTCATGTGGGAACCAATGACACTGCAAGCAATAGCCTCCAGAAGATCAAAAGAGACTACGAGGCTCTCGGCAGGAAATTGAAGCAACTAAATGCACAAATTGTCATCTCATCTGTCCTCCCAGTTGAACGACGTGGCCCAGGGAGAGAGGGGGAAATAGTGGAAGTGAACAGCTGGCTTCGCAAATGGTGTAAACAGGAACGGTTTGGATTCTTAGATCACGGACTGCAGTTTCTTGAAGATGGACTTCTGGCAAGTGATGGGCTGCACCTCACAACGGTTGGGAGAAATGTTTTTGCCAAAAATCTCAGAAACCTCATCAGGAGGGCTTTAAACTGACTAATGTGGGGGAGGGAGACAGTGCTCCTGAAGGTAGGAGTCTATCAATTGATGAAGATGATCATCCAAATGTCATAGACCAAATGGAGCAAACAGCGCGCAGACCTAGTGGTGGGAGGAAAAAATCCTTAAATAAGAGACATGGGGGAATGATTAATGGACTTCAATGTCTGTACACTAATGCGCAAAGCATGGGAAATAAACAAGATGAGCTTGAGCTCTTAGTACAGCAAACTAAATATGACATAATAGGCATCACTGAAACCTGGTGGGATAAGTCCCACGATTGGAATGTAATAATGGGGGGATACAATCTATTTCAGAGAAACAGACCAGACAAGAAAGGAGGAGGAGTGGCGTTATATGTCAAGGATGTGTATACCTGTGAAGAGATCCAAGATTTAGATCCTCAAAGCCAAAGTGAGAGCATTTGGGTCAAACTTAAGGGAGAGAAGAACAACAGAGACCTCATTGTGAGAGTTTACTATAGATCCCCAAGCCAAACGGAGGACATAGATGATGCCTTCCTGGAACAGATGGCCAAGCATGCAAAAGGAAGGGAGATAGTAGTAATGGGGGACTTCAATTACCCAGATATTTGTTGGACGTCAAACTCAGCCAAGAGCATAAGGTCAAACAGATTCCTCACTGGCCTTGCAGACAACTTCATTGTCCAGAAAGTGGGAGAAGCAACAAGAGGAACAGCCATTTTAGATCTGGTCCTAACCAATGTTGATAACCTGGTTAGTGGGGTAGAAGTGGAAGGATCATTAGGCGCGAGTGATCATGCTCTTCTGAAGTTTACTATACAGCGGAAAGGAGCAGCCAAGCATACTAGGACTCAATTTCTTGACTTTAAGAAAGCCGACTTCATAAAACTTAGGGAAGTGCTGGGTGAGATCCCATGGACAACAATACTAAAAGGAAAGGGAGTTCATGATGGCTGGGAGTTTGTTAAGAGGGAGATAGTAAAAGCACAACGTCAGGCAATACCAATGAGACGGAAACATGGAAGGTGCCTAAAGAAGCCAGGGTGGCTATCTAAAGAACTTTTAACTGAATTAAGATTAAAAAAGGATGTGTACAAAAAATGGAAAAGGGGGGAAACCACCAAAGAGGAATTCAAACAAATAGCCAGCACGTGTAGACACAAAGTCAGAAAAGCTAAAGCACAGAATGAACTCAGGCTTGCTAGAGAGGTTAAAAGCAACAAAAAAGGCTTTTATGGGTATGTTCGTAGCAAAAGGAAGAACAAAGAAACAGTGGGGTCACTCAGAGGAGAAGATGGTGAAATGCAAACAGGGGACACAGAAAGGGCTGAACTCCTCAATGCCTTCTTTGCCTCAGTCTTCTCCGATAAAGAAAACAATGCCGACCTGAAGAATTTGGAGCAAACGATTCAGCAAAGGAAACGCAGCCCAGAATAACTAAGGAGATAGTACAATAATATTTGGCTAGTTTAGATGTATTCAAGTCTCCAGGGCCAGATGAACTGCATCCAAGAGTATTAAAAGAACTGGCAGATGTGATCTCAGAACCACTGGCAGTCATCTTTGAGAATTCCTGGAGAACAGGCGAAGTCCCGGCAGACTGGAGGAGGGCAAATGTTGTCCCTATTTTCAAAAAGGGGAAAAGAGAGGACCCAAATAATTACCGCCCAGTCAGTCTGACATCAATACCAGGGAAGATTCTGGAGCAGATCATTAAGCAAACAGTCTGTGAGCACCTAGAAAGGAATGCTGTGATCACCAATAGTCAGCATGGATTTCTGAAAAATAAGTCATGTCAGACTAACCTGATCTCGTTTTTTGACAGAATTACAAGCCTGGTAGATGAAGGGAACGCAGTGGATGTGGCCTACCTTGATTTCAGCAAGGCATTTGACTGGGAGGGGTGGCTAACACCCCAGAGGACAGGATCACACTTCAAAACGACCTTGACAGATTAGAGAACTGGGCAAAAATAAACAAGATGAATTTTAACAGGGAGAAATGTAAAGTATTGCACTTGGGCAAAAAAAATGAGAGGCACAAATACAAGATGGGTGACACCTGGCTTGAGAGCAGTACATGTGAAAAGGATCTAGGAGTCTTGGTTGACCACAAACTTGACATGAGCCAACAGTGTGACGCGGCAGCTAAAAAAGCCAATGCAATTCTGGGCTGCATCAATAGGAGTATAGCATCTAGATCAAGGGAAGTAATAGTGCCACTGTATTCTGCTCTGGTCAGACCACACCTGGAGTACTGTGTCCAGTTCTGGGCACCACAATTCAAGAAGGACACTGACAAACTGGAACGTGTCCAGAGGAGGGCAACCAAAATGGTCAAAGGCCTGGAAACGATGCCTTATGAGGAACGGCTAAGGGAGCTGGGCATGTTTAGCCTGGAGAAGAGGAGGTTAAGGGGTGATATGATAGCCATGTTCAAATATATAAAAGGATGTCACATAGAGGAGGGAGAAAGGTTGTTTTCTGCTGCTCCGGAGAAGCGGACACGGAGCAATGGATCCAAACTACAAGAAAGAAGATTCCACCTAAACATTAGGAAGAACTTCCTGACAGTAAGAGCTGTTCGACAGTGGAATTTGCTGCCAAGGAGTGTCGTGGAGTCTCCTACTTTGGAGGTCTTTAAGCAGAGGCTTGACAACCATATGTCAGGAGTGCTCTGATGGTGTTTCCTGCTTGGCAGGGGGTTGGACTCGATGGCCCTTGTGGTCTCTTCCAACTCTATGATTCTATGATTCTATGATTCTAGGTGCCCCATGATATTCTTGTAAAGAAGCTGGTAAAATGCGGTCTTGACTATGCTACCACTCAGTGGATTTGTAACTGGCTGACTGACCGAACCCAAAGGGTGCTCATCAATGGTTCCTCTTCATCCTGGAGAAGAGTGACTAGTGGGGTGCCACAGGGTTCTGTCTTGGGCCCGGTCTTATTCAACATCTTTATCAACGACTTGGATGATGGACTCAAGGGCATCCTGATCAAATTTGCAGATGACACCAAACTGGGAGGGGTGGCTAACACCCCAGAGGACAGGATCACACTTCAAAACGACCTTGACAGATTAGAGAACTGGGCAAAAACAAACAAGATGAATTTTAACAGGGAGAAATGTAAAGTATTGCACTTGGGCAAAAAAAATGAGAGGCACAAATACAAGATGGGTGACACCTGGCTTGAGAGCAGTACATGTGAAAAGGATCTAGGAGTCTTGGTTGACCACAAACTTGACATGAGCCAACAGTGTGACGCGGCAGCTAAAAAAGCCAATGCAATTCTGGGCTGCATCAATAGGAGTATAGCATCTAGATCAAGGGAAGTAATAGTGACACCGTATTCTGCTCTGGTCAGACCACACCTGGAGTACTGTGTCCAGTTCTGGGCACCACAATTCAAGAAGGACACTGACAAACTGGAACGTGTCCAGAGGAGGGCAACCAAAATGGTCAAAGGCCTGGAAACGATGCCTTATGAGGAACGGCTAAGGGAGCTGGGCATGTTTAGCCTGGAGAAGAGGAGGTTAAGGGGTGATATGATAGCCATGTTCAAATATATCAAAGGATGTCACATAGAGGAGGGAGAAAGGTTGTTTTCTGCTGCTCCAGAGAAGCGGACATGGAGCAATGGATCCAAACTACAAGAAAGAAGATTCCACCTAAACATTAGGAAGAACTTCCTGACAGTAAGAGCTGTTCGACAGTGGAATTTGCTGCCAAGGAGTGTGGTGGAGTCTCCTACTTTGGAGGTCTTTAAGCAGAGGCTTGACAACCATATGTCAGGAGTGCTCTGATGGTGTTTCCTGCTTGGCAGGGGGTTGGACTCGATGGCCCTTGTGGTCTCTTCCAACTCTATGATTCTATGATTCTATGTCATCTGGCTGGATTTTATTTCCTGTGCTTCAGACTCAAATGCCCCCGCATTCACCATCCATGCCACCTTGGGAAATACAGATGTCTCAGTTTATATTGGTATGGCTTTCCCTTAGTGTTTATTGTCTGTTTGCATTGCTTATGGTACTGCACTTTTCAGTTGTTAGCAAAGGCAATAAAGGTTTTTTTTAAAATTAAGGCCCCCCCCTCCCCACCACTTTCCACAAAACTGTGGAAGTTTCAAGCTACGTCACTTGAAGCTTGCATCAAGCTCAGCCCTGACATCTAGGCCCACATGTATGGGATAAACCAGGGGTTGGCAACATTTTTGGGGCATGGGCCGGTTTGCGATCCTGCAGACACCATTTCCAGCGCTCCTTGCGACGCGGAGGAGGCGTACGCAGCTTCCCATTGGCTAGAGGAGCTTCTTGCAGCCAATGGGAAGCCGCCCAGTGTCGCGGAAGGTGGTCCCCGCTCTGCTCCACGCCGGTTTAGTGCAGCACACAGGAGCCAGCCGAGTGGGAGGTGGGGGTCCATGGGCGGGTTAAACGACCCCCATGGGCCTTGGGTTGCCTATGCCTGGGATAAACTCACAGTCTCAGGCCTCCTTCGGTTGTCCAGCTCCGTCAGGTGGAAACATTCTCTGAGGATCCCATTTTTTGACCTGCACAGCACCTGGGATCAAATGAAAATAAAGCAAAGTCACTGGGAAGATCAGAGCACGGGTGGCCTATTCAAAATTTGCTGGGGGAGGGAAATGATGCAAAATTTCTAGACGTGCATGGGGCACAGGAAGCTGGAGAAAATACACCTCCTTTAAAAATCATGGACATTGGGGGGGGGGGCATGGAAAATTTGCAAATCCCAAGTCAGATCTTGCTGTTAAAACGAAACATAACCCAAGCTTTGACTTTAGAAAACAAGAGGATTCCCATCAGAACATCGTGGATTCTCCTTTCAAGTCGCCAGAATTATCACACGTTGAGAGCCTCACACTATAAAACAGCAGCACCCAGCAGCTTGGGTGGAGGGAAATCCCTGAGGCTTGCAAATCTTTTTTTCAAAAGAAAGGCATGGGGGGGGGGGGAGAGAATCCTAAAAGAGTCTCCAAAGAGGACTGGGGTCTTCCGTGACCACAAAATGCAGACTGGCTGGCTGTTGAGACTGGAGAGAGGAGGAATTCAAGGGCAGATTCGCAACAGGGGCTAACTTGGGGCTTCCAAGGATCTCCTCTCCAGACCATGGCTCATGTTTCAAGTTTGCTTTTGGGCAATGTAAGATTGCTGGAGAGGAGAGAGGGGAGGGGGTCCACCACCAGTGCTGCACTACACAGTAAATCTAGCTACCCTATAAGCGGGGGGGGGGGGGGCGGTCAGTAAAAAAACCCAGGGACTTGGGGGCCCTGTCTCACCCCGAAACTCTCTCTACTTATCTCCAATCAGGTAGTTTTATCTGTTGTTGCCAGACCAGACATCAGACCCCTAAAACATCCTTTGTTTTACATGAAATAATTTGTGTATTATTTATGTACTGGGTTTGTGTATTTAAATATTCAGTGGTACCTCAGTTTTTGAACGTAATCCATTCCAGAAGACCGTTGAAGTTCCAAAATGTTCGAAAACCGAACATTTACTTCCAGAAGCACTTACTTCCGTAAAACTCAATACGGAAGACGCATGGCACGTTCGATTTCCGAGATGTTAAAAAACCGAGGTACCACTGTATATGTAAGAACATGTGCCCATGTTGCTATTTAAATTAGCCATTGATGTCTCATAAATAAGACAGGATAGAAGCCCAAACAAATTAACATAATTAAAAGATGGGTTTACCTCTTTAAGGTTCCGGTACAGCAAGTCATTATTTTTCTCCAAGAATCCTGGAATTGGGGTGGGGTGGGGAAATCAAAGTGAATTAAAACACAAAAAATAATAGAATCATAGTGGCTAGGAGTTATTGATAGCTGTCTTCTCTGTGAAGCAAATCCCAAAATGATGCCCACCCCACATCTTGTGGGACTGAACTCCTCCTTTCTTCACTCCAGCAGCCCAAAAGAGTTACTGGAAATTTAGCCCGAGGATTAAACGTCGTGTGCTAGAGGGTAGCTAGTTAATGTCAGAACACCAGAAGAGCCTCCTGATCAGGCCGGGGGGGGGGGGCCTCTAGCCCAGCATCCTGTTCTCACAGGGGCCACTCAGATGCCTGTGGGAAACCAGCAAGCAGCGTTTGGAAGCAACACTGCCTCTGACCAGGGGAGCCATATCTGTGGGGCTGTGGGGGGTGAGCTCCCCAAAAAATTTTCCATGAGGGGGCCAAGCCCCCTCAATATTTTGCAGCCCACATAACGGAAGGAAGCCCAATGGGGCCTGCTACGCCCTCCAAAAAGCCCAGTGGGGCCTGCTGTGGCTGCAATGGGATCCGTCTGGCACCCACAATGTTGGGCAGAACCCGGCATGCCTGGCTCTGAATGTGGAGGCAGAGAATAGTTATTGTAGCTAGAAGCCATCCAAAACCTCCTGCTCCAAATTTGCCCAACGCTTTTTGAAAGCCACCCAAGTTGGTGGCCATCCCCGTCTCTTGTGGGAGGGAGTTTCATAGTTTAACTACGCGTTGCGTGAAGAAGTGCTTCTTTTTACATGTCCTGAATCTTCCAACATTCCGTTTCATGGGATGTCACTAGGGATTAGTTCCGACACTCTTTAACCTGGTCTGGTCTTAGTGTGTCTGGTCTGGTGCCACCACCAACGTGGCACCTCCAAGCCAGCAGAGGCTGGGCTCTTGCTTTCTCACCGACAGTGCAATAGGTCACCTCTCCGGCATAGTGAAGAAGGCGGAAGTCCACCCAGTCAATGGATTTCCGCGTCTTCTGGTCAGCAAGCTTCCGCCTGGAGACAGAAAGAGAAGAGGTCAAAACCTTTCCGTTCCAGGCGCATTTGCACCTCCCTCAGGGTCAAAGAGAAGAGCCAGGTGGGCAGGGTAGGGCTAGGGGGTGCTCTGAACGCAGAAGGGCTCTCCAAGGAAGGGAAGGGCATGTGGGAAGCAGGTCTCCTCTGGGGGAGGTTACGGAGCGTAGGTGCATACGTCACGAAGTGGGCATGGTCTCCTACTTTCTCTTCCAACTTTTCCAGAAAGCTCAGGTCTGTCGCTTCTCCGGGCCGCAAGCATTCTTCATCCTGACACAGGAAGGAATATGAGAAGTCTTGCCTATTCTTCAGCTAGCCAAAACTGGATTTCTTCAGCGGGGGGGTGGGCACATTCTCCCCACACATTTAAATCACCATGACACCATTTCAAACAGTCAGGGGTTCCCCCAAAGGATTCTGGGAGCTGGGGTTTGGAAGGGTGCTCAGAGCTGACCTCTATTCCCCTGAAGTCCAGTTCCCCAGGATGCAAAATCCCACAAGTGCTTCTGAGAAGGACAGATGGAAATGCCTCCCTGGGCCACTGCCAAGTCTGATGAAGTTTCCACTAATGAGCGTTCTGGCCTCAGGTTGCCCATCTATAAATCATTTGGCTCCATTTCTCTGTCAGCAGGCAAGGAGGCATGCGAAAAGTTATCCATTCTTGAATAACTCCTTTTATCCCTGAAAACCCACCACTTTGGTGGTTTCCTGGGGGTGAGAGTACAAGTCCTTCGTCCATGGAGAAGGAGGAAGAGGAGGAGGAGCAGGAGAATGGCTAATGCCCACCATTGGAGGCAGTTGCGCTCCTGAAGCTGGAAGATGCAGGAAAGGCCCTCGAGGGCTCTTTCCTCATGCTCTACCAACTGAGCTAACATGACTAGAAAGAAGATGTCGATTCCAGGCAGTCAGGCATCCCTGGGGTGTTGACACCACCAAACTAAAACATGACTGGAATTGGTTTAACTGCTGCACCCAACTCAGAAAGAAACTTTGGGGCTGTAGTTTTGGAAGGGTGTGCGACTAATTCTCTGTTAGAAACTCCCTAGCCATTCCCAGTATACTTTTGGCAGGAAGCCATGACTTTTAAACATGAATCTTCTTTCTTACCAGTATGGAAATGATCCCCTTGTGTTTCTCTTCCACGAGGTCACATATGATCTTGTTGTTGAAGTATGGGATTGGCTCCCACTGGAATGAGAAGCAAAAACAGAGACTCAAGAGGGCTTCCTGCAAAATTAAAAAGTCACACCTGATGCACATAACTTTTCCATCAGCAAAAGCATCTCTGAGATCCAGGTGTGTAGGGATGGGCTATTTTGGGGACAGGAGTCCTTGGGACAATCTGAGGCTGAAGATCTGAGGTGAGATTTGTTCAGAGAATTCAAACAAGGAATTAAACTCCCTCTGGGCTGGAAAAGATTATCAAGGGGTGAGCTGCAGCAAAATGTTGCCGTATGAGGCCCTCCTGTTTGGGTTTCCAAGCGCTTCATTCCCTGTTACCCCCTTCTACCTTGTTTTCCACATACACCCCGCTAAAGCCCCCTTACCTTGGCATTCCATGGCCACACTGGGCACCCTCAAACCTCATTAGTTGCTTCGGGGGGGGGGCTGCCTACCTTGAGGATTTTCTTTTCTGCTTCTGCAAACCTTGAAAGTCTCCCAAAACCGATGCCCCCCATCTCCATGCCCTATTTGGGCTATGCAAGGATTGGCAGAAACAAGAGAAAACTAAAGTGGGGTCTCTGCTTGTGATGTGCCCATCCCACTTCCCCCTCTGGCAGACACATTCAGCAGGTTTGGATATTGCTTTGAAAACTGGCAACACCTGTTTTCGCTGTTTGGGGTATGAGGAACCTGTGTCCCGACCAATTTCCAGCAATGGTAGGGAGCTGAAATCTCCCAACATCTGGAAGGCCAGTGATGGACAGATCACAAATGACCAGATCATCTAAGTCAACTTCACCTGTGTTTATTTGAAATTTCATTCAATCCACATGTACTTAAATATGTGTTTTATTTTAAGGAAGGATCTGACGGCAGACCAGGAAGGCAATAAGGAATCTTTTTTTTTGGGGGGGGGGGTTGCGGCCTTTACCTCAATGCCCTCCAGTTCATACTCCTCCTGCTCAGCCTTCAGGGTCATCTCTATCAGCAGTTGCTGTAGCTTCTCATTGCAGTAGTTGATACAGAATTGCTCAAAACTTGAGAGGAAATTCCAAGTGCAGAAAAGTCATTTGAAAAATATGGGCATTTAATTCTCAAACAGGAGCTAACGAGGGTAAACCCGTTTCTGCACTGCAGCTGCTTTAAGACTGCTGGGTGGGGGGGTAGGGTCTCATAGGACTGACAACTCTTCTAATCCTCCCCCACCCCACCTGCCATGTCAGGGACAAGGAGTCCAATGTCAGAGAATCCAAGAACTGTAGAGCTGGAAGGGACCCCAAGGGTCATCTAGTCCAACCCCCTGAAAGGCAGGAATCACAGCTAGAGAGTTCCTGACAGATGGCCACCCAATCTCTCTTTAAGAACCTCCAACGAAGGGCAGTCCACCACCACTGATATGCAAGATTTCCATGTACAGGGATTTTAAATTTATTTCATTTTTACTTTTTCACCAAGGGCCCTTAAGAAAAACCACCCTGAGCAATTGGAAGTGGAAGAGCTTGCAAAAGATGTTCTCCTCCTTTAGGTCTCAATACTCATAAGTCAGCTTTTTTTTTTTTTTTTTTTTTTGTAAATGCTGTGACCAGAAACACATGGGGACCAGCCCAAAGTTTCCAGGCAGACCCACATAAAGCACATTGCACTAATCAAGCCTGGAAGTGACCAGAGCAAGAGTAACTTACCTGTTTGTCTCAAAAACCTCAAAGCCATAAATATCAAGCAGCCCAATCACAGTTTTCCTGGTGAGATCCTGCCAAGCAAAGCAAACAACAACAACAACAACTTAGGGGGATTAAATCCAAAACATCATTTTCAGTTACTTGGTTTCCATTTGTCAAATTTTCTCTATATATTTTTAAGCCTACAGGGAGCAGTCCTCCTCACCCTCCGCGGATCTTCTGAGTCCATTATGGGCAGGTAGTATACCTAAACACTTTGGGCCTTTGCTTAAAAACATATAAATGACTTCCTTTGACATTCCAGGTTACTGTTTCTACATATTACCTCATTTTGTAATATACAGATGGGCGGGGTATAAATAAATTATTATTATTATGTCCCTGGTTGCATCAATTTTCTTATTCTCTTTATCAACAGGTAGTACTGGGACTAAGTTCAGAGTAAAGTTTTGTTATATATGTTGTGTTTACTATTATGTATTTCTTATTTGTCTAAGAAAATTTCTATAAAAATCAATTTATAATAAAGAATAAGTTATCAGAATATTGGCTTATTGAGCACTATGATCCAGAGATATAAAACTCAGTTACAACTCTGGATTACAGTGCTCAGTAATTTTGATATTTTTGATATTTGTAGATATATTTTTGTGTTAATGTATGTTTCAGAGCTTTTATCTTTTTATTTTGAGTTGCTCAAAGAGGGATTTTTTGTAATAAGTTAAGTGCCCTATAGGGGACGCGGGTGCACTTCCGGAGGCGGTGCGAACGACAATGGTGGTCTCCTTCACTTGCTGAAGGGGAAGCTCCGCGGAAACGGGTCGTCCGCTACGGCAAAGCGGAGACCCACGTTGGAAAACCACAGGCAGAGTGAGCCTGTGGCCATGGGACTCGGCGGGCACCAGAAGTGCCCCCCGAAACGGAGAAGGGACCCCGTAAGGGGTCTCGGAACGTGGAAGGGCAGGCGCGGTGCTGTGAGTCGATCACTCTTTCCGTGTGAGTGAAGCCGCATAGCTGCTGTCGGTGAGCGCTGACCTTTTTTCCTGGATTATTGGATTCGGAAACAGCAACCCGTGAGTAAAAGGGACTAAAATAACTGGACTAAATTAATTTCAAAAATTCGGCTAAAGCGGGAGATGCAACCAGGAAGTCCGTCTCCCGGTTCTGCTAAAAGTTTTAAAGCAACGACTTTGATCTGAAGCCTTTGAAGAGGAGTTAAAAGCCTCAATTTCGTGCATGACCTGAACTGTCGCTGTATGAACTAAGGGATTTAAACTTCTTATTCTTTTCTGTTTTGGACTTAGTTTTTCCTCTCCCTGTGGATTTACAAAAATTTACAAGGAAACCCAGGTACTTGACTGCCAAACTACTAGAGCTGTCAGTTTGCGGACTTTGTCTTTGTTACAGTGAACTGCTACATTTGAGTGTTGTTGGACTAGCTACTTTGAAACACTGTTTTCTGGCACCTTTCCTGAAACATTGTTTAAATAAGGACTTACTCTGCTGGTTTTAAAGAAGAGCTGAAGGTCTTTTCGAAATTTATGAGCGGTTGGACATTGTTGGACATTGTTTAAACTTTTTAAACTTTGGAATAAGTTTTGGAAAGATTTCCTTTGTTTCCCTCAAGACTCGTTTGAACTCCCCCTGGTGGACTTTGGATTTACAACTGTCTGGGACCCGTTTTTTTCCTCTTTCTTCCTTGAACTTGTTGTTTACTCTCTGGGCTTGTGCTTCCCATGGGAGTATACATAATTTGACCTTGGTACGTAGACAGGAGTGGAATGAGTGGCACTGGGAAAACAAGATCGGCCAAAGCTAAAGCTAAACAATTAACTCAATCAACATTAACTTCTCAGTTGTGCAGATCATCTGTTCCCACTGTTTTGGGAACACAAGAACTAGAAACTGAGTTGACTTTATCAGAAGGCATGGCAGCTGGAGGAAATGAATCAGTACTAGATAAAATCCTGGAGAAATTGGAAAAATTGGACAAAAAAGTGGATGTACAATCGGCCAAGATTGATCAAAACACTGCCAGCCTAAATAAATTAACTGAACAAGTTACTTTACATGCACAATCAATTGGGAAGCTTTTTGAATCGTAAAGCTACTACAGAGAATCGTAAATTGGCTGAGGAGGTTAATCAAAAAGTGGAAGCAGTGAAGGAAGAGGTTAAACCATTGTGTAAACAGATTGGTGAACACCAGGCCTACCTGTCTATGATTGAATTACGCAGCAGGGAAAATAACCTGAGGCTGAGATCAATTTCAGAACTTGAACAAGGGAATTTAACTGGCTATTTGACAAAAGAACTTTCTAAGTTTTGGAATTTGGAGGAAGATAAGGACTTCAAAATTGTGAGTGCCTTCAGACTTGGAAGAGTAGTAAGGAAGGACAGACCCAGAGACTGCTTAATTACTTTGAGATCTAAGGAAGAAAGGGACAAAATACTAAGCTTACACTACGAAAAATCACTTGAAATCCAGGGTAGGAGAGCGGAAATTTACAAAGATATCCCTAAACAACTTTTGGATCTTAGAACCACCTACACAGAACTAACAAAACTGCTGAGAAGTAATACAATTCCTTTCAGGTGGGAATTCCCCCAAGGATTATCTTTTACATTCAGAGGGAAGAAAGTGAAAATCAAAACACCTGAGGACAAAAATAAGTTTTTGAACGACTACGAAGAAGACCTTCAGAAAGGGATTACAGGGCCTGGGTCTTGGCCACCGCCACCGCCTGCACCTACACCCTTGGGATATGAGGACCAGAAGAAAGAAACGCCACCACCTACCGAATAACAGATTTGCCCAGGATGTCTCTGCAACTTCTTAGCTGGAACATTAATGGCGGAAACTCCCCGGATAAAAGGAGAAGGATATTCCATATATTAAAGAAAGAACAATTGGACATTATTTGCTTACAAGAAACACATGTGACTAGGCTCCACAGAAAAGTGCTAATTAATAAGAGATTAGGTCAAGAATTTATCTCATCAGACCGAGTGAAAAAGAGAGGAGTGGTGATCTATGCAAAGGAGAGCCTATCACCAAAATTCCTTTTTAAAGATGAGCAAGGAAGAATCTTGGCAATTGAAATACAAACACAAGGGGAAAAGTTTTTGATATTGGGAATCTATGCACCGAATGAAGCGAAATCAGAATTTTATAAGAGGCTGCATGAGACAATGCTGGACTATCTGGACTATAATAACATCATTATGATGGGAGATATGAATGGGGTGGTGTCTACAAATATGGATAAGTCACACGGTCAAAGCTTGACAAAGGATGGCAGACTACCTAAAACCTTTTTTGAATTAACTGACAATATGGACTTGATTGATATTTGGAGGATAGAGAACCCCCTAGGAAGAGAAGGAACATTCTTTTCTGAAGCCCAACTGACGTGGACAAGAATCGACCAAATATGGATAACTAGAGGCCTGGCTCCCAAGACTAGAAAGGTGGAAATCTGCCCAAAAACCTGCTCCGACCATAACGCCATAAAGATGGATATGAGACTTACTCCAACTGGCTCCTTTAGATGGAAGATGAATGACTCCTTGTTAAGAGACAAAGAGATTATACAGAAGGCCCAAAAGACATTGAAGGATTATTTTGAAATAAATTTGAACACTACAGTTGAAAAAAGAGTAATCTGGGACGCAAGCAAAGCTGTTATGAGGGGGTTTCTAATACAACAGAACACGATAAAGAAAAGAGCATTGAATGAGAAAAAGGACAAGATTTTGGAGAAAATAAAGGAAGGAGAGAAAAAGCTAAGATTGAAACCAAAATCACAGGAGATTTTGAGAGAAATTAAACTTTATCAATCACAATATTCCAAATTGATAAATCAGGAAGTTGAATGGAAAATTAAAATGATGAAACAAAGGACTTTTGAATCTGCAAACAAATGTGGGAAACTGCTAGCCTGGCAGTTGAAAAAGAGACAAAAATTGAATACGGTTACAAATTTAGAGATTGAAGGAAGAAACATCAAGAACCCCGAGGAAATTAGAAAATGTTTCCAGAGATACTTCAAACAATTATACACGCAAGGGCTGCAAAAAGAGACTGAGATGGATCAATTTTTAAGAAGAAATGGACTACCAAAACTGTCTCAAGAAAATAGAACAATTTTGAATTACAAAATAACGCAACAAGAAATTGAAGGTGCCATTCAGAATATGCAACTGGGCAAATCTCCAGGGCCTGATGGGCTTACCTCCAAGTATTACAAGATACTGAAAGACTATTTGACACAACCACTATTGGAGGTTTGCAATGAGATCATGGAGGGGAGGAGGGCACCGGAATCGTGGAAAGAAGCTTTCATCACATTGATACCCAAATCAGAAACTGAAAAGACACAACTTAAGAACTACCGTCCTATCTTGCTCCTGAATGTGGATTATAAAATTTTTGCAGACATTTTGGCAGGCAGACTTAAAAAAGTGCTAAATGAAGTAATTCATAAAGATCAGGCTGGTTTTCTCCCTGGAAGACATCTGTTTGATAATACTAGAAACATTATTGACATTTTGGAACTTTTGCAAACAAATATCAATACAAAAGCAGTGTTGATTTTTATAGATGCGGAGAAGGCCTTTGATAATATTTCATGGAAGTTTATGAAGAAAAATCTTGAAGAGATGGGAGTAGGACGGGGGTTTGAGAATGGCATAGAGGCAATCTACTCAGAACAAAAAGCTAAATTGATAGTTAACAATGTGGTGACGGAGGAGTTTAAGATAGAGAAAGGAACACGACAAGGTTGCCCCATTTCCCCTTTGTTGTTTATTTCAGTCCTGGAGGTGCTCTTGAATATGATTAGAGGGGACCGGTTGGTTAAAGGGATTCAGGTCGGAGCCAAACAGTATAAGCTAAAAGCCTTTGCAGATGACCTAGTTTTGACATTACAGGAGCCAGAATCTAGTACGAAAAGGGTTCTAGAATTGATTCATGAGTTTGGTCGGGTGGCGGGATTTAAATTAAACAAGCAAAAGACTAAGGTTTTGGGGAAAAAATTGACAACTGAGGAATCAGAAAGGTTTCAGAAAGAGACAGATCTAAAAGTGGTTAAAAAGGTGAAATACCTAGGGGTTAATATGACTGCTAAGAATCTGAATCTATTCAAGGATAACTATGAAAAGTGTTGGACAGAAATTAAAAAGGACTTAGAAAGTTGGTCAAGGCTGAAACTTTCCTTGTTGGGCCGAATTGCTGCGATAAAGATGAATGTATTGCCAAAAATGCTGTTTCTGTTTCAGACCCTTCAGATTGTGGACAGGGTGGAATGTTTTAGAAAGTGGCAGAGAGACATCTCTAAATTTGTCTGGCAGGGCAAAAAGCCCCGAATAAAATTTAAAATACTAACTGATGCTAAGGAGAGAGGGGGTTTGCCCTGCCAGATTTGAGGCTGTATTATGAATCTGCAGCTTTCTGCTGGGTGAAAGATTGGTTTCTTCTTGAGAACACTGATGTCCTAGATCTGGAAGGGTTTAACAATGCTTTTGGATGGCATGCATATTTGTGGTATGACAAGGTAAAAATTCATAAGGCTTTTAAGAACCATATTGTCAGGAAGGCAGTGTTTAATGTCTGGATAAAATACAAAGACTTATTAGAAAACAAGACCCCAAGGTGGCTGTCACCAATGGAAGCCAAGGCTCAGAAAAGACTCAATATGGAGGCCAAATGGCCGAAGTATTGGGAAATACTGGAAAAAGAAGGAGATACTTGGAGATTGCAGAGTTTTGAGAAATTAAAGGACAAAGTGCGAGATTGGTTACATTATGCTCAGATCAGGGAGGTTTTTAATTTGGATAAAAAAACAGGTTTCCAGGTGGAAAAATCGAAATTAGAAACAGAACTGTTAGAACCTAAGACCAAGGTACTTTCAAAAATGTATAGCTTGCTGTTGAAATGGAATACGCAGGATGAAACTGTTAAATCAGCTATGATAAAATGGGCACAGGACATTGGGCACAATATTATGTTTGCTGACTGGGAAAAGTTATGGACCACCGGAGTGAGGTTCACGGCATGTAATGCCTTGAAAGAAAACATTATGAAAATGATATACAGGTGGTACATGACCCCAGTCAAGCTGGCAAAAATATATCATTTGCCCGATAATAAATGTTGGAAATGTAAAGGAACTGAAGGGACATTCTTTCACCTCTGGTGGACATGCCCAAGGGTTAAGGCTTTCTGGGAAATGATCTATAATGCGTTACAAAAGGTATTTAAGTACCGTTAAAAAAAAAAAGTACCGTTAAAAAAGGTATTTAAGTACTGACAAACTGGAACGTGTCCAGAGGAGGGCAACCAAAATGGTCAAAGGCCTGGAAACGATGCCTTATGAGGAACGGCTAAGGGAGCTGGGCATGTTTAGCCTGGAGAAGAGGAGGTTAAGGGGTGATATGATAGCCATGTTCAAGTATATAAAAGGATGTCACATAGAGGAGGGAGAAAGGTTGTTTTCTGCTGCTCCAGAGAAGCGGACACGGAGCAATGGATCCAAACTACAAGAAAGAAGATTCCACCTAAACATTAGGAAGAACTTCCTGACAGTAAGAGCTGTTCGACAGTGGAATTTGCTGCCAAGGAGTGTGGTGGAGTCTCCTACTTTGGAGGTCTTTAAGCAGAGGCTTGACAACCATATGTTAGGAGTGCTCTGATGGTGTTTCCTGCTTGGCAGGGGGTTGGACTCGATGGCCCTTGTGGTCTATTCCAACTCTATGATTCTATGATTCTATAAGAAACCAGAGGCCTTCCTTCTGGGCATTGTTGGCCAAGGGGTGTTAAAGAAGGATAGAACTTTCTTTATGTATGCAACAACAGCAGCAAGAATACTCATCGCAAAGCACTGGAAGACACAAGATTTGCCCACTCTGGAAGAATGGCAGACGCAACTGATAGACTACATGGAACTTGCTGAAATGACTGGCAGAATTCGAGACCTGGGAGAAGAGACGGTGGAAGAGGACTGGAAAAAATTTAAAGACTATTTACAAAAACATTATAAGCTGTATGAATGCTAAGAGAATGCATGATAGAAAACAACACGGCATCAGTAATTTAGTTGTAAGATGTATGAATAAGTGATGACTAAGAAAAGGATGAAATTTGAAGTAATATTATGTTTAAGTTAAGCAGTTCAGTACATGATAAAATATTGAAAATTTGGGACATAATATCTGAGAACTATAAAATAAGAACTGAAATAAGGTAATAATTTGCTGCTTATAACTATATGGCTGAGAATGCAGGAAAGGGTGATGTGAGGAAGTCCAAAGATTATGAAAATATGATTTATGAATAACTGTATTTTATTCGTAGTCTTTTTTACCCTTTTTTCTATTCTTGTTTATTTCTTAACTTTGCTTTGACTTTTTCTGTTTGTTCTATGGTGATGGTATTTTATATGTTTGGTGGTTTGTTTGTTGTTTAAAAATTGCAATAAATATCATATATATATATATATATATATATATGCTTTCGTAGATTTTCACGGGTACAGGAATGCAGGTTTTGGTGTCTTCGGGTGTCTTCCCGTGTAAGAGTCGGGGTGTCTGTGCGACGTTTCGACGAGGTCTCACTCGTCATCTTCAGGCTGGTGCTTTCGGCTTCTTGTTACTGGAACAGAGCTTTCAGTAACAAGAAGCCGAAAGCAGTAACAAGAAGCCGAAAGCACCAGCCTGAAGATGACGAGTGAGACCTCGTCGAAACGTCGCACAGACACCCCGACTCTTACACGGGAAGACACCCGAAGACACCAAAACCTGCATATATATATATATATATATATATATATATATATATATATATATGGGACGCGGGTGGCGCTGTGGGTAAAAGCCTCAGCACCTAGGACTTGCTGATCGAAAGGTTGGCGGTTCGAATCCCCGCGGCGGGGTGCGCTCCCGTCGAACGGTCCCAGCGCCTGCCAACCTAGCAGTTTGAAAGCACCTCCGGGTGCAAGTAGATAAATAGGGACCGCTTACCAGCGGGAAGGTAAACGGTGTTCCGTGTGCTACGCTGGCTCGCCAGATGCAGCTTGTCACGCTGGCCACGTGACCCAGAAGTGTCTGCAGACAGCGCTGGCTCCCAGCCTCTAGAGTGAGATGAGCGCACAACCCTAGAGTCTGTCAAGACTGGACCCTACGGGCAGGGGTACCTTTACCTTTACTAAGTGGCCTATAGATGGATAAATAAGTAAATAAAAGGACTTTTCCTATCTGGCTGCCCCTTTATCCATTGTTTAAGGGGGAAAGGTGGGCTATGCAGAAGAATACACTCTGTTCTGGCCAGGCCTCCCTTCCCCAGTCAGCACGGGACCCAGAGAGGGGGATGTGGCCCGTCTCTCACAGACTGGCTCCAAGGAGGAACAGTTATCTTGGAACGACTGCCGGATTGCCAACTGCAAACATGGTTTTAAAAAAATGTTTCAAAGGGTCACGTTGTATTAGCTACAACAAGAGACTCACCTTGTTTGCTAAAGAGCTGTTGATTTTGTTGACCAGCCAAGTAAATGTCCGCCCATAAATGGCCTTTGCCACTGCATCTCGAGCGTAAAAGGCCAGGTCAACATCCAGTGGACTTAAAACCTTTGGGGAGGAAGAGCACAATGGTGGGGTCACCTAGTGAATTGGCTACTTCAGTTCTTTGCAAGCAAATCAGGAAAAGCTTGTTAGCATACCTCTTCAAACCGGGCTTCAATTTTTCTGTGAGTTAGGGCCTCTTGCAGAATTGATAAGTGGACCCCCAAAAGCTAGAAAGAAAGAGAGGGGGGAAATGGACCTTAAATTTCAAAGTCTAGCAGTGCCTTTCATTAGGAGCAACCAAGATTTTGCACAAGCTTTAGCGTTCTCCACAATTCTTTTCAGGTGAGACAGGAAGTGCTCCTTGGACCTGGGTCTGCCACCTGAGGCCACTGCTTCTCTCCAGCCTCCATTTCTCTTTTCTTTTCCCCAGGTGGTGGGGGCGGAGGAGGAGGAGGCAGGGGGGCAGCTGGGAATTCTGCCTCAAGCAGCAAAATGTCCTGGGCCAATTCTGCTCAGTATCATCTGAAGATGGAGAATGCAGACTGTATCAGGCTATACCTAGGTAGGATTCTGGGATGAAGCAACAATGGCTGCTCCATTTTTGAAAACACAAAATCTGGTTGTGTTACCCAAATCTGTCTTGATGCCTCAAGTGAAACACAGTTAAGCAGAGAACACAAATACAGACTCTGATGTTTTCCTTACATAAGTGAAGCCAGAGATTTAATTATGGTGGTCTACATGGTAAGGGGACGTGGGTGGCACTGTGGGTTAAACCACAGAGCCTAGGGCTTGCTGATCAGAAGGTCGGCGGTTCGAATCCCTGCGACGGGGTGAGCTCCCGTTGCTCGGTCCCTGCTCCTGCCAACCTAGCAGTTTGAAAGCATGAAGTGCAAGTAGATAAATAGGTACTGCTCCGGCAGGAAGGTAAACAGCGTTTCTGTGTGCTGCTCTGGTTTACCAGAAGCTGTTTAGTCATGCTGGCCACATGACCTGGAAGCTGCACGCCGGCTCCCTCGGCCAGTAAAGTGAGATGAGCGCTGCAACCCCAGAGTCGGTCACAACTGGACCTAATGGTCAGGGGTCCCCTTTACCTTTACCTTTTTACATGGTAAGGGCAATCAACTGAAGCCAAATGGCAAGTACCACCTAGCGGTTGGAGGGGACGCAACTCCTGAAATGCAAATGCCATGTTGAAGTGGCAGAAAAACATATTCTTCTGGTAGTATGTTTTTGCTGCTTCCTAAATTACCAGGCAGCTGGCAGAAAAGGAGGTTCAATGCAGGTGAGCCTACCAGAGATCTCCCTGTGGGTTCCTTCACCATCTGAAGTGGATTAAAGCTGGATTAAATGGGGGAGGAATACAGAATGGCATTTTGATGATTTAGCATCATGTGGATGCAAATGAATAGCCAGAACCTAGGAGGGACTCCACTGGAAGCGGCTGCTCCCACCTGCCACCCCCACCATGCCGGTACCTTTGAGATCCACTTGATCTGGGACCCAGTAGTGATGATGGCATGGCCATTGCTATCCTCCTCAAACTGGATGTTTCCCAGATGCAGGACACTGGCAATTACTCCAAAGAGGTTCTGCGGACACAAAGAGTCAGGTGAGCGCAAGGAAGGGTGACCAGCAGAAGAACAAACTCTGCATGGCTGGCAGAGCCCTTTCGGACCAAGTGCCTCTTCAGAGGCTGAAGTGGGCATTACTCCAGTCTGCACAGACCAGATAACCTCAGAAACGGCATTTCACTTCCAATTTATGCTCTGCACCTGCCAGGCTGCAGAACACCACCGTCACAGCAGCAAAACAGAAGAGCCCCCCTGGATCAGGCCAATGCCCTGTCCAGCCCAGCCCCCCGCTCTCTCAGAGCAACGAGCTCTTGCTCCTACTTGGTTGCATTGCTGTTGATCCATGTCCGCTCTCTTTCGGCCTGCCTTCTTACTTTGTTTCTTACAGTGATGTGGGTGCACGCCCACTTTTCCTAGTGTGTCTGTGATAGGTTTGATAGGGGAATTTGGATCGGCTCCTATAGGTTTCTCAACACCAGGTATATGGTTTCTTCAACGGTGCATTTTTAAAACTAGAGAGCAAGTTCCCTTAAGCACCCTCCATCTGGACTTCTTAGTCCCTTCTTCTAATTCAGAGGTCCCCTCACCCAAATGTTGGCCCACTGCCCTTGCTCAGCTGCTCCTTCCTCTTTACACAGAGTTCATAGAATCATAGAATCCTAGAGTTGGAAGAGACCACAAGGGCCATCGAGTCCAACCCCCTGCCAAGCAGGAAACACCATCAGAGCACTCCTGACATATGGTTGTCAAGCCTCTGCTTAAAGACCTCCAAAGTAGGAGACTCCACCACACTCCTTGGCAGCAAATTCCACTGTCGAACAGCTCTTACTGTCAGGAAGTTCTTCCTAATGTTTAGGTGGAATCTTCTTTCTTGTAGTTTGGATCCATTGCTCCGTGTCCGCTTCTCTGGAGCAGCAGAAAACAACCTTTCTCCCTCCTCTATGTGACATCCTTTGATATATTTGAACATGGCTATCATATCACCCCTTAACCTCCTCTTCTCCAGGCTAAACATGCCCAGCTCCCTTAGCCGTTCCTCATAAGGCATCTTTGCCTCCCACTGTGGAGGGAATGTATGGTAGTATATAAAGCATGTATATAATGTATATATATATGTATATAATGCATAGCTAGTAGTCTCTGGTAGGTAGCCTTTTTAAAAAATTGCACTTAATTTATTTATTATTAATGTTACAATACATATATGAAATCTTTACATATTCCTTAGTCACCACTTCCAACCTTCCAACCACAGTTTGATTCTTCCTTTCTCACTTGCTCTTTGATTTGTGCATGAACTTCATTTAGAGTTCTGTTTATTTGGGGACAGAATCCTAGAATGGAAGAGTTGGAAGGGACTCAAAGGGTCGTCTGCCATCTGCTAATGCTTTTTACAAGAGACTGAACTGTTGCTCAGGCTCCCTCCCGGGACAGATAACTTTTGAACTTCATGACCTCGTTGCTGTGAGCCCCACCGTACTCCCTGCCCGTTTCTTCTTTGCTAAAGTGTTCAGAACCATTGGGTGGCCCGCCAGGCATGTTTCAGCCTCCTGCTTCATTCCCCGTTTGTTCCAGGTTAACTGGTACTTTAATGCCCATAAATGTTATTGTTTCATTAGTTACTTAGTTTTTCAGGGACAAAGACCTCAGGGCTACGCAGCCATCTTGCTCATGAGCAAGCCATATCCAACTTAGAAGTGTGAGGAGCGGAATCTCATTTTACATGCAGGGGAAGTAGCATGGCTTCCTGGCTCCGGTAGAAAGTCCCTGGCTTAGTGCTCAGCATCTCCAGGGAGAGACCCTGCCCAAAACCCTGAAGAGCAGCTGCCAGTTTGCAGGCACTAGTGAGCTCAGCTGGCCAGTGGTCTGTTGCCCTGCAAGGCAGCTTCCTATGCTCCACTCAGCTCTTGACCAAAAAAAAAGCTTGCTGGCTTCTACAGGGATTCCAGTTTCCTTCCATCACTAAGCAGGGGCCCACTTCCAAGCAACGCCCCCTTCACCTGCCCCCCCTTTGTCTGTACCTCAAGGTCTCTCGCTTTGAAGTCAATGACAGTGAAAGCTTTGTGCACCGTCCTCCAGTCGCTCCTGTCGTTGATGGAAGACACTTTGGCACAGTGCCCCTGTTGTGGGGAGAGGGGGGTGGTATGAGAAACTTCTGCACAGGCAAAGCGCATGGCGGGGTCTGGGATTGAAGTGGGTGAGGCTGGAGGTTTAACCCACACACAGACACAAAGGGCTGAGCCACCCTAACCTTTTGCCCAGCTCTTTCAAGGCACAGGTCTGCGCTTAAAAGCTCAGTGTCCAAGTGCTCTTTATTTCACCCTTAAACTTTCTCCATGAAAATCCATTCTTTAAAACTGGAGCACAACAAACGGCAATTTGGGTTTTCCAGGGAAAGCCATTTGCTCCAATTCAGCATTAAAGGGCAGGTTTTCACAGGGAAAGCTCTGGAGGGAAAAAAGGGGGGGGAGCGCTCGAATACTGAGCTTTCAAGCACCTGGAAAGCGTGGAAGAAAGGCAAGTGTAGAAAAGCCAAAAGCTTACAGGGTGAGGATAAAATGAGGGTGGGGAGCGCCTTCCAAGTGCCTTCCTGAGCTCCTTGGAGGAAAGGCTAGATACAAAGACCACACATGCATACAGTACATTTGGTTGCCTTCCATTTGGCAGCTTGGAGATACAGTCCGGCCAGAGCATAGGAAGAGCCCGGCTGCTGGACTGGGCAGGAGGCCAGCTGAGTCCCGGCTCCTCTTTCACACAGTGGGTGCCCAGAGGCAAAACACGAGAGCAATGCAGCCCACACTAATGCAGCTATGAGAACAAAACGCAGGTGGTGCACATTTTAAGGAGTGCCCACTTATTTCGCACATCCTCAAACAAGATGCAGACCAAAATACAAATATCTTTGGAAAACCACGCTTTTCTAAATTTTGTGGTGCAGAGAATAATGAGCATATTAGGGCTATGTGAGCATAAGGATACATATTTTAGTGATAGCAATGTAGAACAAATAATTTTACTCCAGGAAATTGCTTGCAAAAATGGGTAATAAGGAGATTCACACTAAAATTCTGACAAAAAAATTAACGTGTTTTTTTTTAACATTGAGACAGAAGTTTTGATAAACTGAATTTAAGAATGGAAAAATGGAGAAACCAAAGCTGATAGACTCATCCACCCTTAATTCTGTCTGTGTTGATGCTCACTTGTATTTTTGTTCTTGGTCTGCTCGGGATCATATACACTACACATACAATATTTTTAAAATTGAGCATTCCTTTGAAGCAGCAGAATAACAGTTTACAAATAAAACAGAATGGGAATATTCCTTTCTCCCTTTTCTAAATCAAGGCCTACTGCTTGAGGTCCTTGGGGTCCTCTTTCCTGAAGCAGATGCTGAGTTTGTGCTGAGTGGAACACGCAGCCTGACCTACTGCAAGCACTTGCTAAACAGCGGGGCATGGAATAACTCTTATTGCACCCTGAGAAATAGATGAGTGGCTGCCATGAGCTCAAAGCACCTAACCAAAGGAGGATTTCTGGCGTGCTTCTGGGAGAAGCAAGGACCAAAACAATAAACTGCAGTCCCATCCTCTCTCCTGCTGGGTGCCTGACACCTTCCTGCATCATCTGGTGTGAGTGTGACTGAGACACTGGATTATTTCCTTTGCAGAGTGCAAAAAGATTTACCCATCCACAGTAGGGACTGTGGGCCTGTTTTCACTCTGTCTACCAAAGACACTGTTCTGGGTTTGGTCCCTCCCAAATCAGGAAGCCTGCTCAGATCAGCAACTCTTGCAGAACCCACCACGGGTTGGGTCTGCTCCTCTGATGGCTGGGAATCCAAGCCTTTTGGGGTTCTAAAGAGTAAGGTGTGCCTCTGTTATTGGGTTGAAACTGCATGTTTCAGTAGTTACTGGAGAAAGCTGGGCATAGAGAACAGAGCTGTTAAGAAGGGGGCACACAGAGAGCCCCCCACAACCTGAATTAGGTACATGTACTTCTGAGGGTTGCGTTCCAGGCCGAGGTCATGGAGCAAATCCTCTTCCCCGCCTTCCAGCAACTGGTAGAAGATGTGGAAGTTCCGTTCCCCAGGATTTTGGTAGACAACACGGGACTTCTCTATCAGGTAGCTGAGGATATGCCCACCAACAGGAGCTCCCTGGGAAGAAAAGAACAAAAAAACAAAAGGAAAGAGAGAGCATGTGATAACAAATGAAGAGCCAATGGAGCCCATCTGGGCCAGCATCCTGTTCTCACAAGTGGGCAACCTAAAGTGGAGGCAGAGCATAGAAAGAGCTTCTCCACACGTACCTTTTGCCTGGCTCTTTCCAGGCACAGGCGCACACTTAAAAGCTCTGTGTCTGAGCATAAATTTCAGAGGGTCTACTGAGTAAAACCTAGACGATGACTATCCCCTGTGTAGAATTCTGGTTCCACTGCACCTCAAAAATGGACAGAGAAATGAAGAAGGGATGGCTGAATTGTCTCAAGTCACATGGAAGCATCTCATGGCACTAAGAAGGCAGAGAGTCACCTTCACTTGAGCAAACAGTCAACCCTGATGTGAGCCAGTGTGGAGGAGTGTCTGGCTTGGCAGGGGGAGATCCAAGGTCAAATCCCTGCTGAGCCATGAAGCTCTCTGGGAAATGCTAGGTCAGTCACTCTGTCAGCCAACAGTGTCAGCGTGAGGGTAAAATGTGGGAGGAGGAGAATGACATTCGGTTTCTTCAGGGGGAGTGGCGCATAAGTGGCTCTTATAGCAGACCACTGCAAATCTCCCCATTCCAAGTGAAAGAAAGAAAGAAAGAAAGATGCTTTACCTTAAAGTCAAACTGGATGTCCATGTACTTTCCAAACCTGCTTGAATTATCATTCCGTAAAGTTTTTGCATTTCCAAAAGCCTACAGATTAGCACAAACAAAAAAGGAGGTCTTTTGGTGTTCCCCTCCCCTCTCTTCCTCCTCGCCTTGTTCAGTCCTTGAGTTGTTCTTGTTAGTTGCGCTGATCATTCAGTGCGACCCACATCACCCCTTCCCCTTTTCTCCCCCCCCTTGCATTCCAGCATTTCCCCACTCTTTTTCAAAATTTCATTTATTTATTAAAGCTTTTCTATCCCACTCCTCATTGCAAACAATTTCAGACAGGGTTCCAGATTAAAAATACAATGCCTCATCATGAAGCAACCGCACGAAAGACAGAAAGATGAATAAACTGCAACCAGGGCACTCACCACACCTCAACAGTCCTTAAACACCAGGGAGGTTTCCACAGGTGCCAAAAACCCACTCCAACTGTTTCAGTGGCTGTGTTTTACTCAGATTTCAGTTAGGATAAATACATCCTGACAGCAAGGAGCCCATCTTGGTTTTAATGCTTTTTTCTATGGCTTAGGCCCAGCAGATAAAAGACCCTATTCTCCTAGATTAACCTCCGAGATCTTGGAGGGGGCTTCTCTCGGGGCCCCCCCCCACCGTCACCGCTTGGTGGGGACGCGGGAGAGGGCCTTCTAGGTGGTGGCTGCTCCCAGACAACTTTGGAACTAAAGACGCTAGACGGGCTCCCTCTTTGTTATCCTTCTGCCAGCAGGTGAAGACTGTTTTTATCCCAACAAGCTTTTTTTAAGGAAAGGGCTTTAACAGTGCTGTGCTGTTTTTACTATTTGTCTTGTAATAGATTTGTTTTATATTGTATTTATTCTATTAAGAATTCAGTTACTTTTTGATGATTATCTTTTATATGATTTTAACTTATTATATTTTAGCTGTATTTTTAAAATTTGTGTAAGGGAAAAGCCTGGATGATGATGATGATGATGATGATAATAATAATAATGTAATTTGTATCATGCATTTTACTCTTTATGTAAACCTCCTAGAGAACTCTGCTGGGTAGGCAGACAAAATCTTGCTGCTCTCGCCTCTGATGTGGGAGCAATGTGCATTTCCTGCTTACCTCCAGAACAGGGTTGGAGAGCAGGAGCCTGTCTCGGACGACCTGCAGTTGCTCTGTGGTAGGGCAGGTCATGGCAAAATACTGAAGGATCTTCTTGGAAGCTTCTGTTTTCCCAGCACCGCTCTCCCCCGAAATCAGGATGAAGTGATTGTTGTACTCTGTACACATGACCCGGTAGGCATTGTCGGCTATGGCATAACTGGAAAAGGGCCAAACACACCCACTGGTCACAGTGACAGCCTTCTCAGAGTTAAGTAAAACAATGCCAGGCACCTTCAGAAGCTAGGAGGTTTCAAAGCATCCTTCATCACTTAGGCAGGTGGATTCTATCTTTATTTTTAAAATTACATTTATATTCCAGCTTTCCTCCAAGGATCTCAAGGTGGCATACACAGTTCTCCTTTTCATTTGATCATCACAACAACCCTGTGAGGCGGGTTAGGCTGAGAGATGCCAGTGACTGGTCCAAGAACACCCAGGGAGCATCATGGCTGAACTGGGATTTGAACCCTGGTCTCCCAGGTCAGAGTTCAGTGCTCTAACCACAACACCATACTGGCTGAATCAGTCTATCACCAGCCAATTTCACATGTATTAGTAAGTCCTTTCTGTTCAATTTCCTCATTAATTTTACAGACACATTAAAAAATGTATAAAAATCTGTATTTAGATTCATACTTAAACTCTTACTTTCAAATGTAATCCTAAAATGCACACTTTTTAAACTATACATTTTGGTACATTTTTGAGACAATAGTTTAAATGGCAAGATTTGGAGAAGTGTGAAATCTGAAGGTTAATTACCAGTGCTATTTTTCTAGGGAAAATAGCTGCTGCTCCAGAGAAGCGGACACGGAGCAATGGATCCAAACTACAAGAAAGAAGATTCCACCTAAACATTAGGAAGAACTTCCTGACAGTAAGAGCTGTGGAATTTGCTGCCAAGGAGTGTGGTGGAGTCTCCTACTTTGGAGGTCTTTAAGCAGAGGCTTGACAACCATATGTCAGGAGTGCTCTGATGGTGTTTCCTGCTTGGCAGGGGGTTGGACTCGATGGCCCTTGTGGTCTCTTCCAACTCTATGATTCTATGATTCTATGATTCTATGATTCTATGGAACGAAGGCTGGGTGAAAGCCCTGACAATAACATTCCATTTCACATATTAGTCAGGGAGCTGCAAATTTGGTGCTGCTACTTATAAATGTGGATAAAGTAAAATTCTCCTCCAGCCACGTTTTACACAACAATTTCCTTTCCTCCCCCCCCCCCAAATATTCTGCATTGTTATACAGCTCTATTAACTATGTTTCTGGAGTCAACCCTGTGTGATGCTAGTTACTCCCTTACAGTGGTAGCATTTTTTTTATGCCAGGTATTTAAAAACGAGTCTTTTGTTACACTGTCCACAAATTAGCGTAAACTTTTTGGAAGGTGCAACAGGCTCCACATCTACTCAACTACAAGCAGTAACTCAGAAACATAGCAATATAAGGATTTTGCCATTTAAAATCTAATTTGGTTCTTTAAAATCTGGGTGGGAGGAGACTTGCGCAAGCAGACACCTAAGAAAGTTGGCAACGTGCTTACATGTGTGGTGGCAGCTCAAAGAAGTTCACCCCTTTGTATTGCTCCATCTGCTTCACCGTGTAGATGCCCAGCTCTTTGTAGGGATTCACAGACACCAGGAGAGTGCCAATGTACGTCTGAGGGGTAAGGAACAAACGCTACAAATAAGGACCCAAACAGCCACAGGGATGAGGGGGTCTGTCCATTGCAGGTTATCTCCGTTTCTCAGTTTTCCAGCCTTAAGTGCAAGCTCTCCACTTTTACACACCATTTTGCAACGCAATTTGTTTGTGTGCAATTTTGCCTAATTCATAAACATTTTTGTAAAGCAACATTTTGTAAAGAGTACATCCTGGTATGTCCCACCACCGATGCCCATCAACAGGCATGAGGGAAGAGCACGTGGGAAATAAAACAAACAATGGTTTGTCTGAATGCCTTTGGAACAAGGCATGGTCAGAGAAACAAATGATGGCTTTGTGTTATGCTCAAGCCAGGCAAAAGCCAGGAAGAGGCAGAGCCCATGCAGAAGGTCCAAGGCCCACGGCCCTGCCATCGTGGCCCATGGCCACTGCTAGCCTTGTCCTCCATGAATTGGTCTGATCCTCTTCTGAAGCTACCCCAGGAGGCCCAACACTCCTTTTCTAGTTCCACATTTCCTCTCCACATCTGGAAGAGACACCAATCTAACAGAACAGCAGGCATCCCATAATAACCACCCATCACCACCCCTTTCTTCACAAGACAGCTCATGACCAACTGGAGCATCCCTAAAGCAGCTCAGAGTGCAATTACATAGATGAGGTTCTCCTGATATCGCTTGCGAAGGTTGTCCAAGAAGGCATTTTCACTCGTGTGAGAATCCAAAAGGACGAAATCTTGAATCCCAACTCTGTCCCGGGCCACGAGAGCCCCTTCCATGTTCAGCTTGTAGGGCTTCCTCCACGCTGCTTCGATCTGCAAGGGGCAAGGGGGGGGGGGACTGAATCAAGGATAGCTAGAACAGCACAATTTCTCCAAGAGAATTTGGGTACAAGAGGGAGACTAAAGTACAAAGCAACTTCCGGCAGGGCATCTTTGACACCACCTGCTAGTTTTCAGAGATGGAAGAGAACCGATGAGTGTAGGAGAATGGTTAGAGTGCTGGACTAGGACCCCAAGAGACCAGGGTTCAAATCCCTCCCTCAGGGTGACCTCGAGGGGCCAGCCAATGCCTCTCAGCCTCACTTACCTCACAGGGCTGCTGCAATGATAAAATGGGGAGGGGGAAAACAATGCACACCACCTTGAGCTCTGGTGGCACGGGAGGTGGTATACAAATGTAACAAATAAATAATAAATACATTTCTTACATGTCAACCCCTTTTTCAAAGACTCTGGACAATATAGGTATATATAAAATTACTATTTATATATTTACCGCGTTTCTATCCCCCTTTCCTCTCCACGACCAAGTTGGGATCAGAAGAACCCTGATCTCCCCGGTCCTAGTCCAACACTCTCATGGCTGCATCCCGCTGTCTCTCACGTCTGCCGGCAAAAACTTGACTTCATAAAGGACTATGGTATATTTGTTAGTAGCCACAACATACTTTTTTACCTCATTTTAATTTTTGCTGCTGTCCCTCTAGAAATAATTTGACACAATCATCCCATTATACTTTTATTTGGATGCCAGCCAGGCTTGTGAATTATCCTGGAAGCAGCCTTGTGTCTTCCAGAAACCAGCATTTACTTGACCTGCAAAGCTGCACAAACACAACTTTTTTATTCTCTTTTATGGTTTCCAAAATTCATTTAGAGTCTGCATTGAGAAGAAAACACAACGTTTCTTCCCAAGGCTGCAAAATTTGGGAGTGATGACAATTTTTCTAACTGGAGCAAGATTAATAAATTGTAAACCCTTTGGAAAAGCAATGAAACAAAATCCATCCGATTCAGCCTATTTACTCACTTATTTGCACTTAAAACTACAATAATCAGAACTAGAGAAAAACCTTCTTTTTGCAAAGTTCTCCTGCCTCATGCATACTACAAGCAACAAGGAAGTTTTTCCTAATGTTTAATCAAAATCTCCTTTCTTGTCATTTGAATCTGTTGGAACCTCAGTCTCCTCTTCTCTTCTATGCACACTTTTCATCAGTCTCCCTTAATTGCTAAGAAATTATTTGGATTTTGGAACGAGGCCACCAGCAAGACGTCTGCAAGGCAGAATCAGTATTACCATCACACTGCAGTTTAAACCATAAGTAGCACGGAGCGCACCAGAGTCCCTGCAGCTGTAAATTTGGAGACACCGCAATTTGGTCTAGAAGTTCACCGTCGGGAAGCAATTGGTTCCCCTCTTAATCGTCATTCTGCCCACTGAAACACTATTTTGCACCTCAAGGTACTACTTAAAACAAAAAGTGATCTCACAAAAACCCTGGCGTCTGCCACTGCCTTGGTCCAAGGCTAACCATTTGTAAATATTCTGGTTTGTAGCTCATTTTCTTGGCCGCTTTGCAGCTTAATAGTTTCACAGCAGTATTTGGCCAGGATTCCTCGCTTCCACTGCCACTTGCTGGATGGCAGGCTTCTCCAGCCTGGCTCCCCTCTGGCTGTTTTGGGCCAACTAGGACTTATGGGAGTTGTAGTCCAAACAGCACAAGGTTGGGAAGGCTGTCCTAAGACACTGCTGTCCTCTTAAGTTAATTCAGGAATCCACCTGAGTTCTCCACAAGTTGAACAGATGTGCTCTGCCAAAGGAGAGAGGTGGTGGTGGTGGTGATGAGGATCAGGGCCCCCAGATTATTTGCACGGAGCCCTGGAACTCCTGCCCCCCAAAATACACTTTTAAAGATTTGCTTGCAGGTCTGCCAAAATTTGCCCCATGCAGATTCATGGGCACTTGCCATTTTTAATGGGAATTTCAGACACAGG
The DNA here is from genome assembly GCF_965113315.1 of Podarcis vaucheri. Taxonomy (NCBI): domain Eukaryota; kingdom Metazoa; phylum Chordata; class Lepidosauria; order Squamata; family Lacertidae; genus Podarcis; species Podarcis vaucheri. The sequence goes on from NC_138751.1 coordinate 57,704,972, forward strand.
CTGTGCCACAAGTCTTTTAAGGATCTAGCTGGGCACAGCTGTGTTCCAGGGGGCGTCTGCTGGGGCTTCAGCCTCCCCCGCGCTCCCTTACCTGGCAGGCCTCGGCTCCCTCCTGCGATTCTCCTCTGCCTGTTCCGCAACACAGCCCTTTCTAAAGTGAGCCAGCTGGACTTTAAACATATTGTTGCAATCTCTGCCCTGACTGGGGATGCTGTTCCGCCAATGGGAACTCATGGCCATGGTTGGGAAGGCAGTGAATTGGACAGGGCGTCTTTCTGTGCAAGGTTTTTATCGGAGCTTGCTGGCCACCACAGGGTCATGAGCTGAGCAAAATATATTTTTCATCACCTTGGAGGAGAGAGAGAGAGAGAGATTCCGAGTGGCTCTTAGAAACAGATCTTGCTCATCTGCACCTGCAGCAGAGAAAGGCTTGCTGAACAGATCACAGGGACATGGCCAGCCTTTTCAGGTGCTGCAAAGACTCTTTCATAGGTTCCAGAAAACTAATTCAGCCCTGAACACACACCTAGGAAGTTGTCTGTCAAGCAGGGATGGGGGTGGGGGAAGAAATCCATTCAATTCACATTTTACCTAATTTACACTTCCCAAACCAGTAAGCGAACTGGGACACAGCCATCTATCAAAATCTGCATTTCTCCAAATTTTTTAATGCTGTTCTTTGGCCAAAAAGTGTGCAAAGATATGTGTAAACTGGTGAAAATTCCTTGCAAAAAATACATATATTGGGATAAATGTACACAAAAAATCATATTTATTTTCATGCAGATTATTTTTTCAAAAGGTCACTGATGCAGAAATGTAGCCAGCTGAATTTAAGGTTGGAAACTGAGAAACTGAAAGAAAGCAGATATTGACAGATTCACCTGGCTCTCCTGTCGGGGAGAATGTCTAAGTGACAGAATTTGGGGCTGCTTTACATGCACCCCATCATGACAGGCCATTTGCTCAATTTAGCTGCGAAGCAGTTTGGGAGTCTGCTGTGCTGCTTTTCACTTTTGCTTGGCTGAGCCCATTTAGTAGCTCCTCCTCCCCCTCAAAATCTCACCCACAAGCACACCCTGCGAAGACAGCGTCCTGCAGGTGCCCTTCCCCACAGGCCAAGCCCCACCTGCTGCATGGGGAAGGGCCTGCAGCAGACTTCCCCAACCTGGGGCCCAGAAGCCAGCAGGGCCAACATTCAGAGATGATGGGAGTTGTAGTCCAAAATATCCAGAAGGCAATAGAAGACACGTGTGCTCCCCATCCTCATGGGGACGCTGTGCCACCCACCCTCCTGCTTCCCTGCATCTCGTGCTGCAGAGAAACTATGAGCAGAGAATCACAGAACTGCAGAGCTGGAAGGGACCCCAAGGGCCAACCCCCTGCAGTGGAGGAATCGCAGCTCAGGAATCCCTGGCAGATGGTCGTCCAACCTCTGTTTAAACCCCTCCAACAAAGAAGAGCCCACCACCTTCCCAGGGAGTCTGCTGCATTGTCAGACAGCTCTTCCCGTCAGAAAGCTCTACCCAACAGCAGACTGGAATCTTCACTAACTCACTGGCCCTTCTGAAAACGTCACTCTCTGCCTTCCTAAATCTGCTGCGTGAATACTCTCCAGGGCTGCTTCCCAGGGCTTCCGGTGAAGCAAGACCGCACCTGTTCTTGCATGCAGAAGGTCCCAGGTTCAATCCCCCAAAGAGAGCCCAGCCAGAAGCCCTGGAGAGCTGCTGCCAGCCAGTGCAGGCAGTACTGAACTGGGTGGTCCAATGGACTGACTCGCTAGAAGGCAGCTTCCTTTGTTCCTATGCTGACACAGCCTGGGGTAAGGGTGGAGAGAGGAACACAAAATAAGAGACTAAAGTGCCTCTGACCATGTGCAGAGTTGCTCTCTCCACTGTACAACTCTCTCAGTCCTGTGCACATCTAGGGTTAGAACAGCCAAGGCTTCTCATTCGACATTGTGGCAGCTTCAGCCTTTCCCCTTTTCCTCCTAGGAAATAACTGCGTCTTTCCCAAAGGTCCCAGGCCTGGCTGACCAGCATGCTCGGCCAGCCCCTCTCAAGGGGCACTGACAGTATGAAGACCAACACACTGCTCTGCACTGGATACAGAAAGAACACCTTACCTTCTCTGAGACCAGAGAGAGAAAGGAGTGAGTGGCCTTTGAAATCCCAGGAGCTGCCTACTGGATCAGATTTCTCTCACCTATTTCTTTTCACGGAATTACCCCTCGGGCAAATTGCTTCCCTTCCTGCCATCCTTGGACTGCCACAGCTGCACAAGGAAGTGCTCAGTTCCCACTGAAACATTTCCACTGACTGCAGTTAGAAGCCAACCCATTAAGGGCACGGGGGGGGGGGGGGCAGGGAGATTCTCATCATTTTCTCTGCCATCCAAAACAGCATTGTCTCAAGGACGGCTGCCTTCCTGCAGCCAGGGACCCTGGCTCAAGCGTCTCATGGAGCACCAGAAATGCCTGCTCAAGGAAAACACCTGCCCCAAGTTGGTCAATACTGAAAGGACCCAGGGTGCAGGGCTCATGAGACACAAATCTATATAAGCTAAATTATATTACATTAACAACAAACAATAATAATTATGTTGCCAAGCCTTCACCAGCAGGCCCCAGGCTGGGTTACACCAACTCAACATTCAGGATTCAAAGCAGTTAAAGCATTTTGCATTTGCAATAATAGGTGGGTCCTGAAAACACACATAGAATCATAGAATTGTAGAGTTGGAAAGGACCCCAACGGTCATCTAGACCAACCCCCTGCAACACAGGAAACTCAGCTAAAGCATCCATTATAGATGGCCATCCAATCTCTGCTTAAAAACCTCCAAGGAAGGAGTGCTGAAGAGGTACATCTTCAACATTTGCCCAAAGCTGTTCAGTGAAAAAGGCAGGTGCACCTCTGTGTAGAGGGACCTCCACAGCTGAAGGGCTGCCACAGAGAAGGCCCTGCTCTGGGCTGCCACCACCCCAAGCCTCTGATAACCTACGCATTTCAGGTGTTTGAGGCCTGCAATGTTTGTAGGGTTGCCATATTTTGAACAGCAAAAAAGAGGACATATTTGCCGACTTCTACTTTTAGCTATGGATCACTATGACAACTCTCATTTTACATACCCATGGAAAAAAGGAGATAGGACAACCCTAGCTAGGGCTTTGAACACTAATGTGAGCATCTTGAATTGGGCCTTAAAAAACAAAACAAAACTGGCAGCCACAGTTTTAGAACAGAGGTCATATGTGATCTAAAGCCAAACCAGCTAGTAATTTTGGAGAAGCTGGAGTTTCTCAGCTGTCTTCAAGCACAGCCCCACATAGACCACAGCGCACACATGGCAATAATACAATCTGGAAGTTGCCAGAGCATGGAGTGCTGTAGCCAAGTCATCTACCTATCTACGGCCTTTGAAATCCCTGCACTGGGCACATTAAGATGGCAGAGGACTCACCAACCCTTCATTTTGCAATGCACTCAGCTGCCCTATGAGCAAAATATAAGAAAAAAATCTTATGGTGGCAGGAGCGAGAAAGCAGGAGATCCAATTATTAATGTCCTAAAGCCATGAGTTGCACATCAGCAGAAATCCAACAGGTTAAACTCCCACAACCATCCTTGCATCTAAAATTCCTGCCTGCAGAACTCCTTATTCACCTCCCTCCTCTAACAGGGCTGAGCTGCTTTTCCCAGCTGAACAGCAAGAGGAAATTCAACAGGTTAAGTATCCTGAGCCCCCTGTTGGATTTTGGCCCAACAAGGCACCTGTTTTGTTTTGTTTTTTTTTTAAAAAAAACATGTCTGAGGAGAAGAGGGCGCTGTGGTTACAGAAATGACAAGTGACTTTTTCACATTTTCAGAAGACGTACGTCCTGTTTTCTCCCACAAGAGGTCACCCTAAAACCTTCTTTAAAATTAAATCCTTAACAGTCCCTCTGCTGATCACAACACAAAGTGGGCAGAAAGTTTATTAATTTGTCTTATCAATTGATTTAATTCATTCTTACTTGATGGATTTATATTCTGCCCGAGGTGAGTGCATAAAATACAGACACATGATAACAGAAGCTGATGAAGATTTTTTTTTTAAGTCCAGTGTAAGCAACATAAAAAAGAAGAAAAAATTAAGATACTGAATTTAAGCACCTGAGTAAATTTTAGAGCCACTTGTTTGTCTAAACTCTGGCCAGCTCTATTAAGATCTGTCTCTATTGGGCTGCGTTTCCAAGCAATGCCCTCAGCTGTGCTGGACAAGCAACTAGATCCCATATGCAGATAGAGAGACTCTGTATTTGTGGGCAAGTGCGTGTAGAAGACATTCACCGTTATTTGTGACATGGCCCACTATACACAGAACCTAGGAGGCACTTTCTGAATCCCCTGTTTGTTCCAAGAAAGCAGTCTCTCCTTGGCAGAGAAGTTCTAGGCTGCTGAGCCCTCTTTGCGCTGGTGGCAAGAAAAATCAAGGAGGAGGAAGTGGAGAAAATTGCAGTGACTTGTAAGGGAGATTCAGAGGTCTAAACAGAAATGCATTGCATGCAGTCCTGGAGGCGCCCCAATTGCAGCCTTGCTTATGTCTTCGGCAGAGGCACAAACACACTCTTTCTGACAGGGTTTGTATGGTTTTGTCATGGCCTCTCTGGCTAGTACAATATTATCTTATTTACTTACTTCCTATAAGATGAGCCAGTCAGCAGCTGCTGCAGCTTGAACCGGATTTTTTTTAAGAGAACCTCGTCCTCAAGGGCAGCCCGACATACCAACAGATTGCAGTAGTCAAACCTGGAGGTGACTAGGGTCTGTATAATTCTGGGCAGGCTACTTCTGCCTAGGTAGATCCTACCCTTTCCGACAGGCTCTGGACAAACAACAGCCACCAAGCGTTTGCAGAGTTCACCTGCTTTTGGGAAGGTAGTCTTCTTGCAAATACAGTGGTAGACGCTTCAGGTTACTGACTCCACTAACCCAGAAATAGTACCTCGGGTTAAGAACTTTGCTTCAGGATGAGAACAGAAATTGTGCTCTGGCGGCGCGGCGGCAGCAGGAGGCTCCATTAGCCAAAGTGGTGCCTCAGGTTAAGAACAGTTTCAGGTTAAGAACGGACCTCCAGAACGAATTAAGTTCTTAACCCGAGGTACCACTGTGTGTTTCTTATCCCTGCGCTGCGGTGCACAGCTTTCTTTGACCCAGGCCTCTCCAGAGCACAGCACCAGCGCTGAGCTCAGTACAGGAGCAAGCCATGCGTGACACAGAAGCACTGAAACCTAAGAAGAGTTCTGCTGAGTCAGGCCCACCCAGTCCCGCCTCCTTTTCTCACAGTGGCCAACCAGATGCCCCCATGGGAAGCCTGCAAGCAGGAGCCGAGCAGAAGAGCAACTCTCCCCTTCTGTGGCTTCCAGCAGCTGATATTCAGAAGCACGTCTGACTCTGACCAAGCATGTGCAGAGTGCCACTCTCTCGCCACCAAGGAAGGGCAGCCAAGCACTTAAGATTACAGAAATGGAGACAACATTGATCAAGCATAGGGATGGGGAGAAATTAACTTCCTTTCACATTTAAAGGCTAGCCTGCCTTTGAAATATGAAAACTGAAACACAGCCATCCTTCACTATTTGCACTTCTACAAATTCTGCAGTGCAGTTCTCTGGCCACGTAAAGTGTACAAAAATGCAGGCATTGGGGTAAAATGTGCATTATAATGCATCTATTAGTGAAAGCAACATACACAAATGTCTTAGGGAAGATTGCTTTGTTCAAATGTGTGCTGGGCTAAACTGCAAATTTAAAGTTTGCATTGAAATACTGATGAATGTTGTGAGCCCCTCCATCTTATGCCCAGGCTCTACATAGGTGTAAATAAAACAGTACACCCTGAAGGCCTCGGCTGACCCTCATTCCAAGGAAACCGAACCTGGCAAAGCGCAGGGCCCCCAGAGTCTCTCCCTGCTTGGAGAGAGGGGTAAATACAGAACAAAGTAGAAGTGGTACTTAGAATCATAGAATTGTAAAGTTGGAAGGGACCCCCAAGGGTCATCTAGTCCAACCCCCTGCAATGCAGGGACCTTTTCTGCATTACAATCACAAACATTAAAAGAAATATTCTAACATAAAATAAAATACATACTGGTGAACAATTAAGAGTCTGACCTGGCATAAAGCAGCTTCTGGCACACTTCTCTGTGAAACTGTCTATCCCTCCTTGAAAACCAACCAGTCAACTGGCAATCGTTGACATGTAGATCTGGTATTGCTGAATTCCCCAAGGAGCCCTGCCTTGCCTTGCCCAGGCTCCCATTTCCTGCAGAGCCGTCCCTCTCGTTGGGCAGAGAGTGGCAGTGCCGATCTCAGGAGACAGCTGCCGAAGGATGTGGGGCAGAGCAAGGGGCCAGCTGGCATCTCATGAGCTAGCCTGCTGTCATTGGCCACGGGGGAGGAGGAGGCTGTCCAACCATCAGCATGGAAATATGCATCAACTTCCAGCCTGGATGGTTTGCTGAATGTGGAGTGGGGTTGCCATCTTGTCCTTTGCCTCAAGTGGCAAAATAGATTACACCAGTCCCATGCAGTGGCCATTCAGACACTCTGGAAAGCTCAGAGGCAGGGCAGGGCAAGGCGGAAACCTCCATCCCACCTGTCCCCAGCCTGTAGGGCACAAAAGGTAAACTGCTTCTGAAGATGGAGATTTCCTTTAGGTTTAGAGCAGTTCACAGGCTTCTCCTTCTCCACGAACTTAACTTTTTTCAAAAGCCACATAAAGCCTTTGCCACATCTTGTGGGACTGAATTTTATAATCAAATTATTTCCACTAGGTCAAAATATAAAGGGCAGAGGGACACCTGCTGTCCTGGAACCAGCTGCTCCTTAAAGGTAAGGGGACCCCTGACCATTATCTCCAGTCATGACCAACTCTGGGGTGGCAGCGCTCATCTTGCTTTATTGGCCAAGGGAGCCGGTGTGCAGCTTCTGGGTCATGTGGCCAGCATGACTAAGCCGCTTCTGGCAAACCAGAGCAACACACGGAAATGCAATTTACCTTCCCGCCGGAGCAGTACCTATTTATCTACTTGCACTATGACATGCTTTCGAACTCAGCTGCCCCTTAGCAACCAGCAAAACACCCCCAGAACGCCACAGGAAGTGGGGATGGTCACTCTTGTGGTGCATGCACAGAATATCATTTATAAAGGGAAACCACACATCTAATATTGGATTGCATAAATCGTTCGGTTTGATCTTTATGAATTATCTCTTTCAGCACCATTTTTAATCTATTTGCAAGAATGTCTGCGAATATCTTGTAATCGTTGTTTAGCAGTGCAATGGGTCTGTAATTGGCCATGTTTGAGGCATCTGTTCCCTGTTTATGGATAAGAGTAATAAAGCTGTCCTTCCAGGTTTTTGGTAGCTTTCCATTTGCCAGAATATTATTCATTAGGTCTTTCATGGGAAGAAATAATCAATCAGAACTTTATTAGCAAAGCCAACAGGCCACAGCTATACAAGAATTAGAAATAAAATAAAATAAACATAAAGAGGGGATAAAAACAAACAAAAGGAGGTCCGTCAGGTGAACACGTCTGTCACTCAGATGGTGGCCCTTAATTTCACAGCTCTCTCGATGTACCTTGCGACCTTCTCTGTTGTCTGACTGTCCGTATCAGATAAGAGAAAGAACAGTATAATGTCTTGTGGACGGCCGGGGTTGGGGAGAATGAGTGGGGTAATAATCTCATTCCTTAGGTCTCTATAAAGGGGGCAGGATAGAAGGACATGGGACACTGTTTCCGTGTTACCATCTCTGCATGGGCAGAGTCGTTTTTCAAATGGAGTCTTTTGGTAACGACCTTCGAGTACGGCAGAGGGAAGAACATCCCATCTAGCCAATGTAAAGGCGCGTCTGTATTTTGGGATGGTTAATTTAGACAAATATGAAGCTGGGAAGTCAAAGTGGGCAGGGGGAGAGTAAGTATACCATGGACACATTTTCTTTAGAATAGTCAGGTTGTTTTGCCGTTCAATGTCTTTCAGGCGCTGGCCTATTAGGCTCTTTGCTTTACTAAGGCCCATTGATAGTAAGGATTGCGAATGCAGACCGCATGTAAGGAGTTTTTGATGCACAGTTTTGAACCACATGCTTTTATGAGGGTCTTGCATTACTAGAGGCAGTAGACCGGGTGGATTTAGATTAAGGCGGAGCCAACAGTTGAGTGTTCTTTGCCAGCTCTGAGTTTCTGCAGATGGGAGGCAGGCCTCGAGTCGTAAAGCTGCGTTTGGGACACAGGAGGGGACACCGAATATCTGCCTTAGGAATTTAGACTGAACAGTTTCAAGACTTGAGCAGTGGTTCCCCGTCCATATTTGTGCCCCATACAGTAACTGCGCCAGAGGTTTTGCCTGAAAGACTTCAAGGGCTGCTGGGATATATCTGCCCCCCTTCGTGTAAAAGAAGCGCGACAGCAACTTAATGCTTTGAGCTGCTTTTTCTTTGGCATATTTTTGATGGACATCCCAGAACCCGGTCGACTGGAAGACGATACCCAGATATTTAAAGGCTTTAACCTGTTCGATTGTCTGGTTGTCCATCCTCCAGCTATACTGTCTGCATTTCCTTCCAAAAACCATGATTTTGGTTTTCTGATAGTTTATTACCAGTTGCTCTCTCCTACAGTATGCTGAAAATTCACCTATGAGCCTATTTAAGCCTATTCTTGTTCGAGATAGAAGTATCGCATCATCAGCATACAAAAGCACGGATATTGATTTGTCAGCCAGTTTGGGGGCATGGAAGTCCGGAGATGACAAGCAGTTAACCATATCATTGATGTAGAAGTTGAATAGAACTGGGGCCAGGATGCAACCTTGCTTGACCCCCTTGCTGACAGGAACTGGTCCTATAAGATGGCCATTTAACGAAGTTCTTACATACAGCACCGTGTCTTTATATAAACAGCTAATCAAAAATAATAGTCTTTTGTCTATACTTGATAATGCTTGTTCTAACTTTTTATAGTAATTAGCTGGAAGACCATCTGGGCCCGGTGTCTTTCCTAATTTTGATCTCTGTATAGCTTGTTGCACCTCCATAGCTGTTATTGGTGAGTTCAAGATTTCAGTTTTTTCCTTAGGTATTATTGGTAGTTTATTTTTGCCCAAATAATCAATTATTTTTTCTAGAGTTTCTGGACCTTCTTTATATAGTTTTCCGAAAAAACTAGCAAAGATTTTACTAATTTCCTTCGGTTCTTGAATCCATTTGTCTTCAATTTTAATTTTATTGATAATTCTATCTTCCTTTTTCTTCTTTAATTGCCAGGCCAGAAGTTTGCCAGGTTTATTTGCAAACTCAAAATTTCTATGTCTCAACCATTTTATCTTCCATTCTATTCATAATATCATTTATAAAGGGAAACCATTCCAGGTTCTTTTTAAGAAAATCTACCACATCTGTAAGCTTACTAATCTCACTGAAAAGCCAGCATTAAATATAAATGTGGTGACCAGCTGTCTGCTTGGGAAAAAGACAAAACTTGGCAGACACTCCTGTCCAGTTTTTAAAAGATGATATAATAATGTTCTAAACTTGATTATACCCACAGCAAAACATTTACATGGCAATATATTCCAGAGAACAGAAAATGCAAGCTTTTAAGGTTAATCGTCATCGGCATGAGGGGGACAGGATTATTCCACGGTTCCTTGTCAATAGACAAATCCTTGCCTGTAACTTTGGCACAGCAGCCTTAGATGGTCTTTCTCCGTGAAAAGCACAGAGGTTGAGAGGGGAACCCAACCTCTTCTCCCAAAGCAAAAGACAGTTCAAAAACATTCCTTTAAAACCCCAAAGCTTCCAACAGTTCCGCAGGCTTCACGGCTGCCATCTTGAAAAAGATTTGATGGCCAGGGGGCCTCTTTCCATTTCTATCAGGGTGGAGGGGAGAGAGAGAGAAAAAGACACCCTGTTATAAGAGTTTGATGGTAATCCTCTGAGAATTTTTTTAAAAAACCTCTCTCCCGGGGGTGGGGAGGGGGAAGAAAGCCCTTCTCCGAAAGCGCTTATGAAGGACAACATTTTTGTGTCCCCGAATAAAACGTTTTAATGTGCTACAATCCATTACACACACATCCCACCATTTCCTTTCAATAATTATTCATTAGAAAACATTTAACGTCACTGCAAATTTCACACCGGGCAGTCTGTGGACAAAGGGCCAGCGATGGCCCATTTAGGAGAGAGGCTGGAGGCCGCCTCTGCTAATCTGAGAAACGGGAGGGGGGTGCCTGGGCTGGCCAGGCTGGACACAAGGGCCCCCGCCAAATTGTGCAGTTAACGGTCAAAGCCCCCCTGCCTACTTTGACACTCATTTAAAGATGACAGCAAACAATAGAGATTTGTTCCTGGCAACTCTTTCTTGTCAGGCTCAGGCAGGTCTACAGCCACTGAGCCGAGGACCGACCGGCTCGGCCGGCGGGCGGGGTTCCGTTAGACCTGCCATGTCAGGCCTCTTCCTCTGGGGCCTCCCCCCCCCCCAACTCAATGTGACAGGTGAAGAATGCACAGGTTGAGAGAGAGAGAAGGGGAGCCCCAGGCAGAACACGTCCGCTCTGTGGATGCTATGGCAAGGTGGGCCAGGTCAAGAGAACCTTCTTTGGGACAGGAATCCTGATGCTTTGAAACAGTGTGGGCTTTGTGATGGGTGGGAGGGAACCAAGGCATATTTATTTCGGTCTCCCCTGCCCACCTCCCACAGAACCCTCCAGTCGCTGTCATCTCAGGGAGACGGTGCAACTCCTGCTCATTTGGGGTGCAGAAACAATAGGCCAAGCCAGGGGCCAGGGGCCATTCAAATTTCAAGCAGGGAAACCAACAAAAAAGTGGGTCTCTTGGGCTTCAGAAACTTAAGGGGGTATGCAATTCCCTATCTGTGGACTGGTCAGCAGCAGAGAGAGAATCTTGTGGGGGTCAAAAGAGGCCGCAGGTACAAGGAGGGTCGTGGCTCAGAGCCACAGCCCCTGCTTTACTTGCAAAAGGTCCCAGGTTTGACCCCCCCCCAACATCTGTAGTAGGGTGGGAATATTCCCCTTCTGAAAGAGGTGTTGCCAGTCCACGTACACAATGCTGAGCCAAGCAGATCAAGGCCCTGACTTTGAGAAAAAGCAGCTTCCAATGGCACAGTAGCTACAAACTGGAGATTCACCTGTTAAGGGTCAGGAGCAGCAGCAAGAGGCTTTGAGCTCCTGTAGCAGCCAAGAGACTAAGCTGAAGCTCATTGGGGAGGGGAGGGGCTTGGCATCACCTCTGCAGGATGTTCCCAAGTTCTGCAGCGAGGAGGTCAGGTTTGGAGAAACAGAGTAGCATCCCTGCTTTTTACTTGTTGCAAAAATTAGCCTGGATTGCACAGGCTGGCTATTTCTAAATTCTGAGGTTACATCGCATAGGACATCACCTGCGTGCGCAAATGGTATAATAGTATACATCACTGGAGTTATCACCAGGACTTTGTACACACTTTAAAAAAAAACAAAAAACCCCACACTATTTCTGTAATCTGTATCTATAATGCAAGCCAAGTACCGTATATCTGTATGCAGTTGCTGCTTATACATAATTTAATCTGGTTCTGCAAACCAGATTTGAGAAGGAGAGGAAGCAAAATTTCTTTCCAAAATTTGTACCTTCCATTTCTGTACCACCACTTTCCAAAGTGGCAGATGACACAGTTAAAAAATAGCAAACACACAGTAAATAAGAATCAAATCAATATTTTGTTTAAAGCATAAATCAGTGTACAATAATAAAAACAGCTGGACTAAAAAAATAAAATAAGAACAGCTGCCTTTTGTTATAATTCAACAGCTAATTCAGCAGTGGAACATAACAAAGTAAAACAGCAGATTAAAATTAGAAAGGTTGGCCTTGAGGCCACGTGTAACCCCCAAACTACAAAGTGCCACCTCTGTCAAGAGTGACCTGTGATCTGCTGCATCTGGCTGGGCAGAGAGGAAGCCGGAGAGAGAGCGGAGGTTGCGCTCCCCACTTTGTATCCAGCCCTGCCTACCATGGGCTTCAGCTGTGCACCCAGTTGGCACGAGGCCTCTGGCAGATTCCACCTTTGGGAACGTGGCCCTCAACAGAAAAAGGGGGTTCCCATCCCTCTTAGAAAGAATTAAATCAAAACTACTGGTGAATAAAAGGCAGGAGAGTGATGCCCCCTTTCCCTGCCCCACAACTGGAAATTTTGCTTGGCTTAACTGATTCAGAATTAACCCTCATGTCTTGCTCATAAATACAGATTTATCAACAAAGCTTTTGGAGGTGCTGCACTCTGGGGATAAGGCAAGATGCTCTTTGTAATCAGCACACTATACAGTTCTAAGAAACTGATGCTGCAATTACTTTTATTACTGGACAATACTGGACCAACCATCACATGCCAACCCTGTATCAAAGGTCTGGTCATGAAGAGAAGCATCCCTCCATCACCAAGAGGTCCCAGGCCCTGCAATGGAAGTTTACTAACGTGGAGCTGAGCAGGGGCTTAACATCTCCCATCAAGTAGAAGAGAACAGATGTCCCCGAGTCCTGGCAGAAAACAAGCACAGGCATCCTAGTCTAATTGCAGGTAGGGGAAACCATCATAAATCCCAGCCCAGGCATCGAGGCAAGTTGAGAAAGCTGACATTTGTCTGTTTATTTATCCTACATCTTAGAGAAATAGCAGGACAACAAAACAGATCCACTTTTGCATTTCGTGACTAAATCATCCCATTAAACCTTTCTCAGCTGCAACTCAATTCAAGCTCAATTCAAACTTAGCCAAAATCTACACTGTCCCCAGAGCAATTGCACAGAACACCTGCAACTTTAACTTACCCCTGCCTCAGTCCAAATGCTTGTGGGGTCAGATGTCGTGTTTGCAGCCAAGACCAAAGTTCATCTAGGACCTAGATTCTGGTTCCAGCACCAGGACGGTAGGATACTGAACTGCCGGATTCCAGCATTACCTTGTGGGTTAAATGTGTGCTGAGTTGGCAGCCCATTGCTGATTCTCAACTTAACAGATAGTTGGGGGGGGGGGGCAGGAACGGGACTTGCCGTACTTTGCATGCTCTCCTGGTTCCAAAAGTGCTGCACTCACTTTAACCCCAGGACAATGTTGTCAAGAAACTACCTGTCAAAAAGACAACGGCGCATCTGAAGGGCCGAGAGGAGCAAATGCATCTCAGCAGAAATTTTACAAAGTATCACTCTGCACGTTCCCAATCAATTGTGACATCAGCCTTTTTGACCTGCCCAAGCCTCGCTCTCAAATCCAGTATCACAGAGCAATGCAGTGACCCTCAACATAACAGCAACTTCCCTGGAGTCGATTGTGAGCTGAGCAGTTGCAAAGTCGAACCAGGGAAACAAACCCAAAGGAAGGACTTGGGACATAGGAAAGCAAAGGCACCAGGGCACCAAATGCAGCCTGGACACTCAGGTTCCACACACAGCAGACTTTCAAAGCCCACGACTCTTGCCAAATAATCCCTAGAGGTGTGCCTTGTTAAGGGCACTGGGAATTTTAGCACTGTGAAGGATAAGCTACAGTTCCCAAGATTCTTGGGAGGGGGAATATGCACTTCTGATGAGCTTTAAATGCATGGTGTGTTCAGCTTGGATTAAATCTGGGTCTGAGAACCTGCAGCCCCCCAGGTGCTGTTGGGCTTCAGGTCTCATCAGACCTGGCAAGAAGTTGGGAATGGAGGGACTTGGAATCCAACCCCTGGGAGGTCACAGGAGACACAGACACATCTTGGAGTGAGAAGTTAGTGGGCACCCTCCCCTACTAGCAAACTCTGAGAAATGGAGTTCTGTTTCATCACTTGTAATTTGCTGCCCTGAGCTCCTTTGGGAGGAAGATCAGGTTAATAAATAAACAAATCCATACAACGTTCTCAGCCCCTCAACCAAACAGCGCCCAAGATTCTTGGTGGGCAGTCAAACAGGCTTCCCTGTGAGTTTAGACACACTCTGGATGCTCCCCCATCTTCCATAGCTTCATTCCAGTGCAGAGCTTGGACCACCTTCCCCTGCCCTCCTCGTTCTGCCCTTCTGCCCCTGTGAGCTGCTGGCCAGACACTGCTGCGCCTTTCCCAGGAAGACCAACCAACTAAAGTGCACCTCATAGCACGAGAATGAAGTTAGTTGACATGTGACGGGACAAGGCCTTCTTAGGGACAGCCCCAGTGGGCTCCCTCTCTTCTAGCCCTCAAGCAAACCTGAAGAGGGCTATTTAGTGCTTTACTTTTTGAACCCCGCTGCTACAAATAGGTTTCCTGTTGCCCCAGTTCTTGTAACCCCTCAGTTCTGTATTTTCTTGCATGATAAGCTATTGTGTGGGCTCTTGTAGCCAAAAGGCAAAATATAGCCAGGGCTATTTTTCTAGAAAAATAGGTGCAATGGCACCCACCTGAGAGGTGCCAGACCTGAGTTCCATCTGAAAAAAGCCCCAAATATAAGCCTAATACAGTGGTACCTCTAGTTACGAACGTAGTTTGTTCTGGAGGTCCATTCTTAAGCTGAAACCGTTCTTATCCTGAGGCACACTTTTGCTAATGGGGCCTCCGGCGCGCGAATTCCATTCACATCCTGGGGCAAAGTTTGCAACCAGGAGCAGCTACTTCCGGGTTAGTGGAGCTCGTAACCTGAAGTGTTCGTAGCCAGAGGTACCACTGTATAAGGGGCATTCAGCAGCACTGACAAATGCCCTAGCTATACCTGGCCCCTCATTTTCTCAGTTGCCCAACTTCAAGCCTAGGTGCATTGGGGGCAGTGAATCAACACCCTCCAGCAGGAACGTTAACCAGGCGGCCACCCCCGCGGGGCACCCCGTTCCACGCAGGAGCAAGGCCACTGGGTGTCTAAGTGCTACCACAGCCTGCCCCAGTGGGAGCAAATGCCTGACTAGGGAGCTGCCTTCTATGCCAGTGTTTCCCAACCTTTTTTGGGCAAAGGCACACTTGTTTCATGAAAAAAATCTTGAGGCACACCACCATTACAGCCCCGTGACGTCAGCGTGCAGCGTCACGCCGGGAGGGACATGAATTGCTAGCAAATTACATAATCACCTCCTTGAGGGCTGGCTCATCTTCTCCGAAGGCAGAACCCCATTAATTAACAGCACAGACTCACACCATAGCCAAGACGAGGGGGGAAAACCTCAGTCATGCACATGTGGGGGCTAAATGAGGACGAAGACCGGGCAGAGAGCAGGGTTCAAATCACCCCACCTGGCCAGGACAATCCCTGGGTGCCCCCTTGGGCCACTCGCCTGACCCACCTCACAGGGCTGTTGTTGCGAGGATAACACGGGGAGAACCACGTGCGCCCCCGGGAGCTCCTTGGAGGAGAAAGCAGGCGATGAATGCAATGCACGAAATATATGAGAGGCGACCAGGTTTTGCAGGTGAGGGGCCCCCGCCAGCCTCCGCTTCCAACACCCGGCGCAACGACGCCGAAGTTTCCCCCCGGGCTCGGCTTGGGGAGCAGCGCTGCTCCCCCCCCCCGGCTCCCCTTCGCCCTCCCGGCTCTCTCTGCCGCCCACTGGGGATCCCCCTCACCTGCCAAGTCCGGAGCGCCGGTGGAAGTTGCATGCATGCATGCAGGGCGCCGCGTTGCCATTGCATTGCACTGCACTCCATGCAACGCCTGCACACATGCATTGCCTTGCACGCCCGCCAAGGGGTCTCCCCGCGGTCCAATGCGTCCCCTCCGGCGCGGATGCAGCATTGCAAAAATAAAAAACCCCCGACGCAGCCCTACCTGGGGGGCAGCCTCCGCCTCTGCCGCTCCGCCTCCGCGGGGATCCCCGGGCTCCATCCTGCCGCCCGATCTCCGCGGGGGCGCAGGCAGGCTGCGTGGGGTCTGCGCGGAAGAGCCCCTGCCCGCCCGGCCGCCGCCGCTGTGCTCATTCCATGGCTGGGAGAAGAGCGCTTCAAACAAAACGCCCGGCCCGCCAGGCCACGCTGGGAAACGTAGTTTGCGCACCCCGCGCGGGCGCGGAGCCCAAGGGCGAGGGGACTATGGATCCCGGCAGCCCCCGCGCCGGGGACGGAGGGGGAGAGGCCGGGTGCAGGGATGGAGGGACGGGTGGGCGAGCGAGTGAGTGAGTGGCAGCCGCCAAGCCTTGGCCGAGAGCCAGGAAGGGCCTCCCCGGAGGAGGAGGAGGAGGAGGGAGGCGCAGAGCGGGAGGGAGGGAACCCCAGGGGTCATCTAGTGACGGCGCCCCAATCGAAAATTTGACTTTAAAAAAAAATAATCTTTCGAATTTTTTAATTTTTCCCGCGGCACACCAGGCAACATCTCGCGGCACACTAGTGTGCCGCGGAACAGTGGTTGGGAAACACTGTTCTATGCAATGCGACCATTTTGTAGGCCTCACTTTGTTTGATTAGCTAAAATTAAGGAGTTTGCATAACGGGACTCTTTCATGGGGCGGGGAGGGGAAGAGTTTTATTACTTCCACATCACAAGAAATGCAGAAGAACTTGGCTGGAGAGAAGTGTTTCCTTTGCTGCCCCGTTTTATTGGCCGAAGCGATGGCTAAGGTGGCTCCCTGGGGCGTCCGAATCCTCCTTCCCGGCAGTGGGGAGCTTATGGGGGGCGCGGCAGCTCGGGAGCCCCCCGCCCCCCGCCGATGCCCCCAGCGCCTCTCCCCTGAGGCAGCCGACAAAGCTCCCTGGGAGGGACGGAGGGGAACAGGAAAGCCTGGCGTGGCCCCTTCAGCTCCAGCGCTCCCAAGTTCCCCGGCAATAAACCCCAGGCGCGGGGTCTCCCTGCTGCCTCCCCCCGTTTCAGACGCGCCTCTTTCTTGTACTGAAGGGGATGAGAAAGTCCAGGACAGAGAGAAGTCCTCTTCCCTTCCCTGCCCATACTTTTCTCCCGGAGCTCCGCTTACCTCCTCCGCCTCCGCCATGCTGCCTCTCCTGCAAGGAGCAGCCACCGGCAGAGCCATTTTGCGCGGGGCTCTTCTTGGGCCCCAGCCCCGCCGTCCCTTTAAAGGCGCAGCTTCCCCCAAAGGGCTCTGGGAGTTGTAGTTTGTGGGGTGCTGAGAGGAGGAGACTGCGAACTGCAGCTCTGGGAAGGGAACTCTCAGCGCCCTCCACAAACTACGGCTCCCAGAAACCTTTGGAGGAAGGCCTGCCTGGCGCTTGAGGTGGGTGGCGTGCCCATGGCCTCGGTCCCAAGGGTGCGGGGGCAGGTGCGGCGGGGCCCTCTTGTGTTTAGGAGACGGGGCCCCTTCAGATAAGGACACCCGGTGGAGCACAGTGAACCAACGGGGCTTAATGGCAAGAGGAAGAATTGCCATTCCAGTTCATAAGCGCTTGGGTTGCAATTTCCATTGGAAACGGGGCTTCCTTCTGAGTAGACAAGCACCGGATCACACTCTGAACTGCTTTACAGTTGGTGGATGAGAGAACATAGACCTTAGATTCAGGGGCTCTGACTTGTTAAAGACAAGAAAACAGTTTGCGGGTGTCCTGTGAAATCACAGAAGCATCACCAGTTGGGTGGTACCTCCTCCCCCCTCCTGTATTTGACTGAGCCTGTGCTTTTTTCAGCAACCAGCAAGGCAGCAATTAAACAGGTGAAGCTTTATCTGTCACTTAACTCTGTGCCAAGCAAACCTCCTAGTGTATAATGTTAAAGGGGAATGAGCAGGTCTACTTTATTTGAATGAATGACATCCCTGCGCAGGACTTTTACTTTCTTACTTTCTCTCTCCCCCCCCCCCTTTCAATAATGTTGTTATGGTGTAAAAGGCTCTAGAGAACCACTTAATGCAAACATTGCTTTTACCAGACAAGCAACCACAACAGCGATGCCTCGTGTAATAAATAAGTGAACGAACAGGTTCTGTCCACCGCCACTGCCACTTCATGGCTGACTGCATTAGGAAATGAGATTTTTATAACGGCCTGGCTGGAAGCAAACAAATGACCCATTTGTTTGGAGGGAACAGCTGCAGTCGCCTGCGATTCCTGCACAATGTTTGCCATCTTGCCAAAGGTTGCAGGCAGCTTTACCTGCAGCAATTGCATGTTGATTGCCCTCTTAAAAGACAAAGTCCAGCAACTGGAGGAACGTGTAGCTACAGCTCCAAAGAATTAGAGAGCTGGAGCTCTTCTTGGAAGCAACAGAGCACACCGTCTCCACCAAGGAGGAGACAGGGGACTCCCCTGAGAAGGAGTCTAGTTCACCAACACAGGAGCCAGATATATGGAGAAACGTGACTCAAAGAAGTAGGAGGCCCAGGGTTCACTCTGATTGCTTAGAAATACACAATCGCTTTGAGGTCCTCTCCCCTAGCATGGAAGACGAAGAGCAGACTCCATTTGAGGATCTCTCCCTCATTACAGTCGATCAGGTATATGAAGACGAGCAGCAAAGTCAGTCCTCAGGGAATGTGCAGGCGACCTTGGAACGGACAGCTCACGGAAGAACCCCGACCAAACCCAAGAGGAGGCGTGTAGTGGTGATAGGGGATTCCCTACTGAGGGGAACAGAAGCAGTGATCTGTGGGCCTGACAAGATGTCTCGGGAAGTGTGCTGTCTCCCCGGGGCTAAGATCCAAGATGTAACTGAACGACTGCAAGGAATCATAAAACCCACTGACAAATACCCCTTCCTCTTGGTTCATGTGGGAACCAATGACACTGCAAGCAATAGCCTCCAGAAGATCAAAAGAGACTACGAGGCTCTCGGCAGGAAATTGAAGCAACTAAATGCACAAATTGTCATCTCATCTGTCCTCCCAGTTGAACGACGTGGCCCAGAGAGAGTGGGGAAAATAGTGGAAGTGAACAGCTGGCTTCGCAAATGGTGTAAACAGGAACGGTTTGGATTCTTAGATCACGGACTGCAGTTTCTTGAAGATGGACTTCTGGCAAGTGATGGGCTGCACCTCACAACGGTTGGGAGAAATGTTTTTGCCAAAAATCTCAGAAACCTCATCAGGAGGGCTTTAAACTGACTAATGTGGGGGAGGGAGACAGTGCTCCTGAAGGTAGGAGTCTATCAATTAATGAAGATGATCATCCAAATGTCATAGACCAAATGGAGCAAACAGCACGCGGACCTAGTGGTGGGAGGAAAAAATCCTTAAATAAGAGACACGGGGGAATGATTAATGGACTTCAATGTCTATACACTAATGCGCAAAGCATGGGAAATAAACAAGATGAGCTTGAGCTCTTGGTACAGCAAACTAAATATGACATAATAGGCATCACTGAAACCTGGTGGGATAAGTCCCACGATTGGAATGTAATAATGGGGGGATACAATCTATTTCAGAGAAACAGACCAGACAAGAAAGGAGGAGGAGTGGCGTTATATGTCAGGGATGTGTATACCTGTGAAGAGATCCAAGATTTAGATCCTCAAAGCCAAAGTGAGAGCATTTGGGTCAAAATTAAGGGAGAGAAGAATAACAGAGACCTCATTGTGGGAGTTTACTATAGATCCCCAAGCCAAACGGAGGACATAGATGATGCCTTCCTGGAACAGATGGCCAAGCATGCAAAAGGAAGGGAGATAGTAGTAATGGGGGACTTCAATTACCCGGATATTTGTTGGACGTCAAACTCAGCCAAGAGCATAAGGTCAAACAGATTCCTCACTGGCCTTGCAGACAACTTCATTGTCCAGAAAGTGGGAGAAGCAACAAGAGGAACAGCCATTTTAGATCTGGTCCTAACCAATGTTGATGACCTGGTTAGTGGGGTAGAAGTGGAAGGATCATTAGGCGCGAGTGATCATGCTCTTCTGAAGTTTACTATACAGCGGAAAGGAGCAGCCAAGCATACTAGGACTCAATTTCTTGACTTTGAGAAAGCCGACTTCATAAAACTTAGGGAAGTGCTGGGTGAGATCCCATGGACAACAATACTAAAAGGAAAGAGAGTTCATGATGGCTGGGAGTTTGTTAAGAGGGAGATAGTAAAAGCACAACGTCAGGCAATACCAATGAGACGGAAACATGGAAGGTGCCTAAAGAAGCCAGGGTGGCTATCTAAAGAACTTTTAACTGAATTAAGATTAAAAAAGAATGTGTACAAAAAATGGAAAAGGGGGGAAACCACCAAAGAGGAATTCAAACAAATAGCCAGCACGTGTAGACACAAAGTCAGAAAAGCTAAAGCACAGAATGAACTCAGGCTTGCTAGAGAGGTTAAAAGCAACAAAAAAGGCTTTTATGGGTATGTTCGTAGCAAAAGGAAGAACAAAGAAACAATGGGGTCACTCAGAGGAGAAGATGGTGAAATGCAAACAGGGGACACAGAAAGGGCTGAACTACTCAAAGCCTTCTTTGCCTCAGTCTTCTCCGATAAAGAAAACAATGCCCGACCTGAAGAATTTGGAGCAAATGATTCAGCAAAGGAAACACAGCCCAGAATAACTAAGGAGATAGTACAATAATATTTGGCTAGTTTAGATGTATTCAAGTCTCCAGGGCCAGATGAACTGCATCCAAGAGTATTAAAAGAACTGGCAGATGTGATCTCAGAACCACTGGCAGTCATCTTTGAGAATTCCTGGAGAACAGGCGAAGTCCCGGCAGACTGGAGGAGGGCAAATGTTGTCCCTATTTTCAAAAAGGGGAAAAGAGAGGACCCAAATAATTACCGCCCAGTCAGTCTGACATCAATACCAGGGAAGATTCTGGAGCAGATCATTAAGCAAACAGTCTGTGAGCACCTAGAAAGGAATGCTGTGATCACCAATAGTCAGCATGTATTTCTGAAAAATAAGTCATGTCGGACTAACCTGATCTCGTTTTTTGACAGAATTACAAGCCTGGTAGATGAAGGGAACGCAGTGGATGTAGCCTACCTTGATTTCAGCAAGGCATTTGACAAGGTGCCCCATGATATTCTTGTAAAGAAGCTAGTAAAATGCGGTCTTGACTATGCTACCACTGAGTGGATTTGTAACTGGCTGACTGACCGAACCCAAAGGGTGCTCATCAATGGTTCCTCTTCATCCTGGAGAAGAGTGACTAGTGGGGTGCCACAGGGTTCTGTCTTGGGCCCGGTCTTATTCAACATCTTTATCAACGACTTGGATGATGGACTCAAGGGCATCCTGATCAAATTTGCAGATGACACCAAACTGGGAGGGGTGGCTAACACCCCAGAGGACAGGATCACACTTCAAAACGACCTTGACAGATTAGAGAACTGGGCAAAAATAAACAAGATGAATTTTAACAGGGAGAAATGTAAATTATTGCACTTGGGCAAAAAAAATGAGAGGCACAAATACAAGATGGGTGACACCTGGCTTGAGAGCAGTACATGTGAAAAGGATCTAGGAGTCTTAGTTGACCACAAACTTGACATGAGCCAACAGTGTGACGCGGCAGCTAAAAAAGCCAATGCAATTCTGGGCTGCATCAATAGGAGTATAGCATCTAGATCAAGGGAAGTAATAGTGCCACTGTATTCTGCTCTGGTCAGACCACACCTGGAGTACTGTGTCCAGTTCTGGGCACCACAATTCAAGAAGGACACTGACAAACTGGAACGTGTCCAGAGGAGGGCAACCAAAATGGTCAAAGGCCTGGAAACGATGCCTTATGAGGAACGGCTAAGGGAGCTGGGCATGTTTAGCTTGGAGAAGAGGAGGTTAAGGGGTGATATGATAGCCATGTTCAAATATATAAAAGGATGTCACATAGAGGAGGGAGAAAGGTTGTTTTCTGCTGCTCCAGAGAAGCGGACACGGAGCAATGGATCCAAACTACAAGAAAGAAGATTCCACCTAAACATTAGGAAGAACTTCCTGACAGTAAGAGCTGTTCGACAGTGGAATTTGCTGCCAAGGAGTGTGGTGGAGTCTCCTACTTTGGAGGTCTTTAAGCAGAGGCTTGACAACCATATGTCAGGAGTGCTCTGATGGTGTTTCCTGCTTGGCAGGGGGTTGGACTCGATGGCCCTTGTGGTCTCTTCCAACTCTATGATTCTATGATTCTATGATTCTATGACCCAACCCTAGTTAGATTTACTGCCGCATCTTCCCTGTCATGATTATTATAAGCCCTGTTTGGCTGTGGAGAAGCAGGAAGGAGAATGAGCTTTGGGAGTGGTGGGGTTTTAATAAGCGGGCTGGGGTGGGCACCCACACCTCACAGTGGGTTGGGAAATTTAAATATAATGGAACTTTAACAATGCAGTCCTATATATGTCTATTCAGAGATAACCCCCACTGAGCACAATGGGACTTACCCCCAGGTAAGCATGCGTTGGAGTGCAGCCTAAGTAATTTGGCCATATTAAAGGGGTCCCAACCGTGGCCTCCTTTAGTTCTGTGCTCTTCACCCCAGTAACTAGAGCTCTGGTCTGAAGCTAGTTCTGGCCAAGGCCAGGTCTCCTGGCCACAAAGGCCACACTCCAAGTCTCTCCTTTCTCATGACAAAGGTCACATTTCTGGATGCACTAAATGACTCTGCCCTAGAACACCTGGCTGTTAAAAGAAGGAAGTTTGCAGACCTGAAGCTGCAACCCCAGAGTCGGCCACGACTGGACCTAATGGTCAGGGGTCCCTTTACCTTTACTAGGAAGTGTGTTGGCCAAGGGCTTTCCCTCACTCTCCACCCCTGAAGACAGACATTCCCCCAACATGATGAATGTTTTCTTTTGAGCATGCAAGGCTCTACTGCTGTCCTTCCTTATTTCAAAAGGGTATTTGGCAATCTGGATTTATGTCTTGATTATCTCTCGTCACTGCATAATTATGTCTGTTGGCAGGAGTACCAGCATCCGATATCTAGCCTGCCATGGTTCCTCCCCAGAAGTCCGCCACTGGGTCTGATCTTGAGTGGCACCCAGGACCTGGTGCGAGAGGTGAGTGTTGTTGAGCCTGTTGGGAGCAGTGACCAAAGTGCTATGAAATGAAACAAACATGCAAATGGCCAGTTGCCAAGAAAATCCAATACAGTAACATTTGACTTCAAAAGAAGAAACTTCCCCCAAATAAGTTGAAAGGCAAAGCCAGGAGCTCCTTGTCAGGAATGACAAGGTTCTACTCCCTGGTTGCAAAGCTGGTTTGAAGGGAATCCTCTGGTGGGACTCCTTCCTGGTTCTGGTGCCCACCCACCCCCGACACATCCACTTTCATTTCCCACAATGCTCCAGAGCCATGCTGTGTCTGGGATACTGTGATGAATTAAAATGGCCAGCTGCCAGTTTGTGGCCCAGGGAGAAGGTGGGTGCTGGGGTGTCTGCAGCTGTTCCAGAGTGGCAGGTGCTGAGAGATGACCTCCCCAGCTGGGGATCCTGCAGCAGGCTGGACCAGCTCCATACAAACGTGTTGCTGTTGCTCGTACTGTAGTCTTATAATACCACCAGAGTATATGGTGCTACACAAGGAATGAGATTCTAGGTTTCTGCCCCATGGAGCTCAAATTCTGCGGAGCTCAAATTCTACCCAGGTTGCAGGTCAGGACCATCCCAGACTTTGAATTTTCAGGGCCCAGACTTGAGACCCAGGGCCGACCCCCCTGGTGACATCACAGGGGCAGGCCCCAGAGATGGAAAGTAGGTAATTGGGAGAGGGGAGCAGAGGACAGCAAATTCCTTCAGAGTGTCTGTACTGTAATTTGCAGTTGCTGGGCTGAAGCTTGCAAGCTGCATGCACAGCGCTCTTAATCATTTTTACCATGATCACTAAAGGCGTTCTCTCCTCCACCTGCCACCTGGAGGGGGCCAGGCAACCTGGAGACAGACCAGGAAAGGCAACCCTACACTCCAGGGAGAAAACAGGAAGTGGAGGCCTAACTGGGATGGAAGAGTTTCAGAGCTGTGATCCCTGGCTTTCTTGGACTTGGTTGCTTGAATGCCAGTAGCACATCACAACACGTGGGGTGGATGCTGGAACCTTATGGATGATGCCCTTTCTCCATCAACTCTGAGATAGCTGGCTGTTAAGTTCCCTTTTACAGGTGCACACCCACCTCCAGCAGTTATCGGATGGAAACAGAACCCACCAGCTGTAACATCCATAATATCAAGATATTGTTTCCTGCAGCCAGCGGGAGACGTTAATGGAGGCAACATCCTATCTGCTTATTGACTCTGCCATAGCCTGTTGTCTGTTGCTTTAAAAGGCAAGGGCTGCCTTTCTCTCTGGGTGAAAGGCAGAGCAGAAGGCAAATACTCTTTTCCTAATGCACTTTGTTCTCAGTTGTTCAAAAGATGCCTCCATAGCTGCAACATGTAATATGGCAACCTCTTGGTGCCTTATTGTTCATGGGCTGGAATCTGGGCACATGCGCACCACAGGCAAGATGCAGTTCACCCCCTCACTTAGAAAATGAACTCCAGCAGCTCCTGCCAACAAGAAAAAGAAGGCGGCAAAACCAGGGGTTTCAGGGTGCCAGAACTGTCTCGGGTAAACAAGAGCAAATGCAGAGGAGGCGCTGAGAGCGTGGCCTGCCCGAGGTCACATAGTGCACCCACAGTCGAGGCAGCGGGAGACTCCATCTGCAGCCATGGAGCTGTGTGGCTGCCGAGAAGCGAAGCAAGCCCAGCCTAGGTCTGGACAGTTCTCCACCACGACAACCTCGCCCCATTGCTAAGATTACCTGGGCAGCCATCCCGAAGGCCGTTTCAAACAATGGTTCCAGCTAAGCCATTCAGAGCTCGCTTGGCGAGTTGCTTAGGATCCATCCAGCGTAGCCTCAACACGATGCCGTGAGTTATGAGAAGCGGCTCTTCCGTCCCAGTGGAGAAAGCTCAATAATTCATGCTGCATGTCGGTGGCTTTGCCCTTCGAGTCCCAGGGAGGTGAGTATTGGCTGCTTCTCCAGATAAGAGTGAGAAACCGGACCTTCCTAGAGATTATATTGCAGCCACTGCTGATCTTTGATTAGCCACAGGTACATTACAGGCTGAGCATGGAAATAAGCCAGAGATCACAAAAGGGATCGAGCTGAAAATGTCACTCTTCCCTCGTGACACCCCCTCCCTCCCATTGCCCACCACCCCAAATCACTGGACCCAACGGAGGCCAGTGTGCTTTTTGAGCTCAGAAGCCAAGGAAGCCCAACTAAGCCACAGCCTTCATGGTGAATAATGCATAGCTGGTGAGCAAAGTCACAGGATCTCTTGCCAAGTTGGGTCCAAGGCAGGCGGTGCTTAAAAATTAAAAGTGCAGAGAACTGGGCTAACAATAAGACCAAGAAGTTAATGTTTAATGTGCTCAATAACTCACAAGACATGATAATTCTGACTCCCGCTTCTCCCAATCCAATTTGTATTATCATGGACACAGACCAGCCTCTAAGTTACAGGCAATTACAAATGCAATTTGCAATTTACAGACCAGTAGAAGACTATTAGGAAGTATCAGCACAGCAAAGGACTAAGATAGGCATGTGCTCAGTGGATTGCTGCATTGCTAGCATGCTTGGTAAAGAGATTTAATATTCCAGTTCCTAGTAATGCTTGCTGATGCCCTGAATTTTGCCACTTTAGTAGTGATTTGTTTACAGCACCTGACAAAAGGACAGCGGTAAAATTATCTAATCTGCCTAGGAATTTAGAATCATAGAATCATAGAATCATAGAGTTGGAAGAGACCACAAGGGCCATCGAGTCCAACCCCCTGCCAAGCAGGAAACACCATCAGAGCACTCCTGACATATGGTTGTCAAGCCTCTGCTTAAAGACCTCCAAAGTAGGAGACTCCACCACACTCCTTGACAGCAAATTCCACTGTCGAACAGCTCTTACTGTCAGGAAGTTCTTCCTAATGTTTAGGTGGAATCTTCTTTCTTGTAGTTTGGATCCATTGCTCCGTGTCCGCTTCTCTGGAGCAGTAGAAAACAACCTTTCTCCCTCCTCTATGTGACATCCTTTTATATATTTGAACATGGCTATCATATCACCCCTTAACCTCCTCTTCTCCAGGCTAAACATGCCCAGCTCCCTTAGCCGTTCCTCATAAGGCATCGTTTCCAGGCCTTTGACCATTTTGGTTGCCCTCTTCTGGACACGTTCCAGTTTGTCAGTGTCCTTCTTGAATTGTGGTGCCCAGAACTGGACACAGTACTCCAGGTGTGGTCTGACCAGAGCAGAATACAGTGGCACTATTACTTCCCTTGATCTAGATGCTATACTCCTATTGATGCAGCCCAGAATTGCATTGGCTTTTTTAGCTGCCGCGTCACACTGTTGGCTCATGTCAAGTTTGTGGTCAACCAAGACTCCTAGATCCTTTTCACATGTACTGCTCTCAAGCCATACCCATCTTGTATTTGTCAATCTCAATACCCATCTTGTATTTGTGCCTCTCATTTTTTTTGCCCAAGTGCAATACTTTACATTTCTCCCTGTTAAAATTCATCTTGTTTGTTTTTGCCCAGTTCTCTAATCTGTCAAGGTCGTTTTGAAGTGTGATCCTGTCCTCTGGGGTGTTAGCCACCCCTCCCAGTTTGGTGTCATCTGCAAATTTGATCAGGATGCCCTTGAGTCCATCATCCAAGTCGTTGATAAAGATGTTGAATAAGACCGGGCCCAAGACAGAACCCTGTGGCACCCCACTAGTCACTCTTCTCCAGGATGAAGAGGAACCATTGATGAGCACCCTTTGGGTTCGGTCAGTCAGCCAGTTACAAATCCACTGAGTGGTAGCATAGTCAAGACCGCATTTTACCAGCTTCTTTACAAGAATATCATGGGGCACCTTGTCAAATGCTTTGCTGAAATCAAGGTAGGCTACATCCACTGTGTTCCCTTCATCTACCAGGCTTGTAATTCTGTCAAAAAACGAGATCAGGTTAGTCTGACATGACTTATTTTTCAGAAATCCATGCTGACTATTGGTGATCACAGCATTCCTTTCTAGGTGCTCACAGACTGTTTGCTTAATGATCTGCTCCAGAATCTTCCCTGCTATTGATGTCAGACTGACTGGACGGTAATTATTTGGGTCCTCTCTTTCCCCCTTTTTGAAAATAGGAACAACATTTGCCCTCCTCCAGTCTGCCGGGACTTCGCCTGTTCTCTAGGAATTCTCAAAGATGACTGCCAGTGGTTCTGAGATCACATCTGCCAGTTCTTTTAATACTCTTGGATGCAGTTCATCTGGCCCTGGAGACTTGAATACATCTAATCTAGCCAAATATTCTTGTACTATCTCCTTAGTTATTCTGGGCTGTGTTTCCTTTGCTGAATCATTTGCTTCAAATTCTTCAGGTCGGGCATTGTCTTCTTTATCGGAGAAGACTGAGGCAAAGAAGGCATTGAGGAGTTCAGCCCTTTCTGTGTCCCCTGTTTGCATTTCACCATCTTCTCCTCTGAGTGACCCCACTGTTTCTTTGTTCTTCCTTTTGCTACGAACATACCCATAAAAGCCTTTTTTGTTGCTTTTAACCTCTCTAGCAAGCCTGAGTTCATTCTGTGCTTTAGCTTTTCTGACTTTGTGTCTACACGTGCTGGCTATTTGTTTGAATTCCTCTTTGGTGGTTCCCCCCCTTTTCCATTTTTTGTACACATCCTTTTTTAATCTTAATTCAGTTAAAAGTTCTTTAGATAGCCACCCTGGTTTCTTTAGGCACCTTCCATGTTTTCGTCTCATTGGTATTGCCTGACGTTGTGCTTTTACTATCTCCGTCTTAACAAACTCCCAGCCATCATGAACTCCCTTTCCTTTTAGTATTGCTGTCCATGGGATCTCACCCAGCACTTCCCTAAGTTTTATGAAGTCGGCTTTCTTAAAGTCAAGAAATTGAGTCCTAGTATGCTTGGCTGCTCCTTTCCACTGTATAGTAAACTTCAGAAGAGCATGATCACTCGCGCCTAATGATCCTTCCACATCTACCCCACTAACCAGGTCATCAACATTGGTTAGGACCAGGTCTAAAATGGCTGTTCCTCTTGTTGCTTCTCCCACTTTCTGGACAATGAAGTTGTCTGCAAGGCCAGTGAGGAATCTGTTTGACCTTATGCTCTTGGCTGAGTTTGACGTCCAACAAATATCCGGGTAATTGAAGTCCCCCATTACTACTATCTCCCTTCCTTTTGCATGCTTGGCCATCTGTTCCAGGAAGGCATCATCTATGTCCTCCGTTTGGCTTGGGGATCTATAGTAAACTCCCACAATGAGGTCTCTGTTATTCTTCTCTCCCTTAATTTTGACCCAAATGCTCTCACTTTGGCTTTGAGGTTCTAAATCTTGGATCTCTTCACAGGTATACACACCCCTGACATATAACGCCACTCCTCCTCCTTTCTTGTCTGGTCTGTTTCTCTGAAATAGATTGTATCCCTCCATTATTACATTCCAATTGTGGGACTTATCCCACCAGGTTTCAGTGATGCCTATTATGTCATATTTAGTTTGCTGTACCAAGAGCTCAAGCTCATCTTGTTTATTTCCCATGCTTTGCGCATTAGTGTACAGACATTGAAGTCCATTAATCATTCCCCCGTGTCTCTTATTTAAGGATTTTTTCCTCCCTCCACTAGGTCCGCGTGCTGTTTGCTCCATTTGGTCTATGACATTTGGATGATCATCTTCATTAATTGATAGACTCCTACCTTCAGGAGCACTGTCTCCCTCCCCCACATTAGTCAGTTTAAAGCCCTCCTGATGAGGTTTCTGAGATTTTTGGCAAAAACATTTCTCCCAACCGTTGTGAGGTGCAGCCCATCACTTGCCAGAAGTCCATCTTCAAGAAACTGCAGTCCGTGATCTAAGAATCCAAACCGTTCCTGTTTACACCATTTGCGAAGCCAGCTGTTCACTTCCACTATTTCCCCCTCTCTCCCTGGGCCACGTCGTTCAACTGGGAGGACAGACGAGATGACAATTTGTGCATTTAGTTGCTTCAATTTCCTGCCGAGAGCCTCGTAGTCTCTTTTGATCTTCTGGAGGCTATTGCTTGCAGTGTCATTGGTTCCCACATGAACCAAGAGGAAGGGGTATTCGTCAGTGGGTTTTATGATTCCTTGCAGTCGTTCAGTTACATCTTGGATCTTAGCCCCGGGGAGACAGCACACTTCCCGAGACATCTTGTCAGGCCCACAGATCACTGCTTCTGTTCCCCTCAGTAGGGAATCCCCTATCACCACTACACGCCTCCTCTTGGGTTTGGTCGGGGTTCTTCCGTGAATTTAGTTAAAATGGGTGTAATACCTGAAAGCTGTTAAATGGAAGATGGAGCAAGCTTGTCTTTTCCTGCTCCAGAGGGCAGGATGGGGACCAAGGGATGTTTCATGTTTTATTTTGTTGGAAGGCGCCCAGAGTGGCTGGGGCAACATATAAATAAATTGTTGTTATTGTTATTGTTACAATGGCAAGAAACGTGATTCCAACTAAACATCAGGAAGATCTTACTTGTGGTAAGAGTGGAATGGTCTCCTTCAAGAGGTTGTAGACTCTCCTTCCTTGCATTGCAGGGATTAGACTAGATCCCAATCAGGATCCCTTCCAACTCTATGAGTCTACAAATTTTCTATGATTCTACAATTCTATGACTCTACAAATTTTCAGGTGTAAATTGTACAGAGGGAGTCCAATTTTGATTCAGAAAACTGTCAAACAGCTCTTACTGTCAGAAAGTTCTTCCTGATGTTTAGTCTGAATCTCCTTTCTTGTAACTTGAAGCCATTGGTTCAAGTCCTAACCTCCAGAGCAGGAGAAAACAAGCTTGCTCCATCTTCCATGTGACAGCTCTTGAGATATCTGAAGATGGCTATCATATCTCTTCTCAGTCTCCTCTTTTCTAGGATAAACATCAGCAGCTACTTCAACTGATCGTCTGCACACCTTCCAGCTTATCAACATCTTTCTTAAATTGTGGTGCCTAGAATCATGGGTATAGCCAAGATTTTTGTTAGGGGGCAGGCTTTTGTTTGGGGGGGTGCAGAACCTCAGATTTGTATGCCCATGCCCAGAATTGGACACAGTATTCCAGGTGTGGTCCGACCAAGGCAGAATAGAGGGGTTCTATTACTTCTCTTCATCTGGACACTAGACATCTGTTGATGCAGCCGAGAATAGCATTAGCTTTTTCTGCATCTGCATCACACTGTTGACTCATGTTCAGCTTGTGGTCCACCAAGACCTCCGGATCTTTTTCATATGTACTGCTAGTAAGCCAGGTGTACCACATCCTCTATTTGTTTATCTGGTTCTTCCTGCCTAAGTGCAGAACCTGACATTTGTCCCTATTGAAATTCATTTTGTTAGCTTGAGCCCAGTTCTCCAATTTGTTGAGGTCATTTTGAATTTGGAATCTGTCTTCTGTGGCATCAGCTCCCCTCCCAGTTTGGTGTCATCTGCAAATTGGATGAGCATCCCCTCAATTCCTTCATCCAAGTCGTTTATAAAGTCGTTGAACAACAGTGGGCCCAGAACAGAGCCCTGCATCACCCCATTTATTACTTTTTTCCTGGATGATGAGGAACCAATAATGAGTACTCTTTGGGTTTGGTCAGTCAACCTGCTACAAATCCACCTGTTACCTCATTCAACCCACATTTTACCAGCTTCATCACAAGAATATCATGGGGAACTTTGTCAAAAGCCTTGCTGAAATCAAGATATACTACATCCACAGCATTCTCCAGATCCACCAAGCTTGTGATTCCACCAAAGAAAGAAATTAGTTTTCTTCTCAGGCAAGTAAAGTGTACCAGAATTTACATAGAATCTTAGAGTTGGAAGGGACCCCAAGGGTCATCTAGTCCAACCCCCTGCAATGCAGAAATCTCAGCTAAAGCATCCAGGACAGATGGCCATCCAACCTCTGCTTAAAAACCTCCAAGGAAGGAGAGCCCACAAACTCTCATGGGAGTCTGTTCCACTACCAAACAGCTCTTACTGTCAGAAAGTTTTCCCTGATGCTTAGTTGGGATTTCCTTTCTTGCAACTTGAAGCCATTGGGTCGAGTCCTACCCTCCAGAGCAGGAGAAAACAAGCATGCCCCCTCCTCCATGAGACAGCCCTTGAGATATTTGAAGATGGCTGTCAAATCTCCTCTCAGTCTCTTCTTTTCCAGGCTAAACATACCCAGCTCCTTCAAGCACTCCTCATAAGCAGGGGCGGAGGAAGAGGGGGCGGTGGGGGCGGGCCGCCCCAGGTGTCACCACTGAGGGGTGTGACAAAATGCCGGGCGGCACTCGCCGTGGGGCTTGCACCCATGCCTGAGCTATGCATCTCTCCTGAGCGAGATGTGGTGGCTTGGGTGCACCACTGCCCAAATGGTCCACCCGCTGCCTCCCCCCGCCCCAGCTGTGGGGCGGCTGAATGGGAGGAGGCAGGCAGACTCCTCGGAGGCCCCACGGAGCCAGCTGGTCCCGCCTTCAGGCACACCGCCCCAGGCAGCCGATGGGCTTGCTCCACTGCTACTCATAAGGCTTGGTTGATCCCTTGATCCTCTTGCTTGCCCTCCTCTGCGCACCATCCAGCTTGTCAACATCCTTCTTACATTGTGGTGCCCAGAACTGGACACAGTGTTCCAGGTGTGGTCTGGAATAGAGTGGGACCATGACTTCCCTTGGTCTGGACACTAGACTTCTGTTGCTGCAGCCTAGAATAGCATTAGCTTTTTTTGCTGCTTCCTCACATGGTTGACTCATGTTCAGCTTGCGGTCCACTAAGACCCCAATATTCTTTCCACATGTACTGCTAGTAAGCCAGTGTAAAGGGCACACATGGTGTAAATGCATATATAAGTGAAGATAACATAAAAAAATTATAGGAGGAGGAACTGTTTTGCAAAGATGTGTATAGTAGGCTAAATTGCAGGAGAAAACTGCACTAAAGTGCTAGTGAATTTCATGAGGAATATTTTTTAAAACATTTGCAAACCAATGTGGAGAACTAAACAGATGACTACAAAAATGAGAAGCTGAGGAGGGTTTCCCTCAAAAGAGAACCCCTACCTGCAAACAACCCCCCATAAATCATACAACAGCAACACCTCAACAATGACCCCAAATTGTTTTTTAAAAGAGAAATTTAAAAAATAAGTGGAAGAGGCAGGGTGCCTTGTTGGGCTCCAGGGGGGATGATTTCTCAGAGATTTGCAATGCCCATGGGCACATGTTAGGAACCCCTGTTTTTTATGTATTTGATTTTTATTTTCCTGGAGGCCCCCCAAAAGACATGATGAAAACCTATATTCCCACACATAAACAACTAACAGCAGTATACATCTGCAAAACACATTCTTATTAAGTGATCCACAAGTTAATGTAAACCTTTGGGACTGGTCTTTGGTTTTCTGGAGAATTTCTGAACAAACTAAAGCTCCCCCTTTCTCCCGCCAAGGTGTCCCTTTGTGCTTTGTTCCTCTAGCTGGTCTTAACTTGTGGATCAATCTTCCCATAAGGGCAAGAGGCTATCCTCTTTTGTACCAGGGATTCAGGGTTGCACCTTTTAAGTCATTCCGGAATGCAGCTATAACCATTTATGCTGCCACTAAGAGAAATCCCAGTTAGTGGTTTATCCACCTAGTCCTGATTCTCATTTAAATACAGATTCAGTAATGCAAGGGCTGCAGACTTTGCGACATGCTGTTGAGTAATTTTACTTAATTCATTACTATCTAGATGGCTTCCCCTTTCCTCAATTTAATCCCCACAACAACCCTGCAAGGTAAGTCAGGCTTAGAAGCAGCGACTGGCCCCCAAGGCTACCCAGTGAGCTTCATGGCCAAGTGAGGATTTGAACCCTGGTCCCTGCCAGGTTTAGTCTAACCGCTACACAGCACTAGCTCTATTACATTAAACCCTGAGTAAAATACTTGTTGACACTTTAAACACTTGCTCATTAAACACTTGTTCCCCCCAATCTGCCACCCTCGGACATGCCCACCACAAGTGCCTATAGCTGCCTCTCTCCCAGCCCCTCGCCAGGACACAGAGCCCCCATTCTAAGGCTGTGCTGGTTGTACTTTTGCTCTTGGGAGGTGGGGTTCTTAGAAGCCAGATGCCTAAGGAAAGTGCTTCAGACCCCACGCCTCATCCTCTTTTCTGCCATGCTCCCTTTAGGGCAATGGGCCAAGCGCCACTCTGGAACCTGCAGCATTTTTCTGGCAAATGCTCTAATTATTCCTATTGCGTTTTACAGCCTGCATTCAGCTCCATGCCATCCTACCTCCATGCAGAGAGATCTCCGACCCGTTATTCTTTCCAGGAGTTCAGATTCCTGCCTTGCTCTGACATGATGAATGACTTTTGAGCAATCTGATACGTGCCGTGCCCCTCCGTCTTGCACACCCATTCCATTGCCAGTTGTCTTAAATGACCAGATCCGAACGGCATTGTTTGCAGTCAGACAAAATGGAAAGAGGAATTCCTTACCACATGCCAGGATGTCTCTTGTTCGAATTTAATTGAATTCTTGCTTGTGCTAAAACAGCCATCAATTATTCAAGGCCGCATTCATTAATTCTAAATATTACAAGTAATAAGTGGGGTGTTATTGCACCGTTAAGGATTCAGGCAGATAAATGCACCTGCTTGTTGCATTTTAATCCTGCATATTTGATCAGTCATCAAGCCTGGAAAGGATTTAACCTGCTGCAGCTCATGAGAGATGGGAAATGGATATTTATTTTACAGAGAGCTAGTTACCAATCTAGTCAACAGTGTGATGCAGCAGCAAAAAAAGAGAGAAATGAATGCTGTTCTAGAGTGCAACAACAGAAGAATATAATGTCCAGATCAAGGGAAATAATAGTATCTCTCTCTTCTGCCTTGGTCAGACCCCACCTAGAACAACACTGTGTTCAGTTCAAGGAAGGCATTGGCAATCTGGAAGGTGTGTAGAGGATGGCAACCAGGATGATCCAGGGTTTGGAAACTAAGGTGGAATCTACACACATATAAAAAGCGTTCTGAAAATGCTTTTTTAAAACCGTTTTTTAAAAATACATTGAATTTTCCATAAGGCTCACCATCACCATCCAGTGTCACACTTAAAACATTTTATTTGCAGCTGTATAGCTGAGTTCCAAGCCTTAAGAGGAGCAGCTGAGGGAGCTGAGGATGTTTAGCCTGGAGTCTGGAGAAGAGGAGACGGAGAGGAGATACGATGGCCATCTTCAAATATCTCAAAGGCTGTTACACAGAAGATGGAGCAAGTGTGTTTTCTCCTGCTCCGGAGGGTGGGACTCAAAACCATGGCTTCAAGTTACAAGAAAGGAGATTCCGACTAAACATCAGAAAAAACTTTCTGCCAGTAAGATTGGTTTGACAGTGGAACTGTTTCCTTCAGCAGGTTGTGGGCTCTCCTTCCTCGGAGTTTTTTAAGAAGAAGTTGGATGGCCGTCTGTCATGAATGCTTCAGTTGAGATTCCTGCATTGCAGGGGGTTGCACTCAGTGCTTTTTTTCTTAGAAAAAAATGTTGAGGGGTACTCTCATTTTGACTCAAGAAGATCACCATTTTATTGTTCAAATCGGAAAAAATAAATACAGTAAATGGACAAAAGTAAAAAGATTCACAAAATATTTAGGGGGTCTGTGTACCCCCAGGAAAAAAGCACTAGCTGCACTAAATGGAGCTCAGGGTCCCTTTCACCTCTACAATTCTATGATTCTATTATCACTAGCATTGCTTAAAAGAGTAAATAAAACACAAAGAGGTCCCATTGGCAAGAGGGGAAATCTTTACTTACGGTGTTTTCATCTTTATGAGGTCGGCTGCCTTGTGCATTTTTCCTGACTATCTGTTAGTCTGAGCCCTGTCCTCTGCTGATGGGGGGCCTGCAAGGTCTACACAAGACTGACTTAGTGACACAAGAGAGCATCCTCAGAAGACAATGTCCACCACAAACACCCCCCTCCATGCTAGAATGCTGGCTTTCCTAAATACTAATTCAACAAGCACATTAAATCTTATCAAGTCTGCAAGTTAGTATTGTAATAAATGAAAATCTGCCCTTATTCCCTTATGGGGGAATAAGAGCCCTTATAGAGTCTTTTGCAGGTTCTCCATCGGTCGGAGAAAATAACAGTCCAACCAGAGAATATTGAGAAGCAAAGCAGCTGAAAAGCCTGATCTTTATTGAACTGTTGCAATAGGATGCTCCCCTCACACACAGGAAAGGAGGAGGACCCCAAACAAAGGTGTGCCCGCCCTTATATAGACATTTTTAATTGCCTGCCCTGGAGTCCAAGACCACCCTCAGAAACATCATACCTACATCACAGAAAGGGTGTAGCTCAAGAGAAATCTGAGTTCGTTGTTTACCTCCTGTCTGGCAGGTAACCTGTTAATGCTCACTTGATTGGATACCCTGGGGAGCCTGGCCAGTCTTTTGTAATGATAAATACTTAGTTCCTGAGCCAGGTCACAGGCTCACCCTATTCATACACAGACATACCCTTAAGACAGGATTTGTGAATGAAAAGACAATGGAGAGGCTTTTCCATTTTCCTTGACCTTGCAGAGAAATCATTTGGTCAGTTTGGGAGTCAAAATGGTTTCCAGGCTGTTTTCCTGTGCTGCTTCAGACATGTGGTTCATATATTTATGTACGTGTTTGCTTGGTACATTTATGAACATTTATTATATATAGACCTGAATTTTTTTATTTCAGTATAACTAAGGAGATAGTACAAGAATATTTGGCTAGTTTAGATGTATTCAAGTCTCCAGGGCCAGATGAACTGCATCCAAGAGTATTAAAAGAACTGGCAGATGTGATCTCAGAACCACTGGCAGTCATCTTTGAGAATTCCTGGAGAACAGGCGAAGTCCCGGCAGACTGGAGGAGGGCAAATGTTGTCCCTATTTTCAAAAAGGGGAAAAGAGAGGACCCAAATAATTACCGCCCAGTCAGTCTGACATCAATAGCAGGGAAGATTCTGGAGCAGATCATTAAGCAAACAGTCTGTGAGCACCTAGAAAGGAATGCTGTGATCACCAATAGTCAGCATGTATTTCTGAAAAATAAGTCATGTCAGACTAACCTGATCTCGTTTTTTGACAGAATTACAAGCCTGGTAGATGAAGGGAACGCAGTGGATGTAGCCTACCTTGATTTCAGCAAAGCATTTGACAAGGTGCCCCATGATATTCTTGTAAAGAAGCTGGTAAAATGCGGTCTTGACTATGCTACCACTCAGTGGATTTGTAACTGGCTGACTGACCGAACCCAAAGGGTGCTCATCAATGGTTCCTCTTCATCCTGGAGAAGAGTGACTAGTGGGGTGCCACAGGGTTCTGTCTTGGGCCCGGTCTTATTCAACATCTTTATCAACGACTTGGATGATGGACTCAAGGGCATCCTGATCAAATTTGCAGATGACACCAAACTGGGAGGGGTGGCTAACACCCCAGAGGACAGGATCACACTTCAAAACGACCTTGACAGATTAGAGAACTGGGCAAAAACAAACAAGATGAATTTTAACAGGGAGAAATGTAAAGTATTGCACTTGGGCAAAAAAAATGAGAGGCACAAATACAAGATGGGTGACACCTGGCTTGAGAGCAGTACATGTGAAAAGGATCTAGGAGTCTTGGTTGACCACAAACTTGACATGAGCCAACAGTGTGACGCGGCAGCTAAAAAAGCCAAT
The DNA here is from genome assembly GCF_965113315.1 of Podarcis vaucheri. Taxonomy (NCBI): domain Eukaryota; kingdom Metazoa; phylum Chordata; class Lepidosauria; order Squamata; family Lacertidae; genus Podarcis; species Podarcis vaucheri. The sequence goes on from NC_138751.1 coordinate 57,741,563, forward strand.
GCAATTCTGGGCTGCATCAATAGGAGTATAGCATCTAGATCAAGGGAAGTAATAGTGCCACTGTATTCTGCTCTGGTCAGACCACACCTGGAGTACTGTGTCCAGTTCTGGGCACCACAGTTCAAAAAGGACACTGACAAACTGGAACGTGTCCAGAGGAGGGCAACCAAAATGTTCAAAGGCCTGGAAACGATGCCTTATGAGGAACGGCTAAGGGAGCTGGGCATGTTTAGCCTGGAGAAGAGGAGGTTAAGGGGTGATATGATAGCCATGTTCAAATATATAAAAGGATGTCACATAGAGGAGGGAGAAAGGTTGTTTTCTACTGCTCCAGAGAAGCGGACACGGAGCAATGGATCCAAACTACAAGAAAGAAGATTCCACCTAAACATTAGGAAGAACTTCCTGACAGTAAGAGCTGTTCGACAGTGGAATTTGCTGCCAAGGAGTGTGGTGGAGTCTCCTACTTTGGAGGTCTTTAAGCAGAGGCTTGACAACCATATGTCAGGAGTGCTCTGATGGTGTTTCCTGCTTGGCAGGGGGTTGGACTCGATGGCCCTTGTGGTCTCTTCCAACTCTATGATTCTATGATTCTATGATCAGTATAAACCGCTGGAACTGGAGAAATTTCTGGAGAAATTGTAAACGAATCCAGTTATCATCACTGGTCCTGCTGTAAGGAGGGGTACGATTAGCTCTTTACATTGACGCCCCCCCCCCAAATATACTCCTCAAATATACTTAGAAGAGACAGCTTATGTTACAACCTGCGATTGTGGGAAACCAGAGCCTAGACTTCCCATTTAGGGTTTTTAATGTTGCAATTCTTAACACCCTTTGCGGAGAGGGGGACCCTGTTTTCCAATACTCATGCACAGAAATGAGCACACATCTGGAGAGGATTTCATCAGAGTCACCCAAGCTGGCCTTTGCTGTGGGAGAGCATCCTTGGGGGCTGAGGAGAAGCCCCTGTGTCCTGCGAATCGCCTTGGAGGGACTCTGGAGAGGAAGAGCAGAAAGAGATGTAACGTCACGCAGTCCTGTTCCTTTGGCTTGTGTCTGCTTGCAGCATCTGTTCCAGATCAGGACTCTGTCCCTTTCTGCCTCCCTTCTGACATGCCCCTCCTGAAGAATGTGGCAGCCCAACATCAGCTGAGGTCTGAATGAGCTCATTGTTGCCCCTGTTATTCTGGTCATAATCTCCAACTCTCTTTCCTGGATTGCTTTTTTGGTGGGGGGACAACGACAAAGGTGACAACAGAGATTAATCCCTCTGCGGGGCTGCTATACCTTCACTCTTACTTTTGTGAATACTTCTCATCTTTTAGGGTTTTTTTAAAGACTATCATTTAGAGCTGGGGTGTAACAAAAGCTTTGCAAAAGCAGAGGTCTTCTTAGCAAGCATTTGCTCTTGGGCTGCCTGAACTGCCAAGCCTCTCAGCCTAGGACTGTCCAGGGGAAGGGGCTGTTTTTGGCGCTCATTGCAAATGGGAATGGAAATCACAGGGCCTTGTGAAACTGAAGCATGCATGAGATCAGAAAATGTTCTGGGACTTCTTCAGATCTTAACATTCACCAGAGGTGGGGTAGAAATTTGGTTTGGTTTGCATTTTAATGTGGACTGGTCTCATTCTCAAAACAATATGCAAACCAGAGTGCAGCTTGCCTTTAAAATTTGCATTTCTCCAGATTTTACAATGCAGAAAAATGTGTTCAAACATGCATATTTATGGAACAATTTAATTTTTTCTTTATTATTAAAAGCTAAAATAACATTTAAACTGTATTATATTTGGGGGAAATTCTTTTTAAAATGTGTTATATTAGGCAAAATCACATGCAAAGGTGTGTTTATTAGGAGGAAGAGAGTTTTAATGTTCAACATATATAGATATTTAACACAAATGAATGTGGAAATGTGTTGGACTGGAAATACTGGAAAATGAAAAATTTAGAGAAACGTAAATTGACAGATCTAACAATCCCTGCCATCCACCTTGAATTACAATGGAAGCATTTATGACACACTGAGTATATTTTGATTTTTCAGCTGTCAGATTACACACACACACAAAGCAGCAAAGAGGAATGAGATGTAATTGATTATTTAATAAATTGCATACCACTTTTCAAGGGGAAAAATCATCCAAAATATGTTTACAAATGACATATCAGATAAGCAATAAAATACAATTTAAGACTGCAAAGCACTGCCAAAATCTTAAAATAATATTTCAAAATGTTTCTAAAAAGCCAAGAGGACCAATGCTAATCCAGCATAATGTAAAATTATCAAAATCAGGTAAACATTGGAAAGTTATGCAGCTCAGATCAAACAAGTTGCTAAAGGTGGTGGGAAAAGGTGGAGCGTCTTGAAGGCTGCAAGAGAATGAAGAGAACAACCTAAGAAGAGCCGGCTATATCCAGCCAATGGCCCATCATCTTCTCCCAGCGGCCAAATGGATGGGCCGGCCTGGTCAGACTCTGACATCTCACGTAATCACATTCCACTGTTGTGGGACTGCCGCTAAGAATGCCTTCATCATGAGGAAGAACTTCCTGACAGTAAGAGCTGTTCGACAGTGGAATTTGCTGCCAAGGAGTGTGGTGGAGTCTCCTTCTTTGGAGGTCTTCAAGCAGAGGCTTGACAACCATATGTCAGGAGTGCTCTGATGGTGTTTCCTGCTTGGCAGGGGGTTGGACACGATGGCCCTTGTGGTCTCTTCCAACTCTATGATTCTATGAGCGCTTCACAGACATTTCATAGTGGATTGAGTAACTTCATTGATTGACTGTAAACTATCATCATCATTATTAAAGATTTCCTTATACTACGTCAGATCCTGGCTCCACCTAGCTCAATGTTTTCTCCTTACAAGGCAGATGTTGTGCCACGGAGCTATGGCCGCTTCGCCTAAGAGAGTGTGTATTGTTTTGAAAATGGCCAAAAACAATAAAAGGAGCAGAATTGGTTTTCTCCTGACTCCAAAGCAGACAAAAGAGCAGGATTGTGCTGGGCACCATCCACTGTGCAGTCCTTTCCTGCCAAAGTCCGGTAGACGTGGAGGGGGAAGCCGGGATTCTCCTGGAGGGCTCCTATTCCTCAGAAGGTCTTCTGCAGATTTTCCTGAATGACTAAGCCCATTGTGTTTTATTTAACTGCAGAACTATAGGACCCAATTAAAAATAATGAGGCCCGTCTCCACCTGCCAGGCTCAGTTAGTGATAATGGAAGCTGATAGCTCCTGGAATATATTCATTTTTGTCTGATAGGTGAACTAGGGCAGGGGTCTTGGCTTGGGTCAGTGGCACATCCCTAGCAACAAAACATGGGTCATTTGCACCCAAGGGGGCCTTTAGGAACCCAGTGATTAAATAAGGAAGTAGGAAGTAAATCAAATACCCCCCCCCTCTCTCCGTTTCAGCTGCATTTTACTGTTTGGCTATTCATCAGATTATTCCCTCTCTTTAAGGCCAATGGGAAAAATCCTCTGACTGTGGACAGATGAGGAGAGGGATCCATTTGACATCACACATCCAGGGACAAAGAAAACAAGCAATGTGATTCTGGTCCACATTGAGGAGTTGTGGAAAGGTCAGTATTCCCTGCCCTGTCCCAGAACCACCATACAAGCCTAATTGTATTACGAAAACCTGAACTTGATCGCGTTTGGGTTTAACTGAAAGAATTATTAGAAGTGCTGACATCTGCATGGCGAGATCAATATAAAATCACAGAGCTTTTAGTTAATGCACCAGGTTTCTTTTATCATTCAGCTCCCTCTTGAGGTATTAAAAAATACACATATATATTTACCCGTCAATGGAGACAGTGTGCTGGGGATATGTCCTAAATGAGAGCCACATGGGAGGAAGCAAGCCCAGTGGATGGTGTTTATTATTGGCTCAGGCCTTTCAAAACATACTATTTTGTGTGTGTGTGAGAGAGAGAGAGAGAGAGGAGGGGGGATTTGAACTTGGCCATCTGACATGACTGGTTCTTGAATTAACCTTAAGTATCTGTGCGGCGAGAGCACTCCAAACTTGGAGAAGCTGGACAGGACCTGTCATTTTGAATGAGTAATCCATCCTGAGTGCAGAGGCGAGGCAACACATTGCTTCCCCCTTCAGTCACGGAGAAGGGCAATCACTATCTGTCAGCAGCTCTTAAAACACACACACACACTCCAAGATGGGATGCTTAACTTATTGGCAGCAATTCAGCCCTGGCACCTCCACTGTCAGCAGTGGGTGACTTTGACACTTGTTAGTAGGTGACCACGGTGCAAGCTGCGCACCACCTCCCGTCTCTCTTGGCCATGAGAATTTTTTTTAAAAAACCCACTAACATCCTTCTCTGTGTCTAATGATGTTCCTGAGAGAGGCGAGAACAGCCTTTCCTGCGTTCTCCACCCACCTTGAGCCACTGCAAACAGCAGCCAGCAAATGCCTTAAAGGGACGCAATCCATCATCCAATAGTCCAGCACCCATTCCTTCGGATGAGATTGCGCAGCATAAACAGCTTATGGTGGGAGTTTGTGTTACATCCATTGCAGAGCTAATAACAATGTGGATTCTGTGTATTTGGGCTTGAATAGACCAGTGCATAGCTACCGTGAACCATGGAGCTTGCTCCCACGGGAGGCAGTGATGGCCACCAGCCTGGATGGCTTTAAAAGAGGAATAGAGAAATTCACAGAGCTACCAGCCAGGATGGCTCTGCTCTGCCTCCATGTGCTTCTGAATGCCCATTGCTGGGCATAGCAGGAGGGGGCAGGGCTCTTGCGCTTGGGTCCGGCTTGCGGGTTTCCTGAACACATCTGGTTGGACAATGTGAGAACATGGATCCTGGACTGGATGGGCCACTGGCCTGATCCAGCAACTCTTCTTATGTTCTTGGCCGCAGATTGTATCCTATTAGAAAAGTGTATATTGGAGCAATCTAAGTTAGGCTGGCTGATGAAGTTCCATTACATGGGAAGAACGTGAGACATGCCCAAAGCTGTTTTGAGGGCGCAGCCATGGGGGGAGGACATGCCCCCTTCCAGGGGAGCAGCACAATGGCACCATCACCTATTCTCCTCCAGACCTCTTTTGGTGGCAGAACTTTGCAGCTATCCTGACATCATTGGGAGCAATTTTTTAAGCTTTCCCACATCACTACAAGAGCACGTAGGTAGCCGGGGATGTGTGTCTGCCTTTTTGCACCATTTCCTGTGTTTTGTGTGTGTGTCCCAGGATAAGTGAATATTGGATACAGCAGCTGTTCTGATTCCTCCCCTCCTCCTCCCCCTAACTGCATCAGCATAAATTATGGGTATAGGATTGCTCTGCATGTTGCTTTTTTCCTCTATAGTTGACAACTAGGATAGCTACTCTCAAGTTATATATATAGTTTAAAAATGCACACAAAACTCAGCAGGTAGCTTGTGAATTTTTTCTCTGGTCTACAGTTATTAGTATCAATAAGAAAAGATTATGTAGGGAAAGAGGAAGGGGAAATGTCTGAAAGATACCAGAAATCCCCTTTTGTCCTTGTGTTCCCCATTGTTGTTGTTTAGTCGTTTAGTCGTGTCCGACTCTTCGTGACCCCATGGACCAGAGCACGCCAGGCACTTCTGTCCTCCACTGCCTCCCGCAGTTTGATCAAACTCATGCTAGTAGCTTCAAGAACACCATCCAACCATCTCATTCTCTGTCGTCCCCTTCTCCTTGTGCCCTCCATCTTTCCCAACATCAGGGTCTTTTCCAGGGAGTCCTCTCTTCTCATGAGGTGGCCAAAGTATTGGAGCCTCAGCTTCACGATCTGTCCTTCCAGTGAGCACTCAGGGCTGATTTCCTTCAGAATGGAGAGGTTTGATCTTCTTGCAGTCCATGGGACTCTCAAGAGTCTCCTCCAGCACCATAATTCAAAAGCATCAATTCTTCGGCGATCAGCCTTCTTTATGGTCCAGCTCTCACTTCCATACATCACTACTGGGAAAACCATGGCTTTTACTATATGGACCTTTGTTGGCAAGGTGATGTCTCTGCTTTTTAAGATGTTGTCTAGGTTTGCCATCGCCTTTCTCCCAAGGAGCAGGCGTCTTTTAATTTCGTGACTGCTGTCACCATCTGCACTGATCATGGAGCCCAAGAAAGTAAAATCTCTCACTGCCTCCATTTCTTCCCCATCTATTTGCCAGGAGGTGATGGGCCCAGTGGCCATGATCTTCGTTTTTTTGATGTTGAGCTTCAGACCATATTTTGCGCTCTCCTCTTTCACCCTCATTAAAAGGTTCTTTAATTCCTCTTCACTTTCTGCCATCAAGGTTGTGTCATCTGCATATCTGAGGTTGTTGATATTTCTTCCGGCAATCTTAATTCCGGCTTGGGATTCATCCAGCCCAGCCTTTCGCATGATGAATTCTGCATATAAGTTAAATAAGCAGGGAGACAATATACAGCCTTGCCGTACTCCTTTCCCAATTTGGAACCAATCAGTTGTTCCATATCCAGTTCTAACTGTAGCTTCTTGTCCCACATAGAGATTTCGCAGGAGACAGATGAGGTGATCAGGCACTCCCATTTCTTTAAGAACTTGCCATAGTTTGCTGTGGTCAACACAGTCAAAGGCTTTTGCATAGTCAATGAAGCAGAAGTAGATGTCTTTCTGGAACTCTCTAGCTTTCTCCGTAATCCAGCGCATGTTTGCAATTTGGTCTCTGGTTCCTCTGCCTCTTCTAAATCCAGCTTGCACTTCTGGGAGTTCTCGGTCCACATACTGCTTGAGCCTTCCTTGTAGAATTTTAAGCATAACCTTGCTAGCATGTGAAATGAGTGAAATTGTGCGGTAGTTGGAGCATTCTTTGGCACTGCCTTTCTTTGGGATTGGAATGTAGACTGATCTTCTCCAATCCTCTGGCCACTGCTGAGTTTTCCAAACTTGCTGGCATATTGAGTGTAGCACCTTAACAGCATCATCTTTTAAAATTTTAAACAGTTCAGCTGGAATACCATCACTTCCACTGGCCTTGTTATTTGCAGTGCTTTCTAAGGCCCATTTGACTTCACTCTCCAGGATGTCTGGCTCAAGGTCAGCAACCACACTACCTGGGGTGTACGAGACATCCATATCTTTCTGGTATAATTCCTCTGTGTATTCTTGCCACCTCTTCTTGATGTCTTCTGCTTCAGTTAGATCTTTACCACTTTTGTCCTTTATTATGGTAATCTTTGTACGAAATGTTCCTTTCATATTTCCGATTTTCTTGAACAGATCTCTGGTTCTTCCCGTTCTGTTGCTTTCCTCTATTTCTTTGCATTGCTCGTTTAAGAAGGCCTTCTTGTCTCTCCTTGCTGTTCTTTGGAAATCTGCATTCAATTTCCTGTATCTTTCACTATCTCCCTCGCATTTTGCTTGCCTTCTCTCCCCCGCTATTTGTAAGGCCTCGTTGGACAGCCACTTTGCTTTCTTGCATTTCTTTTTCATTGGGATGGTTTTAGTTGCTGCCTCCTGTATAATGTTGCGAGCCTCCATCCATAGTTCTTCAGGCACTCTGTCCAGCAAATCTAAATCCTTAAACCTGTTCCTCACTTCCACTGTGTATTCATAAGGGATTTGGTTTAGATTGTATCTTACCTGTCCAGTGGTTTTTCCTACTTTCTTCAGTTTAAGCTTGAATTTTGCTATAAGGAGCTGATGATCTGAGCCACAGTCAGCTCCAGGTCTTGTTTTTGCTGACTGTATAGAGCTTCTCCATCTTTGGCTGCAGAGAATATAATCAATCTGATTTCGATGTTGCCCATCTGGGGATGTCCATGTGTAGAGTCGTCTCTTGTGTTGTTGGAAAAGCGTGTTTGTGATGACCAGCTTGTTCTCTTGACAGAACTCTATTAGCCTTTGCCCTGCTTCGTTTTGATCTCCAAGGCCAAACTTGCCAGTTGTTCCTTTTATCTCTTGATTCCCTACTTTAGCATTCCAATCCCCTATAATGAGCAGAACATCCTTCTTTGGTGTCACTTCGATAAGGTTTTGTAAGTCTTCATAGAACTGGTCAATTTCAGTTTCTTCAGCACCAGTAGTTGGTGCATAAACTTGGATTACTGTGATGTTAAAAGGTCTGCCTTGGATTCGTATCGAGATCATTCTATCATTTTTGAGACTGCATCCCAGTACAGCTTTCGCCACTCTTTTGTTGACTATGAGGGCCACTCCATTTCTCTTACGGGTTTCTTGCCCACAGTAGTAGATATGGTAGTCATCCGAACTGAATTCGCCCATTCCCGTCCATTTTAGCTCACTGATGCCCAGGATGTCAATATTTATTCTTGCCATCTCATTTTTGACCACATCCAACTTACCCAGGTTCATGGTTCTTACATTCCAGGTTCCTATGCAATATTTTTCTTTACAGCATTGGACTTTCCTTTCGCTTCCATGCATATCCACAACTGAGCGTCCTTTCGGCTTTGGCCCAGCCGCTTCATCAGCTCTGGATCTACTTGTACTTGTCCTCCGCTCTTCCCCAGTAGCATGTTGGACACCTTCCGACCTGAGGGGCTCATCTTCCAGTGTCATAACTTTTATATGCCTGTTGTCTTTGTCCATGGAGTTTTCTTGGCAGGGATACTGGAGTGGCTTGCCGATTCCTACTCCAGGTGGATCACGTTTGGTCAAAACTCTCCACTATGACCTGTTCATCTTGGGTGCCCTGCTCGGCGTAGTTCATAGCTTCTCTGAGTTCTTCAAGCCCCTTCGCCACGGCAAGGCAGTGATCCATGAAGGGGGTGTTCCCCATTAGTACACCCCATAACACCAGCTGGGAGGAGAGCACATCGTGATCGATTCAGCTGGTCACCCGTGTGCTACAGAAGAAGCCAAAAACCGACAAGCAGTTGGCTCATTCTCTTGCGATATTGTCACCCAGGAAACAAATCTATGATGACACAGTTACATGCATCTGTGAACCTCCTGGCCTCATAGGTCACTGGGCAAATCTCTGCAAACCCAACTGTTGACAGTTCTTCATGGGGTTCCCCACAGGAAACAGAAGGTTAATTGACCATTCCCGAAAACCATGAAGTGCTTTTGAAAATGTTAGTTTTAAATCATGGGACACAGCCCCCTGGACTACAAAAAGGAGCAAGTGCGAGAGTGGCTTGTTTCTACTAATTACTGAAATGTTGGATTTGGGGACTGGGAAGGTGAAAAAACGGTTTAATTGGATTTCCGAGTCATGTCAAAATTGAGCAGAAGCAACCTAAGAAGTGGTGGCAGGATTTGGGACAGAGACGTTTGCGGAGGGTGGGTGGATCCATCAGGCTAAAGTGCCCCTGGATAAAAATAACACCCCTGCCTCGATTGTTCCAATTTGATTAATACCTGTCAAGGAGACATGTGTAGAAAAGTCTCACCCTGGTCCATGTAGAATCTGGAAAGGACAAACAGGGATGAAACATTGACGACACAGCTCACATTGCAAAGGGACTGGCTTTTTACACCAACTTCATGTCCTGACAATACCCCAAAGTAGATGTCAGCAGCTCATCTGCTATCTCAACAAAATAAATAGGGAGACACAACAATGCATGCATGTCCTTGTAGGTCTGTCTGTAACAGGAAGCACAGAAAACCTAAAACAATTTGAGATCTTGTGCTGGAAGAAACATCACCAACAGCTGGGGCAACAGGGCAGCTGGGGCAACAGGATGGGGCTTTCCAGATGTTTTGAACTAACCCCCATGACATGACATGGAGAAAGTTGAGAAAGAATTTTTCCCCCCTCCCTCTTTCATAACACTAGCAAGTCACAGGCATCCAATGAAGCTCAATGTCAGAACATTCACAAGTGATAAAAGAAAGCACTTATTCACGCAGCAGATTGGTTGAACTATGGAACTCGCTGCCACAGGAGGCAGGGATGGCCTTTAAAAGAGGATTGGACAAATTCATGGAGAAGGCTATCAATGGCTGCTAGCCACGATTGTTTTGCTTTGCCTCCACAGCTGGAGACAGTTGGTATCCATCTGTCTCGGGAGACACTGGAGGAGTGTGCTTTCAGGGATGAAGTCCAAAGGTTGGCGAGTTACAGCGCCTGCTGTGGCTGTAGAGACTGATAGGGGAGAGACATGTTTTGTTGCAGTTGCGGCAGAGGAAGGCATCCGGTTGTGTTGCTGCAGATGCACCAGGGCGTTTTTCCTCTCTGCGCTTTTCCCAGCAGTCATTCCTCCTCTGAGCATTGTTGTGGATGCAGGACCTGACGGTCTCCAGGCACTGCAGTCATCTGCTAAGGATTCCTACAAGGCAGATGTAAGGTTAATAGAGGCAACATTGCTTCTGAAGACCACTTGCTGGAAACTGCTGGAGGTGAGCATTTTGCTATTGCTGATATTGTAAAGACTGCCTTCTATTTGAACCAGTCAGGCACTAGGACCACCCTCACTTCTCCTGGTTTTCAGGAAGACCTTTTTGTCCGTTACATCCCTGCATATAATCAGTGGTTGGTCCTATTGTACAACTCTGATGCACCATCTGCATGCTCTCAAGTGACTAGACTTTTGCTAAATGCCTTTTGCTGGTGGGATTAATGGGCAATTTCACACTAAATGATTTTAACCACAATTTGTTACACTGACAGAAAGTATTACAAGCAAATTTCACCCATGGGGGGTGGGGAGGCCTGGCCTTGTAAAATGGAGCACCTATTGCTCTGGTTTATGTCTATTTCAGTTTAAATATCAGTCTACAAGAAATACAAAGAGGATTTGTAACACAAGTGGAGGGGGGAATTAAATGCTCTGGTAAATTAAAAGAGGCATTAAGCGTTCTGAGGAAATAAGTTGCTTGTTTAAAAGCAGTTATTCACTATAATTTAATTGTGTGTGTCTAGACTTTCCTAGTGCTGTTTTTCACTTCTTCTATCCCATTTTGGTGCACATGGTCATGCGTGGATCAGCCCTTTGCTCTATTTCTGTCAAGCAAATCACTGTGTTTGTTGCAGAGTACTGGAACTTGCTAGCCAGTGTGTCGTAGCAGAAACACATTCTGAATGATCCCCTAGTAGAGACCGGATGAACACTCCTTATTGATATACCATGTCTACTTTAATTTACCTGGAAGAAGGAAGAGGAAGGTTGGCTCAGGATTGCTGCACACAGGTTATGCATTTTGTAAATTCAAGAGAAGGCTTACTCAATGCTCTGCCTCCACAGCGATGCCTCCGAATGCCAGTTGCTAGAAGCCACAGGAGGGCAGAGTTGCTCTTGTGCCCGGGGCCTGTTTGTGGGCTTCTCATAATGGGGGGCCCCTGGCTGGCAAGGGTAAGAACAGGATGCTGGCCTAGTTGGGCCAATGGCCTGATCCAGCAGACGCTTCCTATGTCCATCTGTGGCACCCTAGTTTGTTTATTTATTGAACTGCTTTTAGACCCCACCCTTCCTCCAAATAGAAGCGCAGGACAACTTACATCACAACACATGGAGTAACCGTACTATAATATATAAAGCAAAAATGAAACACAATTGCACATTTATTATTTGTACTTTTTTCACAGCATTTATATACCACTTGCAATTAATAAAATCTTAAATCTTACAAACTTTGTGCAAATGAATGAGGATTGCTGAATAAACAGGTCATCTGAAAGCAATCAAAAGGGAATCTGCATGTGCTCAGAGGTTTTCTGTTTCTGGTAAGAACTGGCAAAGCTTATTGTTGCTCCGTGAAAGCCCCAGGGAGACCTGGAATGGGCAGAAAACATCAGAACATTGGAAGAACCCTGCTGGGTCAGGCCAACAGGGGCCCATCTGCTCCCACAAACCGTTTCCCCAGGGGCTCCCCAAGGCCTGCTGGAAACCTGCAAGCAGGATCTGAGCACAAGATCTCTGGTTTCCAACAACTGGGATTCAGAAGTATTGATGCCTCCAACCGGGGAGCCAACTTGAATAAAATATTGGGGGGGGGGCTGCAAGTAAGCCCTGCCCTGCATAATCAGTCGCATGACATGGCGCGCACACACCACTTGAGCGGCAATGCCCATCAACTGGGAAGGAGCAGCCCCTCAAATGTTTCATTGGGGACCTTGGCTGCTAGGAGTTGGCTCCTCTGCCTCGAGAGCTCTCTCCTCCTCCCTGAATTTGTCCAGTCTTCTTTCCAAACCATCCAGGTTGGTGGGGCGGGGGGGGGGGCAGCCCCTCCGAAGAGGCATCCTGGCTCTGCCCGGGGCAGCAGGGAGTTCCGCCGTTCCGCTCTGCTCGGACGGGCCTCTCCCGCCCGGGCTCCTCGCAGCCCCTTCTCTCCCGGCTTCCTCCTCGCGGGCCCTTTCCCGCGGCTGGAGGCGCGGGCGCCGCGGCGCCAAAGGGGAGGCCGGCCCGCCCGCCCGCCCTCCGGGGCGACTGGCAGCTCCTCGCGGCCGAGACCCACCCGGCGCCGCGCGCTGCCTCCGGGCTCTTGGGGGGGGGGCGCCCAGGCCAGAGAGAGAGAGGAGGGCGCCGCCTGCCCGGAGCTGCCCCGCCGCTGCCCCCCCCCCGCCGGCCCGCCCCTTCTGCGCATGCTCCAGGCTGGACAGCTCCCCGAGAGGGAAATTTAAAAACGGTTTGGCGAGCGAGGGAGGAAGCGAGGAGAGCGCAGCCCGCCGGGCGAAGGGAGCCGCCGTGGTGCAGGTACCTGCCTCCCCCCCCCCCGCGCGCGCCCAGGGTGCAAAAGCCGCAGGGCCCCCGAAGAGATCCCGCAGGTGGGGAGCCCAGGACCCGGGGGGGGGCATAAGGGGGTCTTGGAGCAGCTTCGCCTTCCTCCCCGTGAAAACAAAGTGGTCTTGGGATAAAAGATGCTGGAGTGATGATTGCCCCCCAAACTTGTCAGTTGCTATGACTTCGTTTATTTTCACCCACTTCTGCAATCAGCGGGTTTCTTTCTTTATTTGTTTTATTTTGAGCAATTATTTCACTTCAATGGGTTGTGGCTAAGTCCACCTTGAGTCTATTGGGCTGCATTTCTGAGTAAATGTGTAAGGTCAGGCTGCTCTCTCTCTAGATGAGGACACTCACAGCAAAAATGCCTGGAAAGTCGGTCCTGTGTAAATCTTACTGAATTTGGACTTGCACATAAGACTGCAAAATATTGTTTATCCCAAATTTATCCACTTGATAATGGTGGATTTTCCCCTCATTATATACTAGTGTTTGCTCATTAAGCATCAACAAAGTTTTTTTAAAAAAAATAAATCCAAGGAAATCTTCTTCTGAAGCAAAATATGTAAGATTTGGGTGTCGCATTTTAAACAATCAAGAGGCTAGTTCTTTATTTGTTGAAATACTGGGTAGTTCTGTCATACCTATGTGGTCCCTCTCCCCTTCTTTCCATGTAGGAAATGATAGAAAGTGATATCACCTCAGTCATGTCTGGCCTCATTCGAAATTCAGGGCAAAGCCACCACCCTTCTCCACAAGAATATAGGTGAGCATTTTCTTTCTTTCTTAATGAATTTGTATTTCTCCCTGCTGTCCTGTGAAACGGTGCTCTGAGTGTCATTTGCCGCCATGCAACATTTGCCCTTTGCTTTTCAATTAGCTCTCCAGCCTGGCAATTTCTTGCATCTTAGGATGTGCTCAGTAACTAAGGGTTAATAATTATTTATCTCTTCCCTTTCTTCCTGGGTCCTTCCCTTGGGAACCTGGCAGAGCATTTTAGTAGGTGCTACTGGGGATTTCTGTCCCCCTCAAATGGCTTCTGGAGGTGTGTAAATGCCAGGTAGAACATCTGTACACTCCTTGGTGTGCAAACATGGTTCAGCCCTTCCACTGAAATGAATGACAGGTTTTGCGTGCATAAGAAATTTGGTGTCTTTGACACGTAGCAAAATCACAGACACATTCTGGCCTCTGTCTGTTTTACCAAAGACTCATGTGTTCATACAAATTACATGAGAAAACTTGGTATACTTATTGGTATAACATTATTCTTGTTTATAAAACCCATTTTTAAAAAATTTCTTTTTTCGTGTATGTGTGTGTGTGTGTGTATTTCTTTAGTTTAAACCCCATACTTTATCCAGCATGAGCTATGGCAGTTTGGAAGTTAATGCCAGCCATCCGTATGCTTTGAATATTGAGCGTCTAAAGATTGTCTTGCTGAATCAAGCCATAGTCCAGGGGAAAGGAATCTCCCTCCCGGTCTCCCTCAGTCCAAATGCGCCCTGAGCAGGGAGGCGGGGTCTCCATCTGGCCCGGCTCCAACAGCACTCAGGCTTGAAATCAGCCTTGCATCCACATGAGTACACTGTACAGTACAGCGTGGCCAGTTGGGCAGATGCCTTTGGGCTCTCGCCTTCAGGGAATCTGCGCCTACCATCTTGGATCTTTCCTCTGAATATCAAGGTTCCACTTAGCTATCATGCCCAGTTGGCACTGAGAGACTCCTTCTCTGGAAACTTATTGACTTCCCTTTGCAGCCATATCAGTTGGTGGCCAATCACCACATTGTAACCGGTGGAACTTCCCACCACTGTACACCAAATTCCCTAAGTTAAATTACATGCGGTGTTTGTAATTTTTGTCTGCTGTAAAACTGCAGCCTAAAAGCTTGAATGGGTGACCAAAAGTTCTGGTATCACAAAAGAGGCGGAAAAGGTTTCCTCTCTCTCCACATAGTTCAGAATTTTAGAAACTTCTTATTGTGTCCTGCTTTCCTGCCACCCTCTGAAGTTATTTACAGGAAAACAAAGCATTGCAGCTTTCTAAAATGTTATTGCATCCTACCATGTGATAGGAGGCAGAATAACTGCTATATGTACTCTCTCTCTCTCTCTCTCTCTCTCTCTCTCTCCCACACCACCACCAACAAAAACAAAAACAGCCACGCCCACCAGTTGTTGCCTTGCTGTACTTTGGGTTAAACTGGGTTACATTTTATACTGTGGTATGAAGCTCCTGGCTGGACGCGGGTGGCGCTGTGGTCTAAACCACAGAGCCTAGGGCTTGCCAATCGGAAGGTCTGCAGTTCGAATCCCCGCAACGGGGTGAGTTCCCGTTGTTCGGTCCCAGCTCCTGCCCACCTAGGTAAACGGCGTTTCCGTGCGCTGCTCTGGTTCGCCAGAAGCAGCTTAGTCATGCTGGCCACATGACCTGGAAGCTGACTGCGGACAAACGCCGGCTCCCTTGGCCTATAGAGCGGGATGAGCGCTGCAACCCCAGTGTCGTCTGCGACTGGACCTAACGGTCAGGGGTACCTTTAGCTTTACCTATGAAGCTCCTACCAATTAATCTACCATCAGGTAACCTACTCAAAAGCACTTTTTAAAACTCCTCAACTTTTGTGCATTTGGAATGGGCGACTCAGAAGCCCCCTTCCCTCTCTGCTGGAGGGTCTTCTACCCTTTTGCTTTGGGCAGCTACTACTTTCAGACACTCTTTCCCACGGCAAACATTCCTGCTCTAGCCTCTCTGAAGCTCCATGGGGAAAAGGTTCATGGAAGACCTTGTGCTGCTCTTTCGTCTGCTGGACTCTTGACATATCCTGGCATTTGTAAAGGATGGATTTCATTGCTAAATAAAAGTTGTAGGTAACCTATATATGCCTTGCTAGTAGGTTTTGCAGATAACGTTATTGTTTTTGAGTGGGTGAGATCATTTTGAATTCAAGACAGAAGGAAAATAAGTATCATTTTCATTTTTTTAAAAAAGAAAGAAAATAAGTATCATTTTCATTTGTAGATACAAGCCTTCCACAAACTGAAATGGAACTTATTTCTAAGTGATCATGCTGAACATAATACCTTAAAAAAAAAGCAGGCATACATGCTATTATTGGAACTTTCCCCCCCGGTACAAACTGAGTTCCCAAAGTTTGTAAAACATAATGCTCTAATTTATTATTATGTATTCTAAACTAATTTGCCCAACCCCATTTAAAAGCAGTAAAAGAGTATTTTAAAAACCCTAGATTGTACCCCAAAGTGCATGGTAGCATTTGTTCTACTTCATGAGAAAGCACATTGGATTATGTAAAAGAAAATCTTTCAGACTGACTGATTTTAAGAAGAGAATGGACCTGTCAGATTCTATCAGGTCTGTTTACTCTCTTGCTGTCACTGCAGCCGCGACTGGAACCTGCAGCCCCGAGTTCTCCATGGGGGGGGGGGCGCATGAAGACTCCACAAAATGGGAATTGGCCCCCAATTAGTGAGCGGGAGGCTGAGATTGTGCTGAGAAGACTCCGCTCTCTCCCTTGAAATGTTTCCATTGGGCTGCGGAACTTAGAAGAGACCCGGTTTCCAATACAGTATTTTAAAGGAGGGGGCGGGGAGGGGAATGAAAAGGAACGAAGGAAGAGAGTCGCAGTTTTGAAAGACCGATCTGAGAGGCCTTCAGTTCTCTGACCATCAAACCTTTGTGCAGACACTGCTCCCTCTTGCCTGGTTTGATAGATGCTGTGGTGCTTAAATGTTAAGAACTAGCCTTTGTCCCAAGGGCTACAATGCGCACACCTGATCCTGGTCTGGCAAGGGAGAGTGCTGCGCAGACACAAGCATGGCCAGGCCCACGATGACATCTCATCTCATCTTATAATGAATTGTGTTTATATCCCCCCTCCCCCCCCAGGAGCTCAAGGTGGTGCACATGGCTCTCCCCCTCCTCACTTAATCCCCACAGCAACCCTGTGAGGGAGGTTGGGCTCAGAGCCCAGGGGACTTCCTAGCTGAGTGGGGCTCTATCCCTGGCCTCCCGAGCGCTAGTCTGACACTCTAACCACTAGATGTGCAGCCCCCAGATGGCACCCAGGGCTGCCGCACTCGTGCGCCTGTGTGTCTCAGTAAATAGGGCTCCCGCCTGAGGACTCCTCCACAGGCCCCTTTGTCCTGCCTGGGCTTTTCTGCTCTGTGCCCAGGCACTTCTGAAGCTTGCCCTTTCCCCCCTTTTTCTTTTTTGCCCCACTGCTGTCCCTAGGAAAACCCAATCTTTACCACTGAATCAGATCAAACTTCAGTTTTGGTTTTCTGCAGAATTGTTTTCAGCAGTAAAGAGCAGGCTTTTGCGGGGAAAGCGCCAGAAAAAGTGCTTGGACATGAAATCCCAGACCTGTGCCTAGAAATGCAGAGCAAAGGGAAGTGTGGAGGACCCCCAGCCCCCCCCCAATACGCCCCCCTCTGGCCGGCTTTGCTGGGATCCAGGATGGTTTTGCTCTGTGGCTCCATCAGGAATAAAGTGAGAGAAAGGAATAAAGCCTGCTTCTTCTGGTTTCTACTCCAGCTGTGGAGTGCCAGGGAACCTGCTTTCCGTGAAGAAATATGTCATTGCAAAGGGTGATTAGCACCCCATGGAGTGGGATTTACTGTTGGTGTGCTTGCCTTGGAGGAGACATCTAGAGTCCCCTCCTCAGGGGGAAGGAACCTGTTTTGGCTCTCCATGCATTGTTAAGACTACATCTCCCAGCATCCCTGGCCACTTGGCTGGGCTGACTGCAGGGGCTGATGGGTGCTGTGGTCCAGCAGCATGGGGGGCAGGGGGTGCCCATGCAGCTGCTTCCTCTGTCCTCTG
This sequence comes from Podarcis vaucheri, assembly GCF_965113315.1. Lineage (NCBI taxonomy): Eukaryota > Metazoa > Chordata > Lepidosauria > Squamata > Lacertidae > Podarcis > Podarcis vaucheri. Next base: position 57,759,078 of record NC_138751.1, read on the forward strand.
GAGTCACTGGTGGATTAAGATGAAAACAGCCACAGGAGTGGGAGTTATGGGGGTGGCAGTGGGGGAGAAAAATTATCTGAGCATTGCTCCATGTGGCATTTTTACTCTGCCTTTTGAAAGGACAACAAATCAAACACAATGAGGGAAGTCTGGGTTCAACTGGTGGTCTTTTATGCCAGGGCTGGGGAAAGCACCCACCTGAAGCCCTGCAGAGCTCATTGTGGAATCAGAGAATGGTAGAGCTGGGAGGGACCTCCGAGGGTCCTCTAGTCCAAGCCCCTGCAGTGCAGGGACCTCAGCTGCAGCATCCAGGACAACCTCTGCTTAAAACCCTCCAGGGAAGGATGCCCGTCCCTGGCTCTGCACGCCCACACTAGGCAGTTCATGGGCTCAGGCTGACAAAACCAAGCGCGATGGACCACTGGCCTGAGCTGGTATTAGGCCAAGTCGGGGACGGGGGGGGGCCTCACAGAACCAAGTGCCTGGAGTGAGTGCTTGGCGACTGCGCTCTTGTGGGCAATCCATTGAGGGGAGAGCGGTTGGCAGACGGAGCCACCCTGCTTGTTTTTCACGGTGTGCAGAACCAAAGCCTGTTTCAGATGGAAAAGCTACCTAAATCCAAAACATCCAATGGCTAGAAATGCAGGCTTTACTCCTGTGCCATTGTTTTCCCTTCAGCCCCTTTTACATGACAGAGATTTACACAACCATCTTGCCGGTCCTGCACTGCAGGGCGTTGGACTAGGTGGCCCTTGGGGGTCCCTTCCAGCTCTACAGTTCTGTGATTCTAGACTGTCTAGCCAGGGGCACCTAGGCTTTAGCCTTGGCTGGTGGTTCATAACATTCAGTTCAAGAAGTTTAAAAGGGTTTTGAGTGCGTGTTCTCAAAGCTATATTTCCCTCTAACTCTGTGCCAACCCCTGTCTCCATACAGGGTGGGGACACAGGAAAGGGGGGGGGAGGTCTACCCTGTAGGCTAGTTGTGCAAAGATCATAGAATCATAGAATCATAGAGTTGGAAGAGACCACAAGGGCCATTGAGTCCAACCCCCTGCCAAGCAGGAAACACCATCAGAGCACTCCTGACATATGGTGCCCTTTGGTACAGAAAAGGGGCAGGCGCCTTCCCTTCTCCTCCACACAAGGCGGATTTACGAGGAAGTGTTTATTAGGGAGAAGAATGAACAGGGATCCCTTAGATCTGCCATAGAAAGCAGTTTGTTCTCCCGGGAAGATCAGCTGGAGAAGGAGATGGTCTCCCACCCAGCCATGTGCTGCGGGGGGCGGGCCATGCACTTGCTGACAGGAGGCGTGTGCAGTGGGTCTTGACCCTCCCCGCCCACCTGACCCCATTTATTTGTTGTGGGGGGGGCTGAGGGTTGCCGGGGCCCCGGAGTGCCAGATGGCACGGGGTTGTGTGTCTGCTGTCTTTCAGCCAGATTAATGGGAAGTTTGTAAAAAGGGGGAGAAAACAATTAAGCAAGAATCCCCAAAACAAAAGGCAGCCACGTGGCCTGGCCAACAGTCGCTGGAGCACAATGCCTCCTCGCCTTACAATGCCCAGGGCCAACTGTTGCAAACGACAGGGGCCTTCCCCACTTTTTAAACCATTTGATGCTCCTGTTTACTCACAGCCTGGCCAATGGCGGAGGAGGAAGGGGGACCACCTGATGCTCTTTCCCAGCCCTGCCTGGCAAGGCGGGTTATTCCATCTTGCAGGCAAGGACTAATACTGAGGAAGAAGAGAGCAGGGGGGGGGGGGAGCCAGGAGGGTCCTAGCAGGGGCGTCACCTTTGCTTCCTGCAATCACCCTTGGCCTTAAAAAGAGAAAAACGAGCTAAGTTTTGCTTTGAGGTTGGCAGAGGAAAACGGCAAAACACTTTTGAGAAATGTGAGCACAAAGCTCTGTGAATTAACTTGGCTGCAACAGTTGCATTATTAAACTCTTGAAAATTGCAAAGGGAGCAAGTGCAAATGCCAGATTTATTTTAGGGCGTAAGCTCAGTGTCTTCAGCCAATGATGCATATGTCTATCAGAAAAAACATCTATAATCTTATTTTAGATAACAGGAAAATTTTTGACGCTCAATCTGCAATAAGCCAAGTGTGGCAAGTTCTGCTAGAACACTGTGGTTCTAGGTTTCAGTACTTTTGTGCACCCAGGTGAAATGGGATTTTTACTTTCATTAATGTACTTGGGAGTGAAATAATATTGAACACTGTATGACCAGGGTCCCCAATGTGGTGCCCGTGGGCACCATGAGCCCTCAGACACCCCCTTCATGCCCACACAGACCCTTTCCTCCTCCCAATATTTTCTTTTTACTTTTTTTATTTGGTATTGGGAGAGGTTGCCTGTTTTTTGTTTTCTTTGTTACCTGTGTTTTAATTCTGATTCCCCACCCCACCCCAGATGGTTATAACTTCTGAATGCTCTTGCCTGTTGTCTGGGGGGGGGGGAGTCGGGGTTCTGACCATTGCCAGCCTCTTATCTGAGAATTATTTTTTTATTTTTTTAAGTACACACCACTTGATTGTTAAAACAACAACTTCAAAGTGGTTTGCAATAAAGATAAAACAATGAACTGATCAGTAATAAGAATTAGCAACAATAATTAAACACTTTCAGAAAGTTAGAAATAGACTAAGTACAGGTTAAAGCTTTCTAAACTTTATTTATTTATTTCATAAAATTAGGGTGCTTTGTGGTGTCCACAACGGTTTCTCAGATTCCCAGTCATGGGCCTGGGCCCATGCTGTGTGAATTGGGGCCGGGTTGCAGTGGCTGACACTGAACAGGGATTTGTGTCCAACCTCAAGACTATTGGGGAAAAGCCCATCCTAAGTCTCTCACCTGCGCGTCTTGTTTCTCCGCTCTGTAGACTCTTGGCTTCTGACCCTTCACAACTGGGTGAAGACGACCTCCCCGGTGACTTACAGTCCCTGTCCTGGCTGACTTCCGTGGACGTCCCTCGGCTGCAACAAATGGCCAGCGAAAGGATGGACTTTGGACTCAGCTCCCAGAATGCTGTGCTGCAGCAGACAGGTGGGTCTCTTGCGGGGATGTTGAGTTGCTCCATCAACTGCTATGGGAGCCATTTCAGGGGGTGGGGTGGGGAGTGTTTTCCCCTCCTTATTTCTACCGCCCTGCAGATTTATTCATTTGTTTTGGCCTCTGTGCGTGCCTCGGGTGCTAAACGGACATGTGCTAGCACTTCTCTTGTGCGTGCGAGTGGCGTGGTTTTGTCTGCACACACACTGGAAGACTCACAACGCCCCGTGTCTCTCCCATTGCCCAGCAGGGTCTCTGCCAGGGAATCTGCACGCCACCGCAGGGACTCCTGGAGCAATGATCCACATCCAGGCCAGCCTGCCTCAAGGCATTCTGGGAGGACTGAACGCCGTTTCATCTCACGGTGCCAATGTAAGCACTTCCTTTCCCTCCCCATTCCTGGCCAAGGAGGCGTTTCTGACCTGGTTCAACTGACGTTCCTCTTCTCTTTCCTTTGGCAGCAGATAAGCCAGTATGTGGTTGGGGGCCAGCTGTCTCCCAGTCTGCAAGCGCAGGCAGCCCCCCTCTTCCCTCCTCTGCCCCGCCACATCCAGCAGGTGTTCACCATCGCTCAACACGCGCAACAGGTACCATCTCCTGCTCCCGAGGCTGTGCGTATGTTGAGGCACAGAGCTTTAAGGGGATGTAAAACAACTTTAACAAAGAAGTGCAGCCAAGTCAAGGGCAAGTGACCAGGGGCGCCGACTTATAAAAAATATTGGGGGGGGGGCCATACCGGGGTCCTGCCCCGGGAAGTTTTCTAAATTTTAGAGTCAGAGCGATTGGGGAGGAGGGGGCTTGTTGCCGGATTCTTCAGCTGGGCCGGAGATCCGCTGCTGGGGGGTCCCTGGGCCGAGTTGTGAGCACGGCCTGCTGAAGGGAGATCCAGCCGATTGCGCGACGGGGACGGCCGGGGCTCTCCGGCTAGGGCGCGCGGCTGGCTGGCGAGGGAGCAGGTGGGGAGGAGGCGGGGGACGGCGGTGGCGCTCTGCTGGAGGGGCGCCCGAGATTATTGGGGGGGCAGAGCCCCCCCAAATGAATTTTTGACGGGGCTCGGGCCCCCTCAGGCCCCATGGAGTCGGCGCCTATGCAAGTGACCCAAGCTGAGCTGCTGCGGGTTTATTTGCCTTTATTTGAAAGCCTGGCAGGGGGCCACAGTGGGGGGTTGGCAGAGGAAGCAGCATGTGTTTGGATTCAGAGCAAGAGGCTCAGATTGCAATCCAGATATTTAATCCCAATTTAATGCAGAGGTAGGGCTCATCCACACTTTCACTTGACCCGTATTTTGATCATATTGTGTCCTGATTATTTCCCCTGGGTCTGAGGGCATTTCTCATCGTTTGGCTGCTGTGCCTTGCGAAAATTCAGTCTTACCCACTGAACTGAAGCTCGGTCAAACTCAATCTCTCTTTGGATTTCCAGCACATCTGATAAATTCAGATTCAGTGGGTAAGATTGGATTTTCACAAGGCACAGCAGCAGAACAATGAGAAAAGCCCTCGGACCCAGGAGAGCAATTTGTACACAATATGGTCAAAATATGGGTCAAACGAAAGTGGGGTTCAGGCCTTGATTTTGGAGCAAGAGGCCCTGGTTTAAATCCAGAGATTTAATCTAAAGATTTGGCTTTGGAGAAGGAGGCCTAGATTTAAATCCAAATATAAATCCAGAATTTTGGCTATCATGTCACCTCTCAGTCCAGGCTAACATGTAATGTTATAAGTTATATCTGTGTCTTGGTATCCTCCTCTCACCACCCCGTAAGATGAAGGAAAAGGTCTTTAAAGTCTCTATTTAACTGCTGAGAGAGCTGAAACTTCCCCCCCTTTCTCCCCCCTCCCCTCTTCCCCACCCCAGTGCCCTCCAACGACCATCTACAGCACCTCTTACGGGACGCAGCCTCAGTACTCACAGCCCCCCCGCCTGGCTCCTCACAGCACCCAGGAACAGCAGGCGAAGCCTTACCCCAAGCCTATCTACTCCTACAGGTGAGAAGGACCACACTTTGCCCAGGCACACCTGCCCGTCTTATCCCCAGAGAAGTCTCTGCCCCAAACTCAGCAACTGCAGCTGAAGTGAGTTGCTGTTCCGAAGGGCTTCCAGGTGTGGGGCTTAATTTGGGAATGAACACACTTAAACCTCATGTGTCTTTAATTTGCATAGTCCCAACAGGCTAGCCTTTAACAGCGCAAGGTTGAAACTGCACCAGTTAAATTAATGTAAGGTGCAACTGTACTGTAATTAGTGACAGAGTTTCTTTTTCCTCTTTCTCTTACTGGATTTTCCCCACTAAGGATCAATCCAGCTAAAGAGAAACAAACAACAAACAAGCCCCACATGCTGATGCCAGCTGGGTTGTGTGGGTGTTGCAGAACTGCAGCATCCGCAAACAGCACCCATCCCACAGTAAACATCCTCTGTCATTCTCACTTCTCCATCATAAATGAGAAAAGAACTTTACGCTGTGAAAAAATTGCAAAACAATCCTTAACTGGACCTAAGTCCTGTAAATGCAGAAGGGATGACTCATGGGAGGGGGCTTACCGTGCCCTGGAGTTACTGAAATGGGGAGAGATTACTCCGAGGAACAGTCTGCAAAAGGGAGGTGGGGGATGTTCTGCACCACCAGAACAAGAGTGCTGGGCTAAGACCTGGGAGGCCAGGGTTCAAGTTTCCCCCCTCAGCCACGAAGCTCACTGGGTCACCTTGGGGCCACTCGCTGTCTCTCAATGTAAGCCCACCTCACTAGCTGGTTGTGAGGTTAAAGTGAAGAGGAGAGAACTGTGTACTCCAACCTTTTTGCTCCTTGGATTAGAAGGTGGAATATAAATGGAAGCAGCAACAAGAACAGGAAGGCAGGGAGGAAACTCTGACTTCTCCTCTTCCTTGCAGCTGCTTGATTGCCATGGCCCTGAAAAACAGCAAGACAGGCAGCCTCCCCGTCAGCGAGATCTACAGCTTCATGAAGGAGCACTTCCCCTATTTCAAGGTGAGGGAGGCAGGGCTTGCCTTGCAGCTGACATGGAGAACTGCAGAGACAGAGCAGAGCCATCCTGGCTGAGAGGCATTGAATTTGCCCCATCCTCTTGTAAAGCATCCGAGGTGGTCACTATCACTGCCTCCTGTGGGAGGGAGTTCCACAGTCTAACTGTCTCCATGATAAAGTCCTTTATTTGATCTGGCTTCAGTCTCCCAGTATTTAACTTCATAGGGTGTCCATGAATTCTAGTCTTATGAGAGGGGGCGAAAACTTTTTCTCTGTCAGCTTTCTCAACACCACGCATAATTTTATAAACTTCTATCATTCTTACTCACCTTTTCTCTAAACTAAAAGGTCCTTGCTGCAACCTTTGTTCTCGTAGGACCCATTTGGGTCCCATAGCAATGATGTTGCCTCATGGAAGTGCTCGCTGGTGCTTTGCCTTTGAAGGGCACAATCCCACCCCTGGACACAGGGCTTTTTTTCTTAAATGACATGAGGAAGTGGCCTTGCTCCCTTTTGCAGACAGCGCCCGATGGGTGGAAGAACTCTGTCCGCCACAACCTGTCCCTCAACAAATGCTTTGAGAAGGTGGAGAATAAGATGAGCGGCACGTCCCGCAAAGGCTGCCTGTGGGCCCTCAACCCCGCCAAGATAGACAAGATGGAAGAGGAGATGCAGAAGTGGAAGAGGAAAGACCTGGCAGCCATTCTCCGGAGCATGGCCAACCCAGGTGAGCAGCAGGCTGGCACCTGGCTAGGAGGCTCCTGGGGGCCCTGCCTGCCAATAGTTCTCTGGCAAAATCACTGGATGTGGCTGCCGCACCCCTGCAGGGGAGGAGTTGCACGGAAGGTGATGCCCACGGGCATGGAGGCTGCCCCCTCCACACAGACAGCAGCTCGTTTAGCTGGTCTCTTTTCCTCCCAGGCACTTGAGGCCATGCACAGGGCTCCCAATTTTATGCGGCATGCCTTTCAGCGCTCTAAGTGCATTGCGTGAATGTGGCCTTAGTGCTGTGAAAGGATATAGTTTCTATATTTTCTTGAGCTGTGGGCCCCTTCTGAGGGACTTTACTCCCCACGCATCAATGGCAATCTCCCCTTGCAGAGGAGCTGGACAAGCTCATCACAGACCGACCCGAGAGCTGCAGGCGGGTGAGCAAGCAGTCTGAGGGGGACGGTTCCACGCGGAGCCACATGGCGGCAGCCGCAGGGCGCATCTCACAGCTGCAGCCCCAGCCGGTCATGACACTCGCCCTGCAGTCCCTCCCGCTGCACCACCAGATCCAGACGCAAGCGTGCATGACTCCAGATTCGCCTGCTCCTGCGCAGACCCCTCCCTTGCACCCGCTGCACGGTCTTAGCCAGAGTCCCCTTCCTCAGCATCCGATGAGCCGTGCCCCAGATTTCCTCAGCATGATGACCGACATGAACGCAGAGGTGGATGCCCTTGATCCCAGCATCATGGACTTTGCACTACAAGGTAAGGGGAAGAGTTGGGGGGTGGAGATGACTGCTGGATGGCAGGGATTCTCCAGCTGTGATTCCCGCCTTGCAGAGGGTTGAACTAGGTGAGCCTTGGGGTCCCTTCCAGCTCTACAGTTCTTTAATGTGGGATTTGAACTCAGCTGTGGAGGGGTTGATACTGGTCCAAGTGGGGGGGTCTAGGTAGGTCCTCATGAGGTTTGAGATGGGGATCGCTCATGGGCTTCCTTAGGACAGCTGGCTGGTTTCATCATGGAGGGAGATGGGCCTCTTCTCACTAGAGTCAATGTGTGTTTCGCGGTCCTCCTCTCTTGCACCTTCTCAAAGCTGAACTGTCACCAATGTTCACTACTCTGTTGTTGTCCCTATTATGAAAAGGTAACATCTGGGAAGAGATGAAAGACGAGAGCTTCAACTTGGAGAGCCTGGGTGCTTTCAGCAACTCTTCTCTGGCCCTCTCTGACTGCGACCTGGCCCCCGCTGGCCTCACCCCTGCCTCCAGCAACAACACTGACCATCCCTCCTTTTCAGACTTGCAAGTGACAGGCCTCTACACAACATACACAACGCTGGACCCCATCTCTGCCACTCAGTACATCAGCGCCCAAGGAAACAAGCCTATCGCCCTTCTCTGAAAGAGCCATTCCCGTCCCTTGAGCCTGACTGAGAAACAGAGAAGCCCAGTTCCTTCTGGGGGTGCTTTGAGCCTGCAAAATTATCTAAATTGGGGAGGAGAACTTGCCTTGCTGCTCCTTCAAGCATCCCAAGCAAGAGATTTTGGTGAGATGCATAGTCTTGAAGACACTAACTGAAGTGAAGGGATTCTGGTGTGCTCCAAGGCAAGCTGCAAAATTTCAGCAAAGCCCCCCCAACCCGCCGATGCTTGGGCTGTTGTGAAGCCCATTAGGGTTGCTCTGTCATTTGTGACAGTCTAAGCCGCAACTGGCTGAGCTTTCTATCACTAGTTGCAACTGTGTGCCCCCAGCTCCACTCTGGGGCCTGCTGGTGGTTCCTCCCCAGATCTTCTTCCCCAGTTCCCAGAGGCTTCACTTCCATTAGTGATCCCCCTGCCTCTTGACCAGCCTCTCTTCTCTTCAGGCAAAAGGGGGCAAATCTCCCCTCCCCTCTGTCCATCTCAAGCCACACCATCCAGCTACTCTACCTTCCTGCAGGCTCCTATTTCAGCCATCCCTTCTGGGAAGCCCCTGAGCAGCTGCCAGATAGTCTCAGTCTAGTCCAGGCCATGGGCAGCAGAGTCTTCCGAGGGAGGATGGCCCATGTTCCCTGGTAGAGAAAGTCTCAGCTCAGCCCTCACCAAAATCTGTGCCCTGCAGCCTCAGCCCCACCTGCACATCTGTGTGAGCCAGGATGGATGGGACCCGTGGCCAAAAACAGCTGGGGAGCGTCGGCTTGGCAAAGGCTGTACTAAATAAGGAACTTTACACTGGATAAAACATTACCTTAGGCTTTTAAAACAAAGGAGAAATAATTTAGGATTTATATTCTAGACTTGTGTATAGTATTTCCTAATTATTGTACTAGGCAGTATTACTGTTGTAAATTTTATTTATAATTTATTTTTATGAAAACAAAAAGGAATTGTGTATTCAGCATCATTTTTTTTTAATGTTGTAGTGACAGGAAAACAAAACACAAACCTTAAATTATTCAGAAGCACAGCAGAATACTGCAAAACTTTTATGTCAGGTTCTTTCCCTTTTTTTACCTGAACTTTAAAAGAAGTACTTTGGATACTTAGAGATAAAATGGCACATGCGCCAGACCCAATACTGTTTTTTATGTTTAACTGATAGGGCTTTTCTACAGCTGAAAAAGGACTGTGGCTCTTTTTTTGCAATTCATTCCTGTGGATCTTTTCTTTGAAGTGCACCCCACCCTCTTCAGTGGGGCTTACTGCTCCCAGGTGAGTGTTTCCAGGGCTGCAGCATTAGGTCACAAGGTAAATAAATGAATAGGTCCACCAACAGGAGGAAAAACTGGAAACGGGTTTTAAAATTTGAAAACTTACAATTTAACGTTTAGTCTGCTGATGCCAGTATAACCTTGATGTAATATTTATATTTTTAATAATGTTTTACTAAACACTGGTTGGATAGAATTTTTATAAAGTCTTTTTCAGATCTGGAACAAAATATTTGCTCTTCTTTATAGACTGTGGAAATATTGAATGGGAAAGTTCCTTCCTCTTGGGCTTGTTTACACAACCACAAGTCGGAGAACGTTGATCAAGGCAGGTGTCACTAACAGAATTTTTATTGTTTAAGGAAACCTCCCTTGGAAAATGTAATGTCAGTTCTGCTTACATGACATGACTTGCCATCCAATAATTTACTACTGTTGGCCTTATGATTTTTTAAAAAAATTCACAATAAAGAAGGATTAATGCTAGAGGCAGTAATGGAAGAGACATATGTCCAGAAATAAATCAAGATTGCAATTCAGAACAAGAGCAATGGAGAGGAAATAGCTTTGTGGCCAAGAACAAATCTAGTTGGAAATGCTCAGAGAATTAAAAAGACCTGTTTTGCGAGTCTCTGACATGGTAACAGACAAAATGCATGTGGCATCTGTAAATAAAATCCAGAGAGGATCATTTCTAGTAAACATTGCAGTTTTTATTAGACGCTTGAACAGTAGAGGACCCCCCAATGACAATGTGCACATAAATTAATATATTTGCTAGGAGAAAGAGCAACTTTTTTGAACTTGGTGCTTCCTTCCTTGAAGGAAGAAACCAGAACTCTCTTTTTCTTTTAGAAAAAACTCCCACCTGTCACTGAACTCAACACAACATGTTCCTCAACACCCACCTGGGCTTGAATAGTCCATGGCAGCCTGGTTTGGACACTGGAACGTTAGTGCGACTGTCAGGATATGCAACACTCAACAGTGGATAGGATTAGCAACATAAACTTCCCTTCGGTTGCCACCTTTGCCCTTTACACACTTATATAAGTTTTCTTGGTGGGGGGACTTACAATGTTCAACATTATGCAGATTACAATACATTCCACCTGCCAGGTATTTACACCTTTGAAATGCACTGTGAATTCCCAGGTTGCAGCCTATTCCAACAACCTACCCAATGCCTCCAATGGCCATGGCATCCGCTTAATCCCATTAGGCCAACCTTTGATGGAACCACTAGGTTGGCGATGGAGGCACAGCCTTAGGCACCACCAGGAAATGGGCAAATGTTTCCAACTGAAGGTGGAGATGCTGCTTTGCTTTTGAGGTGGGCAGACCCTGGCAGAATTGCCTTGCGCTCGAGGGATGCAGTTGGGAAGGATGATGGAGGGAGACGGAATAATCCCTTTCATTAGGAAAATTGACAAAACTTCCTACATCAGGCAAATGGAGCTAAAAATGTCATCTGCAACCAAGAAGCAGCAACATTTTTTGTAGGAATTTCTGCAATGTGTTCTGTGGTGCAGCGTGGCTGCAGTGCAGTCTGTGTGACACAACATTTTGCCAAGGCCTTGGAGACTGGTTTGGAAGTGGTTACTGGCATTGTTCCCTAGTGCACAATTCTATCACAGACATATTTTTTTTAAAAAAAAGTCACTGAAAACTGGTACTGTTATTTTATAAAGACAATACATTTTGATGTGAAAACACCTGGCGAGACTTGTCTTGTACACCTTCGGTTGATAGCCAGCCAAACAGCTGGGGATAATTTTGTCCTCAGGTGCACGACAGACAGCTGTCCTCCACTGCACCTGCCATGTGGCTGTGCTCTAGGAACTGCTGGTTGAGCCCTGCACTGAAGATGCATTCTGCGCTGCGCCGCTTGGCCACGAGGCTGTCAGGTCTGAAGGAGGCTGGTGGTGGGCGTGAGCCTGTTCCTGCTGCAGCTATGCCCTAGTCACGAGGAGGAAGGGTTGTCCATTGTTGCCAGGAGGTGAGAGATCTGGGCCCTCTGAGCACGAGTGATGTGTTGGGTCATGTGAATGATGCAGTCCATGGCAACTTCGGGGTTTGCTTGAACTAAGCTGCAAAGGGGGGTGTTACGAGGGAGAAGGAAGGGGGTCATTTAAGAATGCAGGCTGCTGGATCAGGCCCATGGGAGGCCACCCAGCCCAGCATCCTGCTCTCACAGCGGTTGGCCAGATGCCCATTAAGGAAAACCCACAAGCGGGACCCAAGGACAAGAGTGCTCCCCCCCCTCCCCTCGTGGCTTCTAGCCACTGGCATTCAGAAGCCCCATGCTGCACTTTCAACTTGCAATGGCGCTTGCAATGTGAATCAGGCACCAAGCACTGGACGGTCCTCCCTCCAGATCCCTGCTATGCAACTCTTTCCAACCCAGAACTAGCCCAGATGCACCCCTGCAGCAAACAAGCTGAGCTTCCTCAAGCAGCCCCCCTGCTGTCTCACTTTACACTCACTTTCGGATGTGCTTGAGGGCATAATCCCTCTTCAGGTACTTGATGTTCTCCTGGATGGCAGACTTGGCCCCGTCTTCCTCTTGCAGGTGCTTCTCAAGCCATTCCACCACCACTTGGTTGTTGTCCCAGAGGTAGCCCTAGAGGAGGAGGAGTGGAAACTCAGACTGGCTTTGAAGAGAGGTCAGAGTGGGGTATGGGTCCTTCACGCAGTATGCACCCCTCACTTCCAACCAAGCAGGCCTTGAAGGTTGCCAAACCCATTTAACCAGAGGTGAGAATGGGATGTAATGCACAGGCTTTAGAATCATAGAATCATAGAGTTGGAAGAGACCACAAGGGCCATCGAGTCCAACCCCCTGCCAAGCAGGAAACACCATCAGAGCACTCCTGACATATGGTTGTCAAGCCTCTGCTTAAAGACCTCCAAAGTAGGAGACTCCACCACACTCCTTGGCAGCAAATTCCACTGTCGAACAGCTCTTACTGTCAGGAAGTTCTTCCTAATGTTTAGGTGGAATCTTCTTTCTTGTAGTTTGGATCCATTGCTCCGTGTCCGCTTCTCCGGAGCAGCAGAAAACAACCTTTCTCCCTCCTCTATGTGACATCCTTTTATATATTTGAACATGGCTATCATATCACCCCTTAACCTCCTCTTCTCCAGGCTAAACATGCCCAGCTCCCTTAGCCGTTCCTCCTAAGGCATCGTTTCCAGGCCTTTGACCATTTTGGTTGCCCTCCTCTGGACACGTTCCAGTTTGTCAGTGTCCTTCTTGAATTGTGGTGCCCAGAACTGGACACAGTACTCCAGGTGTGGTCTGACCAGAGCAGAATACAGTGGCACTATTACTTCCCTTGATCTAGATGCTATACTCCTATTGATGCAGCCCAGAATTGCATTGGCTTTTTTAGCTGCCACGTCACACTGTTGGCTCATGTCAAGTTTGTGGTCAACCAAGACTCCTAGATCCTTTTCACATGTACTGCTCTCAAGCCAGGTGTCCCCCATCTTGTATTTGTGCCTCTCATTTTTTTTGCCCAAGTGCAATACTTTACATTTCTCCCTGTTAAAATTCATCTTGTTTATTTTTGCCCAGTTCTCTAATCTGTCAAGGTCGTTTTGAAGTGTGATCCTGTCCTCTGGGGTGTTAGCCACCCCTCCCAGTTTGGTGTCATCTGCAAATTTGATCAGGATGCCCTTGAGTCCATCATCCAAGTCGTTGATAAAGATGTTGAATAAGACCGGGCCCAAGACAGAACCCTGTGGCACCCCACTAGTCACTCTTCTCCCCCTTCTCTCTGTAAACTTGCCTTCCACTCTGAAAACGCCACAATTTTACCCATGCTTTGTATTATTAAGGCGTCTTATATCTACAGGTAGATTGCACACAAGGGTTTGGCTGCAAGGGCTCCATGTACACATACAAACGGTGTACAGTGGTGCCCCGCAAGACGAATGCCTCGCAAGACGGAAAACCTGCTAGACGAAAGGGTTTTCCGTTTTTGAGCTGCTTCGCAAGACGATTTTCCCTATGGGCTTGTTTTGCAAGACGAAAACGTCTTGCAAGTGTTCCGGTTTTTTTTTGCTTCCCCCCCTTTTTCTAAGCCGCTAAGCTGCTAATAGCCTTTTAGCCGCTAATCCGCTAAGCCTTTAATAGCCGCTAAACCGCTAATAGCGCTAATCCGCTAATAGGGTTGCTTCACAAGACGAAAAAACCACTAGACGAAGAGACTCGCGGAACGGATTAATTTCGTCTTGCGAGGCACCACTTTATCTCCAAACCCTTGGAGGCGCTGCGCGGCCAGCAGCTGAGGTGGAAAGAGGGAGAACACCCAGCCCCCCCGAGTATGCTGGCTTGGGCTGAAGTCCAGCCTCTGTGGAGGGAACAGAGGCTACCCCATCCTTGCAACAGAGCCAAGCCAAGCACCTTCACGGCCCCCTCCGTTTCCAGGAACCATCGTCGCAGCATGGACTGGATGTGGCTGTTGCTTAACTCGCTGTGAGCCTCTAGGATCTCTGCCTTCACGACTTCCTCCAGCAGGAGGCGCCGCAAACGCCAGTAGAAGAACGCCCGGGCATTTTTCCACTGGAGAATGTCCTAAAAGGGAGCAAATAAGGTCGTTGCTAGTTAATTTTTTTATGGGAATATTAATAAATTATTGCACTGGCCGGAGGAAGCTTATCAGGATATTCACATTATCCAGTGTTGTAGACATACTTAACCCCCCTTAGGCAGCCTGAATGATGCTCTCCGTCAACTCTGCTGTGACAAGACAGGAGGTCTGGGGCCAACCATGGGGCCAAGTCTGGGGCCAACCATGAGAGTGGGAGGCAAACACCTCTGGGGGGCAGCAGGTTGGGCAAGTATGGCTCAGAAGCTGAGCAGGTTCATGAGCCCACAAGCGTATGGTTATATTTTCATTCCACGCTTTCTCCAAGACACTCTGCCCAGCAGACAAAGACCCTTCCCTGCATTTTATCTTCATGACAACCCTGTGAGAGAGGTTAGCGTGAGATGGAGCCCAAGGGAGATGTAGCAAGCATTAGGGTGGAACAAGGATTCCAGCCCTTGTTTTTCCAACTTGAATGAAATGAAAAACAGTTCCTACACCTTCTCAGGCATGAGGGATGATCAGACTCCAGAGGCTGGAAGAACAGAGAATTTGGGAGTGAGAGAAAAAACCCATGGCTTAACTGTAACGACTCCTTTCTCCTGCATCCTCCCTGGCGTGTCGTGGAGGTCAGCAAACTGCACCGCCACCTGGTGGAAGATGGGGAGGAGGTAATCCTCGCGGGCCTTCAGCTGCTTCTCCAGCTCCTTGTGCTCCTCTGCAGAGAGCCTCGGGGAACCTGTTAATCCCAGAATACAAGAAGTCTTTGTAGGAGAAGACAAAATCTGTAGACACCAGAAAAAGCGGCTGATCCGTGGCAGGGAGGAAAATGCCAGGGAGGAAGAAGTCTGTGCAGGGAAGGACTATAGAGTTCAGTGGTCAGGGCATCTGCCTGCAAGCAGAAGGTCCCTGGCGCCATCTCCCCTGGGGTGTCCGGAGGAGTCTTGGAAAGGACTCCCTGCCTGAAACCCCAAAGAACTGGTGTGGATAATGCTGAGCTCGAGAGACCGCTAGTCGGACTCTGCAGAAAGCAGCTTCCTCTCTTCTGACTTCCAGGTTCACCAGAGGAGCCTTTGCCAACCTGGTGCCCTCTAGATGTTTGGGACGGCATCTTCCTTCAAGCCCACCCAGCAGGGCCATGGTTCTGTCATCCTGCAGCTGTGCTGGATGGGGCCGATGGAGGGCGCCAGGGTGGCGCAGTCTGCTCTAGCAAAACATGCCCAAAAGAGCACATCAAGAATATTTGCTCTCCCTCACCTCCCCACCCTGGATCAAATAGGGCCTTTGAAAATGGGTAGAAACCTTATTTCAAGGCCAAGCTTCCAAGGGGAAGGTGGGGAGGGTAGGGAGGCAGGAAACAGCCCCACAGCCCTTCTCTCTTTTCTTACCCAGCTGCTCAGCAATCCTGACATAGGTGGCATCAATCCTCCTCATGGTCTTCAGCAGCTCCTTCCTCCGGAATTTGATTTCCACGGTGCCTTCAGCTTCTAAGATGCCCCCCCTGGAAAGCAAAGCCATCTTGCAGAAACAGAGACCAGAGGCTTACAGGAGCTGCACTCTTTCCAGCCAGACATCCTTGCGGCATTTAAGTACACGCTGGTGGAGATGTTCAGCCAGGCTCCACGGACGTGATCACTTTGGATCAGAGACTGGCCCTTTGGGGAGGCTCCAGATGTGAAGACCACAAGAACCCAAGAAGAGTCTGCTGGTTCATCCAGTCCAGCCTGCTGTTCTCACAGGGGCCAACCAGACAGCCCAAGACGGGAAACCCGCAAGCGGGATCTGAGCACAAGAGCAACCCTCCCTTCTTGCAGTTTCCAGCAACTGGCATTCAGAAGCACGGCTGCCTCACACAGCACATGATTAGCCTATGGAACTCCCTGCCACAGGAGGCAATGATGGCTACCAACTTGGATTGCTTTAAAAGAGGGCTGGACAAATTCACAAAAGAGAGGACTGTCAGTGGCTACTCGCCACAATGGCTGGAAGAAGCTTCTGAATGCCAGTTTCTTGAAGCCGTCCTGGGGGAGAGGGCTCTTTCACTCGGGTGCTTGGGGCCTCTGGCTGGCCCCTGTGAGAAGAGGATGCTGGCCTGGATGGGCCCTTGGCCGGACCCAGCAGCAGGGCTCTTCGGATGTTTTGACGACAAGACTGTCTAGCGGGAGAGCGCCTCCCTCAGCACCCACCTGCTCTCTTTGTCTGCATACAGCTCCATGTGAAGAGGATTGATAGTTGGATCAATCACCACCCAGGAGCCCCCGCGGAGCTCGGCATGGGGGGGGATGTAGACGAGGGCCGGCTGCTTGAATTGCCGAAGGCTGTCCACAATATACGCCCCAAACTTCAGCACCTGATCATACATGTCTGCAAGGAGGGCAGGAGTCACGGCCAGCTCCAGGGCCGAGGGAGCAAGTAACATCACTGGGTGATTTTTTAAAATTAAACTTATTTGCCACTCTTTTAAGCAAAGTAACTTGAAATGATCAACAACAATAATTAAAGAACATTTACATTAAAACCAGCATAAAACAAGGCAGAGAAATCTAAAACACGTGGCTATTTTAAAAGGAAGGATTAAAAGATCCCACCCACTAAACAAGGCGATGGGTGATTAACAGCCAAAGGCTTGGCAGAAAAGAAATGTTTCTGCCTGGTGCCTAAAGGTATATAATGAAGGTGCCAAGGAAGCCTCCCTGGGAAGAGCATTTCACAAGTGGGGGGACACCACTGAAAAGGTCCCGTTCTCAGGTTGCTGCCTTCCTGTCCTCCTATGGTCAGCTCATACAAGGAGATGTGCGTAAGTTACCTTTCATCCCACCAGAGAATCCTCTCCAGTTGGCAAAAATCAAAAGTGGAAGGCGTTCACGGTCAAAGTCTCTGATAGCCTGGGCTGTTTTAAAGGCTGAATCCGGAAACCAAACCTGTCCAGCTTGCTGGATTATCTAGGAAGGAGGGAACAGAAGAGGTTGTGTGGGGGGGGGGGGGACCCTTCAAAACCAAAAACTTAGTAAAAAGGAAAGCAGGTAAAAATTTCAGATCCTGGTGACAGCAGCCAGGAGGTTGAGGGGCCAGGGGCTAATGGGGGGTTACCAAAAGTTTGTTGTTGTTTTGCCATTTTCAAACGAACATTCGGGCCAAAGCTCCCCCCCCCCCACACACAGTGCCCATGTTTCAAGGGATGTGTCACAGCAGAAGAGGAGCCATGTGGTCTGCGGACTTTTTACACAAGGAATGTAGAGGTCACCAAAACAACAAGGCAGCTTGAGAAGAACAATACAGGTTCATGGAAAAGATAAAATCAGCAATGGTACAGGAATGCAAATGACTCTAGTGCTCCCAACCTTCGCTTCTGATTCTGGGTTTGCTGGATCAGCTGGCACCGCCAACTCCACTGTTCGGGTCTCCACTGCGATCACACCCACCGGGATCCCTCCCAGCCTGCAAAGAATCCGAAGGAGGGAAAAGAGCTTCATGTGGACTCCATGCAAAACAAATGAAAAACTATTTAAAGACTCCAAGAGCATTTCAATGATCATAAGGACTAGGAATCCTATTTATGCAAAAGGCAGAAAGCAGAGATTTTCATTCTGACGAATTCTGCACCAGGCATTAAATGACCTGGGTGCCGTGACAAGGGCAGGAGTGTAGCCCACCCCAGTAACTGATCAGGCAGCCATTGGGGGGCACCTTTAAGAATGTGCCAGCCCCCTCCTCTCCCCAACTGCCTCTAGTAAGAGGGAAGATTCAGCCCATACCTGGCTCTGCCAACCACCACCGTCTGGGCCCAGGGCTGCATTATCTCCATGAAAGAGCCGTGGTCAAAGAAGCCGCTTTGCCAGGATCCCTTCACAGCTGCACAATAAAGGAACGGGGGGGGGGGGGGGAGAGAGAGACACTGAGAAAAGTCTGACTGTGGCCTTCCAAAGCCACAACCTTTTCATATATGCTGCATTCATTATATGCAAAGCTGGAGAAATGTCGTAGCAGCAGCTCACCTCCATTTCCAGCTTTTTTTTTTCCTTTAAAAAAAACTTTCACAGTGGAGTTTATGATCTTTTGCTTTCCCTTGCATTTTTACTCCACATATTTGATCCACATCTTTTAATTATGCAATTCACAATGCTTTGGGTTTTATACTGTATTTTGGGCTGTCAGATCCTGAGAGCCCAGGGCCCAATCCTGAGACCTTGGGGCAGCCTCTGGCGATATCATTGGGGGCTGGAGCCCAGTGGTGCCCTTAGGCATGACACATTAAGCATTAACCATAGTCGCCAAGAGCATGTCGTCCAAATAAAAAACATGACGTCTACAAATGAACAAATACGTCACTGGATGGAAATTCCTCCCCACACAGTGTGTTCATGCAGTTTTTTGCTTGTCCTGCCATTTCCTCCTGGGAAGAACTTCAGTCTTTACAGCTAAAACAGAGCAATTATCAGTGGGGTTTTCCATGGACTGACATTTGCTCTGACTCAGTCGCGAAGGGAAGGTTTGCCTGGGGTAAGCAGCAGGTCAAATGGAAAACCACTCAGACCTGTTTTTTTTAGGCAGGGGACAAGCAAAGCCTTGAGCCTTGGTGATGGAGGTTATTTGGGAGGGGGGAAGGGGGCAGATCTTCCAGAGAGTCTATGCAATAACCTGCAACCAGCTCCTGCCAGACTGAAGCTTGTAAGCTTCAAGCATAGCCTATTATTATTAGTAATGACAACAACAACAATGGCAACCTCCCTCTGTCACTTGGAAAGGGCCACACAAACCTAGAGACTTCAGGTCAGCCCTGGAAGTCTGGAAAACAAATTGTAGATTTGCCTTGATGACACTGACCAGGAGGAAATGTCAATGAAGAAAATTCCAGGTCAGAAACAATTCCCCTGCTATTACATTGCAACCCCTCCCCTTTCAGTTCCATACCTCCAAAAGCATTGCAGAACTCTTGCAGCTGGGTTAGTGTCTGTACTTACTGGGATGAGGTCTCCCTGCCAGCATCCACCGGGGATCATAAGGGGCTTTGGAAGGGACAAAGTCAATTTCTCTGTCAATGGGGTCACTTGTGGTGGTGATAGGCAAAGGGCTACGATTGTCCTACAAGAAGAAACTTCTCTTAAACGAGCTTTAAACAAAACGAGAGCCCTGAGAAGATGATCAAGAAAGGAAGAAATTAGGGCTGCTTAGCTCTGAGAACGTGAACAGCATCTTATATAATCAAAGCCTCATAAAATTGTCGGAAGGGACCCTCTTTCTCCCTCAAAGGGGATGGCAAAGGGGGCCTTGGGGAGGGGGCAGGCCATCTGTGCCCACGGAGAGGGTGGTCAGCAATATCCCATGGCCCCAGTGAATGCCCTTCCTGGAATCATAGGGTCTCATCCTCAACCCATCAATTAAACCTACATAAATCTGCCCTCCGGTTTATGAGAGAAGCAGGACAGAGAATTTTAAGATGGTGGCCATCAACCACAGTCATACTTCGGAAGTCGAACGGAATCCGTTCCGGAAGTCCATTCGACTTCCAAAACGTTCGGAAATCAAACCTGCAGCCAACCGGAACCCACCTCAGACATTCGGGTTCCAAAGAATGTTCGCAAACCAGAATCCTCATTTCCAGGTTTGTGGCATTCAGGAGCCAAAATGTTTGACTCACAAGGTGTTTGATTTCTGAGGTATGACTGTATTGGATTTTTATTTATTTATTGGTAATTCCCTTAAAAAAAAAATTAAATCATTATTTTTTTATTTTACGTCTGCTGCCCAGTTAAGATAGGGGGAAACGTTTTCAGTCAATTAAGATACTTTATTGTAAGAATTTATTTATGGATAGGTTTTGTTTTCACAAGGAAGAAAACAAGAACATGACATAAATAAATAAATAAATAAATAAATAAATGAAACAAACATTGCACCCCTGGTGTTTATCACCCCTATTAGGATAAATGATGAGGCGGGATGACTAGAGAGGAATTGTGAGGATTGTCAAAGCTCTGTCGCCCTCAACCTACCTTTGGCATAAATGTAAGCCACTGCAGAATAGTGTAGACGCCTTCAAAATCGTCTGGAACTGTTACGTGGGAAACGCCATTATTGTGCATGATCTGCACCCCTCCAAGCTGGTTGTTTGAAGTGTACACTTCACGGCCCAAGACCTGGTCCAAAAACACAACCCCAATCCAAGAAGAACGTAAGAAGAACCCTACCGGATCAGGCCAATGGCGACCCATTTGCCCCAGCCTCCTGCTCTCACGGGGGCCAGCCAGCAAGCAGGACCGGAGCCCAGGGGCTGCCCCTCCCCGCCTGCCCCACTGGCCAGCAACTGGCTTCCTCCAGGGGAAGCAGCAGGACAACGGGGAATGTGAGAGGGAGAGAAGGACTTTTCTCTCTTCACTTTCCCCAGGCCAGGCATATTTCTGTAAACTTCCATTGTGTCGCCTCTCACTCGCCATCTCTCTAAACTAAAAGGTCCCAAATGCTGCAACACGTGTAGGACTGTGATGCAAATCACTTAGGGAGATGCAGTGACTTTCTTTTTACATCCCCAAAATATTTCATGGGCAGAGAGAGAAATTGTTCCGTCCTTTCCCACACTGCAGCTGTCTGCAGCTGAGATGGTCTGGGAGCGGGTGGCTCCTTGGCCGAGAGGCAGACGTGGCAAAAGGAGAGCCATCCAGCTGAGAAGAAGAAGAGAGCTCCAGGCAGCTCTTTAGTGCTGCATGGGAACAAGCAAAAGGAAGTGGAGTGCCAAGAAGGATCTGCGCAATGGAACATGGAGGAAGCTTAGGGAACGCCGCCTGCTCACTACCTTATTCAGAGCTCCAGCTCCGGTCAGAATGATGTGGGAATTCTCCACCTGGATCACCCGCTGGCCCAGCCTCACCAGGTAAGCCCCGATTCCGATGGCACGGCAGGTCACCTGCAGGAGACAGAAAGAGCCCAGAGCTGCTTTGAGTCCCAGTCTGGGGGAAAGCAGGATATACATACATACATACATACATACATACATACATACATACATACATACATACCATGCTGATGGTGACAATTTCATCATAGGCAAGAGAAGACTCCCCAGCGATGGTGCCCGACGCTCTTAAGTTCTCCACACCAAAGCCTTCTTCTTTGCCAATGATATCGGTGATGATGTACCTGCAGGAGGCCAAGGCGGCTGAAAGATGGAGCCAGGCAGGGCAGGACACCAAGAGTTCCTCCTCCCAGGAACGAGGGAAGCTGCCTGAGTGAGGCAAAGCACTGGTCCATCTAGCCTGGCACTTGGCTGCCTTTCCATGACTAGTAGAGGCTCTCTGGGATTGTAGACACGGTTGTTGTTTCCCCGTCTCACCTGGAAATACCCTTGGGGGTTGAACACGGGACCTTCTGCAGTCAAGCCAAGACAGGGGGACACCATTGACTCACCTCGATTCACCGGCTTCCTCCACGTGCTCACAGTGAACAGAGTTTGTGGAGCTGATCCTGGTGTACTCCTGCGGGGTCAGGTACAGATACTTGAAGCCCTTTGGAAAAAGATGGTGGAGCAACATCAGTTGGGGAAACTGGGGGCACCACTTTGAAATCAGTGCGACAGATGAGCCGGAGCACAAACCAGGTGAAAAATGAGGCCACTGTGCTAGATGCCCTTACAGAAAGCAAAGCACCAGTTGAGAGCAGATAACTATTTGCCCCGTAATGCTTTGGCAGACCTCCCTGAAAACTTGCAAAGGGGGGCGGGCTTTTGAAATGGACTGAAGTGCCAAGAAGTTCTTGCACCCCACCCCACTTCAGCACAACCCTAGACTTGAAACTGGCAGGGTTTTTATTTGAAATCATGAGATTTTAAATTATGTATTGGGAAGGAAATTTATTAAGGCATAAGCTTTTCTCTTTTTTTGCAGACTCGAACCCACAGTGTCAGCTGAACATCCAATGAAGCGGATGCCATGATAAATCTGTTAGGCTTTAAGGTGCCTTTCTTGCAAGAGACTAACATGGTTGCCCCTCTGGAAGTCTCATGGATTAAGGGCATGATCCTGGGGAGGCTGCTGCAGTGCCTGAGGCAGAGCATATTGAGGCTCAAAGCGATCAATGGCCTTCTCCTCTTCTTCCTCCTCCTCTTCCTCCTCCTCCTC
The DNA here is from genome assembly GCF_965113315.1 of Podarcis vaucheri. NCBI lineage: Eukaryota > Metazoa > Chordata > Lepidosauria > Squamata > Lacertidae > Podarcis > Podarcis vaucheri. Next base: position 57,781,222 of record NC_138751.1, read on the forward strand.
CATGCATTTGTCCAACCTCCTTTAAAGTCATCCAGGTGGGTGCCCTCATGATCTCCTATGCAAAAGAATTCCATCCTTTAACTATGTGCTGCATTAAAAAGGACTGGCTTCCTGTGGGTCCTAGCTTCCACTTCCAATGGCTGCTTTCTACAAGGCGGAGATGGGATTGCAGCCCAGAGGAGAGGCGGCTGTCGCTTGAGGAGGAGACCCTCCCACAGGGCTCTGCACACACTCAGGGAAGCTCCAGGAGACAAGTGGATCTCATTGAGAACTGTACCTATCCACCCCCCCACACAAAATGTCTCGGGATTCTACCCTAGTGAAACTCTCTTTTTGGGGGGAGGGGGGATCTGCCAGGAAGCCACATACCTTGTATGGCTCTGCAGGGTCCAGCCAGCCCACCTGGAACTTGTGCTTGATCTCATCGGCAAACCCAATGCGGGCCCCACTGTTGGCTGCAATGTAGATCCTGGGGATGCCTTCGCTGCGCGCCAGCTCTGAAGCGCGCAGGAAGAGGAGGTCTTCCTCCGGCCCAAAGGACCCGATCTTGTAGGTGATGTCATTGCTAATGACCACAATGTCACGGCCTCGGGGGTACTCAGGGGTCTTCATCTTCATCTTGAAGGCCACCATCCCAATCTGGAAGGATATTGAGGAAGAAGGAGAGGTGAAGAAATTACCATCTGTATGTTCTGGAGGTTTTGTCCACAAAGCTGACACTGATTGCTTTCAAAGAATAGCAAGTATTATGGTTATGGTTTAGTGAACAGCAAAAGCCAATGAGGTCATTTGTCTGAGAGCATTATCCAGCTTCCCCATCTCTCCTCAGTGGGCCTCCTATATATAGCCCTCGAGGGTTTAGCAACAGCCCCACCTCAGCAGTGAACATACTGGATCTAGAGAGCCAAGAGCCAGCTTCTCTGCCTGCACCTTTGCCATAAGAACATATTCAGCTGGATAAGGCCAAAGCAGCCCATCCATCTAGTCCAGCCTCCTGTTCTCACAGGGGCCAACCAGACAGGCCAAAGGACCTGGGCGCCAGAGCTCTCTTCCCTCCTGTGGCTTCCAGCAACTGGGACCCTGGAGGCAGATAATAGCCCTTGTGGCCAGTAGGCCTTGACAGCCCCCTCCCCCAGGAATTTGCCCAGTGCCATCTCTGCCTCTGGTGGGAGTTTGTTCCATAGCTTCTCTCACGCTGCCTCTCACTCGCATTTTCTCTATATCTTTCCTCACACGGGAATTGCTCCAACTCCTTGATCATATTGGTTGTTCTTTTCTGAACCTTTTCTAACTCTACAATGTTCTCTTTGAGGGGAAGTGATCAGAACTGCACATAACATTCCAAATGCTCTTGCACCACCTATTGTTGTAGTGGTAACAGGGTGAGACTAGGGTTCAAATCTCCACTCAGGGTGACCTTGGGCCAGTCTCTGCCTCTCAACCCAACCCACCTCATAGGACTGTTGTGGGGACAAAATGAGGGAAAGAACCAGGTTTGTCACCTTGAGCTCCTTGGAGGAAAAGGTGGAATATAAAAGTAATCAATCAATCAATCCAATGGCATTATGATGTTGGCAGTTTTCAGTTCCTTTCCTAGCGGGGGATTTGCCTTTTCCATGGCCCTACCTCATTTCCTCCAGGCAGCCTGTTCATCTGTACCAGCTGCCCCTGAGAATCCAGCACTAATTCTGTGTAGGTCAGGACATCTGCAGGGTCTGCTTCCGTGGAACCCCACAATTTGAACAGAGCCTAAAGAGGAACCAACACAAGAGTCGTTTTTGAAAACAAGGAGCCATGAGAAAAACAACAGAGTGCCACTCTTTCTTACTCCAGAAGATCCAGTGTGTCAAGGATCCCTGGCGCAGCTTCTGCAGTGGGGTGAGAATCCAGTGGCTTTCCAGCTTTGACTCGCCTTCCCAGCCAGAAGGACCAAGGAAGAAGGGAGCAGCCGTCTGGAAGCCCCCCCCCCCGCCATGTACTCCTGCAGTTGTGTCTCACTATCAGTTCTGGAGAAACAGGGACTAGAGGGTTTTTAAAAATAAGTAATGTAAACCTCAAACACCTTCCTGACCAGAGCTAACTGTGGGATGGGGGCTGTGTGTGCAGCAGTGTGCACAATCCCTCTTCTGCTTTGTGAAGCCTCTGGGCTGAACTGGAGTCTGCTCTTCCCACTTACAAAGCATTTCCCTGATCCAACAGAAGGAGATGTGGGGGCCTCGTCCTCAGCTCACCTGCCGGAACATCTCAAGGAAGTCGTAGACGTAGGTGGTGCCAAGCGACTGGGCCTGAAAGCGCTTGGATTGAAGCAGGTCTTTGGTGACGTACGGAGTGTTGATGAGCATTCCGTGCAGAGGCCCTTGCTTGTCTCCATAGGAGTGGAACATGATCTAGTCCAGGAAGCAAAGCACAGCGTCAGGCCGCCTCCTCCTCACTCTTCCCTGCAGACTTCTACACTTGTGAAATCAAAGCTGTTCCAAACCTGGCAACAGAGTTTGTGAGGGGCAGAACTTGGCCACATTCTCTCCATACATTTAAAGTGCTATGATGCCACTTAGAATCATAGAATCATAGAATCATAGAATCATAGAGTTGGAAGAGACCACAAGGGCCATCGAGTCCAACCCCCTGCCAAGCAGGAAACACCATCAGAGCACTCCTGACATATGGTTGTCAAGCCTCTGCTTAAAGACCTCTAAAGAAGGAGACTCCACCACACTCCTTGGCAGCAAATTCCACTGTCGAACAGCTCTTACTGTCAGGAAGTTCTTCCTAATGTTTAGGTGGAATCTTCTTTCTTGTAGTTTGGATCCATTGCTCCGTGTCCGCTTCTCTGGAGCAGCATAAAACAACCTTTCTCCCTCCTCTATGTGACATCCTTTTATATATTTGAACATGGCTATCATATCACCCCTTAACCTCCTCTTCTGCAGGCTAAACATGCCCAGCTCCCTTAGCCGTTCCTCATAAGGCATCGTTTCCAGGCCTTTGACCATTTTGGTTGCCCTCCTCTGGACACGTTCCAGTTTGTCAGTGTCCCTCTTGAATTGTGGTGCCCAGAACTGGACACAGTACTCCAGGTGTGGTCTGACCAGAGCAGAATACAGTGGCACTATTACTTCCCTTGATCTAGATGCTATACTCCTATTGATGCAGCCCAGAATTGCATTGGCTTTTTTAGCTGCCGCGTCACACTGTTGGCTCATGTCAAGTTTGTGGTCAACCAAGACTCCTAGATCCTTTTCACATGTACTGCTCTCAAGCCAGGTGTCACCCATCTTGTATTTGTGCCTCTCATTTTTTTTGCCCAAGTGCAATACTTTACATTTCTCCCTGTTAAAATTCATCTTGTTTGTTTTTGCCCAGTTCTCTAATCTGTCAAGGTCGTTTTGAAGTGTGATCCTGTCCTCTGGGGTGTTAGCCACCCCTCCCAGTTTGGTGTCATCTGCAAATTTGATCAGGATGCCCTTGAGTCCATCATCCAAGTCGTTGATAAAGATGTTGAATAAGACCGGGCCCAAGACAGAACCCTGTGGCACCCCACTAGTCACTCTTCTCCAGGATGAAGAGGAACCATTGATGAGCACCCTTTGGGTTCGGTCAGTCAGCCAGTTACAAATCCACTGAGTGGTAGCATAGTCAAGACCACATTTTACCAGCTTCTTTACAAGAATATCATGGGGCACCTTGTCAAATGCCTTGCTGAAATCAAGGTAGGCTACATCCACTGCGTTCCCTTCATCTACCAGGCTTGTAATTCTGTCAAAAAACGAGATCAGGTTAGTCTGACATGACTTATTTTTCAGAAATCCATGCTGACTATTGGTGATCACAGCATTCCTTTCTAGGTGCTCACAGACTGTTTGCTTAATGATCTGCTCCAGAATCTTCCCTGGTATTGATGTCAGACTGACTGGGCGGTAATTATTTGGGTCCTCTCTTTTCCCCTTTTTGAAAATAGGGACAACATTTGCCCTCCTCCAGTCTGCCGGGACTTCGCCTGTTCTCCAGGAATTCTCAAAGATGACTGCCAGTGGTTCTGAGATCACATCTGCCAGTTCTTTTAATACTCTTGGATGCAGTTCATCTGGCCCTGGAGACTTGAATACATCTAAACTAGCCAAATATTCTTGTACTATCTCCTTAGTTATTCTGGGCTGTGTTTCCTTTGCTGAATCATTTGCTCCAAATTCTTCAGGTCGGGCATTGTTTTCTTTATCGGAGAAGACTGAGGCAAAGAAGGCATTGAGTAGTTCAGCCCTTTCTGTGTCCCCTGTTTGCATTTCACCATCTTCTCCTCTGAATGACCCCACAGTTTCTTTGTTCTTCCTTTTGCTACGAACATACCCATAAAAGCCTTTTTTGTTGCTTTTAAACTTCAGAAGAGCATGATCACTCGCGCCTAATGATCCTTCCACATCTACCCCACTAACCAGGTCATCAACATTGGTTAGGACCAGGTCTAAAATGGCTGTTCCTCTTGTTGCTTCTCCCACTTTCTGGACAATGAAGTTGTCTGCAAGGCCAGTGAGGAATCTGTTTGACCTTATGCTCTTGGCTGAGTTTGACGTCCAACAAATATCCGGGTAATTGAAGTCGCCCATTACTACTATTTCCCTTCCTTTTGCATGCTTGGCCATCTGTTCCAGGAAGGCATCATCTATGTCCTCCGTTTGGCTTGGGGATCTATAGTAAACTCCCACAATGAGGTCTCTGTTATTCTTCTCTCCCTTAATTTTGACCCAAATGCTCTCACTTTGGCTTTGAGGTTCTAAATCTTGGATCTCTTCACAGGTATACACATCCCTGACATATAACGCCACTCCTCCCCCTTTCTTGTCTGGTCTGTTTCTCTGAAATAGATTGTATCCCCCCATTATTACATTCCAATCGTGGGACTTATCCCACCAGGTTTCAGTGATGCCTATTATGTCATATTTAGTTTGCTGTAGCAAGAGCTCAAGCTCATCTTGTTTATTTCCCATGCTTTGCGCATTAGTGTACAGACATTGAAGTCCATTAATCATTCCCCCGTGTCTCTTATTTAAGGATTTTTTCCTCCCACCACTAGGTCCGCGTGCTGTTTGCTCCATTTGGTCTATGACATTTGGATGATCATCTTCATTAATTGATAGACTCCTACCTTCAGGAGCATTGTCTCCCTCCCCCACATTAGTCAGTTTAAAGCCCTCCTGATGAGGTTTCTGAGATTTTTGGCAAAAACATTTCTCCCAACCGTTGTGAGGTGCAGCCCATCGCTTGCCAGAAGTCCATCTTCAAGAAACTTGAAACACCCCTGGCTGCCAGGAGATCCCCCATTCTCTCCACGGAGCCACAATTTCCCAGAGTGCTCTGGGAAGAGGGATTGTTAAACCACTCTGCAAATGGTAGCTCTTTGAGGGGAACAGGAGTCTCCTAACAACTCTCAGCACCCACAGTTCCCAGAATTCTTTGGGGGAAGCCATGTCTGTTTATCATAGCACTTTAAAGGTCTGCTGCGGAGGTGGCCCTTGTGTTCTGATTTCTGAAATTCCCATTTTTTAACTAACCTACAACTCAAAGAGGAAACAGCTGGGGGATAGAAAAGGGAGCACTGACCATGTACCTATTCACTTCCCTCCCCAAAGTTACTTTTCTTAACAAGGAACATTTCCTTCAGGAAAAGAAAAGGCTGTGAAATGCCGAGAGGCACTTAGAGTAGGAGGATACAGAAGACGGGGCCGGCAAGGATAGCAAGAGAGCAGCGGCTCCTCTGTCCTCTCACATTCCGTTCCAACATTTGCAAGCGCAAATTCTTTGGGGGCTGCAGGAGACATCACCAAAGGCAGCCAGTGTCTATAAGGCCCAGTAGGAGCACCTGTGGCCATTCAGGTGGTGCTGAGCAATGACTCCCGCTCTCCCTGACTATTGGTTGCCCAAGGCAGATGGGAGTTGAGTCCAACAACCTCTGAGAGCCACCAATGTCCTCCATCCCTGGCCTCCTCTGAAGAGCAGCAGTTCTCCAGGGGTTCAGTCAGGGGACTGAACCAGGAGCCCTTGGCATGCAAAGCAGCTGCTCTGCCACTCAGCTAACAGAGCAACGGAGGGAGATACCCCACTTTATACTATGTGGTCATGACTGGTGCAGAGAACAAAAATGCAAGTACAGAGGAGTAGCGTACACAAACATTCCCTCATCTCCGGCACGTGCAAGAAACCTACATTTCCCGTGCTGGGGTCGTTGAGCTCCTTGTAGAGGCTGATATCCAGGTAGTAGCCCGACTCGTCTGTGAGAAAGAGGCGGATGGGGATGGCCTGGGCAGTTGGCGTCAGGCGGATGTTGATCTTCACTTCGGCTTGCAGGACCCGGAGTTTCCACAGACGGCTCCCGTAGCGCATCACCATGGAGCGCACCGATTCCTCAATCTGGGGATGCCACCAACATAATCAGACTGATAACATTATTTTAAGAATGTTAAGAATGCAGGGAGAGGCTGCTGGATCAGGCCCACGGCCCACCTGGTCGAGCATCCTGCTCTCACAGGGCCAGCCAGATGCCCCCATGGGAAAGGAGCAAGCAGGATCCAAGCACAGGAGCAGCCCTCTCCCCTCCTGCAGTTTCCAGCCACCGTCATTCAGAAGCATTGCAGATTAGAAAATACAGTGGAACTTCGGTTCCCAAATGCCTCCATTGTCGTACAGTTCAATTCTTGAACACCGAAGACCCAGAAGTGAACGCTTCCGTTTTCGAACATTTTTCAGAACCCAAGCGTACGACGCGGCTTCCGCTGAGTGCAAGAAGCTCTTGCAACCAATGGGAAGTCACGCCTCGGTTTTCAAAAGTTTTGGAAGCTGAATGAGCTTCCAGAATGGATTTTCTTCAAGAACCGAGGTACCACGGTACTTTAACTAATAACACACAAACACAAAGGTGTGTCGGAAGACTGCTGCTGGTGGTGGGCTTCCTGGAAGAGGCGTCTGGTTGGCTACTGTGAGCAGCAGGGCGCTGGATGAGATGAGCCCCCTTTGGTCTGCCTCATCTGCAAGAGCCCTTCTCAGGTGTTTACCAGAAAGGGAAGCAAGCAAGGCTCAGACCTTGGAGGGGTCCATGACGACGGTGGGGACGAAGTTGAGGAAGATGTGGTTGCAGTCGGTGCGGACACTCGTGTTGCTGAAGGCCACTTCCAGCTCATCCATGGCCTCCAGGAGCAGCCGCTCACCCTCGTTCTGCAAGTATTCAAACGAGGCTTCCTGTCCCAGAGAGAAGGCAGAGGAAGCGCCACATCAGAGAGAGAAAGGAAAGACCCTCAAAGCAGAAAAGAAGAGGCTTCACAGTGCTATAAGGAGCCGGGCGGGAGCCTGGTTAAAATGCCTGATTCGGGCTGAGCTGACCTCAGCAGACGCTTCGCTCCTGGCCCCCCCTTCCACTTCTTGCACACACACACCCCGACAGCTTCCCTTGGCTCAGCCCTGAGGCTTACCTTGGTGATCAGGTCCGAGTGTCTGACAATGGCACGGACAAAAAACCTGTAGTCTGTGACTTCAGCGCCTTCCTCCACCTTGGCAGCACCCAGGTAAAGGTGCATCTTGTGGTTGGCGCAAGGCACTGCTGTCAGGTCAAAGTTGCGCATGCGGTTCAGCTCCAGCTGGAAGGCCAACGCTGGCTCCAAGTGGCGGTAGATGCGGTCTTCGGCAAACTGCCAGGAAAGTGGGACAAGCACCTGTTGGTCTTGGCAGTGCGCAAGCTAAGCTAACTTCCATGTACAAAACCACCTGGGCCAACTCACCTTATCTCGTGCCCGAAATGTGAAGAACTTGGGAAATTCCCTCTGCAACAGAAAGCAAAAGTCATAAACAAGGAGAAGGAGAAGCCCCCTCCCTCCACTACAGAGAACTGGGCTCCTTCGGGAAGAAAAGTGGGATACAAGAACAACCGATAGCAACATTCCTTTAGTGCCTTGTCTTCTTTTTAAAGAAAATAACCCACCAATCCTAAAAACCCCAAAATGAAATTCCATCACTTTCACTGACCTGCTGTGTTATCAAAAATGTGATTCTTCGGAGCCCACATTCAACAAGGATGTTGTTCTGTATGGAGAACAGACCAAGAAGAGAACAGAGGCAAAGGTGTGAGTGAGCCTAGGAGAAACGTCCCACAGACATGACACCCTCCAAGGGCAAAATAGTTGATCTTTCAGGGAACAGCAACACAAACCATCGGCTCAGACAGCATCAATGTAGGCATGGCTTTGGCTTGAGCAGGAGCCAGCGTTGGCCTTGAGGATCTGCAGCAGAGAGCTTGCAGGGTAGCAGTTGAAGAAGGAGCAAAAAGGGTTTTCTTGTGTGTGTGTGTTTCTTTGTGGCTGATTAGCTGTTCTCCCTGTGCAAAGGTCAGAGGGGGCAGGGTTTCTGTTGAGGCAGGTGATTAGCTGTGGGAGGAGCTTATCAGAGTTTGCAGGGCAGCGGCGCGCGCCTAGTGGCGCACGCAGTTATATCCATCTTTTAGATTTAGGGGAGCTAGTCTCAAACGTTTGTTGGGGGAGACCTAGGTTTTTATTGTGGGGGGAATTATATGTCCTGTCTTCACGCATTTTATGATGGAGGACCGCTGTAGCCACTCCCAACGACACGTTCTCAAGATGGAGGGGGAGGGAACAGCTGCAGTCGCCTGTGGTTCCTGCGCAATGTTTGCCATCTTGCCAAAGGTTGAAGGCAGCTTTACCTGCAGCAATTGCATGTTGATTGCCCTCTTAGAAGACAAAGTCCAGCAACTGGAGGAACGTGTAGCTACGCTCCAAAGAATTAGAGAGCTGGAGCTCTTCTTGGAAGCAACAGAGCACACCGTCTCCACCAAGGAGGAGACAGGGGACTCCCCTGAGAAGGAGGCTAGTTCACCAACACAGGTGCCAGATATATGGAGAAACGTGACTCAAAGAGGTAGGAGGCCCAGGGTTCGCTCTGATTGTTTAGAAATACACAATCGCTTTGAGGTCCTCTCCCCTAGCATGGAAGACGAAGAGCAGACTCCATTTGAGGATCTCTCCCTCATTACAGTCGATCAGGTATATGAAGACGAGCAGCAAAGTCAGTCCTCAGGGAATGTGCAGGCGACCTTGGAATGGACAGCTCACGGAAGAACCCCGACCAAACCTAAGAGGAGGCGTGTAGTGGTGATAGGGGATTCCCTACTGAGGGGAACAGAAGCAGTGATCTGTGGGCCTGACAAGATGTCTCGGGAAGTGTGCTGTCTCCCCGGGGCTAAGATACATCTGAACAACTGCAAGGAATCATAAAACCCACTGACAAATACCCCTTCCTCTTGGTTCATGTGGGAACCAATGGCACTGCAAGCAATAGCCTCCAGAAGATCAAAAGAGACTACGAGGCTCTGGGCAGGAAATTGAAGCAATTAAATGCACAAATTGTCATCTCATCTGTCCTCCCAGTTGAACGACGTGACCCAGGGAGAGAGGGAAAAATAGTGGAAGTGAACAGCTGGCTTCGCAAATGGTGTAAACAGGAACGGTTTGGATTCTTAGATCACGGACTGCAGTTTCTTGAAGATGGACTTCTGGCAAGCGATGGGCTGCACCTCACAATGGTTGGGAGAAATGTTTTTGCCAAAAATCTCAGAAACCTCATCAGGAGGGCTTTAAACTGACTAATGTGGGGGAGGGAGACAGTGCTCCTGAAGGTAGGAGTCTATCAATTGATGAAGATGATCATCCAAATGTCATAGACCAAATGGAGCAAACAGCACGCAGACCTAGTGGTGGGAGGAAAAAATCCTTAAATAAGAGACATGGGGGAATGATTAATGGACTTCAGTGTCTGTACACTAATGCGCAAAGCATGGGAAATAAACAAGATGAGCTTGAGCTCTTGGTACAGCAAACTAAATATGACATAATAGGCATCACTGAAACCTGGTGGGATAAGTCCCACGATTGGAATGTAATAATGGGGGGATACAATCTATTTCAGAGAAACAGACCAGACAAGAAAGGAGGAGGAGTGGAATTTGCTGCCAAGGAGTGTGGTGGAGTCTCCTTCTTTGGAGGTCTTTAAGCAGAGGCTTGACAACCATATGTCAGGAGTGCTCTGATGGTGTTTCCTGCTTGGCAGGGGGTTGGACTCGATGGCCCTTGTGGTCTCTTCCAACTCTATGATTCTATGATTCTATGATGTAGTCGGGTTCATCATTCAATGTGCACCCTTGAGTCCAAAAACCAGCTCAACAAATGCATTTTTTTGCGGGGAACAAATGGGATGTGTGCAGCTGCGCCCCCACCTCCCTGCACAAACATGGCAAGAGTTTGCAGCCCAAAAATGGAAAGCAAGCTGCTAAAAACAAGGGGGCTAGCTGCCTAATGCATGGCTGTTGGGGCACAACGCATCTCCTTCTTCGCCTGAATGAAGAACCTGACACACACACACTGTTTGTTAAGGGGGCTGGGAGCTGCTAGGAACCCCCTCACAGCAGCTTTAACAAACTACATTTCCCAGGATTCTTTGGAGGAAGTCACGTGACTCAAATGTGTTTCCAATGAAGCCCAAGACCCATTCTGTTTTTCCTGCCAGTCCCCAGAGTGAAGTGGAAGGCACAAAACCTTGGACTGAGCAAAGGCTCTGAAGACGGGCACCAGCTCCTCATCTTCATGGTGCTCTGCCCACCGAATTGCAACATTCAGGATATGGATGGGCTCCTCTCGGAGGTTCTGGAAACGGCAAAGCCACACGGTCAGTTACAGTGACAACCATAGTAACTGTCTGGGAGACGCAGGGTGTACTGGCCTCAAAGTTGCTGGGGCTGAGGAAGTGGTGGGAGGTGTCTGCCAGGGAAACAGGCAAGCTGCTTTGGTCTTGGATTAGGATAAAGCAGCTGGAAGTTAGCTCTGCTTTCCCCAGAAATGTCTGTGCAGGCTGAACAAATGCCATGGTGCCATGGCTTGGAGCCTTCCTAAAAGTAAGTGCTTTAGTGCCTCCCAGGTTCCCTCCCATCTGGGCTGCAAGAGTAAGTGGGAGGGTGGCAAAGGGGTGAAGCCCCACAGAGGCTCTCCCACCCCATTTGTTGCCCAACTGCAACACAACAGCCCTGCAGTGCTGCCCATGGGTATTACTCTCCTGAAGCAGACCCTTTCTTCACAGGAGGATGGTGGCAGCAACTACTGGAGAGTAAGATCCATTGGCAGCACTGCAGGACTGTTGTGTTGCAGTTGGACAAGGAACAGGGTGGCAGAGGCTGTCTTGGGCATTCTGCCTTCCCCGCTTATTGGCGCGCCAGCGTGGAGTGTTGGACTAGGACCTGGGTTCAAATCCCCACTTGGGCATGAAGCTGACTGGCAGTCACTGCCTCTCAGCCTACCCTACCTCACAGGGCTGTTGTGGGGATTAAATGAGGAAGGGAGAAACCTTGTATGCCACCTTGAGCTCCTCGGAGGCCCACAAGTCGCTCACCTTGCTGTCTTCTTCATCGTACAGCGTGGCCCTCACCTCAGTGAACAAGGGGCTCTCGGAAGGGTTGGGGTCGGCAAAACAGGAAACGACCTCATCAAAGTTTCTGGCACAAAAGAGAAAACAGGGAGCAGAAGAATCAAAGCAGGAATGAGAGGGCCTAAATGCCGATGTGAAGAATAAGGACTGACTGGCTGTTTTTTCAGTGGCCGCTTGGCTATCTAAACCTGGAAGTCCTTACAAGGGCTGTCGCTTGACTTATGGTATAAAAATGTCTGGCAAGTGACAGTCGTTGAGAAAATAACTCAGAGCATAAAAGGAATGGGGGCAGAATCAGACAAACTGTATGCAACATGGTGGGTATACAAATAGACCTGGTCTTAAACAGAAACCCTCCAAAGCAACTTTGAAGATACAGTTCTCTTGAACAGAATGGCTAGAACTACATTCTTTCCTGGGAATGACTGGTGGTTAATAAAGACTTTTGTGCTGTCCCCAGGATGCTACACACAGGAGAACCACAGGGTTCTGTCTTGGGCCCGGTCTTATTCAACATCTTTATCAACGACTTGGATGATGGACTCAAGGGCATCCTGATCAAATTTGCAGATGACACCAAACTGGGAGGGGTGGCTAACACCCCAGAGGACAGGATCACACTTCAAAACGACCTTGACAGATTAGAGAACTGGGCAAAAACAAACAAGATGAATTTTAACAGGGAGAAATGTAAAGTATTGCACTTGGGCAAAAAAAATGAGAGGCACAAATACAAGATGGGGGACACCTGGCTTGAGAGCAGTACATGTGAAAAGGATCTAGGAGTCTTGGTTGACCACAAACTTGACATGAGCCAACAGTGTGACGCGGCAGCTAAAAAAGCCAATGCAATTCTGGGCTGCATCAATAGGAGTATAGCATCTAGATCAAGGGAAGTAATAGTGCCACTGTATTCTGCTCTGGTCAGACCACACCTGGAGTACTGTGTCCAGTTCTGGGCACCACAATTCAAGAAGGACACTGACAAACTGGAACGTGTCCAGAAGAGGGCAACCAAAATGGTCAAAGGCCTGGAAACGATGCCTTATGAGGAACGGCTAAGGGAGCTGGGCATGTTTAGCCTGGAGAAGAGGAGGTTAAGGGGTGATATGATAGCCATGTTCAAATATATAAAAGGATGTCACATAGAGGAGGGAGAAAGGTTGTTTTCTGCTGCTCCGGAGAAGCGGACACGGAGCAATGGATCCAAACTACAAGAAAGAAGATTCCACCTAAACATTAGGAAGAACTTCCTGACAGTAAGAGCTGTTCGACAGTGGAATTTGCTGCCAAGGAGTGTGGTGGAGTCTCCTACTTTGGAGGTCTTTAAGCAGAGGCTTGACAACCATATGTCAGGAGTGCTCTGATGGTGTTTCCTGCTTGGCAGGGGGTTGGACTCGATGGCCCTTGGGGTCTCTTCCAACTCTATGATTCTATGATTCTATGATTCTATGAATTTGGAAGAGACCTACAATTCACAGAGCGGTTTAGCAATCAATCCTTCTTCAAAGGGAGTTCTGGGAATTGTAGCTGGGAAGGGATCAGGGGCCTCCCAACAGCTCTCAGCACCCTGAACAAACAGCAGCTCTCAGAATACTTTGGGAGACATCATAACTATTTAAAGTGGTATCGTAAGCACGTCATAGGTACAGTGTGAATGTGGTCTAGCTGTCTGGTGACATTCAGAAGGCCAGGGTCACAAAACATTCCTCCAAAAACATGGCTGTTCAGCTACCTGGTGAAGTCTCCAAATCTGTCAAAAGCCACCATGGCCCCCATCCGCTGGCAAAGAGGAGAAAAGCCGCTGTCCATGAAGAGTTCAGTGCTGTGTCGGGCTAAGTCGGGGTTCGAGATGCTTATGGGCACAGACATCCTACACGCAAAGGAAGGGAGGAATCAGGCACAGCAGAGCCCCAGAGTCATGGAGACAGGACTCTTGGGTGACTCAGGGGGTTACGGCTATTCTCGTAAAGGAAACAGGAGTGCTGCAGCAGCACCACGGATCCCCCAGGGCAGCCCTCACTCCTGCCGCCTTGGAGATTTCACAGCTCATGATGATGATCCCACAACTCCCAGCATGGATAGAAGGCTGACCCAGGACAGGTCACAGGAGGTGGCTGCGCACAGCTCATCTCAGCCCTTGAAAGTCCTTGCTCCCAGTGTGGCCCTGAGGCCACAAATGCTGGCTTCTTAGTTCCACCTGGAGATTTTGATACTCACTTCTAAGCTTCATAGCAGGGACCAAAAAAACGTAAAAAAATAATCATAATCCCATGATCCCGGAAGAAAAACCCCTTTCACATGCTTACCAAAAAGCAAATTAGTTAGCAAGCCGAGAATGAATGAAAGAACCAGGGAAAGGTAGGCAAGGAGTCGTACACGCACTTGCAGCCAGGTTATTCTTTTTACATTGCCACTCATGCTGCACAGTGTAAAGAACCAGACACTCTACCTGCTCAGGGCGGGGCTGCTGCCTCTGAAAGAAGACACACAAAGCTTCCTTACACCTCATGCCCAGCCACTGAGCCACCTGCTCCAATCAGCAGCGGCTATCCAAGGTCTCAGGTGGAGAGGCCAGGGACTGAACCTGGGACCTTCCGGGAGCTCTGCCCCCATGCCCACACCTCCTTTCCAGCCTGCCCTTGTCCAGTTTCCTTCTGCACCAAAGGTCCTCCCATGCACACATGTTGAAGAGCCCCCAAAGCCCCAGGGAGCCAGTGCAAGACCGTCGGTCTCTGGCTCTTGGCTAAGCCCACCTGTTTGGATGGGATGATGGCAGCATGAACTGGAATTCCACCACGCAGGTGCCGTCCGTGAGCTGGCGATGCTGGAGGCTGTTCAGCTCATAGGCGATGTAGGCTCTTCTCACGTACACCTGGGGAGGAAAGAAGGGAATTCCAATGACAGGTGAAGAGCAGCATACTGCTATAATCTTTTCCTCCCCAAACAGGGGTGCTGGCCACAGGTTGGGGTGGTGGTGGTTTTGCTTCTTGGATTTCCCCCAGAAAGGGCACATCTGGAGGGGGTGGGTGGGGAAATGCAGGTTGGAAGTGGATGCCAATGAGTGAGTGCTGCAACGCATCTGTGAATGGCAGGGGTTTGGGCTAGGCGACCCTTTGGGTCCCTCTCTTCCAGCCCTACTGTTCTATGAATGACAACCCACCCTTCAGATCATGAATGCTGCATGCATTCACCCCCAGCCTGCCAGCAGTTCCCCCAAACTATGCAGCTGCCATCAATGCTACAAGAGCACCCTCCCTTTTTTGGAAGGGGGGAAAATGTCACTGTGTCCATTCAAGCACTACCCTACTCTAGCCTTTGCCATCCTCCCTTTTACCTCAAGGGCTGCCATGCGGACCACCTGGTTGGAGTGATAGAAGAAAGTAGGCAGGACATCAAAGATGGTGGTTTCAGAAAGGATCAGTTTCTAGAAAGGAAGGGAGGAGCAGCGAATGAACAAACAGGCCTGCCGTTGGAGAATACAATACATTTTTAGAATCACGCTGGTTTAGAATTTAGAATAATAGGATTTTAGGGTTGGAAGGGATTCCACGGGTATCCAGTCCAACCCCCTACAAGATTTCAGCTAGGTAATCCATGGCAGGGGGCCATCCAACCTCTTCTTAAAACCACCAAGGAAGGGGAGTCCGCCACCTCTCATGCTTCCATGAGGAAGTTTGATTAGAATCACTCAGGCCTCAAGTGAGACCAAGGCCCTCTCCCCCACTGCAAGCTTTATATTACTGTAGCAAAGTTAAGAAGATGGAGTTATCACCAACAATCACTGTGTTTGTGTCGTGCACACAGCTGAGGTTTCGACAAAAAGCATCAGGAGGCAGCATCCTTACTGGTTTGTGGCATTTTGACGCTGCTGCTTAGAGTTCTTCTCTCTATACCCATCTACATCCCTAAAGTATGGATCTGCCCACAGGGCATAATACTCACAAGGAGAAGGAAGAACAGAGTAAGACAAGGAATGAATAAAAACTATAGTTTGAAAATGCTGTCTTCTCTGATAAGCATGCAGGGGTCTTTCTCAGCTAAGTTTATTTACTTTTTTAAAAATGAGGGATTTGATAGACTGACTCTGGGCAAAGGACCAGCTCCACCCCTGAGTACTTCTTGGCTAAAGCGTGACTCAAGTTTATGTCATGTATTCGTATCCGACCTGTTTTTCTCTCCCAGGAGCTCAAGGTGGCACACACAATTCTCTTCCTCCCCATTTTATCCTCAAAATGACCCTGTGTGGCAGGTTTGGCTGAGCATGAGTGACTGCCCAAGGACCCCCAGGGAGCTTCATGGCCAAGTGGGGATCTGAACCCTGGTCTCTCCTGGGTCCTAGTCCAGCACTCTTGCCAAGACACGACAATGGCTCTTTAGTGTGAACAGATGCTGTCAGTTGCAAGAGCCAGACCTAACAAGCAATCCAGGTCACCTTCAGGTTTTCAGGGCAGAACTGGTGTCCGTACATGTCTATGGCCGAGAGGAAAATGGATTCCACCTGGTTGTGCCTCAGTTCGTAGGAAGGGAGGTGGGAGGCAATCAGCACCTGAGAACAAAAAGGGGCTTCAAGGGAAGCAAGGAGAGAGGAATCACAGGGGACCTTTCAAGGCCCCAGCAAACCTTTTGAAACAAGATTTGTGCACAATTGCTAACTTTTGTGCCATTTATTCTGCCTCCAAGACGGAGGATTTCAAACGATCTGAAAAGTGTGGGAGCAAAAGATCAGGAGAGAATGGAGATGTAAAAGTTAGTGGGGAAAGACACTGAAAGTGCCCCTCTCTCTTCTGAGATTTCAAAGACCAGACATTTTCAAACGGTCTTTCCATGCTGACACATACAAAAACTAGAGCACCATCTGTTTTAACCCCAAAGTATAAATCAAAACTGTTAATCTTGTTGTCATTCACAGACAACACCTTAAACATAAAAATAATAAATGCAAAATATAGAATACAGCAGGAAAACAAAACATCAGAAATAAAGCACAACAGCAACACATCACAATAAGCAGAAGCATTACAGTTTAAAATGCTGAGTAAATTTGTAAAAAACAAAACAAAACAGAACAAAAAACCAACAGAATCAGGTTGGCCATATTACAAAATGCATTGTTGCTGGAATCTGAAGAGTTACCACCTGGACATATCAGGATCATCCTCTTTCTGTCAAACACAGAGTCAATGCTAAGGAGAAGGAACATCTGTAGCCCTCCAGATGTCGCTGAGCTACAACATCCATCATCCTGAGACAACTGGCCATGCTGGCTGCTGGGTGCCCAACAACATCCAGAGAGCCACACTCTTCCCATTCATGCCATGTGCTCTGGAAGGTCTCCTCAGATTCCTTGAGAAACCCAAACCCTCCTCCAGGGCATGCAAAGCTTGACATGGGGCCGTTTGGAACCTTCTCCCCTTAGGCAGCAACACAAAGCCTTGGCACAAAATGCCTGCAGTTCCAGGAATGAAGGAAGAACACGGGAGTCCCACTGACCTGCCTGGCCCTCAAGGCCACTTTGGAGTGCTCTGTTTTGCTAAGCTGAGTCAGCTCATTCAGAATGGCCATCAGCTCATCGGTCAGGGTGTGGTCTCGGCCACAAAGGTGATCCTGGAGGTAAAAAAATGCCAGACTGTATTGTCTCTTCCTGCACCAATGTAGAAAGGAGCCAGCAGCGGATAGGGAGCCTGGCTTCTGAAGCTGAAAGCAGAAGGGGGAACAACATCTCGGAAGAGGGGTTTCCAGCAGCTCCCTTGCTATTTTTGCTATTGCCAAGAGGCACAATGTTGTTAGTGTAATCTTATTATATTGGTATTGAAATGTTGGCGCTTTTGTATGCTGTTACATTTGCTGTTGTGCTATTGGGAAATGAAATTGCTCTTGCAGTGGCTGATTTCTAAATGCCTTCCTGTTTTCTTTGTTGCAAGCTGCTTTGAGCAAGATTCATTTTTGTGGAAAAGCATCATACAAATAAAATTTTGAATGAATGGTGAATCTGGGGGCTGCTCCAGAGGTGGCCAAACAACAACTCCCACCAGCCCCAGTCAGAATGACCGATGGCCAGGGAAGATGGACGCTGCCATTCAACCAGGCCCGGAGGGCCACAGACCTGCTGCACAGATACACACAGAAAAATCTGTGGCTCCCCAGGAAGCCCCTTCCTTGTTCTGAGAGGACTCCTGGCTCTTAGCTTCCTCCTGCTACTCACAATCAACATCGTCACCAGGAGATTCTTCTTTGCCACCTGCGCATGGGAGAAAATGCATTCCAGAACCGGGGTCATGTCGGGCATGTATTGCTCGCGTAGGTGGATCACACATTTGTCATAGTGAGCTGAGACAAAAAGGGAAAATAAAAAGGGATGCTTGTCAGATCTGGTCTCCTTCTTTCACTCCCGTGATGACCGAAGAGCGGCATACCTGTTGTTGAGCCTACCTTGCTGGAACTGGGTCTCCACCTGCAAATAACACCTTAGGAGATCCAACACGACTGATTTCATGTGGCCTCGGATGCCACTGCGATACCTAAACGAGGGGAACAGGTGTATTCCTCTCTTGCTGGGGTTGACAAGAGCTTTTGGAGAGCTGAAGGTGGGTTCAGAGGGGCTTTGCTTCTCGTGGTGGGGGGCACCTACATAGCTTTGTCCCACTGATTTTGGTTAAATAGGCTTTGCAGGTTTCTAATGCAAGAGAAAAACCTGCTCAGCCTGTTTACAACAGGCATTGGTAGGATGAGCAACGCCACCTCTTGTAAAGTACTTTCAACTCTCAGCTAAAAATATCATGTCGCTAGCTTGAGGAATTTAATTGTGAAGCACAGCTGTTTGAATAGAGTAGATGAAAAAGTATGAAGGTTTTACTTTTTTTAAAAAAAGGAAGCACATAATTTATGTATCAGGTCAGAGCAAGTTGAACTGGAGATTTATCCATCACTAACAGCCTTGTCCCCTGTGTTGCTCTGGAATTCTAAGAAACCAAATCTTGATTCAAAATGGTATCCGACTGTATCCCAATGTAAATGAAAATCCGATTCTTGAACTGAGGAGCCACCATGTAAAATTTAGTTATGAAATCTTAAAGAAAGAAACAACTTTCAAATATATAATGTAGGAAAAGGCCCCAATGGGCTGTTTGCTGCAAGGCCACAGCATATTCATTAAACCAGCCTTCCTCAACCTGGTGCTGTCTAGATGTTTTTGACTACAACTCAAATCAGCCCCAGCTAGGAAAGCAGAAAAAACTATACACTCAGCACACACATTGGGTGTAGGGAATGTATGCTGCATGTAAGTGAAGAGAAAGGCCGGGTGCCCATCCCCTGAACTTGCCTCTGAACTAGCTGCACGATGCTCTGGGTGTTCAGGAAGAAGACCTCCCGGTCAGCTTTCCGCTGCAGGGTGGCTGCATGGCTGTCCAGAATGCTGGCAATCTGGGAGGCAAAAGAACATCCGAAGAGCCTGGCTGCTGGATCCAGCCAGTGGCCCACCTAGTCCAGCCTCCTGTTCTCACAGGGGCCAAGCAGATGCCTGTACGACATCTGCACGCAGGACCGGAGCACAAGAGCCCTCTCCCCTAAAGCTGGACCCTAGCATGTCTTTTAGGGGAACGAAAGAGAGGGCAAGGAGAAAAACTAGAGGAGATGACTTGGGAGCTGCCTGTTTCTGCACTTCCAGTTCTGTGTCCATGCTTCTTTCTCCAGAGCAGCAGAGGATGTTCACAGAATCAAAGAACTGTAGGACTGGAAGGGACCTCAAGGGTCATCCAGTCCAACTCCCAACAATGCAGGAATCACAGCAAAATAATCCCCAACACATGGCCATCCAGCCTCTGTTTAACAACCTCTGGTGAAGGAGAGCCTTCTGGGGGAGTCCACTCCACTACTGAACAGCTCTTACCATCAGAAAGTTGAATCCATTGGTTCATGTCCTACCCTCTAGAGCAGCAGAAATCAAGCTTCACTCTATATATGAGCGCCCTCCTATACTGAGAGTAAGGCCAAGTCCCCTCTCAGTCTCCTCTTTCCCAGGCTAAACATCCCCAGCTCCTTCAACTGTTCCTCATCAGGCTGGGCTTCCAGACCCTTGATCATCTTGGTCGCCCTCCTCTGCACACCTTCCAGGTTGTCCATAACCGTCTTAAATTGTGACGCCCAGAACTGGACAAAGATTCCAGGTGGGGCCTGACAAAGGCAGAATAGAGCTGTACAATGACTTGAGCTGGACACTAGACTTCTGTGGATGCAGCCCAGGGTTGCATTAGACCCCTTTGCTGTCGCATATTAACACATCACAATCTGGAGGACCCCTGCATGCCAACTGGAGAAGAGCAGTAACTTCAGTTATACAGACCTAGGGAGGGGGAGGGGAGGGGAAACTCTGCACAAAGCTCAAGAACACCCCCACTTCTCTCAGGATCCCCCCTGGGCCTCCCCAGCATTTCTTTTAAGGCAGCCCACCCCCAGTCCTCCTGGCATCACCTGCCCTCCCCCCACTGCAGGCCTCACTTGCTGGCTGGGGAACTGGCACAGCACTGAGGTGATGTTGCTGGCATACTGGGCCATCACTTTCCGGATTGACTTCTCCACAGATGGCGGGATGCGGCCCGAAATGCTTGTCATGATCTCCTGCAGCTCCAGGAGAGGAAGAGAGGGGTCTCGGAGGGTCTTCATCAGCTTGAAGACCCATTCTTTGAGCTGAACAACAACATCAAAAAGGAGTAAATTATCAGGGACACAAGGACCTCCCAAATAAGACACAGATTCAGTTTGGGAAAAGGCAAGTTCAGGGGCATCGGCAGTTTGTGCTGAGGGGCTCTATTGGTATGGGGACTGCCAAGGAACCCAAGGGAAGTACAGTGGTACCTCGGGATGCGAACGGGATCTGTTCCGGAGCCCCGTTTGCATCCTGAACAGAACGTAAGACGCGACAGTGCGTCTGCGCGTGCACGGGTCGCGTTTCGCCGCTTCCACGCCTGCGAGTGACGTCATTTTGACCATCTGTGCATGCACGAGCGGTGAAACCCGGAAGTAACGCACTCCGTTACTTCCGGGTCGCCACGGAGCACAACCCGAAAGCGCTCAACCTGAAGCGTATTTATCCCGAGGTATGACTGTATTAAGAGAAGTTCTGCACATCTGAGAAAACTGTCTGGCGCAATGAAAGCCAGCTTTGCCTGGGAGCCTCCCAAGCACAAGGAAGAGGCTCCACTTGCTTTGCTTGTGGAAGATCCCTGGCTTGTGCCTGCCAGGAACTGTTGAGCCCTATTCCGCGTTACCACCACAGCCTCAGACGTGGCTCGGCCCTGCCACCCCCTAGCTCCTCCCAGCAGGAAGGAGATTAGAAGAAGGCTTCCTGTCCCTGTGGGACTTTGTTGGCCTCTAGGGCAACCCACAACCTCCTTGCTTTCTGTGCAGGACAAGTGGCATGAGAGGGTGGGACTTGGCTTTGACTGATAGATCTGTTGTTTGTATTGTTTTAGATTAATCTTAATAAAAATCATATTACAAAAGCTCACACATGCAAAACCAGCTAGGGTCTTTGCACACAAGGAGACCCCCCCCCCTTACTTTGGTGCTGAAATACGGCTCTGGCAAACAATATCCATTCATGACGTTCATCAGGCTCTCCAGCACGTTGTGGAAGACCTGGTGCAATTTCTCACCGAGGATGGGCAGGGGCTGTTGAGTGGGCAGCCCCCCGGTGTACAACTGGGCCTGGAGGTGGGGATGGGGAGACATTGGGGAGGGCAGCACAAGAAGGAAGAAAGCAGAGAAAATCCTTTTAGAATCCAGAAGGCCGGAGCAGAGGCGGAGGAGAGCCCAGCCAGACACACCTTCCTTTCCCAATCAGCCTCGGCTCACTTACCAGGTGGACTTTGGTGGGGTTGTCCAGCTCAAGCCTCGCCACAACGCAGCCCGTCTCCAGCAATGTACCTGGCCGCTTCACGTAATGGATGAGGCCCGATTCCTCCACTGCCAAGGTCACCACCATCTTCATCACCTGTTTGGAGAGTGACAGGAGGCTTCCTCACCCTTGCTGACAGGCCTCGGATGAAAGCTGGATTCACGCAGGGCTGGATTAGCCCTTAAGCAAAATAAGTGTGCGCTTGGGGCATCCAGGGAAAGGGGGCACCCCAGAAATGATCCACTCATCCCCACCCACTCTGCAGCTGAAAGTTCATTGCGCCCAATATGCTCCCGTTTGCCCCTGCCATGCGGTGGCTGTGAAGGCCAGCTCCAGAGCATTCTCAGAAATGCTTCCCAGCCAGCCAAAGGCCAGGGCTACCTCGATTTCCGCATAGCTGTGGCCCACACAGACGTGTCCCCCGTCATCCACTGTGTACTGCAGGAGCTTCCCAGCAGAGGGAGAACGGAGCAAGGTTGGGTCGTTCTCCTTTTCAAAGTTGCAGGTTTTATTGCCAATGGTGATGCGGTATCTGGAGCCGAAAAGAGACGGGTTTTTTTTTAGCTTTTAGGGTGTTAACTGCTACCCATTGCAGAGAGAAGGGTGTCCCTTTACCATTGCGTCTTTCCATCAGTTGCTGTGTCCAAGAAATCTTAAGTTATATATTCATTTTAAATATTTAAACTAATTTAATGGGGGGGGGTGATTAATTTGCCAATGAATGTACAGAATAGTTCTCAAACACAGGATGTGGAACTCCCAACCTCAGAAGGTGGAGGATTCTCTCTTCCTTGGAGGTTTTGAAACAGAGGTTGGATGGCCACCTGTGAGTGATTCTTTAGGTGTGATTCCTGCATTGCGGGGGTTGGGCTAGATGACCCCTGGGGGTCCCTTCCAACTCTCATGCTTTTTTTGCTTCAGATTTATGCTATGACAAAAACACCAGATTAAAACAGATCACTGCCACCTGCCAACAATATAAGCAGTTTTAATAAATAGTTGTATTAAAAATAGTATTTGCACATGTAAAAAAATTAAAATCTGCGGCCCAATTAATTGAGGCACCATTTAGTTGATTAATCTAGCTACTTATAACTTTAACACTGCAGCTCTAGTTGTTATGCTTTTCTTTAGAGTTCCCCCCTTTTTCTATGTGAGCTGTTATTGCTTTTATGCTAATCTTTCCTCCCTCTTCTAAAGGTTTGTCTTATCTGGTCTGGGAATTGAATGCACTACCTGACAGCCAAAGTGAAATGCACAGCCCTGGCCTACAGCTCCCAGCCTAAGCTGCTAGCCATGCCATCACAGGCAACTGCGACCTAATTGTGAGCAAACGGCTGCTGCACGTGTGGCCAGACAAAGCCGCTGCCTTCCCTGGTAGGTGGCCTGGAAAAGCTTCTCTCCCTTGCTAAGCCTTGAACTGGATTCCAAAAAGAGCAAGAAGCAGCAACTCAGAAATCCACTTACCGGTCTGTTTCTTCCTTCATGTACGTGGTATAACTGTTGCCATCGTAGGAGAGGAGGAGCCCCCCGTCATTCAACCTGTGGACGTCGATCTCTATGTGGGTGTCGTTCATTATGATCACGTAGGTCGACAGCGACTGGCGAGCAACCTGCCCGAGCGCCAGAAAAAGAAAACGGGAGCCTTTTTACCCATCTTCCCCTCAGAGTGGGAAGGAAACCCCCAAGTTACCCCATCTATCACCCTGCCCACTTCCAACCTCACAAGACACACTGCAGATCCAGATATTCAAACAGCCAGACCTGCGTGTAGATCAGCTGCCTCAAGGAAGCCTTGCTTTTCATGTTTGGCTGGCCTGCAGCAGCTGTTCTGCCGAAACCATGGTGGGGGTGAAGGGGGAGAGATAAGGCAAATAAGAGCACTTTTCCCTTCCTTGTTTGCTTTTTGCAAGGTTTCAGAGGGGTTTCCTGGGTCTTTTCGTCATTTTGGGGACAAAATTGCGTGGTCAGAAAAGCATTATACATTTCCTCATAGGAATCAATAGAAAATGTTGACTTGTTACACAAACACTCTCAAGACAAACCATTTCCTGAGGACTGATTATGTTCAGGTAGTGGCACCTGTATTTACCGTATTTTTTGCCCTATAGGACGCACTTTTTCCCCTCCAAAAATGAAGGAGAAATCTGTGTGCGTCCTATGGGACGAATACAGGCTTTCGCTGAAGCTTGGAGAGCAAGAGGGGTCGGTGCGCCCCGACCCCTCTCACTCTCCAGGCTTCAGGAAGCTATCAGCAAGCCTGGAGAGCCCGCGGGAGTTCCCGCAGGGCTACCTAGGCTGTGGATAGCAGCCTGCTGCATGGAGCGCGGGGCGCGCTGAAGCAGAGCGCCCCGCGCTTCGGGCAGACATCGGCCAGCCCCACAAGCTCAGGGGACAGCGGGGAGGGGGAGCGCCACCATACCACTGTTCCCCAACCTGGTTTGGTTTCCCCGACCTGGTTTTGGGGGGGAAATAAAGGAATTTCCCCCCCTTTATTTTCCCCCCAAAAAACTAGGTGCGTCCTATGGGAAGGAGCGTCCTATGGGACAAAAAATACGGTATGTCCCATGATGAATAACTTCATTATCTTCTTACTCCCTAAGCAACAGGTACAGTCTGCTCTCCAATCAAGTTCCCAAACCGCACCCTGCATACCAAGACTCCCGGTGGGAAGCCGCCTTGTGTCAAGTCCATGTAGCCCAGTGTTGCCTGCACTGGCTGGCAGGGGCTCTCCAGGGCTTCAGACAGGAGTCTTTCCCCAGCCTAACTGGAGTAGTCTTTGCGGACTGAGCCTGGGACAATCAACTGGCTCTCTGAGCCTTCCCCTTTGGATCAACCTTTCGCAAGCATTACCTTGAGTGAGTATTTCAGGCCTTCGTAAATAAGCTCAATGTCAACAATGTTCAAAAGTGAGGCTGCTGGTAGGACTTGGCCCCTGGAAGACAATCCCATATTAGCACAAAAATTGCCCTACAATCCTCTTCCTCCCCTCTCCACCGCCCTTCAGTTACTCTTCAGAACAATCTTTTGAAGACAGATCTGCAGAGCACCTTTAGAATACTCTAAGCAATCCACACACACATACTTTGCTGCTATGCTCGGACAGCTGCTCTTTAGCTATGGCCGCCACTCCATGCAGCATAATTTGCGACTGCAAGTCAGCATCAAAGCCCAGGTGAGAAGGAAGAGTTTCTCAAATGCGGCTGAGTGGTGTAACACCCCAACACTCCTTGAGGTGGCGCTTTACCTTTCAAGCGAATGCAGGAAGTCATCCATAGACGTCCTGAACAGAGCATCCGCCACGTTGAGAGCACCACAGACCACGCCCAGAATAGTGTCTGGCTTCTCTGCCTGAAGGGAAAATAATGTAGGCAGACTGATAGACAGACAACTTCTTCATAAGAAGAATGAATTCAGACCAAGGTGCTCACATCTTTGAATCCCAAAAGGTTAATAAAAAATATGCAGTATATATTCAGAAGCATGGTATAAATGACTGGCACCCGAAGCTCGGCTCACCTGCACTTTCTCTGCAATCAGGTGATCTAGCCAGCTGGTGTCAGTCTCGTTGGCCTGGAAACTCTCTGTTTCCAGCAGCTTGACCAGGTACTCGACTGTTGTCCTGAAGTCCCCACGGATGGACAGCTCCTTCAGAGCTACTACTAAGTTTCTGAGAAGATAACCCTTCTTATTAAGGTACAGATCTGCCTCAGGAGATTTTATTTTTATTTTTTATCTAGACTCTGCATACAACAATAAATTTGCTTTTCTCAAAAAGATAGCTGGAAATTTGATTTATCGGGGGGTGAAGCAAGGCCCTTTCTGAAGTATCATCCAATCACAGCCTGGAATTACGGTAGATGTTACTGGTATGAAAAGAGGCAGTCTTGCATCTCCTTCTCTCCTCTCCCTAATAACATCTGCAGGGCACCCTTTGCATTCACTCAGTTGGGATTACTCCCAAACAGATGTGGATAGGATTGCAGTCTGATCATCTAAAAAGTTTACCATCACATTCCTTATCCTCAAGCTACACTTTGGTGACTGCCATTTGAGGGGGAAAGCTCACAGCCCAACATCATGGCTCTTGTTTTAACTTACTGCAGGGGTGGGGTAGTTTTGGCCCTCCAGATGTTGCTGAACTACAACTCCCATCAGCCCAAGCAAGCATGGCCAAAGGCCAGGGGTGATGGGAGTTGTAGTTCAGCAACAGTTAAAAGCAGCTATTTACAGTGGTGTAGCGTGGGTTGTCAGCACCCGGGGCAAGGCAACAACAACCCGTGGATTTGCGCCCCCTAACCCTAACCCCCAGATGTTGCGTCTGGTGCGGCCGGCCCCCCCTGCACCCCCCCACGCTACGCCACTGGCTATTTAAAACATTCAAATAATAATTAACCTCAGTGATAAGCTAAAATCAGATTAAAACAACATGCCAACATTCAATGTATCTGGGCAGGCTTGCCTAAACAAAAGTGGTTCTCGCAGGTGTGAAAAAGAATAGAGTGAATATCTACTCACTGCATAGATTCACAGTGGTATCTATAGGCAGGGAGTTCCAAAGTGTGGTGCGGCCATGTGGCACCTCCAAGGGTGCCCATTCAGAAGCTCAAAGCAGTCAAGTGAGCATATGCAGGGCAAGGTGATCTCGCAGGTAACCTGCTCCCAACTCCTTAAGGCCACTAAGGTTGATGACAGTGAAATACTCACGAGATGGCTTCCTCTCGGTTCTCTCCCCAGGAGAAACAGTGTCCAAACTGAGAGTCAGCAAATTCATGCAAGCCGCCAGTGGCTGCCACACTGAAGTACCCCCAGACATTCTTGTTGCTGCGGAAATTCAGCTCCTGCACGGTGCCAGAGCTTGGCTTGAAGCCCTGCAAGGTGCAAAAAAGAGACATGGGGAGCAGGAAAGTGGTGGGGGGGGGAGAACATGCGTTTACACTTTTGCCTTATTTCCCCACCGACTTTTAAGTGAGGTCTCAAAAGGCAGCTTGCCACAAAAATGGTAAACATGAGACAGCAGAGTCACTGAAAAGCATAGATGGTGTTACCTGACTGGTACTAAGAAAAACCGGATGTGGGCTAAAGCTCCAGGTCTTTACTACATGTCCCCAGGTCTTTACTACAGTGTGATTGTGTCATAGGCACTCTTAACTTGAATTATTTCAACCATACGTGGTAGAACATGATTGAAATTCCACAAGTTAAATCCAAGCAAGGTGGAAAGCTTAAAAGCTCTTTTTGTGTCCACTTTGATGCTCCCCATCTTGCTTGAAGGGGCAAGGCCCAGGCAGTGCCCTCATTAAAGGGGGGGGCGCTCTTGCAGGGTCATCTGAGTTCCTGCAAGATCTTCTCCAAGCAATCCTGGACTTAATTTTGTTTTATTGTGGCTGCTAGTCCTTGCTGCTTCATCGTGAATAATAATATTTATGGTAATAATAAACTTCATTGTTATATGTTCATATTTAATGGTTGCTGGATTGTGCTTTTATTTCATTTTTAGATTGTAAGCAGCATAACAGAACCTTAGGTGGAAAGCTGGGGTCCAAAAAAATTAAATAAATAAACAATAGGCAATTTGTGAACTCCTGTTGCACAGAAGTTTGACACTGCTTGATAAAAGGATTCACATCCCACACGCTTGCAATGTGGACCCAAGCTCTCTCAACATCCCCTCTCCCTCTCCTTACAGGTAAGGACAGTTTGAGTCTCCATGACTGACCTCATCAGGATTTTCACTGGTGATCCGTGCTGCAATCACGTGGCCCCTGGGGACGGGCACATTGCTGGGGCTCTCAAAGGCAATGGGAGAATCCCCCCAGGGGGGTTCTCCATAGAGGGCTCGGATGTCCTTCAGTCTGTGCAAAGGCACACCCATGGCAATCTGAGAGGAGGAAGAGAAAAGAAGGGGCAAAAGGAAACAGAATTCCTTGGACCTTTCAGGGTCCTTTCCAGATGCTTTTACAAACATTTTATTTCATGGGATGCGTTATCTTCTTTGCATCAGAACACATGGCAAGATATTGGCTGCATTCCATGGCAGTTTATTCTGTTTTCTTGACATTTCCCTGACTGTTAATTTCTGCATTCTATTTGAGTTTTCAGATAACATAAAACTACTTCTGGTAATATGGTGTACATTTAGCACTCATTTCCATGATATTTGCTTCCAGAAAATAAATCTATTTGCAAATAACATGGAAACAAGTGCTAAACTTGTGCTATATTCCACTATATTTCAGGAAGTGTCTTTTACATCACGTGAAAGCTCAAATATAAACCAGAACTTAACAATTAGGGAAACAACAGGAAAATGAAATAAACTGCCAAGTGAATGCAGATAACCCTTAAAGGCTTATTCACATTTCCTCTTTTCCCTCTGCTTCCCCCCCAGAGAAAACTGCTTTTTGGTGCTCAATCAGAGCAAAGTGAAATTTGGGTTTTCTCCAGATTGATGTTTGCTCTAATTTAGCACTAAAGAATGGGTTTTCCATGGGAAAGGAGCAGGGAAAGGGGGCAACTGCTCGGACCTGTGCCTAGAAAGCAAGTGGGAGTGTGGATGAACCCATAGTCTCAACCGCAGCTAAGAGATTAGGAGTGGCTTGTAAAAATCCCATACTCCTTTTTTCTCTCTCTTACAGGCTCCCATACGCTCATCCACAGTTGAAGAGTACATGTGCACCAAGTCTTAATCATGTTTAGCACTAATCAGGTTCCCCTCTTAACCAGGGTCTGCAAGCTCACTTCAGTCTCTGGTTATTTTCTCTGCTACATTCTTATGGAGAAGAGCTAAATGCAGGCACCTGGCCAGCCGCTGTGGGAAGGAGGTTGCTGGATTAGATGGGTGCTTGGCCGGATCCAGCAGGGCTCTTCCTACATTCTTTACTGCAACTGGAGAGCCAGTGTGGCTGGCGTGCTGGACGAGGTCCTGGGATATCAGGGTTCAAATCCCTCCTTGCCCATGAGGCTCACTGGGTGTGACCTTGTGCCAGTCACTGAATCACTGCCTCTCTGCCTCACCTACTTCACGGGATAGGTAAAGGAGGGTTGTTTGGGGGAATAAACGTGAAGAGGGAGAGCATATGGCACCCTGGAGCACCATGGAGGAAAAGATGGGATAAAAATGCAATAAATAAATTACTACAATGAAAAAGACCTTAAAGAGACTGACTTTTGGTGGTATGAGAACAACACCAGGCGTAGAAATTTCTAGGTCCCTGCAAAGATCCTGCTTCCCACTAGTCCTAGAGAACAGGGATGGGTCCCCTGTGGTCCTCCAGATGTTGCTGGAACTACAACACCCATCATTCCTGACCACTGGCCATGCTGGCTGGGGAGGGCCACGGGACAAAAACCCCATTTAGTAGTATCTGAATTACCTGAAGCTGGGCAGCAGGCAAGTTAACATCAGCAATCATCTCGGTGCAAGGGTGTTCCACCTGCAGGCGCGGATTCAGCTCCAGGAAGTGGAAGCTGCCATCTTCACTGTAGAGGTATTCCACCGTTCCCGCGCTCACGTATCCCACTATTTTGGCAAGTCGTACAGCGCACTGTGGAGAAAAGAAGCCATGCAAAATAAGCCTCCATAAAACATGCAATGCCTTGGGAGAGTGACAGGAACAATTCATTCAGAGAAGTGCACGCTTCTACATTATCTGAAACTTTGACTTTAATTTTTCTTGCATTGTGATATATTGGCTGCTTTGGAGAACTGAATTTTGAAGAATAAGGAATATATTCAGCAAGTAAAGAAACAAAATAGTTTGCGGTGAAGGTGAGATTTGAACACGGGACAAGGAGCAGTGTGGTGCTGCAGTCGGAGTGTTGGGGCAGGGACTAGGGAGAGACAGGTTCAAATCCACACTCACCCCCAAAGTACTATGGGTGACCCTGGTCTCAGCCTGATCTACAGCACAGGGTGGTTGTGAGTGTGAAGGAAGGAGGGGGAGGAGGAAGAGGGCCAAAGGGAACGATGAGGAGGTCTTTGGAGAAGAGGCAGTCTATCAAGGGAAATAAATAATAAAATGAAAAACAGGGATGTGGGCCTGTGGGAAATTTTAGGGCACATTCCACCCAGTATATAAATTTTTGTTATGTCATTTCTGCACAATTTCCCAAGCAAGTTCCCCTAATGCATCAACTTTTTCTTTGTTATTTTCTATGTGCATTTTCCCCCAATATAGGCAATATACGTAGGCCATTTACACGGGGGTTACGTTCTAAGGAACCACATGTGTCAGTGAAATTGAACATATCTGAAACACCACTGAAAAAGCCTGCAAACACCTTGTTCTGCCTCTGCCCAATCCATGTGTGCACAGTCACACACATATTGAACATATGTAAATGAGGGGTTGCCTGTATACCTGCATTGCAAAACTCAGAAAAACATGATTTGCGAATGGTGGCTGCAGTTCAGTTTGCTTATTGTTTTGGTGCGTGCAAACAAGGAGATGGGGACAGGGGTCTCTGTCAACGCTTGGGTGCCAGGTGCCATTTTGAATCAGAATGGCAGACCAAAATGCGAGTTTGCTGTGACTTTGCCTAGTTTTTGGCATGATGGGTCCAAACTCATGAATTACACCATCCATTTTATAAAAAACATATTTTATTTCTAAAAAATCCTGAGAAGCACCAGGCACTCTCTGCTACTGTAGAATAAGAATCCAGTTATTGTGGTCCCAGATAAAGGGCTAGTTTAAATAAGAATAGAGAAAGCTGCCTTTTACCATATCAGAACATTGGCCCAAGCCAGCTTAGTGCTGTCGACACGGACTGGGAGTCTCTCTCAGCCCTACCTGGGAATCCTTGGGGGTGGAACCTGGGACCTTCTGCATGCAAGGCAAGTGGTCTACCACAGAGCTATGACCCTGTTGGAAAACTCAGGTGTGTGTACCTGTTCCATGTATTCAAACACAGACGTTGCTGCTACAGTTGCTGGAGCTTCTTCAATAATCTTTTGGTGCCTCCTTTGGATGGAGCAGTCCCGGCTAAACAACGAAACCGCGTTCCCATACTGATCTGCTAAGACTTGGACCTCAAGGTGACGGGCGTGCTGCAACAACTTCATCACAAAGATCGGAGAGCCTGGAGCCTCACTCTGCACCTAGAATCACAGAATCATAGAATTGTGGAGCTGGAAGGGACCCAAAAGGTCATCTGGTCCAAGGCCCCGCAGTGCAGGAATCAATGCTACACAATCCACACCAGCTGGATAGGAGGGGAAGCTGAGATGGG
Organism: Podarcis vaucheri; assembly: GCF_965113315.1. NCBI lineage: Eukaryota > Metazoa > Chordata > Lepidosauria > Squamata > Lacertidae > Podarcis > Podarcis vaucheri. Next base: position 57,811,823 of record NC_138751.1, read on the forward strand.
TCTGGGTGACAAAAAACCCACCAATCAACACAAAGCAATCCAAAGCAGTCCATAACCTGGTCATTGCCTTTGGGGCCAGCTGGAAGTTTCTGAATTGTAGAAAGTGATGCATGCATTACAACAAGCCAGTCTGGAAGTTACCAGAGCATGGAGTACAGCGGCCAAGTCATGTTGGCTATGGCCTTCCAGGTACATTCCAGAGCAGCATTACTCAAGGTTGGGACTGGGGAAGGATGTGAGCGGAGGACAGGACAAGGCTATGAGACACCCAAAGTTTGGTGTTTCGAAGTTTCAAGGGGGGGGGGAGGCTTCTGGAGACAGTTTACTGGTGCTGAATTGTGTGGGCCATAAGGTAAGGAAGATCAGGAAAGGGCAGGGGAGGGAGCAAAACTCAAAGAACACAGAGGCACAAAAGCACACTGTACAGACAGATGCCAGGATGCTTCTGCTGGGCACAGGGGTTTCACAACAGAGCTTTCACCCTGGAGAGCTGGCCTGATAATGTGAGTCATCACCTGAACAAACAATTTCCAGGGTGCTTGCTTGGGAGTAAGCTCCACTGAATTTAATGGAATTTACTTCTGAGTAAATATGCATAGGACTGCATATACACCAGGTAGTTGTATGAGGCCAGTGAGTTGAATGTGCATGTGATAAAACCCAAACACTAAGAAATAAACTGCTGCAACATATATACTGCAGCAGCTTAGGAGAGGCACCCGCCCTGTGCAGCAGTGAACAGGGAGCATCCTTTCTAAGCCATGTTCATGTTAATAACAAACACAGTAAATGCTGCTCAGTTAATCAGAGGCATTTTTTAGTCAACCAAAGTGGTTTTTCAAATCGTCAAAGTTGCACCCTACTGAAAACTCCTGCCTTAAAGGAATGCAGACGTCACAGACTGATTCACATCTGTTAATGATTTATGCCTCTCCAAGGGCAAACTCCACGGCAGGCGGCAATGCTGGAAGCAACATTTGTGCTGTTTGTTATGAACACATTAAAACAACCCATGTGTTTAATCTGGATTCAGCATTGGGAGAAAAAGCCCAATTTTTTTCCACAGGAAAGCCCAAAGTACAGATCTGCCAATTTTAATAAATGTGAACACATTTTCAGATATTCTGAAGAAGCCAAAGGTTTAAGGATTCTCTGTTGTGCAGCTTTTGGGAGGCAGGGCCGGAAAACCTTTTTCAGCTTGAGGGCCGCATTCCCTCATGAACAGAACTTTCTGAGGGCCACATACCAGCTGTGGGCGGGGCCAGAGGCCAGAGTGGGTGGAGCCTTGGGGGGGGCTTTTCCCATTGCACAGTGGACTACCTGCAGGCCACACAAGCGCCACACAGCTCTCCTCAAGAGGCACTGTCATGGTTCCAGGATACACCCAGCCAAAGCCCTCAAGGAGGGAGTGGAGAAATGAGACTTGGGGGGAGTCCCGAGGGCCAGGCAGAGAGGACTCAATGTAGAGCCATATTCAGCTCCTAGACTTGAGGTTCTCTGCAAAGAGCAGCATCTGAATTTCATTTTAGTGTATTTGTAACATACCCTGGCCTCAACTTCCAAAAGGAAGCCTAGCAGTCAATATGCTTTGTCCTTGGCTATGGAAACTTTTCATACATGAAGCAAAACCTCAGATAGTTGCAAATGTTCTGAAGTGGCACTTGCATGGATTATAAGATTATAAAATGGATATTTTAGTGTGGCAGCACCTGCACTCTGGAAGCCCCTGCCTATTTACACCAGGCACTCTTTTTGGCACCAGCTAAAAACATTATTGTTTAGACAAGCCTACCTAGATATGTGGAATGTTGATGTATTTTTTATTCATTTATTGCAGTTTATTGCTGATTTTATCTTTTGAACATCAAAGAATTGTTTTTACTTATAATTTTATTAACTCTCTTTGCAAACTGATTTGATGGTTTGTTTGTTTGTTTTACAATCAAGTGGCGTATACATTCTATGAAATTAAATTAATTAATACAGAAATGCCACATTAACATAACGAGTTAACCGTAAACAAACAATTAAACATTTAATTGTTAAGTGGAGAAAAGGGCGGGGTAAATTAATAATAAATCCACCACGGCAGTTTTCACCTGTCTGAAGCGGGTGGGAAACTCTTCTGCCGCTTCCACTATCCGGATTCCTTTTCCACCCCCTCCCTCTGAAGCCTTGATCATCACAGGGTAGCCAATTCTCTCGGAAGCCTGAGAGAAAGGAAATTTCAGAAAAAGGAAAGGAAAATAAGAGTCAGGTGGCAAAGAGCTAAAGGACCATTCTCCACTAATCGCAGCCCCGGACTACGGAGCGAACCATCTTCTCTGGGAGGCCAAGGCCTCTGCTTCTCTCAGGCTAGACTTCCCTCAGTACAAAATGGTGCCTGATTCACCCCGTGAAAAGTGCCCAGCTACACACACACAGAGCTATGGGCTCCTTAAGTAACAAGGCCGCTGGCTGCCCCCCAGGGAGTTACCACCTTTGCCCGATACAAATGCTGCCCCACTCCTCCTCAATGTGTCATGTTTCAGGGTTGAACTGCAGATCAAAATTCAGCCCTGAACCCCAAGGCTTAAAAATTTGGTGGGAAAGGGAGAAACTTGGTTGTCTCAGCTTCTCTCACTTAGTAAGGGCTGATGGGAAAAGCCTTGGTTGCAAATTCTTCCTGCAATGTGGCTGTTAAATTGCACAGGATTTCTTCAAGGCTGATAATGTTTCTTTTTGAGAAGGAAGCTGTGTGTGGAGAATGCAACCCTTTTCAGGTGTGTTGTGGCCCTGAGGAAAACCCCCCTTTTGCAGCTGGAGAATGTGCCTTGGGAGGAAATTCTGCTGGGGGTTTTGCTCAGGCCTTTCTTTGGACTCTCCTGAATCCACCGTCCATCAATTTCAGGGGGTGATTCCCAGTCAGGCAGCATCCGCTGGGCTCAGGGCTTGCTTGCTGGAGGAGCAGCAGATCTGACCTCCAGAGCCGCTTGCTGCCTCCTGCGCCTCTTCCTCCACGGTTGCCATCCCCCTGCTCCCTCCCCCGCCACCCTCAGGGCTTCCCCCGGCTGCCTCAAGTTGCCTTAGGTGGTGGCAGAGTGAGGAGGAGTTGGGTGGCATTTTCTGTCCTAGTCTGGCCCTGGCAGGGCCACAGGTCAGCCACCCCTGCTCTGAAGTCCAAAGTTCCCTCTCAACCTGTGTTACCTCCAGGCCTTCATCCTGATCCCTGACGCAGCCCTGCCAATACGTCTCCAGGGGGACAGTGATGGTTCTTGGCTGCTCCTTCTCGTCCTCTATCCACTCAGCAACCAAACCTGGAAACATTCACATCAAGAAGCCTCAGAGTGATGGCCACAGGGATGTAAGAACAGCCGGGCTGGATCCGACCAGAGGCCTATCCGGACCGGCATCCCACAGGGGCCTGTCCATCACCTCCAGGCAGCGCATGTAAGCAAAGCCCTGCTGGATCAGGCGGGGGGGGGGCATCAAGCCCAGCATCCTGATCTCATCCTTGCCAACTAGATGCCCCAGCAAAGCCCAGAAGCAGAACCTGAGCCCAGGAGCAGCCCTCTCCCTTGGTTGCTCCCCAGCCGCTGGAATTCAGAGGCTTCGAGTCCTGGAAGTAACACATAGCGATCATGAGGAGTATTCTCTCCCTCTTTCCAAGCACTGGAACTCATGGATGTCTAGCGAAGCTGAATGTTGAAAGATTGGGAGAGGACCAAAGAAATGACCTCTTCATGCAGCGCCGAGTTGAACTATGGAACTCACTCCCGCAGGAGGCAGTGAGATGGTCACCAGCCCAGGAAATTGGACAAATTCATGGCTGCTGAAACCACAGGAGAGTTGCTCTTGTGTTTGGGTTCTGCTTGTTGGTTTTCCATTGAGAATGGCTGGGGAAACCCAGCCAGATGGGTGAAGTGTTGTTGTTGTTGTTGTTGTTGTTGTTGTTGTATCTGGTTGGCCAGTGTGAGAACAGAATGCTGGACAAGATACAAATGGAGACTTAACCTTCCTCAGCTCATGTCAAACACTGCAGAGGTAGGTAGGAGGGCGACAAAATGTGAGAGAGGCTCCATTTCACAAAAACAGGCCTTGGTTTCTGCCGTGCTCCTTGAGCCCTGAACCTCCACTCTGTCCCATCCCCTCTGGGCATGTGTAGAGTGAAGCTGGGATCAGGGGAGGCCTGCAATTGTTGGGGAGCACCAACCAGAAGCCTGAGCTAGGCAGGGTCAGAGCGCACACGTTCTCTTACCACTTCCACTCCAAGGCAATGTGGGGATATGGACCGTCTGGGCCACAATGGTGGAAGCCACTTTGTCCCCCAGAGCCCACATGGCTTCACTGGGCGGGCCTGGCAAAACAGAACAAGTCGTCCTGGGGTAAGTGCAGGAAGAAACCACCAAGAACTGTACTTACTTGGGCAAGGCCCAACGGGACGGATGGTCCCCTCGCACAACAGCATGCGAGCCCGTCCGTTTGTAGGCAGGATTGGAAGAGCGTAAGGCCAGGAGAGGCCCCACAAGAAGCTCAGCAGAGCTCCCTTGCTTACACCTGCTCCGCACGCTGCTTGTTTTTAGCTTCTGCACCACAGAAACTCCATCAGTGCTCCTGTTCCAACAGGCAGGTTGGCACACGACTCATCCTGCGTCTGCCCATTTAACAGTGCCACCAACATGCAAGAGGACAGGTCCCTGCCCCAGGCAGCTTACAGTCTGTAGTGCTATACAGGATATAACACAGGAGGAGCCGGTGCTCGTCTTGTGGCCCCGGTTTTGCAATTTACCACAGCAGACAATTGTCTATTTTTGTATCCATGTGGACACACACAGAGCAATCTCTCAGTGCATAAACAACCTTGAAATCAGCCATATTAACAGGTACACAGCAGCATGCATTTCAAAGACACTGAGCCAGCTCCCCATGTCAGTGTTTTGGAAATCTAAGATTCCGCTATGCACACCACAAAATATCAATTCACAGGAGGAGAAATTGGCAAAAACACATCTCATAAAACAAGCAAAACACCTACCCTGTCCCCTAATAAACCCGGCAAAAAAGAAGATTGTACCTTCAAAAGCCACCCCACCCCATTTTTCCTCCAAAGGAATCTTAGGAGACGCTGTTGTGCCCACTGTCAAAATAGTAGGGACCCCTGCACGAAAGAATGCCTACCTAGGAAAGCAATGCCGTGTTTGTGAAGCAATTCTGGAAGTTTTGGATTTTCCGATGCATGTCCCCAACCAGCCCAAACAGCCTGCAATGAAAGCATTTAAGAAACAGACTTCAGATCCATAAACAGCTGCTTGGACTCAAGATCTGCCCTACAGAGCCCAAAGACTACAAGAGAGGTGTATAGCAGAGAACTCCCTAAGGGGAGTAGAGGAGCTTCGGCCACCTTCACACCATGCATTTAAAGCAGCGGGATACCACTCTAAACAGTCCTGGCTTCCCCCCAAGAAGTCTGGGAGATGTAGTTTGTTATGGGTGCATTCTCTCCCAGAGCTACAAATCCCGAGTTCTCTGTGAAGAGGGATTGACTATTAAACCACTCTAGAAACTGCAGCTCTGGAAGGAGAACTGGGGTCTCCTGACAACTCTCAGCACCCTTAGCAAACTACAGTTCCCAGAATACTGCTTAAATTGCTTTCCAAGGGCTTTCCAAGGGCTTTAATTCCGAGGAGGGAAACTGGTTGAGAGTGCAGAGGGTCACAGAGCCACCTTATTGCCATTCCCCACCCAGAGCACCTGCTGCCTGAGCCAGCAGAGTCTCTCTATCTGTCCCCAGGAATCCTTTGCATTGCATGGAGGTTTCATGGCAGACAGACGGAGGATCCAAACACAAAAGGCTGCGGAAAGCACTCCAAGGAAGCAAGCTCAAGAGCTACAAACCTGTTGTAAACAACTGATCCTCAAAGCCGCCAAACCAAAACTGTTCTGTTGTCTTGTTCTCCGGAACAGGAAAGAGGCAGACCTTACCTGCACTGGAATCCTTTTTGAAATATCCACAATTAATTCTACGTTGGCATAATTGTTATTATTCGTTCCTCCGGGGACTGGCACATACTGGTCGGCCATTTTTATATACTCTGAAAAATCGTAACGGTAGAATTATTTGCAGCGCTGAATGTGCATGCAGAGACAGAGCAGCCACACTCTCGCTGCTTACCTGCATTTGCTTTGAGGTCTTCGGGTGTCACCATGACCACGAATCTAATGGCCCGTTCATTGCGGAACATCTCATAGGCCCAGCGGCGGATAGAGCGCATGCACTTCACGGCAGCAATGCCATTGTTGGCAATAAGGACCTGTGAAGAAACCACATACAGGTAATGTTTGTTACTGATTGTTGTTAGAATCATGGAATCACAGAGTTGTAAGGGACCCTGAGGGTCATCTAGTCCTACCCCCTGCGATGCAAGAATCTCAACTGAAGCATCTAAGCAGCTAATCCTGGAAAGATTTCCAGCTGGAGAATGGAGAGCACCCCAATCCCTCCTCCAAAGACTACAAGAGAAGTGTGGGCCACATTCACACCCTACACTTTAAAACAGCCGTTCTCAACCTTGGGCTGCACTGAAGATTGGTGGAGGGCCGCCCCCCCCTAAAAAAAATAATTGGAAGGGGCCTAAAAGAGCTCAGCCTCTAGGACAGGGGTAGGCAACCTAAGGCCCGTGGGCCAGATGCGGCCCAATCGCCTTCTAAATCCGGTCTGCGGACAGTCCAGGAATCAGCGTGTTTTTACATGAGTAGAATGTGTGCTTTTATTTAAAATGCATCTCTGGAGCATAGGAATTCGTTCATTTAATTTTTTTCCAAAATATAGTTGCGCCCCCACATGGACTGAGGGATGGTGGACTGGCCCACAGCTGAAAAAGTTTGCTGACTAGGAGTTGGTGCGCCTGATGATGACCTACTTAGCATATACCCTTAAGTATTTATTAAGCCCACCCTTCACCATGGGGTTCCAGGGTGGGTTCCATAAAGCTTAGTACAATGAAACCATGTAATGCACGAATATTAAATTGGGGTGGGGGGGAGAGAGTGATAGTCTAACCTCATCCTCCAAACCCAAAGCTCTGTGCAAAAGAGTGTCTTGGTCTTCTTAAAAATGGAAAGAAAAATGAATGAAAAGTGATACAAATATGGTGGTGGACCCAACCTTCCGTGGAGGTTTTTAAACAAAGGTTGGATGGCCATCTGTCAAGGATTCTTTAGCAGTGATTCCTGCACTGCAGGGGGCTAGCCTAGATGACCCTTGGCGCCCCCTCCAATTCTGCAACTCTGTGATTCTATGAAAAATTTGCATTTGAGCTCTGCACCTTACGCCAAAAGAGGGCGACTATGCATACCCTCCCGGAGATATCTTTTAGAAGCCCACAAGAAACCCAGCCATGATCGCAAACCCCCTGATGTGCTACCCTTGTCTGGGGATGCTACCTTTTCAATGACACGGTTTCCTCCAAAACGAGTCACAAACTCCGCAGGCGAGGCCACCGTGAAGTCCCTGTGCAAGTCTAGCTTCCTTTGCTCACGCCCCTTCTTGGTCAGGTGCATCCCCGACATGCTGGGTCTGGAAGGGGTGAGAAGACGGAGGGAAATTAAGAGTGGAGGCTGACCTGGTAGGACTGATAGGAAGCAGGAGTCACAGGCAGCGACTCCTTGGAACCAGAAGGGCAGCTCAAGAAGGAGCAAGCTTTCAAACCACCACTCCTCTGGTTATCAAGGGCGAACCAGAATTGCCCTCCAGGTGGCACGTACTGAATAATTCCACATTTCTTGTTGTTGTTTTTCTCCTCTTTTCAGACCAAAATGACTCACCAAGTGTAGGCTGGCTCAGAAATGTGTTTGTGATCTATAAACTTTGGAGAACTCGTTTGAAAGCTGCAGAAGAAATTGTCTGTGTCCGACCACAAGGACACCCAGCAGGTCTTCTCCCAATGCAGTGCCAAGAGCAAAGAGTCACCAGCCTCAAGGCTGCTGCTTTGAGACCAGGAAGACTCCCTTCGCTCTGTCTCTATGTGAATGAAATGTCACCACAGTGAAACAAATTGGTGGCCTATTCAGGACACAACCTGCAACCTAGTGGCAGAATTCACCCCCCTAGGACGCAGTGATGATGACTAGCTTACATGGTGGCTTTAAAAGGTGACAAAGGGAAGTGAGATCTTAGAGAGAGCCTCCATGTGCAAGCACATCATACCACCAAATAATGCCAGATGCTGGGCACCAGGAGAGGAGGGCTGCTGCTGCTGGTGAGCTGGAAACAGAAGGCTGGGTTAAGCAAGACTTGGCCTGACCCAGGCAATCCTTACCCAAATTCTCACCTTCCGTATGCCCTCCTAACTAAGGAGAGGCAAAGGAGGGCAGCTTGCCACTCGGCTTCTGCTCCTTGCTGCTATCTCCTTGCTCTCTCGCCAAGTCCTTGCAGGGCTGGCCTCAGTCCTCCCAGAAATGCAGCTGCCGGGCAAGATTAGGCCGGGGAGGGGGGGCAACAAACACCCTCCGGAGCAAAGGACAAAAAGTGAGTGAGGCAGTTTTGACTGGGAATTTAGCCTAATCATCAAAATAAAAATTAATAATCACTCCTTCCGATAGCAAACACAGGTGGTGAGTTAAGACAAGAGGAAACTACTCCCACCGCTGGCTCCCCCCATGAATGCTGAGCAGTCCAGAAGCCACAGAACATTTGAGTGCCAGCTGGAAAAGAAGAATGAAAAATGGAAGGGGGAAGAGAGAGAAAAAGGAGGAGTGGAAATCCCCTCTTGGAAAGAATGACAGGCTCATGAACATGAGCACTCCACTAGGGTATATATTTCCAAACACAAACACCCCACACTCTCAGAACTCTTCAGTCTTCAAGAAACAGACAGATCTCCAGTAACTTTAGCAAATTTCTCTTGATGGTCATCTTGCAGTGACCTCAGCCTTTGGGGGATGGGAGAAGGGGTGATGTGCCCTTTCATATACAAATCTGAACCTGGACTAATTGGCATTTCAAAAAGAAAGTATAAACAGTCGCAAAGCAATATGAAAAATGTATCTCCACCCCATTCAGTCATTTAGTCAAGTTGGTCAGGCCACAGTTTTGTTGGCATGCATGGACTCCTAGAGGGTAAACCCTTTGAAATCTCTTCTCACAGAGGCAGGCAGTCTAGTCCCTCTCTAATGCAGACTCAAAAAAAGCCCTCCCTCAAAAGCTCCTCCCCAGAGTTGGGACATGGAAAGTGTGAGCTCTCTTCAACTGCACTTGACTTTCTCAGATAATCTGTGCAAGAGGAAATGGAAGCCCTGCTTGGTCAGAGGGTCATCAAGAGACAGGGGCCTGGGCAAACGTCCGGCCATGCCACCCTCTGGCTGGGGAAACATGGCTGCGCTGTGGGACCCACATTTTGAGTGGTGCATTTTGTGGGGTGGGGAGGGGGGAAGGGAAGAGAAAAGAATCTTAATAACATATATTTAGGGAATTAATTTTAAAGCCACCTTTCCAACTGCTTCACGCAATATGCAATGCATGACACATTTAAACAACTCACACTCAAAGCCTTATAAATCAGAATTTACAACTTTTGTTTTGCTATAAAAATATGCAAATTGGGGGGGGGACTCATAAATGGTGTGGTGCCAAAAAGAATTCAGGAGAACCCTGAATTCCCTTATATACAGCAGAAATACTGATACAAAGGACTCCCTCTCCACAGCACCATGTGAAATTTGGTTTTCATAATGGTCTTAAGTACTTTACCAACCTAATATTAAGTCTCCCCCAGAAATAACCTTGGAGGTTTTAGGCAGAGGTTGGATGGCCCTCTGTCATTCATGATCTAGATGATCTCTGCATTGCAGGGAGCTGGACTAGATTACCATCAGGATCCCTTCCAACTCTACAATTCTATGATTCTATACTATGCTGCTTTGTTGCACTTATGTTATTTTTACTATATTGATGTGTTTATTGAAGTAAATCAAAACCTTCATTAATAGTAATAAATCGGGATAAATTATACTGGGATCAGTGTCTCCCATGTACTCCCAAGGCGTGCACACAATTTTGCTTATTTCTGCTTTTAGCAAAAACTTAACCCAATTTTTAGATGACAGGCAGGGAAAGCAAGGGGAAAGGAAGATCAAGTAACCTGACAAGATGCTGTGAAGTTAGTCCCCCCCCCCCCCACTTTCTAAACTGGATGTTTAAAAGAAAAACGCAGTGCGGGCAGGGAGGGAAGAGGGCAAGAAAGGTTTAAAATGGAAGAGGCAAGCAAGGGTCAAGGGTGGGAAACACAGTGACGTCACACAAGAAACGTGGATTTTGTTTTGGAAATGGGAAACTCCATCTAGGAGCTTTTCCGGCCACAGCAGTTTTCGAAACACACACGGGCACAATCTTTGCTGACGAAAACGAAGAAGCGGAAGAATCTGGAGAATCCACTCCCCAAATGCACGGGAGGCTCCAAAACACCCAGGGGGGCAATAAAGCAGACGAAAGGGCTTCTGCAAGCCCCCACCTGACCTCTGGCACTTCTGGAAACCCCACGCGGGAAACATCCACTGCAGAAAGCCAGTCGCCCTTCTGACATGCACGTGCCTGAAAACCCCTCTTAAGCTGGGGGGGAAGGACTTGCCCGTCCCAGCAGGGCAGCTGCCGCCTCCCCCTCCCCGGCGGAAGGGGACGCCCAAGAGCCCCTCCTCTCCCGAGGCCCAAGTCCCCTGCCCGCCCCCCAGGACTGACCTCCAAAGGCCCCCGGAGCAGCTCCGACCGGCTCCGCCGCCTTCCTCTGCCATCCTGCCCGGGAGCCCCCCAGAAGGGCGGAGGGCAGGGGCCGGGGCCCCCGAGGCAGCCTCGTCCTCCGCCGCCGCCTCCCGCTGCTCCATTGCTGCCGCCGGCTGCTCCCCTTTGGGCAAAGCGCCAGCAAACTCTCGAGCAGCACCAAGCGGCCCCGAGAGGCGGCAGAGAAGGAAGCCCCGGGCCGGAGTCTCCCAAAGACACACAAGCAACCCTTTCCTAGGCAGGTGCTTTTTTAAAGGGGGGGGGCGCGAAGCCAAAGAGCCCCCAGGTCTTGTGGGCAGCAGCGAAAAAAGGACTTGGAAGAGTCGGATTAGTGTCGGGTTAGTACCCCGGAGAGCCCAGGGTTCAAAGCTCCCTTGGGCAGGTCACGGCCCCCGGCAGAGCCACCTGGCAGGGCTGTGGTGAGGAGCGGTGGAACCAGGTGGGCCACCTTGAGCTTTGGGGAGAAAAACGTGGGATAGAAACCTGCTCTCTGATGGTGACCAGCCAGGCACCTCCAGAAAGCTCATCGCCTGGCAGATGGGACACTTTCGCTGGACGCCACCACTGGCTTGACAGACTCACGGAAGGCATGCGGGGTTTGCTTCTCACTGAAATCCAAGTTGTGGCTTTCCTCGTTGCCAAGAGTCCCCTGCGCAAGGGACCCCCAGGGCTGCAAAGCCCCTTCACCATTTCTACATAGTCCCCCCCATTGCAACAGGAGAGCAGCAGCAGGAGGGAGGCAAGGGGCCTGCCCCCCCCCCCAAGAAACAGTCCTTTGTCCTAATCAGGCCTTTTGTCCTCCGCTTATCAGCAACCCTGGAAGGCTTTGGGAACAACTTGCAGCTAATGTGTTTGCCTGCGTTTAAAAATAAAATGTGTCCTTGTGGACATTAAGGCTTATTGTGTGACACTGCTTCAGAAGAGGTTCTCTAAAAAAAAAAATTAGAAGCAGGATATAGATCTTTGAAATACCAGATAATAAATAGACAATGGGTATCTGGAATACATTACCAACCATCTCGGACCCTAGGATTGGTTGACTGGTTGGTGGGGGCTCCACCAGAGGACCTCCGATTCTCACCAGCCCCTGAGGGAGCCTTTTCAGTGATGCCCTCCCTAGTCAGGTGCACCTGCGTCCATCATTATTTATTTTCAGGAGCAATTTTTAAACTTTCCTGCTTGGCCAGGCATTTGGTGACTAAAGAATTGCGATTATTAATTGATGTCCTTCATATTCCACCTTTTTTCTCTCCAAGGAGCTCAAGGTGGTGTACATAATGCTCCCCTCCCCCCTTTCACCCTCACAACAGCCCTGTGGGGTGGCCTGGGCTGAGTGACAGGCCCAAGGTCAGCCAGGGAGCTTCATGGCGGAGTGGGGATTCGAACCCTGGTCTTCCAGCTCCTGGAGCAGCACTCCAAACAGTGGCACCACACTGGCTCTGACTGTTCCAGGCAACCCTAAGATCACTGGGTGGAAAAATGCTTTTATCTTTTTGGTTAACTGCTTTTGGAATGTTCTTAACTGTAACTGATTTTAGATGTTTTCAATTGTAGTTCTTTTTAGACTGTTTTAACCCGTTTTAAAACGTTTAACTTGCTTTTGTTTTAAATGGCCCATCTGTTTGCCACCCTGGGCTCTTTGGGGAGGAAGGGAAGGATATAAATTCAATAAATAAGCAACAATAATTTCTCGTCTGAAAAACAAACAAACAGGTCATTCCCTCTGCCCCATCTACACAGTTCCATCAGCTTCAAGATCTGAACTCGCTGCTCCTCTCTCTTTTCACTCACCACTCCTTGCTGTTAGGAAATGTCGGGTGCTTTAACAGTTAACTTTTACTCACATGAAGCAGGGAGCTGTGCCTGCCTTTTCTGCTATGCAGCTGGTACAGGCAAGGGCTCCTCCACATTTCTGTTACTCCTGTGATTTCTATTCAAGGGTCAGAGAGGTTCATCTTTTGTCCTGCCACTTTTCCTGGAAAACCCACTGCTTACTGCTGAATTGGAACAAATTCCAGTTGGGTTTTCTGCAGATTGACATTCAGGTTTTCCCAGGAAAAGCGGCAGCACAAAATGAAAACCTCTTGGACCTGTGAATGGAAATCATGGGGCAAACAGAAATGTGGATGAGTCCCTGCCCTTGGAGCCTCGAGCCAAAAAATGCTGTATGCTCAATGCAGGTTGGTGAGCAATGCACATGGCCTTTTAATGCCCCCACCCCATAAGGCCATTTGTAGTGAGTGAGGCATACATTATTATCTGGAGAGAGCTGCCGCCCTCCAGCCGCCACCCATTAGAATCACCAATGCCCAAGAAGGGACCCCAAAGAACCTTAAGTCCACAATCTAAAATTACCTAAATCCCCCACTGGCTGCAAGCCAAGACCCCGGCTGAACTAAGAATCATAGAATCATAGAGTTGGAAGAGACCACAAGGGCCATCGAGTCCAACCCCCTGCCAAGCAGGAAACACCATCAGAGCACTCCTGACATATGGTTGTCAAGCCTCTGCTTAAAGACCTCCAAAGTAGGAGACTCCACCACACTCCTTGGCAGCAAATTCCACTGTCGAACAGCTCTTACTGTCAGGAAGTTCTTCCTAATGTTTAGGTGGAATCTTCTTTCTTGTAGTTTGGATCCATTGCTCCGTGTCCGCTTCTCCGGAGCAGCAGAAAACAACCTTTCTCCCTCCTCTATGTGACATCCTTTTATATATTTGAACATGGCTATCATATCACCCCTTAACCTCCTCTTCTCCAGGCTAAACATGCCCAGCTCCCTTAGCCGTTCCTCATAAGGCATCGTTTCCAGGCCTTTGACCATTTTGGTTGCCCTCCTCTGGACACGTTCCAGTTTGTCAGTGTCCTTCTTGAATTGTGGTGCCCAGAACTGGACACAGTACTCCAGGTGTGGTCTGACCAGAGCAGAATACAGTGGCACTATTACTTCCCTTGATCTAGATGCTATACTCCTATTGATGCAGCCCAGAATTGCATTGGCTTTTTTAGCTGCCGCGTCACACTGTTGGCTCATGTCAAGTTTGTGGTCAACCAAGACTCCTAGATCCTTTTCACATGTACTGCTCTCAAGCCAGGTGTCACCCATCTTGTATTTGTGCCTCTCATTTTTTTTGCCCAAGTGCAATACTTTACATTTCTCCCTGTTAAAATTCATCTTGTTTATTTTTGCCCAGTTCTCTAATCTGTCAAGGTCGTTTTGAAGTGTGATCCTGTCCTCTGGGGTGTTAGCCACCCCTCCCAGTTTGGTGTCATCTGCAAATTTGATCAGGATGCCCTTGAGTCCATCATCCAAGTCGTTAAGAAGGGGGTCGTTAATGGGAGGGCTGGATTTCTTAAACAGAAAAGTTCTGGCTTTGGCTGGATGCTGAGCTACCATGAAGCTGAGCTACTCTGGAGATTGCTACCTCTTCATATCACCTATTTTCGTCTTTCAGAAACCACGTCTAAATTTTAAATCAATAAAATAACAATAATAACAACCATAATACAGTGGTGCCTCGCAAGACGAAAAGAATCCGTTCTGTGATTCTCTTCGTCTAGCGGTTTTTTCGTCTTGCGAAGCAAGCCCATTGACGGATTAGCGGATTAGCGCTATTAGCGGCTTTTAGCGTTTTATCGGATCAGCTGATAAGCGGCTTAGCGGCTTAGAAAAGGGGGGGGGAGAGGAAAAAACCCCCGCAGGAACTCGCAAGACATTTTCGTCTTGCAAAGCAAGCCCATAGGAGATTTGTTTTGCGAAGCACCTCCAAAACGGAAAACTCTTTCGTCTAGCGAGTTTTCCGTCTTGCGAGGCATTCGTCTTGCGGGGCACCACTGTAATAATTTATTTGCACCCCGCCCATCTGGCTGGGTTTCCCCAGCCACTCTGGGCAGCTTCCAACAAAGATTAAAAATACATTAAAATGTCACACATTAAAAACTTCCCTGAACAGCCTTCAGATGTCTTCTAAATGTCAGGTAGTTGTTGTTCTCTTTGACATCTGGTGGGAGGGCATTCCACAGGGCAGGGGCCACTACCGAGAAGGCCCTCTGCCTGGCTCCCTGTAGCTTTGCTTCTCGCAGTGAGGGAACCACCAGAAGGCCCTTGGAGCTGGACCTGAGTGTCTGGGCTGGACATTGGGGGTGGAGACGCTCCTTTGGGAATACTGGACCGAGGCCGTTTAGGGCTTTAAAGGTTAGCACCAACACTTTGAATTGTGCTCAGAAACGTACTGGGGACCAATGGAGGTCTTTCAAGACCGGTGTTATGTGGTCTCGGCGGCTGCTCCCAGTCACCAGTCTAGCTGCTGCATTCTGGATTAGTTATAGTTTCTGGGTCACCTTCAAAGGTAGCCCCACATAGAGCGCATTGCAGTAGTCAAGAATAAATCAAACATTTCTAAACTGGGACTTCCGGAGGCGGCGCCAACGGTAATGGCGGATTCCCTCTAGTGTAGAGGGAGAAGCTCCGCGGAAACCGGGTCTTACCGCTGCGGCGAAGCGGGGACCCTATCGAAAAGCACAGGCGGACGAAGCCTGTGTCTGTGGGACTCGGCGGGCACCTGAAGCGCCCCCCCAAATAGCAAGGGAATCCCGTGAGGGGTTCCGGAGCGGAGTGGGGGCTGGCGCGGTCCTGAGAGTCGATCGCTACTTCCGTGGAGTGAAGCCGCGCAGCTGTTGCCGGAGAGCGCTGACCTTTTTTCTTCTGACAATTCGGCTGATAAACAACAACCCATGAGTAGGTCAAGTTTAAAGACTGAAAACTAAAAGGAAAATAAGGTATAATTCGGTACTGAAGCGGGAAGGTGTAAAGAGGAAGTCCACCTTCCGGTTTGTATAAAGATCAAAGCAAAGACTGTTTAAGCTAAATACTGAGAAAGACTTAAATTCCAAACGTCAAACCAGAAGAATTCCCCCCCTGAGTTGAAGGAGAGGGAGGGAAGAAGAGAAAGTATTTTCTGCTTATATTAAAAATCTGAAAGGAGAAGGAAAGAGACTTAAGACCACCACTCAATTCTTGGGAATGGACTGTCAAGATTAAATTGAACTTTGGCGTTGAGAATTTGCACTTTTTAAAGACATTGTAATTTGTTGCTAGATAACTCTACAAGTGAGATACTCTGAAACAGTTGAAACTGCTATTTATTTTCCTGAAGGGGGGCTTTTGAAAAACTGACAAGACATTTTGTTGCATTATTACTGACTGTTACTGCGTCCCCCTAGAGGCCTACTGAAATTGTTACAATTGGTTGGGGAATTTTCCATTTACAACCAGCCTGTGAAAGGCTTACAGAAAAACAAGTTTGACTGTGGGAGTGACCTTGACTTAGAGATAAAGTGCCATGGATGAGAAGGCAACAAAAGTGGATGAAAAGACAACAAGATCAGGCAAGGTTAGACTCCAACAGACTAGTGCAATACTGCAGCAACGCAGAGCATCTGCATCTGGCCCCCCTGTACCACAAGGGGAAGATCCAACACAAGCCAGGGCAAAGGGGATGATATCAGAAGAAGGATTTACTTCAGTTCTTAGCAAGATTTATGAAACTTTGGATAAATTGAGTAAACAAGTCACTGAAGCAACTAATAAAATTGACCAGAACACTACAAGTATTAATAATTTGAGCCAGAAGGTGAACTCAAACACAGAATCAATTGAAAAGTTACTGCAGGAATCAGCATCAAATCCAAAGATAGCTCAAGAAGCAAAAGAAAAAGCAGTGGCAGTAGAAGAAAAGATAATTCCGATAAATAAACAGCTTGGGGACCATCAGTCGCAGCTTGGGGCCCACCAGGCACTTTTGTCTATGATTGAACTGAAGGAGAAGCAGACCAATTCGAGGGTCAGGGCGGTACCTGAACTGGAGAAAGAGAACTTAAGTGACTTTTTGACACAGGAATTTGCAGGATTCAGGAAACTGGATGATAAGCAAGATTTTAAGATACTAAAGGCTTTTAGACTTGGAAGAGAAGGGAGAAAGAACAGGGTGAGAGACTGTTTGATCACTCTTCGATCAAAAGAGGAGAGAGACAAAATATTGAACCTGCCTTACCAGAATACCTTGATAATTCAGGACTCAAGAGTGGAGATATTTAAGGATATCCCGAAACAACTTTTGGACCTCAGGTCCAATTATACAGACCTGGTGTCATTGCTGAAAGGAAACAACCATTTTTAGGTGGGAATTCCCTCAAGGCCTATCTTTTACTTTTAAAGGCAAAAGGTTTAAAATAAGATCAGTGGAGGAGAAAGAAAAATTTCTGAGAGATCACGAAGAAGACTTGCAAAAAGGAGTGGAAGGAGAACCAGGAGCCTCACGACTAGCAGCATTAGACAAAGTATTACCACCTTTGGGATTGGACAAACTACAGAAAGCGATACCACCGTTAGAACAAGAGGAGTCATTGGGAGCAGCTGGAGGGAAATAATACATCATGTCTCTGCAACTATTAAGCTGGAATATTCATGGACTAAATTCCCCGGAGAAAAGGAAAAAAGTATTTCATTTGTTGAAAAAGGAACATTTGGACCTAATTTGTTTACAGGAAACACATGTGATAAGGCTACACAGGAAAATATTGATCAACAAGAGACTGGGTCAAGAATTTATTTCATCAGATAAGGTTAAAAAGCGAGGAGTAGTTATTTATGCAAAAGAGAGCCTTTCACCGAAATTTGTTTTTAAAGATGACCAAGGCAGATTTATTGCAATTGAAATTCAAACAGAAGGAGAAAAAAAATTAATAATTGGAGTATATGCACCGAACGAGGGGAAATCTGAATTTTATAAAAAGCTGCATGAGACTTTGTTGGACTATATGGACTACATCATTATTTTGATGGGAGACATGAATGGAGTGGTATCCACAAATATGGACAAGTCGCAGAGACAGGTAGTAACGAAAGATGGTAGACTACCAGAAACCTTTTTTGAAATGACTGACAATATGGATTTGACTGACATTTGGAGAATTAAGAATCCCTTGGCAAGAGAGGGAACCTTCTTTTCTGAAGCTCAAAAGACATGGACAAGAATTGACCAAATTTGGATAACTAGAGGACTGGCACCTAAGATTAGGAAGGTTGAGATCTGCCCTAAGACGTGCTGCGACCATAATGCCATGAAAATGGAGATGAAATTAACACCAACTGGTTCCTTCAGATGGAGGATGAATGACACCTTGTTTAGAGATCAAGAGGTGATTAAGAAGGCCCCAAAAACTCTGAGAGACTATTTTGAGATAAATTTGAAAACTACTGTGGAAAAAAGAGTAATCTGGGATGCAAGCAAAGCAGTTATGAGGGGGTTTCTGATTCAACAGAATTCATTAAAAAGAGAGCCCAAAATGAGAAGAAAGAAATTTTTTTGGAAAAAATAAAAGAGGGCGAGAAGAAATTGAGAGTGAAACCCAATTCACAAGAGATTCTGAGAGAAATAAAGTTACATCAAGTGCAATATACGAAGATGATAAATCAGGAAATTGAATGGAAAATTAAACAAATGAGACAAAGGACTTTTGAATCGGCAAATAAATGTGGGAAATTGTTGGCCTGGCAGATGAAGAAAAGACAAAAACTTAATACCATTACTAACTTGGAAGTGGAAGGGAAAAATATTCAGAATCCAGTGGAAATTAGAAAATGCTTCCAGAGGTATTTTAAACAACTATATACACAAGGGCCCCAGAAAGAGTTTGATCTAGACCAGTTCTTCAAAACAAACGGTTTGCAAAAAATCTCTCAGGAAAATAAGATAATGTTGAATCATAAAATTACAGAACAAGACGTAGAAGGTGCCATTCAGAATATGCAATTGGGAAAATCTCCAGGGCCGGATGGCTTAACCTCAAAATACTATAGGACTTTGAAGGACTGGATAATTCAACCACTAAAGGAGGTTTGCAATGAAATTTTGGAGGGGGGAAAAGCGCCAGAGTCGTGGAAAGAAGCATATATTACACTTATACCGAAAACTGAGTCTGAAAAGACACAACTTAAGAACTACCGACCCATATCCCTGCTAAATGTGGATTACAAAATATTTGCTGACATTTTGGCTAAAAGTCTAAAAAAAGTACTAGGGGAAGAGATACACAAGGACCAAGCTGGCTTTCTCCCAGGCAGACACTTGTCTGACAATACAAGGAATATAATCAACATTTAGGAGAAGTTGCAAGAGGGCATTAACACTAAAGCAGTTTTAATCTTTGTGGATGCTGAGAAAGCCTTTGATAATATTTCTTGGAGTTTTATGAAGAAAAATCTTCAGGGGATGGGGGTCGGTCAAGAGTTTGAAAATGGTATAAGTGCAATTTATTCAGAACAAAAGGCTAAACTAATAGTTAACAATGTGGTGACAGAGGAATTTAAGATAGAGAAAGGGACACGACAAGGCTGCCCAATTTCCCCATTACTTTTTATTTCGGTCCTGGAGGTTCTGCTAAATATGATTAGAAGGGACCATTTGATTAAAGGTATAATGGTCGGAGCTAAACAATACAAACTGAAAGCCTTTGCAGATGACTTAGTATTGACATTGCAGGAGCCAGAATCTAGTACTAAAAGAGTATTAGAACTGATTCAAGAGTTTGGTCATGTGGCAGGATTTAAGTTGAATAAGCTAAAAACTAAAGTCCTTGAGAAAAATTTAACAACGACTGAGAAACAGAGATTTCAGAATGAGACAGGTTTAACAGTGGTTAAGAAGGTGAAATATTTGGGGATTAATATGACAGCTAAAAATGGGAATTTATTTAAAGACAACTATGAAAAATGTTGGTTGGAGGTTAAAAAGGATTTAGAAATATGGTCAAATCTGAAGCTTTCCTTGTTGGGTCGAATTGCTGTTATAAAGATGAATGTATTGCCAAGAATGTTGTTTTTGTTCCAATCATTACAAATTTTAGACAAGATGGACTGTTTCAAGAAGTGGCAGAGAGACATTTCTAGATTCGTCTGGTAGGGCAAGAAGCCCAGAATAAAATTTAAAATACTAACTGATGTAAAAGAAAGAGGGGGATTTGCCCTGCCAGACCTTAAACTCTATTATGAATCAGCAGCTTTCTGCTGGTTGAAAGACTGGCTGCTTCTTGAGAACACAGACATTCTGAACTTAGAAGGTTTTAATAATGTTTTTGGGTGGCATGCATACTTGTGGTATGACAAGGTTAAAGCACATAAAGCGTTTAAAAACCATATTGTCAGAAAAGCATTGTTTAATGTCTGGACAAGCTATAAAGACTTACTTGAAAATAAAACCCCAAGGTGGTTGTCACCGATGGAGGCGAAGGCTCAGAAAAAGCTCAATATGGAGGCCAAGTGGCCGAAATATTGGGAAATTTTGGAGCAGGAAGGAGACAAATTGAAATTGCAGAGTTTTGAGAAATTAAAAGATAAAGTGTGAGATTGGCTTCATTACCAAATAAGAGAGATCTTTAATCTAGATAAAAAAAATTGGCTTCCAGGTGGAAAAATCAAAGTTGGAAACAGAACTGTTAGATCCTAAAACAAAGATACTTTCAAGAATGTATAACTTGCTGTTAAAATGGAACACTCAGGATGAGACGGTTAAATCTGCTATGATTAAATGGGCACAAGATGTTGCACATAACATTATGTTTGATGACTGGGAACAGTTGTGGACCACAGGTATAAAATTTACGGCATGTAATGCCCTAAGAGAGAATATTATGAAAATGATCTATAGGTGGTACATGACCCTAGTCAAGCTTGCAAAAATCTATCATTTACCCGAAAATAAATGTTGGAAATGTAAAGAGACTGAAGGTACATTCTTTCACCTTTGGTGGACATGCCCAAGGATTAAGGCTTTCTGGGAGATGATATATAATGAAATGAAAAAGGTATTTAAATATACCTTCCGGAAGAAACCAGAGGCCTTCCTCTTGGGCATAGTCGGCCAATTGGTGCCAAAGAAGGACAGAACTTTTTTTATGTATGCAACAACAGCAGAAAGAATACTCATCACAAAGTATTGGAAGACACAAGATCTACCCACCCTGGAAGAATGGCAGATGAAGGTGATAGAGTACATGGAATTGGCAGAAATGACTGGCAGAATCCGAGACCAGGGAGAAGAGGCGGTGGAAGAAGAATGGGAAAAATTTAAAGACTATCTACAGAAATACTGTAAAATTAATGAATGTTAAAGGGACGTTGGATTGAAAATAAGCGGTGTTGGTTAAAAGATTAATAAGAATATGTAAATATGGATTGACAATGGTGGAAAATATATATTTATTATAGGTTAAGATGTTGAGTAAGGATAAATGATAGAGGGTAAGGATTTGCTGAACTAAATATCTGAACTGGAACAAAGTTGGTCAGTCGGCTGACTGACCGAACCCAAAGGGTGCTCATCAATGGTTCCTCTTCATCCTGAAGAGTGACTAGTGGGGTGCCACAGGGTTCTGTCTTGGGCCCGGTCTTATTCAACATCTTTATCAACGACTTGGATGATGGACTCAAGGGCATCCTGATCAAATTTGCAGATGACACCAAACTGGGAGGGGTGGCTAACACCCCAGAGGACAGGATCACACTTCAAAACGACCTTGACAGATTAGAGAACTGGGCAAAAACAAACAAGATGAATTTTAACAGGGAGAAATGTAAAGTATTGCACTTGGGCAAAAAAAATGAGAGGCACAAATACAAGATGGGGGACACCTGGCTTGAGAGCAGTACATGTGAAAAGGATCTAGGAGTCTTGGTTGACCACAAACTTGACATGAGCCAACAGTGTGACGCGGCAGCTAAAAAAGCCAATGCAATTCTGGGCTGCATCAATAGGAGTATAGCATCTAGATCAAGGGAAGTAATAGTGCCACTGTATTCTGCTCTGGTCAGACCACACCTGGAGTACTGTGTCCAGTTCTGGGCACCACAATTCAAGAAGGACACTGACAAACTGGAACGTGTCCAGAAGAGGGCAACCAAAATGGTCAAAGGCCTGGAAACGATGCCTTATGAGGAACGGCTAAGGGAGCTGGGCATGTTTAGCCTGGAGAAGAGGAGGTTAAGGGGTGATATGATAGCCATGTTCAAATATATAAAAGGATGTCACATAGAGGAGGGAGAAAGGTTGTTTTCTACTGCTCCAGAGAAGCGGACACGGAGCAATGGATCCAAACTACAAGAAAGAAGATTCCACCTAAACATTAGGAAGAACTTCCTGACAGTAAGAGCTGTTCGACAGTGGAATTTGCTGCCAAGGAGTGTGGTGGAGTCTCCTACTTTGGAGGTCTTTAAGCAGAGGCTTGACAACCATATGTCAGGAGTGCTCTGATGGTGTTTCCTGCTTGGCAGGGGGTTGGACTCGATGGCCCTTGTGGTCTCTTCCAACTCTATGATTCTATGATTCTATGATTCTATGATTCTATGAAAAAGGGAGGTGTGAGGAGGTCAAGAAACTAGTGAATGAAGTATAAGATATGAAAATACTATTTTTTTTCCTGTTTTGTTTTTTGGTGTTTTTTCTTCTTTTTTCTATTCTGTTAACTGTTTTCTATTGTGTACTTCTATGTGTTTTGTATTTTCTCATTTTTGTAAACTTTAATAAATATTATTATAAAAAACAAAAAAACAAACATTTCTAAACTGACATACAATGAAAGAGACCTCAGCATCTCAAAATGAAAGACATTTTTTTAAGCCACAACTTCAACAGTTGGAGTAACAAGCAAGGAGCATAGCAAATAAAAAATCAGTTTGCCAAAAAATAAAAGAAGAGGGAAAAGGCACAGAGAAATCTCTTGGCCTGTAGCTTGAACTGAACAAATGAGGAGCCAGGAGCTTCTTCTCTGCCTTTTGGTTCCTTCATATGTTTATTTACTCCATTTGTATCCTTCCCTTCCTCCCAAAGAGCCCAGGATGTGCCACCACCAAGAAGACGCCCCACCCCCCGTCAAAGCAGAACATGGCTGGCAGGCCTGTTTTTGAGACTCCCACTCCCATCATCCTGGGCCACTTGGCCTCGCTGGCTGGGGCTCATGGGAGTTGGAGTCCAGCAACATCCGGAGGTCACAAGCTCCTCATCCCATCCTTTAAAGCTCAGCCTTCCCCAACCTGGTGCCCTCCAGCTCTTATCAGCCCCAGAAGGACGAAGCATCCTTTGGGGGGAACGTGGCCGTGCTGGCTGGGTGGAGATGAGCTGTAAGCCAAAACTTATTGAGGGTATGGGGTTGGGGAAGCTGCTTAAGGTCATAGGCATTCAGCTGCAAAGGAGGGATCGACTGCTGTGAATCAGAAGGAGAGGGGGCTTTGGCATAAGTTAGGAAAGACAAAGAAGGCAGGATCTCATATTGTGCCCGTTTCACATGCCATGCTCAAAGAAGCTTTTGCCTGGCCCAGCTGCCAGCAGGCTCTCTGGCTGCCATGATGCTTACCTCATCACCCCACTGGTCTCCGAGGAATCCACAGAGGCCGAGGACCCGACGCTGGCCAAGCTGCTCCTCCTCCTGCCCGCCATTTTGAAGGATCCAGCCACCAGCTCGTCATCAGAAGAGTTGTCTTCGAAAGAGCCCAGCACAAACTTGGTCATTGCTTGGCGCCTCACTTGGGCCTGACTGCTCTCTGGTTCCTCTCCTGAGAGGGACCCCATTTGCCTCAGCGACTGGCCTGAGGAAGGGCCGATGACCCGGCTGAGAGGCCTCCCCGACTCCGTGGCTGGGGAGCCCTGGGCCGAATGGCCTGAGGCAGACTGGGGAATTGGGGGCTTGCAGGGGCAGGAGGGGTGTTCTGGCTGCCTAGGGGCACCCCCAGAGGCCTGCGTGCTCAGAGGAGGGCACGGCTGTGAGGCGTCTTCGGAGTCCTGGCTGGGCCCCATCAGCGGGGGCTGCGACCCACAAGCTTTGGAGAGTTGGAGGGGGGATCCATTGGTGGGAAGATCCAGAGTTTCGGAAGGAAGTGGCTGGTCTGGGGCAGGCCCTTCCACGACCAGTTTCCTTGGGTAGTTTGCCATTTTGGTCCAAACTAACCAGGCCAAAGTCAGCAAAGAGAAAAAAGCTAGCAGGACCATTCAGAAATCCTGGATGGGGGTGGAAAGAGAGAAGAATATTTAGGGGTGGTAGTAGGAAAAACCACACACACACTTTCAGAGTTCTGAAAGTTAACCTAAGGTCACCTTTGGCAACCTGGTGCTCCCCAGACAAACTACAGCCCCCGTCAGCATTGAAAAGCCAGTAGCAAAATGGATAATTTTGCATTTTAAAAAATCTGTTCTGCTGCTGCTGCATCAACTGCCTTCCCCACAAGCTTTTATTAGATGCAAGCTCTCACCACAGAATTATAAACACACAAATTGTTTGGGTAGCTACACAAATTGATACTGGGCCCCTCAAAACTGAAAAAGAGCTTTCCTCAGCTCTGACCCCATGATCAAGTTAAGAGGAATTCCAAGGACCATATGGGCCAGATTCATGCACAAACACAGACAACAACAGCATCCACCACACTGTAGAACTGCTGCCCCAAGACCTTCACTTAAAAAGAGACACGACAACACACAGCAGGCCTTTGCTCCAGGAAAGATCCACCTCTTACAGTATTTTATATTGCAGCCAATGGAATCTCTTCGCTGATCTATCTCTCTGCTGCCAGGTGCTGCGGCTGAGCCAGAGGGGCTCTTGAAACATGAGCTATTTTTGTTAAGTTGTGGGTGAACATATCAGTCGACACAGCGATTCTTCAGACAGCTCTTGTTTATTCACAGGCCAGAACTGAACTGAACTGAACTGAAGGGTTCAGCCAGCCTGCTTATATAGAGCTCCACTAGAACGCAACTGTAACACTTTCTGTAACTATCCAATCACTGAATGTCACTTTCAATCCCTTATTTGCATATGTGGACCTGAGTGAAAACTATCTACAGTATCCCCCTGCTGGCCCAGGGTGAGAACTTCAGTACATAACAATTTTCATTCTCCAAAAGCAGCCCCTTGGCAAAGTCTGCCTGTTCTCCTGTGCCATGGCCTGAGCATAAGGCAACACCCCCGCCTCCTAGAATCATAGAGTTGGAAGAGACCACAAGGGCCATCGAGTCCAACCCCCTGCCAAGCAGGAAACACCATCAGAGCACTCCTGACATATGGTTGTCAAGCCTCTGCTTAAAGACCTCCAAAGTAGGAGACTCCACCACACTCCTTGGCAGCAAATTCCACTGTCGAACAGCTCTTACTGTCAGGAAGTTCTTCCTAATGTTTAGATGGAATCTTTCACGGGTGTCAAACACAAGGCCCGCGGGCCGAATCCAACTCGCCAGACCTCGTCATGTGGCCCGTGTAGCCGCCGGCGGCCGCCAGCTTTCACCTTTTATTTTCGCTTTTTTTTTTTTACACAAGAAAGCCGCCTCTTCAGCGCATGCGCGGCAGCCTACAAGCCAGAGAACGTCTGCCCTCTAGCAGCGCCGGCCGTTCTACATGGGAAACCTCCACTTTACATGTCCTTTACATAGTCCTACAGATACAACCGGCCCTTTGAGGGTGACCAAACTGCTGATGCGGCCCCCGATGAATTTGAGTTTGACACCCCTGGAATCTTCTTTCTTGTAGTTTGGATCCATTGCTCTGTGTCCGCTTCTCTGGAGCAGCAGAAAACAACCTTTCTCCCTCCTCTATGTGACATCCTTTTATATATTTGAGCATGGCTATCCTGGAGCAAGAGCTTTTGCACAGAGACACCTGTCATCCCTGGAAGGACGGGGGCAGGTGCAAAGGCCAGGAGGCAACCGTCCCCCTCCAGCCAAGTAAAGCGGAGCAAACTGCATGGCCACCACTCTTTTCAAGGGCAATGGATGGATCACGCTCCTGGGTGGGAGCTGCACTTGGGAGCCTGGGGCTCCAGCTGTGCGCTTCTGTACTGCTGGACTTGCGTGTAGCCTGGGAAAAGTGACCTTGTTGGCAGGCACAGAAAGGGGCAGCCTTCGTGTCAGGTGGAGGGAGGCAGCCACCTCGGGGGCAGATTCTGAGGGGCAACAAGAGGACGGATCCCTTTGGCTGTGCGGGAGATGCTGCTGCCCCATCGCCAGGGTGGAAGCAATCTGCTCAGCTTTGGAACAGGCACCCCCTCCCCCTTACGTGCACCCCACCTGCATTTACGCAGGTTGCTGAGAAATAAATGGAGAAATAAATTGGCCTTCCCTTGCTCAGGGCTGCTGCCGGGAAGTGAGCAAGGGAAGGCATGCTGGATGGTAGCCCAACTGAGGGGAGGCTTGGAACGGGCCGGGCAGCGGCCCCCAGCAATTTCTAGAGGGAGTCTCTCTCTCTCTGTGTGTGTCCTTACTTTGCAACCCCCACTTTACTCAATTTCACTTATGTGTGCAGGGCCCCAGAACCAAAGCCCCACGTAAGGGGGCGCTGTATATGGAATTGCAGAGGGAGCATAATGTCTCCACTTTGGCCCCTGACAACAAAATGTCTCAGGGGCCCAGACACCGACGTGTCACTTTAGGACACAGGCCCATCCCTCTCCTCTACCTCGCCCCCCCCCCAAATCCTGCCTCCCACGAGATCAATGTCATGTCCAGCACAATCCTAGGCGCTGGTCCATGGGGGTGTCAGCTTACTACAGGTAGCCAATTCAAGGTGGAGATTCATTTTGGGGATTCATTTGCTTTTAACATTTATTATTTTTATTATTTTTGTTTATTAAATCTGTAAACTACCCTTCATCTGTAGATCTCAAGGCAGTTCACAACATAAAATTACAATATAAAAACACAAAATACATAAGAACACTTAGAACAAACCAAACAGATACCCCCACCATTCCCACAAACACATTTAAAAGGCTGTAGAATATTAATTGGCCAAAGGCCTGGTTGAAGAGGAACGTTTTTGCCTGGCGCCTAAAGGTGTATAATGAAGGCACCAGAGTCTCCCTGGGGAGAGCATTCCACAGATGGGGAGCCACTGCAGAAAAGGTCCTGTTCTCATGTTGCCACCCTCTGGACCTCTTGTGGAGGAGGAAGATCTCAGGGTCCAAGTCAGTTATATGGAGAGAGACAGTCCTTGAGGTCTTGCAGTCCTGAGCCGCTCAAGGCTTTATAGGTCAAAACCATACTTTGAATTGGGCCTGGAAACTAATTGGTAGCCAGTGTAGTTGGACCAGGATCGGTGTAATGTGCTCTAACCGTCTTGCTCTGGTGAGCAACCTGGCCACCAAATTTATGCACCATCTGAAGTTTCCGAACTGTCTTCAGAGGAAGCCCTACTTATAATGCATTTCAGTAATCTAACCTTGAGGTTACCAGAACATAGACAACAGTAGTTAGGCTGTCCCTGTCCAAATAGGGGCGTAGCTGGGCCACCAGCCGAAGCTGATGGAAGGCACTCTGGGCCACTGAGGCCACCTGAGCCTCAACGATTCAGGAGGACCCTCAAGCTACGAACCTGCTCCTTCACAGTAAGTGTAACCCCATCAAGAGCAAGCGATCTCCCACCCATCTGGTCTAGGGAACCACCCACTAACAGTGCCTCCGTCTTATCTGGATTGAGCTTCACTTTGTTGACTCTCATCCAGTCCAGCACTTCCACTGCAGATGTAAAGGAGAAATAGAGCTGAGTGTCATCAGCATACTGCTGACAACGTACTCCAAACCTCCGGATAACCCCACCCAGTGGTTTCATGTAGATGTTAAACAGCATAGAGGGGGAAAATTGATGTTTATATGAAAAATCCCACTGAATTCAATAAGACTTACTCTTAAGTAAGACCACCTTCACCTCATACTTTTAAAGTGCTTTAAACAGTCATGGGTTCTCCCAGAGAATTTTGGGAGCTGTAGTTTGCTGAGAGTTGCTATTCCCCTCCCAGAGCTACAATTCCCAGAGTGGCTTAACAACCAGCCCCTCTTCACAGGGGTCTCTGAGACATGGAGGGCACTTTCTTCTCCACCCCCTGCCAAATTCAACTCTAGACATATTTCTATGGTGACTGTAGAAGCTGCTCTGCACCATAAACAAACAAATAACCATTAGCAGAAATACGAGCTTCCTTTGGTTTTTGCCACTTACCAGCCTCTCTGAGCCAAGGAGCCCCCTCACCACCAAGCGGCCCAATCTACAAACCTCCTTTCTTCATTCCCAAGAACTAGAGAATCACTGCACCCATCCAGGCGCAGCCACTGTAGTCTGAGAAGGAGCTTGGCAGCTGTTGCTGTGAAGAATGTAAACTTCAGATTCACTTGGTCCTGAGCCAGGCCAAAAAAAGGAGTCAAAACAACCCCCCCTCATTTGCAAGGTAACATGATGATAGTTTGCAGCGGGAGGGGGGCAGGGAAAGAGTGGCTCATTATAGCATCAGCCACCTCCTTTGACCAGGCAATACATCAAGAAGTAACCACTGACTGGGGGGGTGTCTCCCGAAACATCCATCTGTATTCCTGCATCAATAAAGTTTGGAAGACATACAGAACAGAAACAGGTCCTTTTTCAACCCACTGAACTAGGGATGGGAAGCATCTGCAGCCTGGCAAATGTTGCTGGACTCCTTCCCATCAGCCAGAACTGCCAACTGGTTATGGGGAGTGAGAGTTAGAACCCAGCACAGGTTCCTCTCCCCCATGGCTCCTCTGTCTCTGATTTATTTCTTTTAAAAGTGAGAGCATAAGTTCCTAGCCTTTAAGGCCTCAGCGGGAGGGTAGTGGTAAAATGTTGAAGACAGCAGCTCGTTGTGATTACCCTCAAAGCCAATTGCTGAAGTTGCTTGCATGAAGTAGGAACCTCATCAAAGAAAAGGAATGAAGGAGCAAGACTCTGATTATTTCCTTCCTTCTCCAACTTTTGCTTTGTTACTCTGTTGCACACAATAGTAGAACTTGAAAGCCTCCTTATCACCTCATGCACTAGGCAGAACAATGAGTGTCAATCAGCTTAGCATCATTGCAGATGATGTCATCACGCCTGCTCTGTGCTCCATGCACTACAAGCTAATAGAACTCAAAGGTAATGAAATAAATACTGCAAAATAAGGACAGCAAATCTTAAATTTATGTGAGTTATGGAATGCTGAGCCTATTGCCACAGAATTGTCATCCTAGCAAAGAATGCAGTTTCTGTTTTTACCAACTTGAAACATGAACAAAGGCAATTTGTACAGGAGCACAAATTAGGTACACACAGAACCTTGCCTATATGTAGAACTGGCATGCGGAATTCCCTGCAAAATTAGTTCAGGTTATCACTATTAGGAACTTCTGTCAAACTGCGAGCTCATGATTTTTCTGTTGTGTGTGCCTATTCAAAGGTAAGCCCCATCAAATTCAAAGGGTTTACTCCCAGCTAAGAGGGTATTAGATAACAGCCTTTGGTTCTTTTGTCTTCACTTGCTTTCCCTGTTAGCTATTACTTTGTCTGCTTCATCACTGTGCTTTGGTATAGTTTTAATAATATCATTGTTTTAATATCTCAAAAACGGCCAACATGTTGCTTTTAAACTTTGCACTGTGTTTATACTAAGCCACTTCGGACATCACATTTAGAAGTGGGCAGGGGAAGGATGATATAAATACTAGCAAATAACTTTTCCAGGGATTCCCCAATTTGGTGCACACTTCTTAGGGAATTTAACTATTTTAAGCCTATTTTAAACCAACTGATGTCTTCATGCCATTTCAAATACTACTGCAAGGATTTTCCAAAGCTGCACCTTTGGATGTTCATCTTGGAATATCTGTTTTTCACTTTGCGTGGAAACATCTTTGGGGGCTGAAAGGTCGAGGAAGCTGATGCCAGGAGGGACAATCCTCTGCTTGGCTGCACCCCAAAGCCACCTGCTGCTCTCCAAGTGGGACGGCTGGGATGCAAGTGGGACAAAGGTTGACAACTGTTTTCGAACAACATGTACACCTCCCAAATGTCACCAGCTGCCAGATAGCCATAAAAACTGCACCAGTCACACATTTTGTCCCTTGTAAAGATGGATCAGCTACTGGCAAAGAGACTGAATTATGATGTGGCTAAGTTTAGTGCTCCTCCCAAGACTGCAAACAATTTTAATATTGTCAATATTTTCATGCCCAACAAGTAAACCGAAATGCTTTATTAATCTGGATACATTTTTAAAGTCTAGGTGTGGCCACAGTAGAAATACATGAATCTCAGAAGGTGTGGAATCCTGCCCTCTATAATAATTCTAATTTTAATTTTTAATAATGACAATGATTTTCTGTATCTATGACACTCCTGCTTTCATTCCCGGAACAGGTTACAGTGATACAGAAACCCCATAAACATTTGGTCTTGAATCCCTACAGAAATTCAGCTTGAGCTAAAAGGAACTTACTCCCAAGATCGCAGTCTTACAGCACAGTCGTATATGCCTACTCAGAAGTAAGATCCACTGTGTTCAGCTGCGCCTGCTCCCCCATAAATGTGTTTGGGATTGCAGGTTTAGGCTTCAACCCTATGCACACTTATCTGGGAGTAAACACCATTGAACGGGTTACTTCCTGGTAAACACGCTCAGAAAGTACTCTTAAATTCTGTTTGAAGACTAGAGTCTATATTCTGCATAAGCCGAAGGTGTCAGGACTTCCACACAAACTATCAGATGTCTGCCATGCTGACTGTAGACTATGCTCTTGTCCCAAGAGCTGCTTTTTACAAAAAACACAGGAGGCCAAAGCAATGAACTCCCAAATCCACCACAAGGCAAAAGCACCCAATCAGGACCAGCCAAAACAGCCACCAAAGAGGGAGGAAGCTTTTGCAGTTTTCCTAACCCCTGATTCCATGGTGGTGTTAAAATAATTGGGGGGGAGGAGGGAGAAAAAATTTGGAATGTTGCAGCTGCTGTTGTGTTCAAGTTGCTCTCTCAACTCCAGCATTTACAGGAGCAAAAATAGGCTCCCAAAAGGATGAAAAACAGGAACCATAGCAATGCTCCCCCCATGTTTAATTAAATTCAAGATTTTGAAGCCTTGTTTCGCATTTGAGTAGAAAGTGACTTTCAAAAAAATCACAAGGAATGTCAATTTGTAAAGCAACTCAGCAGAAAAAGTGCTCTTGCAATTTACTCTCCTGGGATTTAAACCTTATTTTACAGTTTTATTAGGTAAACTGATCGGAGATTATAAAGTGTAGCATATAAATGGAGTATGTGAGATTTAGTTGTGAGAACCTATGGCTTGTACAGCACAGGAGCAGAACCAATATAATTTTTAAACTTATAGATTCTGCAGTGTTAGAAACTGAGATATGGAAGCTAGGAGCTGGTTATGGGCACAACAACAGAATGTCTAGGTGCACTTTTTTTAATAAGAAAAATACAAAGCTGAAAATGAATGAACTGGAGCTAAAATATTATGTTCATTTTTCACATGGTCTAGTCCTTTCCCTGCCCACCCCCCTAATATTCTTAAATTGGAGGCAGAAAAAGGTCCTCCTTTCCTTCCACTCTGCAGCTTTAATCTGAAATTTTAGGTGCAGTACTGCTCCCAGAGCTCAGAAACTGCTTGTGCTAATGAAATTCCCTGTCGCAAAATGTGCCTAGAACAATGGGGGTTTCAAACATTCAGATTCTGTGATCATAGGATTCAACATACATATTGAACTATTCCCATATCTCTACATCCTGGCCACAAGCATTTCTTCTACATAATTTTTCTAATCTGTTAATCTCATTTGGGCCCATTCAAGTCCTCTACTCACTTACCAAAGTCACCTTTGCAACAGAAAAAGAAAAGAAAAAAGATGAAGGGGCAGAAAGGGAGCAGAGGCAAGAGAAGGGGGTCCCTTTATTTTTGCAGATTCTGAAAGAAATGTCAAGCCCCACACCCTCTGCGACCTCGAGGGTCCAGTGCATTAAGGACATGAAGTGCAGACAGAAGCGAGGAGGGCAACAGCCAGAGACAAGGAATAGGATCCCAGCAGAAAGCAGGACGCGCAGCAGGAGACACTACCTCCAGCCAAGAGCTCCAGAAAAAGATGGCATGCAAAGGGCTGCCTTGCTTCCAGGCCCCCCGCTTCCCAGGACACTTGGCATCTCGGCCCAGGACTGCGCTCGGAGGCCCTGGGCTTACGGGGCGGAGCGACAGCAGGGGATTCCCCGCTTCTCCTCCTCCGCTCTGCCAGGAGAGCAGGGAAGGTCTCCTCCGAACTCTCACCCCCCCACAAACTACAGTTCCCAGGATTCTTTGGGCGAAGCCCAGGACTGTTTCAAAGGGGGTTGCCCAACTTGGGTCGCCTCGCCGGCTGTTTTTGGACTACAGTTCCCATCACCCCGACCACTGGTACTGGCAGCTAGGGATGATGGGCGTTGTAGTCCACCAGCAGTTGGCGTCACAAGGTTGGGCAGCCCTGGTTCAAGGTCTTTGAATGCCTTCAGTAGATGGACTACAACCTCCACCAGCCTCAGCTGACCTGGTCAAAGAAACGAGCGCAGACTTCGCACGGAGGAGTCTCGATCTCTGCGGCGGTCTCGAAAGGCGGAGCGCTCGGAGGAGGCGTGTCCCTCGGCGGCCCCCGTAGCCCGGCCCGGAAGTGTTGCCATGGAGCCGCTTGGCGGCACCGGAAGGAGCTCAGCCGTTAGGAGTCGCGGAGGCGGCGGCAGGTCGCCTGGGGCCCCAGGTGGGTGGCGGTAGTTGGCTATCGCCCTGTGGTTGTTACATATTTAAATACAGGATTTACCTTTTCTTTTAACAGCTTCCGCCGTGTTGCGCATAGAAGCGCGTCGCGTCGATGTGAAAACGGTTCGCCTTTTGACGTCACGGCGTCGACTGTGTGACGTCGGAGGCTCTTTCGCGGCGAGGGCCCCCTGGCTGAGGACTGAATGGATCGTATCTCCATTTCCTTCCCCCTTTTTTATCCAGGGATCTCGAGGGGCGGATGCGAGGCAGGCTGGGCCGGGAGGCAGCAGCGGCGCCCCCCCCCCCCCCGCGTCTCCGCTTCTCCACCTGCAGCTGCTGGGTGACCTTGGGCCGGTCACACTTCTCTGAAGTCTCTCAGCCCCACTCACCTCACAGAGTGTTTCTTGTGGGGGAGGAAGGGAAAGGAGAATGTTAGCCGCTTTGAGACTCCTGAAGGGGAGTGAAAGGCGGGATATCAAATCCAAACTCCTCCTCCTCCCCCCCCCCCCGCCGCCTCACATCCCGGGGGCTTCATGGCCTTGCCCGGGCCCGTCGGCCTGCTCTTTCCTGGTGCGCTCGCGCGTCAGAGCATTGCCATTTCGGAAAGGGCTTTTTTCTGCTGGGGCGAGGCAATAGGGAGGCTCTCGCAGGTCCTAGGACGATGCTTGGTACGCACACAATTAACACGCGCAAAGCACTTAAGTCTTCTAGCTGCAGTGCAGATTTGAACAGACAAGGTAGTTCCTGCCTGCAGGATCGAAATATAGCCGAGGGCAAAGTGCACAATGCAGCCCATCAGCTGATGGATGGCACTAGTTGGTTCCTCTGCCCCCTTCTGAGTTCTGAAGGTGGATCAGATGCAAGGTCCCCCGTTGCAAAATTCAGTTCTCACTGGAGTCAGATGCCTGCAAGCTGGACGCGAGTGCCCCAGCACTCTCCCTGCTTGTGGGCCCCAGCACCTCTTGCTAAGAGGCCTGCCATCTCTGGCAGTGGAGGTGGCGCACAGCTACAGTAGCTACTGCTAGCTCTACCTGCCATGTGTTTGCCTAACCCCTTTTAATAGTCATGCATCTCCCAGCCACCCTCCCTGAGAGGCAGCAGGTGCTGCTCCCCAGTGGCAAAGGCCAGAGTCGGCTGCCCATCTGTCCTCCAGTCCCAGGGCAGCAGGCCCCTGGAGCAGAGTGGCCTGGCAGGCTGGCAGTAAACTCCTTGCAGCTCCCACTTACTTATGTGAATAACTTTTAAAATATTCTGCTACCCAATCAACCAACAGATACTTCCTATATTTGATCCAATTTTTTAGTTAATCTAAGTCACAGAATGGACTAAACATCACAGCCGTAATATATCTAGGCAGCTGGGAAAACACACTCCTCTCCATCTCTTCCAGGTCTGTGTTGCAGAGTGTGCGTTGGGGAGGCTCTGAGCCATGGAATGCCGAGTGCCTGGGGGCTTGGGCCGGCTGGCCTGCATGGGGAGTGGAGCTTGGTGGGCTGATGGTTCATGCACCTGTTAAAACTAATACTTCTCATGTCCTTCAGGAACGAGGTGTTTATTCCAGAGTTGCCCAGATGGCGTTGCCTACAATCCCTTCGTTTTGGAGCAACCGCAGCAGAGCCCTTGAGCAGCAGATTGTGCACCACCGTGAGCAAGAAGCCCATTTCCGGAAACTGTGGGAGCTGAACAGCCGCTATTTTCAACAGTCTGGGGTCTACAGCTCAAAGCAGGCCCAGTGGAGTTCACGCCACTCCTACGAGCAAAGGCAAGGCTAGGGCAGTGGGGACCCATAGCAGGGTAGGGAGAAGCAGCAACTTGAATAATGCCTGGGTAGAATTTTTGGCTGCATTTGCTGTTAACTCTGTCCAAACACAAGAAAGGGAAAGAGCAGCACTGGCAAAGGCCCTGGCCCCTCCTCCACAGCCCTGTTAGCTGTCCCCGGCAGCTGAAATGTAAGTAAAATAGCTGAAGTGTAAACAAGCACTAGAATCTGAGAGAGGGTAAGACTTTTTACACTTCTTCAGGAAAGAAAGGACCGCTCTCTGCAAGCTTGCAGCAAACTGGGAGCGCCAGCATCAGTGTTGTGTGCCACAACAAAGAGAATAAAGGTAAAGGGACCCCTGACGATTAGAATCATAGAATCATAGAATCATAGAGTTGGAAGAGACCACAAGGGCCATCGAGTCCAACCCCCTGCCAAGCAGGAAACACCATCAGAGCACTCCTGACATATGGTTGTCAAGCCTCTGCTTAAAGACCTCCAAAGAAGGAGACTCCACCACACTCCTTGGCAGCAAATTCCACTGTCGAACAGCTCTTACTGTCAGGAAGTTCTTCCTAATGTTTAGGTGGAATCTTCTTTCTTGTAGTTTGGATCCATTGCTCCGTGTCCGCTTCTCCGGAGCAGCAGAAAACAACCTTTCTCCCTCCTCTATGTGACATCCTTTTATATATTTGAATTAGGTCCAGTCGTGGCCGACTCTGGGGTTGTGGCGCTCATCTCACTTTATTGGCCGAGGGAGCCGGTATACAGCTTCCGGGTCATGTGGCCAGCATGACTAAGCTGCTTCTGGCGAACCAGAGCAGCACACGGAAACGCCGTTTACCTTCCCGCCGGAGTGGTACCTATTTATCTACTTGCACTTTGATGTGCTTTTGAACTCCTGGGTTGGCAGGAGCAGGGACCGAGCAACGGGGACTCACGCCGTCGCGGTGATTCGAACCGCCAACCTTCTGATCGGCAAGTCCTAGGCTCTGTGGTTTAACCCGCAGCGCCACCCGCGTCCCAGTAAAGAGAATAGGACATCCTTAAAGAAGGTTAGGGAAGTCAGGGCTGTTTTTAGAAGCTAAACTTGAAAAAGGGATCAAAGTTGGGACCAGCAGAATATTACCATTTTCATCTTCGCTTTTCTTTTTTAAAACCTTTGCTAGCATGACCGCCTATCACCGTGAGAAGCTTAAGGAAGAGAAGTGTCTCAGCCTGGAGCAGAGACGCAGGCAGCTCCAGAAGCTGCTCTTTGAGGAGCGTGAGATGCTGGCAGCAGAGCTGCAGGAGCTACAGCTGAACAAGGATGCAGACCTGAGTGAAAAGAGGCGGAGACATGACGAGCTGAAGTCAGCCAGAGAGGAGCGGAGAAAACAAGTCAGTCTGAAAGGAAGACTATTTCTCATAGAATCAGAATTGGAAGGGATCCCAAGGGTCATCTAGTCCAACCCGCTGCAACTTTCCTTCGGTTACAATAGAGAGACACATCCTTTGTCAGAGTCTTAAATCAGAGAGTCTTGAGGGCTCTTCCTCATAGGACGACATTCAGAAGCATTCACAGAAGCACTGGGAGGGCTGAGAGAATTGTCAGGAGGTGATCTCTGCCATGGGAAATGTTGGTCTGCTCTTCTAAACCATCTGGGGGGTGTGGGGGTGGGGCACACACCAGCTGAGTGTAATAATTTCCCAGGAGGAGGAAGGGAAGGCTGTGTATCTGCTGGCAAGTCTGGTTCCTCTACAAGTCTACTTTGTGAGTGCCCCATTGTCCATAAGTGCTGCTGCGTTTGCAGGCTTCCCAGAGGCACCTGCAGGAGCCAAAGCTTGACTTGCAACAGCTTTGGTGGTCAAAGCCACCTTCATGTTGCCTAGTGATGCTTCCAGGTCTTGGCAAAGGCATCCTTTCCCAGCAGCATTCTTCTGCCACTGCAGGTGCATCCCCAAGCGGTGTCAGTAATTTCATTTCCCATTGCTGATGTAACATGATATCCATGCTTACATTCCTGTACTGTTGTGTACTGTTCTGTCTGAGAACAGAAGTAAACTGGCAGGCGGGTGAGGCTCTGGTGCCGCCTGCATGAGGGATTCTGATTTCTGCTTTTTTAACAGATTGCAGAGGATTGTCTGTACGAGTGCTGGAAGAACAACAGCGCTAAGCTCCGAGAGGTGAGAGACAAGGGCACAATCCAGCATCATTTTGCCCCAAGGAATCCTGGGGTGTGTGTGCATTAGAACAGAATGCAGCTCTGTCAGGGGGACAGAGTAGGACAGTCTCCTCTTGGGGCAGGATCCAGGCTGGACCAGCTCCAAGGCAGAGTGCCTTTCCTCAGGCCCTGGTAGGCTTCCTAGCAAGGGGGGCACCAGCAGCGCTCTGAGCAACATGGCTGGGGTGAGCCCCCTGGTGTTGGGTCACTCTGGGGCATTGTGGGGTATGAGCATTGTCACTAGACTCTTGCTGCTTTGTGCTGGTGGGAATATCTGGCTGGGAAACCTTTCTGATAAAAAGGTGGCAGCAGGGCAGGTGTCGGCAGTGTGTCCTGTATCCTGCCCAAGGATGCTGGGTGCCAAGGCCAACCCTGGCTCCCTGCTTCTTTGTATCAGGATGCTCCTGCCCTTTTCCTCCACCTCAAACCTTGGAATGGGAAGCAATGCTGTTGCTCCCCTCTAAAGCAAGTTCTGCAGCTCAAAGGATGGGGGACGGGTAGCAGTTCATTGAGACAGCTGGGCTCCTGCTTTCTGTCCCTTCCCACCAGGTTGGGTCCAAACTGCACAGGGATCACGTGGTGGAGGCCTGGGGAGATCAGCTGACTCAGAAGCAACAGGTAGGAGCCACAGTGTGCCTCTTTGCAGGCTTCCTGGGCCTGGTGCCCCATGTCTCCCCTTCTCCCTGCTCCTTCAGCCTTGAGAAGGCAGCAGGCGGACAGGATGCTCACGCTTCCATTTGACCCCGATCCAGCGAGAAGCCACTGAGCGGGAAGAGAAGATCCGTGCAGAAAACAAATACGAGGCAGCCCGGAGGGAAGCCCTGGAGAGGATGAAGCAGGAGGAGGAGAGGCGGAAGCAGGAAGAAAGGAAGCAGGCAGAGTTCCTGCAGCAGCAGATGAAGGAGCTGCAGCTGCGGGAGGTGGAGGTACATGCTGGGGCCTGGCATTGAGGGGATGGTGCTAGAAAGGGAGCTGGTGGAGGATTGCAAGTGCCAGTCCCCACCCCCCACCTGTCTTGTCTTGCTTCTCTTTGTGGCAGTCCCCTGGAAGAAAAGTCAGAGATGAGATTGGGGGGGGGGGCTGGGGGAAGAGAGACAGTAACTCTGTAGTGGTGCAGGTGCAGATCCCTGAACCAAGCCTCTCTCCCTCTTCTGCTTCTTCCCATATGTGACCACCACAGAAAGTGGGGTTTAGGGGCAGGGTGGCCTTTGGGGGCTATGAACTGAAGGCATTTGTTATAAATCGACCCAGCTTTGGTGTCAGTGCAACCCACGGTCCCACGTGGCTGCTCCAGGGCTTTTGGAGCTGAGGAAGATGTGCCCTGCCAGGAGGAGTGTTGGGTGCCCAGCTGCACATGCCCGCAATTGGTTGGCTCTTGTGGGGGCAAGCGGCAAGGAGGTGCAAGAGCTGAGCAGCTCCTGGTCATGTGCATCTGGGATGCTGAGTGCGCAGCCTCTGCTGTAGGGGCAGCTCCAGTCCCTCCTTTCCCTAGCAGCTTCTGTCCCCCACCCCCCTGCTTTCCTGCTGGGAAAGGGAGGTGAGCCTGGAGATGAAGGATTCTGGGTCGTTCTTCTTCTCAGGCCACAAAGCTGAAGAGGGAAGAGGAGAACCTGCTCAGGCAGCACTGGGAGCTGGAAGCCCTGGAGGCCAAGCGGAAGTGCCAGGAGCAGGAGAGGAAGAAGATTGAACTTGGGTACGGCTGTTGGAGAGCAGAGGGCACCTGGCTGCCCCGAGAGCTGCTATTTAGTTCCCTCCCTAGCTAAGTAAGGATTTGGGAGATGGTGGTGGTGAGAGAGGAGGGCAGGAATGGGGGAACCTTTATTTGGCTGAGGAGAAATCTGTTGGGTGGATTCCTGGCAGTGCCAGAGCCATAAGTGAGGGACACCCCCTTGTATCTCATTCCTTCTTTCCCCTCATTCCCACTGTATCTTCCTCCCAGGAGACCTGCTTGAAATTAGGCTTAGGGGTGCAGGGTTCCTATCCGCGGCTAGGGGATGGGTCAGCGCCAGTACTTAATTTCTCAAACAAGATATATTAGGCAGCTGCAACTTCCACCTTGCCAAAAGTGACCCTGTGGGTGCCTTTACTTGTGGTGAAAGTGAGGCAGTTTGCACATGCTCAGGGATGCTGTTTACATTTTTGTGTAGCTGAAATGTACTTTTAGCTGCGCTTGAGAACTTAACAAGCTGGGGCAGTTCTGAAGCCCCCCTGCTTGTTTTCTCTGGCTCTTCCCGTGAATTACAAAGTTTGGCTCTCCTCTTCTCTCTTCTCAGGTGCTTTCTGAGGCACCAGTATCAAGCCCAACTGAAGAGGCGGGCCCAGCGGATCCAGGAGGAGCTGGTAAGTTGGTGCCACTGGAATGCTTTGTGCTTCAGGCCCAGAGCACAACTGAAGGCTGGTAAGATGGCTGTCCCATACCCCTTCAGTTCTGGAGTACAAGGAGCTGCACCCTGCCCTGTCAGTGGCACTTGCCTTGATTGCATCACAGCCTGCTGCCAAATCTCAACATTTTTTGTAAAGCCAACAATGCTGGAGACGCCTTCCCTGTTGTATTCCTGCTTTTTTGGCGGCTGTTCTACTGTTGGCAGCCTGATCATCCTCTTTGGTTTGCTAGACCTTTGCTACCTCCCATCTCTTCCAGCCACCTTGGCCCTGCCTTAAGGAAGCGGCTGGGCCTCCATGCCAGAGTACACCCTTTGCACACAGACGGTCCTGGGCTCTGTCCCCAGCAGCTCTGACTCCAAGGGACTGGGAAGGGCTCTGGTTGGCTTGAGGCCCTGGAGCTCTGCTGGCCCACGGAAGCTTCTCCTGGTCTGCCCTGCAGGAGAAGGACAGGCAGATTCTCCTGGCGCTGATGGAACAGGAGGACGAGGACCAGCGCCTGAAGTCTGCCCAGCGGGAGCAAGCGGTGGCTGTCGTGGCCTGGATGAAGGAGGTCATTGAGGAGCAGCTCCAGCTGGAAAAAGCACGGGAGGCAGAGCTGGAGACTGTCTTCAGGTGAGGTGGGAGAACGGGATGGAGGGTGGGCTGTGGAGCTAGCTGCTGCCAGCGTTCCCTTCGACGGTGTGGCTGAAGCAAAGGCTGCTGGGAAGAGGAGCAATTGCTTCCCTGTAGCTGACAAACCTCACCCTGCAAAAGTGGCTTAGCTGTTGTGGTTGCAATGGTGGGGAGACAGCTGGAGAAGAGCGGCCGCCAGCCCAGCCTCCCCCCCCCCGCCCCGCTCCACCTAGTGCCCTCCAGGTTTTGCATCAGCTCCAGCCAGCATAGCCAGTGATCCATTTGTGGATGGAGAGGGCTCCTAGGATCTGGCAGGGGATCTGTGATGAGCTTGGAGGAATCTCGTAACTGTGATTCCTGCATTGCAGGGGGTTGGACAAGAAGACGCTTAGGATCCCTCCCAACTCTGTAGTTCTATGATTTCTTTGGGTCAGTGCTCTTCTGTTCTCAAAGCAGCTGTGGGGTCCCCTACTTGTATGGAGGAAGGCCATTGTCCTCCATGACACCTCTCTGGCACTCAAAGTCACTTCCTCCTTTCTCTCCCACCCCACCCCTGCCCCACCCCACCAAAGGGAGGAAGCCAAGCAAGTGTGGGAGAAGCGAGAACAAGAGTGGGAGAAGGAGCGCAAGGCCCGGGACAGACTCATGGCTGAGGTGAGCTCTCTGCACCTGGGGCAGAAAGAATCAAGGCAGGTTGCCTGCGCAGCAGGGACAGGAGCCTGGGCTTCTCCCTCCCTCTCACCTCCGGGTTGAAACAGGTCCTGGCAGAGAGGGAGCGCCAGATCCAAGAGAGGATGGAGAGGAACAGGCAGGCGCAGCAGGAATCGGTGAAGTCCCGGGAGCAGCTGATCCAGGAGCTTGAAGTGGCCAAGCAGCTGACGCACCGGGAGAAGGAAAAGGAGGCTGCACTGAAAACTGAGCGCAGGCGGGAGTTGGAAGCGCAGGTAGGTCTTGCTCAGGAGCCAGCTGGGCAGCCCCTGTAGGACTTTGTTGTTGAGTCCTTTAGTCGTGTCCGACTCTTCGTGACCCCCTGGACCAGAGCACGCCAGGTCCTCCTGTCTTCCACTGCCTCCCTCAGCTTGGTCAAACTCATGCTGGTAGCTTCGAGAACACTGTCCCACCATCTCGTCCTCTGGTGTCCCCTTCTCCTTGTGCCCTCCATCTTTCCTAACATCAGGGTCTTTTCCAGGGAGTCTTCTCTTCTCATGAGGTGGCCAAAGTCTTGGAGCCTCAGCTTCACGATCTGTCCTTCCAGTGATCACTCAGGGCTGAATTCCTTCAGAATGGAGAGGTTTCATCTTCTTGCAGTCCATGGGACTCTCAAGAGTCTCCTCCAGCACCAGAATTCAAAAGCATCAATTCTTCAGCGATCAGCCTTCTTTATGGTCCAGCTCTCACTTCCATACATCACTTCTGGGAAAACCATGGCTTTATGCTTTTTAAGATGCTGTCTAGGTTTGTCATCGCCTTTCTCCCAAGAAGCAGGCGTCTTTAATTTCGTGACTGGTGTCACCATCTGCAGTGATCATGGATCCCAAGAAAGTAAAATCTCTCACTGCCTCCATTTCTTTCCCTTCTATTTGCCAGGAGGTGATGGGCCCAGTGGCCATGATCTTTGTTTTTTTGATGTTGAGCTTCAGACCATGTTTTGCACTTTCTTCTTTCACCCTCATTAAAAGGTTCTTTAATTCCTCCTTTCTGCCATCAAAAACCAAAAGCAGGAGTGGTCCAGACCTTTGGTGTCTGGGTGGGTTTCCCCAAAGTCTAGACAATTCAGGGCAGTTATCCTCACGCCAGCTACAAGATGGTCTGCTTCATCATCCTGCTTTGTGGTTCCTCTCCCCAGTCAGGAATGGGACTGTTTTTCCACACAAAAGGGCAGTAGTCAGGCAGAGACGGGAGCGAGAAGTGAAGGACTGATCAAGGGCTGGGGCATAGGACCTCATGCAGCAGGTGATGACAAAATGATGCTCAAAGTTCAAGGCGAGCTGTGCTTAAGAAGAGGGACTTGGAAGGCACAGGCTCACAGGGGGGAGCAGGAGGGTAGGTGGGCTGTCCAGAGAGGACTGCTAACTGTGTGAGCTCTAATAGTTCACATGGGCTGGTGACGCTGTACCCACCTTGCTGGGTTTCTCCCTCTCCTTTCCCTATTGCTTTTTCAGCTCACGGAGCGGCATCGGCAGGAGCAGGAGGAGCTGCAGTGCCAGTGGGAGGAAGCGGCTGAGGCCAAGCAGCAGGAGCAGCGCAACGCAGAGTTGGAGCAACTGGCCGCCAGGCGCATGATGGAGCTCGGCTATCGCAACAAGGTGAGGGGGGCAGCAGCCTATCAGAACTGGTGCCTCATGCCAGTCAACAGGGAATTTCCCCATCCTGTGGGCAAGAGAAGAGTGATTCTGTCCCCCGGGTGTTTCTGAAATGCCTCTTGTGGATGAGCCAAGCCCTCTATATGGGGGAGGAGCCAGCCTGTCTGTCTGGCCTCCTAGCACATGGGTCCTGGACAAGGGAGTCAGGCATTTCCAAACTGTTTGGGGTTTTGTGCCTGGACCAACATATTTGGGGCACAGCAAGGCAGCCTTCACCACCTCTTATTTACACATGCAGCTGCCTCCCATCCCAGCAGTTTCATTCAGGGATCTGCCAGGGGTTGAAGGCAAAGTGTTCCCTGCAAGAACTGAAAGCCTTTCTCCTTCTCTGTTCTTTTCCAGAGCTACAGCTATCCCAAAGCAGCCTGGACCTAAAGAAGCGAGAGGGGGCTTGCTTTCCAGTTTCAGTAGATTAAAATCCTCAATGTGGGAGCAGCTTCCTGGTTGCATCCTGCTGGGGGTGCTGTGGGAGTATTTGTATAGATTAAAAAGGAGAGAGGCTGGAGGGTTGCAGCCCCCCCCCCCCACACAGCAGCCCTCTCCTGCTGAAGGCTTTGGCCCTTCCCGGAGGGCAGGCACAGCTGTGGCTCTAAGAGGCTCTGCAGGCGGGGATTGCTGATCCTTCAAGGCACTTGGGGGAGATATGGGATGGTGGTGGACAGACTCAGCCAGCAGGCAGCAGCTCAACCACACGCTGTCCTTGCAAGCCTTCACCTTCCCCAAACTTGGATGTGGAAGTAGCAGCTACCTATTATTGCTGTTGGCAAAGCAGTGCAAGGAAGAAGAGGGTGGGAGGCTCCAACAGGGATGTCCAAAGGCTCAATAAAGCTTTTTAACTCTCTTAATGCAAGTTGGTGTTGCTCCTTTGCTTTGTCCGTGAGAGAGAAGGACCTACAACCCAGCGGTCAGGTGCTTTCCCTTTCCTGAGCCTACTTCCTGGCAGGGAGGAGTGCGCGCTTGCTGCCCAAAACAGTTTCTCTGCCTGCAATGGGCCCACAGGCCCAACAAGGGCAAAGACATCCAAATCGGTCTCAGCCACATAGCTGTCAATGTTTCCCTTTTTTAAGGGAAATTCTTATTCCGAATAGGATTCCTCGCAAGAAAAGGGAAAAGTTGACAGCTATGCTCAGCCAACATTTCATGCCAGTCAACACTGTTTGCAAGAAGACAAAACCAGGAGACAAGAATAGAAAAAGCAAGATACCTGTTCTACCTTTTTTGTTTGTTTGTTTCTTTAAACCCAAAAATAGTACAATACTTTTTAAAAAGGTAGTTAATTACAAGGTAACATCAGCATCCAACATTATTATGGCACTTGGTTTGGTTTCTTTTAATATATAAATACCAACAGGGTAAAACACACACACACTCTCACACACACCCCTCAAGTTGGACTGCTGCTTCTAAACCCAGAAACCTCTCCACCGCCAGCCAAGCATCCCTGGAGCAGACAGCCTGTCTGCCCATTTCCTATGAGTGGCATGCAGGTGGGCAGATCGCCTCCTCTGCCTTGTACAAAAGCAGTACCCTGCAGTGAGCTGGCAACTTCACGGGCCGTGGCAAAGCCTGCCGGGGGGAGCACTAGGCAGGGCAGGAGGAAGGTTGACTTGCTTGCTCAGGCCCAGCTAGCGTCAAGCTGCCTATTTCCCCAGACCCGAGACCCTCTCGGTTTTGTGCGTACATTTTGGCCAGACTCTTAAGAGAAGAGGAGCTAAGTGGGTCTTGTCCTGCTGGGGTGGAAGGCTGCAGTGGAATGAGTGGGAGATGAACCCAGAGCACCACAAGGCACCCTTGCACACAGCTCTTGCTTGTTATGAGACAGGTGTGCACAGAATTGGGCATGATGTGCCCACAGGCTGCCCTTTGGGTTTTCCACCTTGAGCACCAAACTCTCACAGGCCGGCTGTAGCCCAAGACTCTTTCTCCATTCAGCAATTCAGCAGAATTCATAAGAATTTCTCCGGATTCATCGGAATCCTTTACTAGTGGGGTGGCCCAGACGCACCAAGATGAAGGGAGGGAGTGGGGCTGTCGCTGGACAAAATCAGCTGTTTGTTAAAGGGCCCCTGCCAGAAATCACTACACAGCATGCTGCATGCTGTTGGGACCATCCCAGAAATCTCTCCCCCAGAGACACACAATGCAGACTTGCCCCCCGAACCGCCTTCCCCAGGGAAGACTCCCCTCAAGTGGCACAAAGGATGTTCTGAAGCACTGAGGATCAGACTGGGCAACTGGGCATAAGGGGGGAGAGAGGCTCCTGACCCAGACCTAGTTCTCGCCATAGAGGGCCATTTAAGACCCACCAAACCCAACAAGACAAACCTGTCACCGCTCCCTCAAGGCCTAGCGATGGCAGCAGGGCTTCCATGCAACCAATGTGCTCTAGTGTAGGAACCCC
The DNA here is from genome assembly GCF_965113315.1 of Podarcis vaucheri. Classification (NCBI taxonomy): domain Eukaryota; kingdom Metazoa; phylum Chordata; class Lepidosauria; order Squamata; family Lacertidae; genus Podarcis; species Podarcis vaucheri. The sequence goes on from NC_138751.1 coordinate 57,855,882, forward strand.
TCTCATGCATGCCCATCAATAGTACCGGCTTCGTTCCATGAAGCACCAGCCAAATTGCCAACCTAGCAGGAATTACGATGATCCTTTCACCAGCAGGCACATTCAGCCTGCCACTCTGGGCCACTCTGCTTCATGGCATCTTGTCTGCAAACCATGGCATCCACTGGACCACTTGGACACCCAACAGCAAAGCAGAGGCTTTCTTAGCCACCCTGCACAGCTGCCCCCTTTCTTAATGTCACCCTGCCTTGCTGCCTTGGTGAACACAGGCACAGTGGCTCTCAAGAAGCAAGGTTGCCGGGGCTCAAATGGGACAGGACACCAAGCCCAGCTCTCAACACCAGCAGTTCTCTTCCCCCCCACCAAAAAAACACAAGACAATCAGTCTCTCACTCCTCCCCAAATCCAGGCAGGTTTCCACTGTACCTTTGCCACCCAAGATGGACCTTCAGTCCCACCTGCAACCAGACACTCCCTGCAGTGCACCGCTCCCGGCACAGCCACCACCAGCAGCAAGCCATCCTCCCAGGAATGCAGGAGGGGGGGCGGGTGAGCAGAAACAGGACAAGCAAAAAATCATTTTCTGCCCTAGGAAAGCTTTGTGGTGCAGTTATGTCATGAAAAGCACTTTCTCAAAGATCCATATGAACTGGGGCCAAAAAAAATCTGAGACACTCCCATCTGCTTCCACCGTTGAAAGCAAAGAAGAGTCCCAGGAGACTAAAATATTAAAGGGGTTGGGAGGCTAGTCTTACCATTTTGTAGCAAGCCTTTGATGGCCTGGTATTTCGCAAGGGGTGGGGACTGATGGGCAGGGATCATGTTGGGGGGGGGGTCCTTACCTACCCCCGCTCTTCAGAGGTTAGTGGTACATGCAACATAGTGGTTCAGGTGTGTCAAACAGCTGCATAACAAGACTTGGGGATATGTGCCCTGTATCCTGATATGTGCATTTCAGTTCACAAATGGTGCAGAGTGCAACCCTCCTCGCCACTCCCTGCCCCAGATACACACACACATCCCTTTGAGAGCGGTTGATGCAAAGATTGGCTCATGACGTTCCATACACTGTCACCCTCTTTACACTGGCAATACAGGCATAAAATAAGGCAGTGGGTTACATTAATTCGGGGGGGGGGTCCTTTTGAGGGGGGGAAACATGCAAAACCCCTTTAATACTGAGATTCCTTTTTTAAAAAGAAGTAATGCACCACCTTAAATATTCCTGTAAAAAACATGAAAATGTTCAGCTTCCAAGCCGACCCTTTGCAGGAGGCCTGCTGCGGAGGTGGGGGGACACGGCGGCCTCAGTTGGTGTTCTCCTTGGTTGTGATGGTGACCAGCTGCTTGGCAGCTTTGGCGATGTCATAGGCGCACTGAATGACCTGCTGAGTGACCAGCTGGATGTCGGCTAGGGGGCAGGACTCTGGCGGAAGGGCCTTTGTGCACTCGGAATGCAGTCGGAAGGCACTGGAGGTCAGCAGCCGCAGAGAGGTGCGCACCAGCTCAGACTTGGGCTTCTGGGGAGGACAGAGGAAAAGGGGGGAAAGCATGACACAGGGGGGCAGGCACCACCCGGCTAGAGCAGCACTTCTGCATAGAATCATAGAGTTGGAAGAGACCACAAGGGCCATCGAGTCCAACCCCCTGCCAAGCAGGAAACTAACCAAGCATGAACATCAGAGGCAGGGGGCTAAAGGAGCATGGAGAGAGGAAGATAGGTCAAAGGGCCAAATATTTTCTTTCTACTGCAAAAATGTATCAGCAGTTGCTTCCGTTGTGTGCACCTAAGACAGTGGTGGCGAACCTTTTAGAGACCAAGTGCCCAAACTGCAAACCAAAACCCACTTATTTATTGCAAAGTGCCCAAAGTTTTTGAGCTTTCTGGGGGAGAGACAGAACAGAAAAATTGCCGCGGTTCTCGCCATCTCCCTCCGTCTTCTCCCCTCCCACCAGATGCACTGGGCGCGCTCCCCGGCTAGCTGGCTGGCTGGTTCTCAGGCTGATGCAATGGGGAGGACGGAACACCCCTGGGGCCAGATGAGCAGCGGACAGGAAGAGAGGGAGAGCGAGAGCCCCCACCCCAGCCAGCCAGCCCAACAGCCGTGCCTGCCTGCCTGCCTGCCACCTGCCCGCGATCCCTGTGTGGTCTTCCCCATCTTCCTCCCTCCCTCCTTCCCTCCAGCAACGGCAAAGGGGTGAGGCTGGGTTGGGCCAGGCACGCAGGTAGGTGGCGGGCACAGGTGCCCTCCTAGCCCAGGCAGGTCAAGCCCAAGGGAGACGAGGAGCCTGCGGAGGATTGGAGTGGGGGGGTGCAGAAGGGAATGGGTGAGGCCTGGCTTGGAGGGGGGAGCTGGGAACTACCACCCAGCACCGGGAAAAGTGCAGAAAAAAAATCACGAGGGTCAAATAGCAAACACTGTTATGTCCAATCAGAAACAGCCACTGCTGTAGCCAATTGAAAAACAGACCAATCGCCGAACACAATCGCTGGCTACCAGCAAAAAAGAAAAAGAAAAGTTCCGGGTTTAAGCAGTGGATGCACGCAGTAGCACGGGGAGGAGCGGGAGCACAAATGGAAAAAACAACAAAACAACAGCGCAGATGGGCCGATGGCATGTGTGCCAGCAGTGAGGGCTCAGTGTGCCCACTCTGGCACGCGTGCCATAGGTTCGCCACCGCTGACCTAAGAGGATTTACGGTTAGGCCTGGAGAAAGGCTTCATCCAGGGAGCTGAGACTGGCTCCAGTGTCCTAGAATCAGAACTGTAGCACTGGAAGGGACCCCCAGGGGTCATCTGGTCCAACCCCCTGCAATGCCGGAATCACAGCTCAAGAATCCCTGACAGGCAGCCATACAACCTTTGTTTGAAAACCTCCAGTGAAAGGGAGCCCACCACCTTCTGAGAGACTCCCTTACTGCCAGATAACTTTTCCTGCTGTTTAGTCAGACTCTCCTTCTTGTCCTTTGACTATTCACTCAGTGTGAGCAAACCTGGATTATTTCTCGCTGTGTCGCTCAGCCAGAGATTCAGGTGTGAGCAGTGGAATTTATGGCATAAGGTTTTACATCTGTAATAATGTAAAACTGTAATAATGGGGGGATACAATCTATTTCAGAGAAACAGACCAGACAAGAAAGGAGGAGGAGTGGCGTTATATGTCAGGGATGTGTATACCTGTGAAGAGATCCAAGATTTAGCTCCTCAAAGCCAAAGTGAGAGCATTTGGGTCAAAATTAAGGGAGAGAAGAATAACAGAGACCTCATTGTGGGAGTTTACTATAGATCCCCAAGCCAAACGGAGGACATAGATGATGCCTTCCTGGAACAGATGGCCAAGCATGCAAAAGGAAGGGAGATAGTAGTAATGGGGGACTTCAATTACCCGGATATTTGTTGGACGTCAAACTCAGCCAAGAGCATAAGGTCAAACAGATTCCTCACTGGCCTTGCAGACAACTTCATTGTCCAGAAAGTGGGAGAAGCAACAAGAGGAACAGCCATTTTAGATCTGGTCCTAACCAATGTTGATGACCTGGTTAGTGGGGTAGAAGTGGAAGGATCATTAGGCGCGAGTGATCATGCTCTTCTGAAGTTTACTATACAGCGGAAAGGAGCAGCCAAGCATACTAGGACTCAATTTCTTGACTTTAAGAAAGCCGACTTCATAAAACTTAGGGAAGTGCTGGGTGAGATCCCATGGACAACAATACTAAAAGGAAAGGGAGTTCATGATGGCTGGGAGTTTGTTAAGAGGGAGATACTAAAAGCACAACGTCAGGCAATACCAATGAGACGGAAACATGGAAGGTGCCTAAAGAAGCCAGGGTGGCTATCTAAAGAACTTTTAACTGAGTTAAGATTAAAAAAGGATGTGTACAAAAAATGGAAAAGGGGGGAAACCACCAAAGAGGAATTCAAACAAATAGCCAGCACGTGTAGACACAAAGTCAGAAAAGCTAAAGCACAGAATGAACTCAGGCTTGCTAGAGAGGTTAAAAGCAACAAGAAAGGCTTTTATGGGTATGTTCGTAGCAAAAGGAAGAACAAAGAAACTGTGGGGTCACTCAGAGGAGAAGATGGTGAAATGCAAACAGGGGACACAGAAAGGGCTGAACTACTCAATGCCTTCTTTGCCTCAGTCTTCTCCGATAAAGAAAACAATGCCCGACCTGAAGAATTTGGAGCAAATGATTCAGCAAAGGAAACACAGCCCAGAATAACTAAGGAGATAGTACAAGAATATTTGGCTAGTTTAGATGTATTCAAGTCTCCAGGGCCAGATGAACTGCATCCAAGAGTATTAAAAGAACTGGCAGATGTGATCTCAGAACCACTGGCAGTCATCTTTGAGAATTCCTGGAGAACAGGCGAAGTCCCGGCAGACTGGAGGAGGGCAAATGTTGTCCCTATTTTCAAAAAGGGGAAAAGAGAGGACCCAAATAATTACCGCCCAGTCAGTCTGACATCAATACCAGGGAAGATTCTGGAGCAGATCATTAAGCAAACAGTCTGTGAGCACCTAGAAAGGAATGCTGTGATCACCAATAGTCAGCATGGATTTCTGAAAAATAAGTCATGTCAGACTAACCTGATCTCGTTTTTTGACAGAATTACAAGCCTGGTAGATGAAGGGAACGCAGTGGATGTAGCCTACCTTGATTTCAGCAAGGCATTTGACAAGGTGCCCCATGATATTCTTGTAAAGAAGCTGGTAAAATGCGGTCTTGACTATGCTACCACTCAGTGGATTTGTAACTGGCTGACTGACCGAACCCAAAGGGTGCTCATCAATGGTTCCTCTTCATCCTGGAGAAGAGTGACTAGTGGGGTGCCACAGGGTTCTGTCTTGGGCCCGGTCTTATTCAACATCTTTATCAACGACTTGGATGATGAACTCAAGGGCATCCTGATCAAATTTGCAGATGACACCAAACTGGGAGGGGTGGCTAACACCCCAGAGGACAGGATCACACTTCAAAACGACCTTGACAGATTAGAGAACTGGGCAAAAATAAACAAGATGAATTTTAACAGGGAGAAATGTAAAGTATTGCACTTGGGCAAAAAAAATGAGAGGCACAAATACAAGATGGGGGACACCTGGCTTGAGAGCAGTACATGTGAAAAGGATCTAGGAGTCTTGGTTGACCACAAACTTGACATGAGCCAACAGTGTGACGCGGCAGCTAAAAAAGCCAATGCAATTCTGGGCTGCATCAATAGGAGTATAGCATCTAGATCAAGGGAAGTAATAGTGCCACTGTATTCTGCTCTGGTCAGACCACACCTGGAGCACTGTGTCCAGTTCTGGGCACCACAATTCAAGAAGGACACTGACAAACTGGAACGTGTCCAGAGGAGGGCAACCAAAATGGTCAAAGGCCTGGAAACAATGCCTTATGAGGAACGGCTAAGGGAGCTGGGCATGTTTAGCCTGGAGAAGAGGAGGTTAAGGGGTGATATGATAGCCATGTTCAAATATATAAAAGGATGTCACATAGAGGAGGGAGAAAGGTTGTTTTCTGCTGCTCCGGAGAAGCGGACACAGAGCAATGGATCCAAACTACAAGAAAGAAGATTCCACCTAAACGTTAGGAAGAACTTCCTGACAGTAAGAGCTGTTCGACAGTGGAATTTGCTGCCAAGGAGTGTGGTGGAGTCTCCTACTTTGGAGGTCTTTAAGCAGAGGCTTGACAACCATATGTCAGGAGTGCTCTGATGGTGTTTCCTGCTTGGCAGGGGGTTGGACTCGATGGCCCTTGTGGTCTCTTCCAACTCTATGATTCTATGATTCTATGATTCTATGATCTCTGTATACAATATGATTGTGTCAGAATTCCCTTTCTCTTTAGATCTGGTTAGATGTTACCAGTCTCTGGACATTAAGATGATTTACATAACTATAATATATTTTATTATTTACAAAATTCACAATGAAATATTGCATTTAAAGAAACTAATAAGGACGGGATGGGAATAGAGAGCTTCACGGCTGGCAAAGGAGCCCACTCTGCATGCAGACCCTTTGTCCAAAACCCTACAGATCTGCCACCCATCCATGGAGACAGCCAGTGCCGAGCTAGAGGGACCCCTGGTGTGTCTGGCCTAAGACCACTTCCTGTGGCTGGTAAGAGTTCTCCCAAGAGAGCTAGCAGGGTGTCCTGGTTAGAGTGCCGGGCTAAGACCTCAGAGAGGCCAGGGTTCAAATCCCCACTTGGGCAGGAAGCTCACTGGGTGTGACCTTGGTCTCTAGTCACTGCCTCTCTCAGCCTAACCTTCCTCACACAGCTGTTGTGGGGATTAATGAGGAGTGGGAAGAACCATGTAGGCTCCCTTGAGCTCCTTGGAGATAAAGGTGAAATGAAATAAGTCCTCTGGTCCTTTCCACAGGCTGGCCACCACAAGGGAGTCCCTGCCGCATTCACAGCCCCCCTCTGACCTCTGCAGGGCTACTCACTTTTGGAAAGAGGGCAGCCATCTCCGTCACTGCCACGCGGATCCTTTCTGAGCAGGGGATGTAGCTGCAAGGGGAGAGAGGGGGCAGGTCATTCTAAGGGAAGCAAGTTCCCCCACCCCCAGGGCCACAAAAGGTGACATTAGTTGCTGTGTCCACACATCCAGGCCCACCTCATGCACCTTGGCAAGTGGCCACACAAGAAGTACAGATGGGAAGTCCAAATGCTTGATGTGGAGACTTTAAAATAAAAATAGTAGCCAGAAGAAAAGCTTTAAGTTGTCTCAAAGAAAAGAGTCTCATTGTGCTGGGAGAGAGCAGAGGAGATTCAAACTGTCCCTTTCAGAGAGCAGTGGTCCTAAGAACTTAAAAAGAGGCTGCTGGATCAAGCCAAGGGCCCACCGAGTCCAGTTTTCTGTACTTACAGGGGCCAACGAGATGCCTGTTAGAAACCCGCAAGCAGGATCCAAGCACCAGAGCCCTCTCCCCTCTTGCAGTTTCCAGCAACTGGGATTCAGAAGCACTGCTTCCCCCAACTGTAGAGGCAGAGCAGAGCCATCGTGGATAGGGGTCATCAACAGCCTTCTCCTCTGTGATGGCAGCAGTGGTGGCAGCGGGGAGGAGGGGCAAAATGCTTGTCATAGTGTCCAAAATTGCTCCCCAAAAAGTGACGTGATGGAGTTACAGGCAAGCAGGGATTGGAGCCTGTGTGCCTGAAGTGCCAAGACCCACACAGCCCACAAGATCCAACTGGTGCACGCAGAACTGTTAGCCAGGGATTGTGGCCCAGCCATGTGTGCATTAGTCCCCCAGTTAACACACACACACACACAAACCTCCTTGCTACCAGCTGCATGCCCAACCTCCATGCTCCTCCCCAAACTCAAGCCACAGAGAGACAGGCAGACAGGTGAGATGGGGAGCTGGGTCAGTCATGGACGATTATGCAGGAAAGTTGCTTGAGGCAAGGAAGGTCTCATCTAAAGCCCACCAGAGGTGGAGACAGATGTGGAGCCCAAACAGTTGCCGCCAGACCCCAGGAGGATGGTGATGGGACCCAGGGAGCAGAGTCATCACGGCTAAGAGCCTTATTCTCCTCCCTGTATTTGTCCAATGCCCTTTTAAAGCCATCCAAGCCAGTGGCCATCCCTGCCTCCTGTGGCAGTGAGTTCCAGTTTAACATGTACAAGAGGGCTGGACAACTTGTGCAGTCCTCTAGATGCCATTGGACTATAGGACCATGCTGGGAGTTGGAGTTCAACTGTGTGTGGGAGGGACACACGTCCCTCACCTGAACAAGAAAATGAAAAGCCCATTTCAGCAAGCCCACCTAGGATCAGCAGAGAGCTCCTACTGTGCTCCAAGAGCAGCCAGGACCTTCCTAAAGCTCCCTTCCACCCTCCCAGTCCCTGCCTCCTAGCACTCATCCTGTTCCCAGGCCATCTTTCTCCATGGTTGAGGAGGGGGTGTCCCATCACCAAATGCCAGGGCCTCAACCTTTTCCTTTAGCTCTTGTGGGGCTTCTCAGAGGTACAGGATTCTTCATCTGGATTTAGGTCTCTCTTTCAGACATCAGCTGCCTGCGCTTCTGTTTTCTGCCCTCAAGTGAGCTCAGAAAGTCCCACAAGGCAAGTACAACCTGTGATGAAACACAGGGTGCCAGCTGAGCAGGTGACACCCCTGTGGATGGTCAAAGAAGGTTTCCCCGTTCACTGCTGCACATTAGGGTACCAGGGACGGAGCAGACACAAAAGGCCAGGCTGGATGAAGGAACCCTCCCCCCGCTTGCTGGCCCCAAACTGCACTCCCATCAAACCCCAGCTCCTCTCCCAAATGGTGCTGAGAGGCTGGGCCAGGGTGTTCTGCAGCCTTTCTTGCATAACCGCTAAACACCCCATGCTTGGGACGGGAGGGGAGGACCCCAAAGAAAGAAAAAGGACACTGTGCCTGGGAGGCAGGGACAGAGGCCAGAATACCAGGTGGTGGGAGGGTCAGGCTGCCGGAGGGTCAGAGGCTGCAGAGAAGCTCGCTCGGCCCATGGAACCAGGGGACTGAAGCAGCCCAGGCTGTGCCTAAGCTTGGGGGTGCTGCTGTGCCTGAATGGCCTGGGCACCCCAAGGAGGAAAACCAGAGAGAGAGACAGAGAGAGAGAGAGAGAGGAGAGAGAGGTTTTTCTGCAGTTAACTCAGCACCGGAGCACCTCACAGCCCAACGGAGCGCTTGCAGAACCAAGGAGCGCATAAAGCTGTCATAACCTACACTTTTGCTCAAGAGGACACACATGTGACTCAAGCTTCTCCCCTCCCAAACTCCCAGGGTCACTTCTGCCTCTTGACACCCCTCCAACCCCAAATGGGGCGAGCAGGAAGGGGCGTGGGAAAATCCAGGACACCATCAGATACTTGTGTAGCTCAGGACTCCTCTTGTAGACACACCCTTTCCCAGCTAAAGAGGAGGAAGGCATGATTTTAAGCACCAGATCCTGGCCTGTTAGGAGGCCCAGAAGGATGAAAATAAAAGCTGCCAGTTGCCTTGGATGGAAAAGGTAGCAAAGCCAGCCAGGGGCACAAGAATTTGGGCCTCTCTTTCTTTAAAGAAAGAAGGACGTCAAACCACACTTGCAAGACACACACGCATCATCATCGCTCTGCATGCTGCCTCATCTAATTGATTCCAGGATCCCTCCTGATGGGGGAAGAGCACTTTTGCTCAACGCAGACCAGAGTACTCAAGCGCTTCTTCCAGGGACCTCCGCTCTGACTTCCTGGCCTCCTCACCTGTCGTGTTTGTTCTCCTGAGCTGCCCGCAGAAGCTCCTGGATGTTCTTGGTGATCTGCTCTGTTTTCCGAATTACGTCCTCTGTGCTGGGGAGGCTGGGGCTGGCATCTGGGTCCTTGGCCTCGGAGGGGGGCCCTTCTCCCTGTCGGAAGGTGCTTCGCTGCCTGGCCTTCCTGCTGATTCTGCCAACACACACACACACGCAAGCGTTTCAGAGGGCCACTTGCCTGACTGTCTCTGGCAAATCAGAATCTCTGCCAAGTGGCCAAGAGAGAATTTCCAGAGGATAACTGTTTTCCTCTCCCTTTGAAGACTGATATGAAACAAGCCACTAAAGAAACTGGGGGTGGGGGGACATCTGCAAGGCTGCCAACAGTGCTCTTTGCTCTCCACCCCAAGTCCCTAGCCAGCTGGGCTTGGCTGTCAGGTAAAGAACAGGCAACCTCCTTCACCCTAAGATTCATCCTCCACTTGTAGGCAGTCATGAACAAGGCCCAGAAAAGATCTGCTTCCTGGAGGCTCTGGCTCACTGCCTACAGCTTTACCCAGGTCCATTTGGGGAGAGAACCGGGGAGGCGGGGGGGGGGGGGCTTTTCTTCACTCGCTTGTGAAAATGCAGCCTGGCTCGATTACAGGAGTCATACTGAGGCATGTGCTCAGCAAAACTTCCTGCCCAGTCTTGAGGGTTGCCATGTTGCGCTTTGAAAGGAACTGAAGGGACCCTGTGTTATCTGTGGACTTTTGGCCGCTGCTGGACTTCAGATCCCACAATCCCTGGCTGCTGGGAGTTGGAGTCCTGCAAGAGGTGGAGGGCCTCCAGCTGGCAGAGGAGGCTGTGTGTGAGCCCAGCTACAAACCAGGAGGACAGGGACAACACTGCTTGTGGGGGACCCTCCAGAGGCCGCAGGACTCCAACTCCCAGCAGCCCCTGCAGCCAGCATGGGCAATGCTCAGGGATGACGGGAGGCTGGAGTCCAGAAACCTCTGGAAGTCTTCATGGGTTTCCCACCCATTTAGATTTCATATAAGCCCTGTTTTAAAACAGCCACACTGGTTGCCAGCTCCTTACCTGGCCCAATTCAAGGTGAGCACATTGGGTGTCCAAAGCTCCAACCCACATATACACCTCAAACACAGGAAAGACCTTCTTGGGTTCGGACCTAGGGACCTCCCCCCTCACACTGGAGCCTGCAAAGGCTGAAAAGGCTCCTCTTGGCCCTGGCCTTTGTCACCTGAGACAAAGTTTGTAGAGCCCACCTTACTTTTATGCTTGTAAGTTGCTTAAATTGGGCCCTTACGGTGAAGTGTGGGTAATAAATACTAATCAACAGTAATACTCATACACAGCCCATGCTCTCCTGACGCCTACCCTGTCTCGTCGGGCTCCAGCGCAGGAACGGCATTGTCATAATCCCCTTCAGGCAGGCTGCTCTGCTTTTCCAGTTTGGATGCCTGGAAGAGAAAGGCCAGGAAGCAAGATGAGCGCCACCAGATTCATAGATACAGCCAGACAAGATGCTCTTCTAGCCAGACCTTTGCTCTGCCTAACCCAGGGCTACTTACTCTCACTGCTCTCAAGCAGAGGGTCCGTTGCCCCCACTGCTACTGCTGTCCAAACCTTTTAACTGGAGAGGATAACCACTGTCCTCATTCCAAAAACACCAGCGTTTCTCAGCATAAGGCTATGCCAGCCCTCTGGGCTTCCGTGTACTGCATGGACAAAGTGATACATTCACCCTCCAACTTGAATGCACTGGGGTCAGCCAATGGACAGACAAAAGAAAGTCCTTCTTTGCACCCTGCACAGTTAAAACTATGGCACTCTCTCCCACAAGAGGCAGGGAGGTGCCAACCTAGCTGGCTCTAAAAGACGATTGGACAAATTCCTGCAGGAGAGGGCTATGGATGGCAACTGGCCCCCCAGGCTATGTTCCACCTCCGTCAGAAGCAGCTGCTCCTACAAATAACTGTTGCCAGGAATCGCAAATGGGGAGAGTGTCACTCTTGCGTTTGGGTCCAGCTTGCAAGTTTCCCATTGAGGTGTCTGGCTGGCTGCTGTGAGAACAGGAAATTGGCCGTGATGGTCTTTGGCCTGATCCTGCAGCGCTTGTCTTATGTTTGTTGTTGTCCTCTGTTTAAGAGAATCATGGTAACTGCAAAACCCTGCTGGATTTTGGCCACTGCTGATGCTTTAAAGTGCTGGGAAATTTCTTGTTTGGGGAGCTCCACCCCTACAAAGCTGCAATTACCCTCTTCCCTGTTTTGCCCTCTGCCTGAAGGATTTCTGAACTAATTACCTATGAAGTGGACAGCACACCATGGAGTAAAAGTGATCTGGGTATCAGCTCATTAAGGGAGGGGTTTACATGTGGGTGGATGGGAAGACCCAACACCCGTTTCTCCAATACCTACAGAACACTTTGAGGGCAATTTAAGAGCAGAGCAAAATCCAGGGAGACCAGAATAAATAGAATTATCAGATCCAGAAATTAAATTCTGGAAGGCTAAAGGACAGAAATATAAGGAACAGGCATCTCCTTGCACAGATGGTATCAAAAGCACACTTTTGTCATCTTGCTTTTCCATGGTTCTGCATCACCAGGAGAAAGAACCCCTAGGAAGAGGACGGATCTCCCCCATTGCCTTCTCCGCCCTCCAACTGCCTCCCCCCTTTTCCTTTTCCTTCTTGCTTCATCCCTCTTGGTGGCACAAGCTAAACTCTGACCCTGCGGTGCCACTTTAATGACAGGTGATTCTCTGGCTGCCATTGGCTGAGCTGCTCTGATATCACTGAAGGGGCACGTCTGCTGGAAGCCAGGAGTCCTCACTCTTAAAACTTGCCGTATCTCTGCTCACACCCTAAACAGAGGTGGATGGCCATCTGTCTTGGATGCTTTAGTTGTGATTTCTACATTGCAGGGGGTTGGACTAGGTGACCCTCAGGGTCCCTTCCAACTTGATGATCCTGTGATTCTTGTCGACTGCATCCTGTGCAAATCCATCTGTGGTCTGCCCCCCCCCAATCCTGCTTGGCTCCTCTTCTGGACTCCCCTCCCCCTGGCTACGTTGCTCCTTAAGCTGGAACAGCCCCCGACACCCCCCAAGAGCTTTATTCCTTGCTGTGACTTTGGTCTTCTCAGCTGCGCCCACCTCCCAGCTGTCACCACAGGCCCCTGCCCAGCTGCCCTTCTCCCTCTCGGCTTGCCAAGCCCTCCAGGGCTTCTTTGCCCAGGTGGCCAGCAAAACCACCAGCAGATTGAGCAAGAGATTCTGGGGACTGCCTTGCAAGCATTACAGCCTCCCCCAATTTCTGGTCCAGCTGGCACAGCAGCCCCTCCCCCAACGCAGAACAGTTAAACCTTCTCAGGCGGCTGTGACCACCTCTCAGTCTCAGCCAGCACTCCAGCTTGATCTGCCAGGCAGCTTCGCAGTTCAAGCAGCTGAGATAGAAATAAGGGGAGGCGGGGGGAGGCACAGGCATGGTGGATCCACAGTGCCAGAAGCTCAGGCATGGTAAAGTCTGAGGGGTGGATAAGAAGTGACCCTCCTGCAGAAGAAGGAGAAGAAACAGCTCTGCTAGCACAAGTGGGGGCTTTTCCAGGGAAGATGTACTGTACACAACCTTTTGTGTGTTTCTGTATGCCAACCAGGAGAGAATGGAGAAAAAAGGCATGGAGGAAGAATAGCTGGTCACCAGCCCATTCCTCCCTGCCTAAAAATAAGGGAGAGAAAGATACACACATGCACGCGCAGGCACATGTGCACAGTATAAAAGCAGGTTCTTATAAAAAAAGAAAGAAACCCACAATGTTGTTGTTTAGTTGTTTAGTCGTGTCCGACTCTTCGTGACCCCCTGGACCAGAGCACGCCAGGCACTCCTGGCTTCCACTGCCTCCCGCAGTTTGGTCAGACTCATCCTGGTAGCTTCGAGAACACTGTCCAACCATCTCGTCCTCTGTCGTCCCCTTCTCCTTGTGCCCTCCATCTTTCCCAACATCAGGGTCTTTTCCAGGGAGTCTTCTCTTCTCATGAGGTGGCCAAAGTCTTGGAGCCTCAGCTTCACGATCTGTCCTTCCAGTGAGCACTCAGGGCTGAATTCCTTCAGAATGGAGAGGTTTCCTCTTCTTGCAGTCCATGGGACTCTCAAGAGTCTCCTCCAGCACCAGAATTCAAAAGCATCAATTCTTTGGCGATCAGCCTTCTTTATGGTCCAGCTCTCACTTCCATACATCACTACTGGGAAAACCATGGCTTTATGCTTTTTAAGATGCTGTCTAGGTTTGTCATCGCCTTTCTCCCAAGAAGCAGGCGTCTTTAATTTCGTGACTGGTGTCACCTTCTGCAGTGATCATGGATCCCAAGAAAGTAAAATCTCTCACTGCCTCCATTTCTTTCCCTTCTATTTGCCAGGAGGTGATGGGCCCAGTGGCCATGATCTTTGTTTTTTTGATGTTGAGCTTCAGACCGTGTTTTGCACTTTCTTCTTTCACCCTCATTAAAAGGTTATTTAATTCCTCCTCACTTTCTGCCATCAAGGTTGTGTCATCTGCATATCTGAGGTTGTTGATATTTCTTCTGGCAATCTTTTTTTTATTTTTTTTAGGTTTTAATTCATTTTATAACATCATACATTAAACCAAACAAAAAAGGCATACATAACACATTCACACCAAAAAGAATACATAAAAAATTAAGAAAGAAAAATAATAATAAAGAGGACAAATAAGAACTCTTAACATAGGACAACAACAGATTAACTACATTAACTGCAAAACACACAACACTGACTGACTTCCCTTCATCTCGGTTTCGGAATGTGTTATAAAGTTTTTCTATCTGCAGTTTCTTCTCCTCAGACCATTCTTTACATCACAAGTGTTATATCGCACCTACTGTAATTTTTAGATTTTTTACCTCTGTTTCCACGTATGCCATAAATTTTTTCCAATCTTTATTAAACTTTGTGTCTTTTTGATTTCTTATTTTCTGTGTCATTTTTGCCAGTTCTAAATAATCAAATAGTTTGGATTGCCACTCATTTATAGTTGGGATTTTTGGTATCTTCCAATTCTGCGCTATTAGAGTTCTGGCAGCCACTGTCGCGTACTGAAAAAATGTTTGATCTTCCTTTTTGATTTCCTCTCCAGTTATCCCCAGCAAAAAGGCTTCGGGTTTTTTTTTATAAAGGTATATTTGAAGATTTTTTTTAGTTCATTGTAAATGGATTCCCAGAATTTCCTGATAGGTTCACACAACCACCACATATGACAGAACTCACCCTCCTTGACCTTGCACTTCCAACATGATTTATCACCAATTTTATATATTTTATCCAATTTTACGGGTGTTACATACCACCTGTACATCATTTTATACATATTTTCCCTGAGTGTTGTGCATGCCGAGAATCTCATACCTTTATTCCATAATGCCAGCCATTTGTCAAACTCTATATTATACCCAAAGTCCATTGCCCATCTCACCATTACCTCTTTTACTTCTTCATCCTTGGTGTCCCATTCAAGCAACAGGCTATACATTTTCGATAGGAGTTTTGTTTTGCTTTCTAGTATTTCAATCTGAAATCTAGATTTTTTCTCACTTATCCCATTTTTTTTGTCCTCGGTCCAGATGGAATTAATTTGGTGAAATTGGATCCAACCTGTCAATTTGTTCTTTATTTCTTCATATGGCCTAATCCTCCAACCGGTCTCTGTTTTTACCAGTAAATCTTCGTAGGTCCATCTTTCTCCTTTGATGTTTGCTTTTTTTATTGTCAAGATATCAATTGGCGATAGCCACCAAGGGGTATTCTGTTCCAGTAATTTTTTATTTCTTTCCCACACCTCCAGCAGTGGCCCTCTAAAAATATGGTTTGAAAACCCTTTATGGACCTTTCCCTTATTACGCCATAGGTAAGCGTGCCAACCGAATCTTATATTAAATCCTTCTAAATCTAACAGATCTTTATTTTTATAACAATCCAATCCTTGACCCAACAAAGGCTTCATAATACAACTTTAAATTTGGAACTGTGAATCCTCCCCTATCTCTTTGATCTGTAAGTAATTTGAATCTAATTCTAGGCCTTTTTCCTTGCCAAATAAATTTAGAAAGTATTTTCTGCCAATCCTTGAATACTGAAGTTCCCCTAATTATCGGTATATTTTGAAATAGGAATAAGTTTCGGTAATAGACTGATTTTTATTGCCGCCATTCTTCCCGACCAGGAGAGTTTTATTCTGTTCCAAGTATCTAAGTCCTTCCTTATTTATTTCCATGTGGTTATATAATTATCTTCCATCAGATTAATGTTCTTAGTCTCAAACGTTTGTTGGGGGAGATCTATGTGTTTTTTTTGTGTGGGGGAAGTTATTTGTCCTGTCTTCAAGCTTTTTATGATGGAGGACCTCTGTAGCCAACCCCAACGACATGATCTCAAGATGGAAGGGGAGGGAACAGCTGCAGTCGCCTGCGATTCCTGCGCAATGTTTGCCATCTTGCCAAAGGTTGCAGGCAGCTTTACCTGCAGCAATTGCATGTTGATTGCCCTCTTAAAAGACAAAGTCCAGCAACTAGAGGAACGTGTAGCTACGCTCCAAAGAATTAGAGAGCTGGAGCTCTTCTTGGAAGCAACAGAGCACACCGTCTCCACCAAGGAGGAGACAGGGGACTCCCCTGAGAAGGAGTCTAGTTCACCAACACAGGAGCCAGATATATGGAGAAACGTGACTCAAAGAAGTAGGAGGCCCATGGTTCACTCTGATTGCTTAGAAATACACAATCGCTTTGAGGTCCTCTCCCCTAGCATGGAAGACGAAGAGCAGACTCCATTTGAGGATCTCTCCCTCATTACAGTCGATCAGGTATATGAAGACGAGCAGCAAAGTCAGTCCTCAGGGAATGTGCAGGCGACCTTGGAACGGACAGCTCACGGAAGAACCCCGACCAAACCCAAGAGGAGGCGTGTAGTGGTGATAGGGGATTCCCTACTGAGGGGAACAGAAGCAGTGATCTGTGGGCCTGACAAGATGTCTCGGGAAGTGTGCTGTCTCCCCGGGGCTAAGATCCAAGATGTAACTGAACGACTGCAAGGAATCATAAAACCCACTGACAAATACCCCTTCCTCTTGGTTCATGTGGGAACCAATGACACTGCAAGCAATAGCCTCCAGAAGATCAAAAGAGACTACGAGGCTCTCGGCAGGAAATTGAAGCAACTAAATGCACAAATTGTCATCTCATCTGTCCTCCCAGTTGAACGACGTGGCCCAGGGAGAGAGGGGAAAAGAGTGGAAGTGAACAGCTGGCTTCGCAAATGGTGTAAACAGGAACGGTTTGGATTCTTAGATCACGGACTGCAGTTTCTTGAAGATGGACTTCTGGCAAGTGATGGGCTGCACCTCACAACGGTTGGGAGAAATGTTTTTGCCAAAAATCTCAGAAACCTCATCAGGAGGGCTTTAAACTGACTAATGTGGGAGAGGGAGACAGTGCTCCTGAAGGTAGGAGTCTATCAATTAATGAAGATGATCATCCAAATGTCATAGACCAAATGGAGCAAACAGCACACGGACCTAGTGGTGGGAGGAAAAAATCCTTAAATAAGAAACACGGGGGAATGATTAATGGACTTCAATGTCTGTACACTAATGCGCAAAGCATGGGAAATAAACAAGATGAGCTTGAGCTCTTGGTACAGCAAACTAAATATGACATAATAGGCATCACTGAAACCTGGTGGGATAAGTCCCACGATTGGAATGTAATAATGGGGGGATACAATCTATTTCAGAGAAACAGACCAGACAAGAAAGGAGGAGGAGTGGCGTTATATGTCAGGGATGTGTATACCTGTGAAGAGATCCAAGATTTAGCTCCTCAAAGCCAAAGTGAGAGCATATGGGTCAAAATTAAGGGAGAGAAGAATAACAGAGACCTCATTGTGGGAGTTTACTATAGATCCCCAAGCCAAACGGAGGACATAGATGATGCCTTCCTGGAACAGATGGCCAAGCATGCAAAAGGAAGGGAGATAGTAGTAATGGGGGACTTCAATTACCCGGATATTTGTTGGACGTCAAACTCAGCCAAGAGCATAAGGTCAAACAGATTCCTCACTGGCCTTGCAGACAACTTCATTGTCCAGAAAGTGGGAGAAGCAACAAGAGGAACAGCCATTTTAGATCTGGTCCTAACCAATGTTGATGACCTGGTTAGTGGGGTAGAAGTGGAAGGATCATTAGGCGCGAGTGATCATGCTCTTCTGAAGTTTACTATACAGCGGAAAGGAGCAGCCAAGCATACTAGGACTCAATTTCTTGACTTTAAGAAAGCCGACTTCATAAAACTTAGGGAAGTGCTGGGTGAGATCCCATGGACAACAATACTAAAAGGAAAGGGAGTTCATGATGGCTGGGAGTTTGTTAAGAGGGAGATACTAAAAGCACAACGTCAGGCAATACCAATGAGACGGAAACATGGAAGGTGCCTAAAGAAGCCAGGGTGGCTATCTAAAGAACTTTTAACTGAATTAAGATTAAAAAAGGATGTGTACAAAAAATGGAAAAGGGGGGAAACCACCAAAGAGGAATTCAAACAAATAGCCAGCACGTGTAGACACAAAGTCAGAAAAGCTAAAGCACAGAATGAACTCAGGCTTGCTAGAGAGGTTAAAAGCAACAAAAAAGGCTTTTATGGGTATGTTTGTAGCAAAAGGAAGAACAAAGAAACAATGGGGTCACTCAGAGGAGAAGATGGTGAAATGCAAACAGGGGACACAGAAAGGGCTGAACTACTCAATGCCTTCTTTGCCTCAGTCTTCTCCGATAAAGAAAACAATGCCCGACCTGAAGAATTTGGAGCAAATGATTCAGCAAAGGAAACACAGCCCAGAATAACTAAGGAGATAGTACAAGAATATTTGGCTAGTTTAGATGTATTCAAGTCTCCAGGGCCAGATGAACTGCATCCAAGAGTATTAAAAGAACTGGCAGATGTGATCTCAGAACCACTGGCAGTCATCTTTGAGAATTCCTGGAGAACAGGCGAAGTCCCGGCAGACTGGAGGAGGGCAAATGTTGTCCCTATTTTCAAAAAGGGGAAAAGAGAGGACCCAAATAATTACCACCCAGTCAGTCTGACATCAATAGCAGGGAAGATTCTGGAGCAGATCATTAAGCAAACAGTCTGTGAGCACCTAGAAAGGAATGCTGTGATCACCAATAGTCAGCATGGATTTCTGAAAAATAAGTCATGTCAGACTAACCTGATCTCGTTTTTTGACAGAATTACAAGCCTGGTAGATGAAGGGAACGCAGTGGATGTAGCCTACCTTGATTTCAGCAAGGCATTTGACAAGGTGCCCCATGATATTCTTGTAAAGAAGCTGGTAAAATGCGGTCTTGACTATGCTACCACTCAGTGGATTTGTAACTGGCTGACTGACCGAACCCAAAGGGTGCTCATCAATGGTTCCTCTTCATCCTGGAGAAGAGTGACTAGTGGGGTGCCACAGGGTTCTGTCTTGGGCCCGGTCTTATTCAACATCTTTATCAACGACTTGGATGATGGACTCAAGGGCATCCTGAACAAATTTGCAGATGACACCAAACTGAGAGGGGTGGCTAACACCCCAGAGGACAGGATCACACTTCAAAACGACCTTGACAGATTAGAGAACTGGGCAAAAATAAACAAGATGAATTTTAACAGGGAGAAATGTAAAGTATTGCACTTGGGCAAAAAAAATGAGAGGCACAAATACAAGATGGGTGACACCTGGCTTGAGAGCAGTACATGTGAAAAGGATCTAGGAGTCTTGGTTGACCACAAACTTGACATGAGCCAACAGTGTGACGCGGCAGCTAAAAAAGCCAATGCAATTCTGGGCTGCATCAATAGGAGTATAGCATCTAGATCAAGGGAAGTAATAGTGCCACTGTATTCTGCTCCGGTCAGACCACACCTGGAGTACTGTGTCCAGTTCTGGGCACCACAATTCAAGAAGGACACTGACAAACTGGAACGTGTCCAGAGGAGGGCAACCAAAATGGTCAAAGGCCTGGAAACGATGCCTTATGAGGAACGGCTAAGGGAGCTGGGCATGTTTAGCCTGGATAAGAGGAGGTTAAGGGGTGATATGATAGCCATGTTCAAATATATAAAAGGATGTCACATAGAGGAGGGAGAAAGGTTGTTTTCTGCTGCTCCGGAGAAGCGGACCGGAGCAATGGATCCAAACTACAAGAAAGAAGATTCCACCTAAACATTAGGAAGAACTTCCTGACAGTAAGAGCTGTTCGACAGTGGAATTTGCTGCCAAGGAGTGTGGTGGAGTCTCCTACTTTGGAGGTCTTTAAGCAGAGGCTTGACAACCATATGTCAGGAGTGCTCTGATGGTGTTTCCTGCTTGGCAGGGGGTTGGACTCGATGGCCCTTGTGGTCTCTTCCAACTCTATGATTCTATGATTCTATGATTCTATGATTCTATGATTCTTTGTCGTTAACCAGATCCCAAGGTATTTTACTTTTTTGATTACTTTAATTCCAGTCTGAGATTCAGGATTGTTTTTAACATCCTTTTTCACATTTTTAATAAACATTTTTGTTTTTGTTCTATTTAATTTAAAACCACTCTCTTTTGGGTCCTCCAAAGACAACATAAGATCGTCAGCATAAGCTTTCAATTTGTATTCTTTCGCTCCAATTTTTATTCCGCGTATTTCTGAAGTTTTTCTTATCTTATTTGTAACTATCTCTAACATCATAATAAACAGAAGAGGCGACAGAGGGCACCCCTGCCTTGTACCCTACGAGATTTCAAAGGATTCTGTTAAGTTATTATTGATAATTAATTTCGCACTTTGTTGTGAGTATATTGCTTTTATTCCTTCCAGGAATGTGCCCTCTATCCCTGTCTTTTCCAAACATTTTATTAGAAAACGCCAGGATACGTTGTCGAATGCCTTTTCGGCATCAATGAACAATAAAGCTGCAGGAATTTCATTTTTGCATTCTAAATATTCAATGATATTTATTGTATGTCTTATGTTGTCTTTTATTTGCCTATTGGGTAAAAAAACCAGCCTGATCGGTATGGATAAGGTTAACTAGGCATTTTTTAAGTCGAGTCGCCATTACGTCTGCATAGATCTTATAATCATTATTCAATAATGAAATCGGTTTGTAATTCTTAATATTTAGCCTATCTGAGTCAGATTTTGGTATCAGCGTGATGTATGCCTCTCTCCAGGACGCAGGTGGTCTTCCTCCTCTTAAGATCTCATTCATTACTTCACATAGCGCTGGTGTTATAAGTTCTTCTAGGACTATAATATTTGGCAGACAAACCATCTGGGCCTGGGGCTTTCCCCAGTTTCATCCTCTTTATCGCCTCTTGAATTTCCTCTGCTTTTATGGGTTTATTTAATAACCTTCTTTCTTCTTCCGATATACTGTTAATTCTATTTTCTTCTAGATATTTTCCTATTTCTATTTCATCTTCTTCTCTTTTATATAGGTTTTCATAGAATTTAAGAAGGCTCTTTTTTATTTCATTAGGGTCTTCCAAGATTTGCTCATCCACTTTTATTTTATTAATAAGGTTTTGTTTTCTTCTTTTTCTCAGTTGCCACGCCAGAAACTTTCCAGTTTTATTTGCCGATTCGAAAATTTTTTGTTTCATTAACTTAATTCCCCATTCTACCTCTTGATTTATTAATGTTGAATATTGTGCTTGTATCATCTTCTGGCAATCTTAATTCTGGCTAGGGATTCATCTAGCCCAGCCTTTCGCATGATGAATTCTGCATATAAGTTAAATAAGCAGGGAGACAATATACAGCCTTGTCGTACTCCTTTCCCAATTTTGAACCAATCAGTTGTTCCATATCCAGTTCTAACTGTAGCTTCTTGTCCCACATAGAGATTTCTCAGGAGACAGATGAGGTGATCGGGCACTCCCATTTCTTTAAGAACTTGCCATAGTTTGCTGTGGTCGACACAGTCAAAGGCTTTTGCATAGTCAATGAAGCAGAAGTAGATGTCTTTCTGGAACTCTCTAGCTTTCTCCATAATCCAGCGCATGTTTGCAATTTGGCCTCTGGTTCCTCTGCCCCTTAGAAATCCAGCTTGCACTTCTGGGAGTTCTTGGTCCACATACTGCTTGAGCATTCCCTGTAGAATTTTAAGGATAACCTTGCTAGCGTGTGAAATGAGTGCAACTGTGCGGTAGTTGGAGCATTCTTTGACACTGCCCTTCTTTGGGATTGGGATGTAGACTGATCTTCTCCAATCCTCTGGTCACTGCTGAGTTTTCCAAATTTGCTAGCATATTGAGTGTAGCACTTTAACATCACCATATTTTAAAATTTTAAATAGTTCAGCTGGAATATCATCCAGCTGCCTCCTGTATAATGTTGCGAGCCTCCATCCATAGTTCTTCAGGCACTCTGTTCAGCCAATCTAAATCCTTAAACCTGTTCCTCACTTCCACTGTGTATTCATAAGGGATTTGATTTAGATCAATAAACCCACAATAGAATGTCCCAAGAGTGGGTAATGGGTGCAAGAGCAACATCTCTGAAATCCAGCAAGACACAAAGAGGCAAGCATCAGCATCAGCAAGTCAAAGGTGCAAAAGAACTGAGTGAGGAAAGACAAAGACTCACCACTGCAAGGAGCTCAGGGTGCTTGGACGTTGGCGTGAGCAAACTCTGGCTTTGAAGTAATGGAGAAGCCCATGGGAAGAAGCCCCCTGTGGATCCCCCTGCCCCCCTCCTGGGGTCCCACATCTTTCAAGGTGCTAACTGACCACCACCCCTCTTTCATATTTGATCGCCCCTCTTCATCAGAGAAACTGACAAGCAGTCGTAGTCTATGCTTAAGGCTCCTTGAGCATGCACAGAGCAGCTTTCTCTCCCCACTGAGCAACAGCAGTCCGTCCTCACATGACAGGCACCAGGTTGGCGAAAGGTGAAATGAAGAGGGCAAGCGGAAGGCCAAAGCTCCAGTCTGCACAGCAGAAATGCTACAGCCCCAGACAGCTAGGCAGAGATGCTCTGTCCGCAGAGAGGGGCACTTCTCCCAGGGACATGGCCAGCCTTGCGCAACATCTGGGGAACCCCAGATTGGAGGCAGGCTGAGTGAGGCAAGCCCAAGCAGCCCCCCCCCAAAGAGGCAGCAGGTTGGTGGTCTTACTTACGTGGGGAGGGAACGGCTGCAGCCGCGACGTGATGTGCTCCTCTGGGTAAGAGACCTCGGCCAATGGCAAGTAGGGCTTCTGGGCTGATCCTGTCTCGTACATGGACATGGGCCGGCTGCTGCGCACAGAGGGCCGCCAGATCAAGGAAGAGTGGCTGCTGGCGTCTGGGTACTCAGAGCCAGCGGGAGTCAGGGAGGCGTTTGTTGTGGCCTGCCGCCGGAGACTCGTGTTCTCACTCTGTAGCGTCTGAAGCTGGAATAAAACATTTCAGAGTGGGGGCTTGGATGTCCCCACAGCACAGCAAAGCAAGAATTGGGGGAGGGGGGCAGCACGGTCGGTGCATCCTCATGCTTGGAAACTGTCACCAGCTAGCCAGGTTTTGCTTGTCTTTCTGTTTTTAAAGGCAGTCTTTTCCTTTTATAGGCAACGTCTGCCAAATCAGTTACATTCTCAAAGCTTTGGGAGCCCCCAAATTTCAGGTGGGGTTGTGTGTGTCAAGAGGAGCTCCAACATCTAGCAACGTGAACCCAAGCTAGGCCAAGTTTCTGAGCAACGCAGACAGCAGCTTTAGCAACATTCTTTAAAAGTGGCTGACTCAGGCCAAGCGCCCAACAGTCAAATCAGAGAAAAGAGGGAACTGGGGAAATGGCAATGTCACCGCAGGAAGTGGAAGACGAAACGAGACTCAAACCTATTTGCACAAGAGAGAGGGGCAAGGCCACTGGAATGGAAACACAACAAGGGGGGTCAGAACAGGAGCACCATCACAAGAGATTCCCAACAATGTCCTCAAGTCAGCTAAGGGCACAATTAATCAGGAGGAAGAGCCATAAAACATCTGGTGGCCCTTCTGCAGTTTTCTGCGCAGTTTAAAGCAGCTGGTGCTCCTGCTCCCCCCCCCCCCGCAAATAGATATAAAAGGAGGAAGTTGCCCACACCCCCTGGCGGCTCATGAATTGCTACATCCATCATAAAGGGGAGGAACTTTACATAGCACTGAGACGCTAAGCCATGCAATTGCAGTATTGGGTCAGAGAGATCTTGAAAAGAGAAAGAAAAAACCCTTTCGCTGCCTTTGGAAGTTAGTTCTCTCTCCCACCCCTGAAGGCCTGTGGATACCCTTCCTCAGCCCCTCCTCTTCCTTCTTACTCTAAGCTGCAACATATTTCTCACACTACCTCCCCACTGCCTGCAGTAGCCCTGGCCACCCATCCAAAGCAAGAGGGGCTTTGTGGTCAGCTGCTGCTCCTTGCTGAAAATCTTTGGGGGAGATGAAGAAGTAGGTGGGGGGAGCCACAGTTTGCACTCAAAGTCCTACACACATTCCCAGAAGCCCATTATAATTTTAGCAAGGCTCACAAGTCTAGTGACATTGAACTGAGAACTGAAAGGGCTCAGTTGGTGGAGCATGAGACGCTTCATCTCAGGTTCGTGGGTTCAAGCCCCAAGTTGAGCAAAAGATTCCTGCGTTGTCAGAGGTTGCACTAGATGACTCCTGCGGCCCCTTCCAACTCTACAATTCTAGGATTCTAGGATCCCCATTGCTCATATTTTGCAAAACGTTTTGCTATGATCACTGGGTTTGCTCTCACACAATAGATCACGGCCATGGTGGAAACTGTGAGCTGAGAACAGGTAGTGCTGTGGTTTGAGCACTGGACTATGATGAGGGAGACCGGGGCTTACATCCCTGATTTGCCATGAAGCTCACTGGGAGGGCTTTGGACTCCTCGGTCTCCCCACAGGGCTGCAGTGAAGACAAGAGGCCCACACAGTGTATCCCATCCTGAGCGTTATCCTGAACGGGATAATTTTGTTTATCATTCTCCTTTTTCATGCTATGGAGAAGACAGCACAGAAAAATATAAAATAAAGGCAAACTCTTTCACTTTATTGACACAGCGTAGACAAAGCATTGCCCTTGACCACTCAAGAAATTCATGGATTTAAAATCTCACCACACGGGAGAATCCATAAATGGCTGCACAGACCCACCGTAAACCATTTGCAGTCATGCCATTCCTTAATGGGGCGACTGAGATCAGCGGGTGGGGGGAGGGGAAAACTATGAATTAAAGTGACCAGGGCTGTGGTCTAGGGATGCATGTGATGAATATTTGATCTATGGGGGTCCAAGCCTGAGCCATCCCAAGAGGAATTAACAGGAACAGAAGGCTTCCATTTCCTTTTCTTTCACAGTGAACAGTGAGGGACAACTTCGTGCAGGATTGGACAACCTGCAGCTCATGGGAGTGGGGAGCCAAGTGGCTCCCCTCCCTTTGAGTCCCCGGCTGAGTATGGTTGAGCACCATCAATCAGGAAGTTGATGCTAGACCATGCTTCACCCAACAGCCAGTGGGAGGGTCTCAGGTTGCAGAAGGCTCTGCAGTCCTTTTTTTTTTTTTTGAGCTTTCAACATTCTGCCCTTTTCATGCATGTGGGGTTTTTACTCAAGGCGCACTAAACTAAACCCTCTCTCGTTCACTCTCATGCTACCTTCTTCTGCATGATCCTCAGCTCATCGCTCAAGTTGACGTTCACCTTCATTAACTGCTGGATTTTCATCTCCGAAGCCACCAGGGCGTTTTTAACCTGCAGATATTCCTGGGTTGTGATGGGTCCATCCGACAAGTCTGAATCTAGGCTCTGCAAAATGCAACACACAATGATGTGTTGCTCATTTAGACACAGCTGTTTCCTCTCACTTTAAGGACCAAAGTCAAAAGAGACATGTTAAATAATAAACAATGAAGCCTCTGAGAATACTATGGCATGATGCAGAATTCAGTGCCACTTATATACTGCACATCAGAAACAAACATCAAACAAACAACTCCAAAGGCAATTCACAAATGAATCAATATAACTAGAAGTTTTCAACTCAGAAGTCAAAAGTGAGATAGGCTCTCAAAATTAGCATCAAAGGGTTTATGCTGGTCCAAAGGCAGGTGTCCCCAAACACCTCAAGGATTTTGAAGTCCCATCTCTCTCTCTCTCTCCTTTAAAGTCAGGAGAGGCCGTAAGTCTCCTTCCAGACCTGGAAGGGGAACCAAGCAGCCTTACAAATCTCTTTTCAAATGAACCAAGAGTGCTGGGGATGGAGGCCCAGCTGCTCAAATAAGCAGGGACAAGGCTCACTCTGCAAAGGACTGTTCACCTTTTAGCAGCAGTGATGGGCCTGGGGCGAGCGCTTAGTGAGGAGCAGCCTTTTTGCACAGCCCCTTCCAACATGCTGCCGCCCTCTAGATATCTCTGCACGGGCTCACCTTCTGCCGGGGTGCCTTGACTGAGCTTGTTTCCAGATCCACTTCTTCGTCAGAGGCAACGCTGTCGTAGTCAGGCTGGTCATTATCCTGACACTCTGTACTGTGCTGGCTGTTGACAGACTTCAGGATCAGCTCTACATTTTCTGCAAAAGCAGCAACCAAATGCCTGATGTTTAGGGAATGTGTGCAGAATGTGGCATTCCTCAAAATGACCAGCCTAGAGAATGCAGCTCCATGAACCAGAACGAAAGGGAAACAGGCAGCAGGAAGGAGTCAGCTGAAGCCTTCACCAGGATCCCTCTGTACTTTTGCCTGCACTGCGGTCCTAAGCACACAAGCAGAACCTGCTGGATCCGGCCAATGGCCCATCTAGTCCAGCATCCTGTTGGGTCAAACAGATGCCTACGGAAAACCCACAAGGGGTATCTGAGCACGAGAGGCCTCCTCCCTCCTGTGGTATTCAGGAGCCCTGCTGCCTCTGACTGTGGCGGCAGAGCAGAGGCATTAGGGTGAGTAGCCATCAATAGCCCTTCTCTCCTCCAGGAGTTTGTCCAACCCTTTCTAAAAGCCATCCAAGCTGGAGGCCATCACTGCCTCCTGTGGAAGCGAGTCCCAGTGTTTAACTATGTGCTGCATGAAGGAGGACGTCCCTTTATCTGTCCTGAAAACTCAAGTCAGCCAGTCGTCCAAAGAGGGACTCACCTCTGGAACTTGGGACAGGGTTCCCTTGCTGCCTTCGCTTGGCATCCCCAAGAATGTCTATGACAAGTGTTGCAAATTCATGGGCGTTAAAGCGAGCCAGCTTTTGCCTTCCCTGAAAGACAAGAGGCAAGACAAGGCCTCAGAGGAGCTGGAGGAGCTTGCAAGGCAATAGAAGAAAGCAGCCAGAGAAGCAGGAAGAGAAAGCAGATCCTTCGCCTCCTTTACAGATTCATGCCTTCCCAGGCTTTCTGGAAAAATCCATTTCCAGCAGAAGGAAAGCTCAGAGCTCTTGGCATCTCCTTGTTCCCAAGATAATATCAGCAACAGGTTCAGTATTCAGAGCCAAGATGCACAGTTTGTTTATTTATTCATACAGATATTTGCATACAGCTGTATCACAGATATGTGTGGGCATGGGCACACACACACACACACACACACAACACATACATGGCTTACAGCAATAAAATCATGTAAGAAAAACCTTTAAAAGGTTAAAAACAGATATGGTGGCCTCCCAAGAGATCGGACAGCCAGTCATGTCAGTAATTCGGGGTTAAATGAGGGTAATTAACCCTGGCCACCCCCCCCCAGGTAAGGGGGGAGCTGTGCCACCTGCAGATAGTCCGTTATCTGCGCCCCGCAACAAGATGCAGAGACAGGGACCCTGGGTGCTGTCCGAGGCACAAATTTGGCAACTCTCCAAAGTCAGTCTCGTCAACTGGGAGTCCCTGTTTCCTAACAATTAAAAGATTTGGCAAAAAAACAGGCATGTTCTAGATGGAAAGAGTTAAAAGAAAAATCTGCTAAACTACACAATCGTTGGAGGTCAAGTTTCGGACTTCAAAAAGACTCCTTTCTTGTCGTTTTGATGAATGAGGTGAGCGGCTGCCGTACTTTTGTATTTGTTATATTTACTATTTCATGATTTGGCGAACCCCACCAAGAAATAATTAATTACCCAAAGGAAACGCAGGAGTAGTAAAATAATTGGACTTATTGGCAGAGAGCCCTGATCGAAATTGGCAGAGCAAGATCAGATATGATCAGAACAGCTTGGGCTAAGGAGGAAGATGGCAATGGTAAAAGCTCTGATGCAGTAAGAAAAAGGATATGATCAGAAAAACCTCCTTCAATGGCGGGAGATTGGAGATTTTTTTTTATTGGAATTGCAAAAGGGGTGTACTTTACAGAGGACACATTTGCTTGCATGGAACATTACAGTTTGAGAAAAGAGTGGCGGTGAACTCTGGATGCCTGCCAGCTGTCCAAGGGCCCCAGAGAGCTGGCGTGTGTTTTTATGAGGAAACCGAAACAATCTTTTTTTTTTTTATAAAATTTTTATTGGTTTTACAAAATTTTTAAATAACAAACAAACACTTAAAAAGACAAACATACACGTATAGTTTCATAACATATTTTCATAAACCTCTTTTCTTGGACTTCCCCTTACCCCCCCCTTTCTGCATCCCGATGTCCATAGTTTTTAGCAACTCCCAATTGTTACTTCCAACCTCTGTCATCTTAGTCCTCTCTATATTCTGACCTTATATCACTGTATCCCTTTATTTCTAAAAACCACAACACTTTAACATTCATTAAGTTTATAATAGTCCTTAAGATAGCTTTTAAATTTTCTCCAATCTTCTTCCACCGTCTCCTTTCGTTGGTCACGGATTCTGCCTGTCATCTCAGCCAATGTCATATAGTCCATCACTTTCATCTGCCATTCTTCCAGAGTGGGTAGATCTTGTGTCTTCCAATACTTCGCGATGAGTATTCTTGCTGCTGTTGTAGCATACATAAAAAAAGTTCTATCCCTTTTTAACACCAATTGGCCGACAATGCCCAAGAGAAAGGCCTCTGGCTTTTTAAGAAAAGTACATTTAAGTACCTTTTTCATTTCATTATAGATCATTTCCCAGAAAGCCTTAATCTTCGGGCACGTCCACCAGAGGTGGTAGAAGGTGCCTTCAGTCTCTCTACATTTCCAACATTTATTATCGGGCAAATGATAAATTTTTGCCAGCTTGACTGGAGTCATGTACCACCTGTAAACCATTTTCATAATATTTTCCTTTAAGGCATTACATGCCGTGAATTTAATACCAGTGTTCCATAACCATTCCCAGTCAGCTGACATGATATTGTGCCCAACATCCTGTGCCCACTTAATCATAGCCGATTTGACTGTTTCGTCCTGTGTACTCCATTTCAGCAACAAGTTATACATTCTAGATAAATTCTTAGTATTGGGTTCTAATAACTCAGTTTCTAGTTTTGATTTTTCCACCTGGAAGCCAATTTTCCTATCCTGTTTAAAAAACTCCATTATTTGGCGATATTGAAACCAATTTTGTACTTTGTGTTTCAATTTCTCCTGGCTTTGTAGTTTAAGCTTATCTCCATCCTGTTCCAAAATTTCCCAATACTTCGGCCATCCGACCTCCATATTGAGTTTCTTCACTGCTTTAGCCTCCACTGGTGACACCCATCTAGGGGTTTTGTTTTCCAACAGATCTTTATATCTTATCCAAACATTATATAGTGCTTTTCTAACAATATGATTTTTAAAGATACTATTAACTTTGTCATACCATAGATATGCATGCCAACCAAAAGCATTGTTAAAACCCTCCAGATCCAAAATGTCCGTATTCTCGAGGAGCATCCATTCTTTCAGCCAGCAAAAAGCTGCTGCCTCATAGTACAATTTTAAGTCCGGCAGGGC
Source organism: Podarcis vaucheri (assembly GCF_965113315.1). Lineage (NCBI taxonomy): Eukaryota > Metazoa > Chordata > Lepidosauria > Squamata > Lacertidae > Podarcis > Podarcis vaucheri. The sequence continues at coordinate 57,885,021 of NC_138751.1, forward strand.
AAAACCCCCTCTTTCTTTTGCATCTGTCAATATTTTAAATTTAATTCTGGGCTTTTTGCCCTGCCAGACAAATTTCGAAATATCTTTCTGCCACCTCTTGAAACATTCCATCTTGTCAAGAATCTGCAAGGTCTGAAACAAAAATAGCATTCTAGGCAATACATTCATTTTAATCACCGCAATTCGGCCTAACATTGACAATTTCAAATTTGACCATATTTCTAGATCTTTTTTGATTTCTGACCAACATTTTTCATAATTGTCCTTATACAAATTCACATTTTTAGATGTCAAATGAACCCCTAGGTATTTCACCTTCTTAACCACTGTCAGCCCTGTTTCTTCTTGGAATTTCTCCTTTTCTATGTCTGTTAAGTTTTTTCCTAAAACTTTGGTTTTTTGTTCCATGTTTTCCATCATTTCGAAAAAAGTCTTAGGAAGTCTCCCTTCCTTGCTAACTGTTAGTCTTTGTGCCTTGTCCATGTTAGTGGAGACCACACCATTCATGTCTCCCATGATTATCATATTGTAATCCAAATAGTCCATCAGGGTTTCATGGAGTCTCTTAAAAAAGTCAGATTTACCTTCATTTGGTGCGTAGATTCCAACAACTAAAAATTTTTCTCCTTGTACTTGTATCTCCACTGCCAGATATCTCCCTTGTTCATCTTTAAATATCATTTTTGGAGCCCATTTCTCTTTCACATATATTACAACTCCTCTTTTCTTAACTTTATCTGATGCAATAAATTCTTGTCCTAGTCTTTTATTTGTAAGTAGTCTCCTATGGGCTCTAGTTATGTGAGTTTCTTGTAGACATATCAAGTCCAGTTGTTCTCTGTTCAAAATATGGAACACTTGTCTTCTCTTCAAAGGCCCATTAAGTCCATTACAATTCCAACTAAGGAATTGCAGAGCCATCTTATTATTTTTCTGAAACTCCTCCAACAGCTCCAAGTTGTTGCTCTTCTTCTGATGGTGGTGGTTTTTGTCCAAACGAGAGATTCAGAATGTCTAGTACTCTCCTCTGTTCTGCAAGTACGTCCACTGTCCCCTTCTGCAGGTCCTCCTGGTTTCTTGCCAAGAATTTGTCTTTGTCTTGAATAGTCTTTATCTTCACCTTCTTTCCCCTGTAGTCAAATGACAGTCCTTGTCGAAATTCCCACCTGAAGCGGATGGAATTTTTCTTCAGCAGAAGAGCCAAATCCTTGTAGAAGTTTCTTAAATCCAGAATATATTTTGGAATATCTTTAAAAATCTGTATAGCTGAATTTCCAATTTGCAGGGCCTTTTCAAAGTGTAGTCCTAATATTTTGTCTCTTTCGTCCTTGGATCTAAATGTAATCAGGCAATCTCTCGGGGTCTTTCTGTCCTGCTTTTTGCCCAGTCTAAAAGCTGTTGTAATTTTGAATTCGTCTTCTTCAAGATCCCAGCAGTCAACAAACTCCCGTGTCAGATATTCCGCGAGATTGTCTCTTTCATTCTCTGGAATCAATCTTAATTTCAAATTTCTCTCTTTTCTCTGTAACTCCCACAAGGCCAAAGTTGCGTCGTGCTCATAAACCTTCTTAGCGATCGGCTCTAATTTCTCTTGTGTCTCTGCAGCAGTAACTTTAGCATCTTCAGCAATTTTACGCGTGGTAGCATTTTCCTCCACCAATTTATTTATTGATTCTGTGTTCTGGTTTAGTCTTACTGATATTTCTGTTAATTTTTGTGTATTTTCTGAAGTCTGTTTTGTCAGAGACTCCAAAGATTGATTTATTTTAAGCAGGGCTTCTGTCACGGCATCCATAGAGACAGCCGTCCCTTTTTCTTGTCCTGTTGCTCCTGCAGATCCAGTAGCTACGCCTGAAATTGAGCCTCTTTTCTTTGTCTGTTGCTGCAGCTGTTGTTGTTGTTGTTGCTTGGTCTTGGCTCTTGTAACTATCTCTTCTTGTGAGCCACTCATGTCAAGGTCGTTTCCCACGGGAGCTATTCCCCGTTGGAAAATTCCACTGTCCCAAGCTGTGCCAAATTTTACTTTACCCTCTAGAGGGAGCAAATCAAAATGGCCAAAAATAAGATGTCCAAGTACAAAGACAAAGGAGAATATCCAAAGATGTAGAAAGAAAAGTTTTTTAACACAGTTAAAGCAAATATAGCTGGAGGCTTATAGCTACAAATTGCCACAGTCTCCCAATATATACTGTTTCATCTTGTAATGTACTGTAGCCAGGCGCTGTGTAAACTTTGTATCGCAATATCACTTTTACAGGAGGAAGTCAGTTCAGTGTCTTAATGTCCTAAAAGGCAGACCGTTTCATACTTTTAATAACTGAGACAGCAGAGGATTTTTACTTTGAATAGATCGTGCAGTTACTACAGTCTCTTTCACCTCCCCTCTGCCCTGCTAGCTAGAGGGGAGATCTGAGGTCTGAATGTCCGGTTTAGTTATATAAAAAGCAAGTTTCAACGGATGCAGATTTAGAGTTCCGTTGCTTTCACTTTCATGCAGTCGGGGGGAGGCAGACTTCCTTGATTTAACTTCCCCGCTTTTAGCCCGATTTTCAGAATTTAAAGGGTCTCAATTGTTTTCAGCTCCTACTCACGGGAATTCAGTCCAAATTTTCTTTCAGGAAGGAATCGGCGCTCTCCGCTTATGGCGACGCGGCTTCACTCCACAGGCTGGGTAACGACTCTCAGCACCGCGCTCACTCCCGATGCCGCTCCGTAGCCTTTAAAAAGGCTCTTTCGCAGTACCGGGGGGCGCAAAGGTGCCCACCGAATCTCCTTGTTCTCAGGCTTCAGCGCCTGAGATTTTAGGGGTCCCCCGCTCGCCGTAGCGGGTAAGACCCGAACTTGTGGAGCAGTCCTTCTCCGGAGCTCGGAGGTAGGACCGCCATTAAGCGCTGGCACCGACCGGAAGTCGGAAACCGAAACAATCTTTGTGTGACTTACTGATTGCCAAGTACACCTCTACAGTACATTTGAAACATCAAAGACAGTGAGAAGTCGCTAATTAATTTCAACCTTGGATGGAAGCCCAGAGCCTATTAGAACGACAATCAGCAGAAAAAGAAGGGCCCATCAAAGTGGACTGTGCTTCAAAATATTAAAACTAAGAACAATGTGGAAAAAGCCCCCTGCGTGATTACAGAAATAATGAATGGTCAAATAAAACAAGACCGTGAGTTATACCAGCAACTGACTGAGAGAGAGAGGAGATTGTTAATATCAGGATTGGAAAACTGTGAAGTAATAGAGAAGATAGTTGAAAGATAAAGGATGGATATTTGACTTTTGAAATCCAGAACACGGAAAGTCCCATTGAAATTAATTAATTTAGATTATATAATTGACTATATTGTTTTTTGTTTTTGAATGTGGAAAGATTTGGTTTGTTACTAATATGAATGTTTTTTAATTGGAAAATGAATAAAAATTATTTACAAAAAACCCCAAACCAGACAACAGTTAACCATTGTGGAAGGATGTATAGTTAACTGCCTGCATAGTCCTGGCAGAACAGAACAATTTTCAGCAGGCATTTAAAAGTTGGCACAGAAGGAACCTGGTGAATCTCTAGTGGCAGAGGGTTCCTCAGGCTCATTTTCTCACTGTTGTCAAATGAGCCTCACCAACTCAGGGAACAATCAACATCTGCTGCTGCAGAGGATTTCAGTGACTAAGCTGGGATACAAGGGTTCAGGCCATCCCTGAGGTTTCCTGGGCCAAAGTTATATGGGGCTTTGCAAATCAGTGCCAGAACCTTGAACCTGGCTCGGAAGCAGATGGGCTGCCAGTGAAGCTGCTTTAACCCTGGTGCTCCATGTTCTTGATCGGAAGCTCCCTGCTCAGCAGTTTGCCAATCACATTCTGCACCAGCAGGAGATTCCACATACGGTGAATTCCAGCAATCCATTTGTAAATTTGTCCACAAAGGTAGAAATCTGATAGATGGAAAATCCTCTGCCTGTGTTTAGGGCTTGGGAATAAGTTTCCTCCTCAGATGACAGAGAAATGGCATGAGTAACATACCTGGTTCCTTGTTGAGGAGTACTCGGGATTGACGGGGAGAAAAGGGACCACCGTTGTCTCGGTGACCAGCGTGCTGTGGTTCTGAGTGGCAAGCCATACTATTTCAAGGGACAGAGAGAGGAAAGCCAGGGTTAGCTTTGCTTAGGTTTCTACATAAAAGATGAGTGACTTGTTGTGGCTCTCCAGGTATTGCTGGCCTCCAGCCCCATAATCCCGGACCGTCAGCCATGCAGATTGCTGAGAGTTGAAGCCCAACAACACCTGGAGGCCCACAGTCTCTCCATGCTTGGGCATTGGCTGGGAATCAGTGGCAGACAATGGGGGCTCCCTCCCTCATAAACCTCCCACACCTGAAGTCAAAGCATTGGACACATGTCCTAGAGCCCAGTCCTTGTCCCAAATGAAGCCCTCTGGGCAAATGAGCTTTCCCCCCATACTAAGACACAAATTTCAATAATACTACTAATATTTATTATTTATACCCCACCCATCTGGCTGGGTTTCCCCAGCCACTCTGGGTGGCTTCCAACAAAACACTAAAATACAATAACCTGTTAAACATTAAAAGCTTCCCTAAACAGGGCTGCCTTCAGATGTCATTTAAAAGTTTGGTAGTCATTTTTCTCTTTGACATCTGGTGGGAGGGCATTCCACAGGGCAGGCGCCACTACCAAGAATGCCCTCTGCCTGGTTCCCTGTAACTTGGCTTCTCGTAGCGAGGGAACCACCAGAAGGCCCTCGGCGCTGGACCTCAGTGTCCGGGCAGAATGATGGAGGTGGAGACGCTCCTGCAGGTATACTGGACCAAGGGCTTTAAAGGTCAGCACCAACACTTTGAATTGTGCTCGGAAACGTACTGAGAGCCAGTGTAGGTCTTTCAAGACTGGTGTTATATGGTCTCAGCGGCCGTCACCAGTCTAGCTGCCGCATTCTGGATTAGTTGTAGTTTCTGGGTCAAACACAATTTCACTCTAAAGCAAAAACCAAGGCTTGGGTTGTGGGCTATAATCAGCCTTGTCCAGCCCTTGAACTACAACTCCCCAAGCACCTGCAGGGCCCCAGACTAGGGAAGGCCCACAGCAGCTGCCAAGGCTGACACCCCAGGCCATCACATCCCTGTGACGTAGAGCTACTCAGGAGGGGAAATTGCAGTACGGGGCAAGAAGAGTAGAGAGGACTTGGCACCTTCCAGGGGCAGGAGCCCTTTGCTGCAATGCAGCGTTTTGCTGAGGAGGCTCATTCTGGCCTCACGCAAGGCCCCTGTGCTGCGGCCTGGCACCCACCCACCCAGCCGCCCTCCAGCACCCAAAAGTCCCGCAACAGAAGGTCACCTGCGTCCGTCTCCCGCCTGTCCACCTCGTCATAGACATCCATGGCGAGCTCTTCAAACAAGTGATTGCTCAGCTGGAGAGGAGGGGAGGGAAAGTTAAGCATGACTCTCTATGGCAAAGCCCCCTCCTGGGAGTGAGCGGCAAAGGTGTGCTTTTTATTTTCCCGACATTCAGAACCTAAAGGGCCCCTGCTTGCCTGCTGGCCGGTGGATCAGCTTAAATTCCATCTATCTAGCCAGGCTTCTCACAGCAGCCACCAGATGCCCCACCAGGAAACCCTCCTCATGAAGCCCCCAGCATTTCCCCACCATTGCCGCCGCCCCCAGCACTGAAACACACTGTCAGAGCTGCTTGAAGATCCTAGCTCACAGAGGATCACGCTAGCCAGCGATCATTTAGTAAAAGTCTTTATTGAATTACAGTTTCCATTCTCACGCTGCTGCGCGCAACTCTACGTCTAGTAGCTAGATCGACGAAGCTCCGTCTGAGTCTCCGCCCCGTGCGCACCAACTTAATATCCTAGCCCTGCTCCACCTTTTCCGCCTGACTGTCCTCCTCTGGGTCCCTCTACCCCCCGGGGCTTCTTCCTTCCGGGATTCTTCTGACGCTGACCCGGACCCTCCTGCCTCCTTGCGCCGGGCTTTAGGACCTGGCTCCCTTTCCGGGCTGCTTACTGCGCCGCCTTCCTCTGCATTTGAACTTGGCGCGCGCGCCCAACCTTCCACTTTCCTCTTAACCGTTTCTTCGCTCCCCGATGGAGGTGTGGCCACTCCTGACTCATGCCCTCCCTCCTGTGGTGAGCTGCCAGCGCTTGCCCCCTGGCTCCCTTCCTCTTCCCTGCTCTCTGGCGGTGACGCTGGTCCCGATTTCCAACTGCTCTCCTCTGAGTCCCCTCTGGCTCTATCTTCCTGGGGTGCCCCCCTAGACTCCCCCCTTGCCCTGGCCACTGGTGCTCCTTTCTGTGAATCCTCTGATTCACTGGAAAGACTCGGAGATCTCGGGTCGTCGTCATCACTCATCTTTTCTTCTGCCTCCTCCCCTTCGCTCTCTGTTTCCTCCCTTGCCCTTGCCTCTGCTCCTAAACCCCTGACATCCATCCCCCACTCGAAGCCCCCCATTCCCCCCTCCCCTCCTTCCGGTGCTGGAGCTGGGGTGTGCTGTTGCAAAGGGACGAACGTCGGATATCGTTCGCTTCCCGTGGCGGGCCTCCATCTGAAGTCTCGCGGGTCTTCCTCCCTGCTCTCGTCGACGACGGTCACCTCCGCTTCCATCTCTGTGCCGCCGTGCTCGAAACCAGGGTCGTCCCCGAAAACGTCCATGTCCGTCTCTCCCTCACTTCCTCCTGGCGGCGTTGCTCGTCCTGGGCCTTCCAGCCACCTTCTGCGGAACTGCTCCTCTGGTCTATCGTCCCACCAATACGAGGGTTCTGATGCAGATCCCGAGGGTGACCCCTCCGGGGAACGGACGTCTTGTGTCGGGTCCTCGTCCGAGTCGAACCCCCGGAAAGTGCTGGCCGAAAGCGTGGGCGTGAAAAGCCAGTCGTCGAAAAAGTCTGCTGGCATAGGTCTATGTGGGAAGAGGGCATGAAACTCGTCTTTGAGTAGAGGTTCGTCCAAGGCGTAGCCCGGCACCCAGCTGTTCGCACTGGCCAGGGTGCCCTCCTTGGCGAGAAAGTATTCTACCCCCTCTTCCCCCCATCTGGAGTCCAAAATCTCCGTGACGTCATTGATGCGCTCCTTCTGTGCCACTCCCGCGTGCCCCGTTCTGTCTCTGACCGGACTCGGCGCCGTTCCGGGTTCCTGGAACCTGTGCGGTGCCTTGTAGGGAGTGAGCACCGATCTGTGGAACACCGGATGCATTCTGGAACCCTCCGGAAGTGCCAGTCTGAAAGCTACCGGGTTGACCTGCTCTTCGACTTGGTAGGGTCCCAGTTGTTTATGCCCTAGTTTCTTCTTGGCCAACGACCTGGCCGGCACTGCGTGGGCTGCTAACCAGACCCAGTCTCCCACGTGGAGCTCTTCGCCAACCCTTCTGTGTCTGTCCGCTTGTACCTTGTATGCGTGTTTGGCCAGCTCCAGGTGGCGCCTCAGCTGATCGTGGACTTCCTGCAGCTCCGACGCGAACGCATCTGCTGTCTGCGGCTCCCCCTCCCCCATTCTTTCCAGTCCCGGGAAGGTTCTGGGGTGCCTCCCGTTGTTGGCGAAGAACGGCGTGACCCCCGTGGACACGTGCTTCGTGTTGTTGTAGGCGAACTCGGCAAGCGGCAGGTAATCCACCCACGTCGCAGGCTGTTGATTCGCATAGCATCTCAGGTACTGCTGCATGATGGCATTGACCCGCTCCGCTTGCCCGTTGGTCTGCGGGTGTCTCGCCGACGCCAGGTTGATCTTGACGTTTAGGAAGCCCATCAGCTTCTGCCAGAAATTCGAGATGAACTGCCGCCCGCGGTCGGACAGAATAGACCGTGGCAGACCGTGAACCTTGAACACGTGGTCTATGAACAGTTTGGCGGTTTGCTCCGCCGTGGCCACCTTCGCACACGGAATGAAATGTGCCATCTTGGAAAACAGGTCCACCACCACCAGCACTGCCGTCTTGCCCCTCGAGCTGGGCAGATCTGTGACAAAGTCCAGAGCCACCCTTTCCCAAGGTTCGACCGGAGTTTGCAGCGGTTCCAACAGTCCTGCCGGCGGTCTGTGCACTGGTTTGGCCCTCTGGCAGGTGTCACACCTCACCACGTAGTCTGCGACCTCCCCTCTCATTCCAGGCCACCAGAAATCCCTGGCTACTAATTCCACCGTCTTCTCCTTGCCAAAGTGCCCGGCCGTGGGCGCGTCGTGCAGCTTCTGCAGCACCTTGGCGCGAAGGTCGTCTCCCGGCACGTAGATGGCCCCTTTACGGATGAGCAATCCATCTCGTAGCTGGAAACCGTCGGCCGCAGCCTTGCCCCTTTGCACCTCTGCCATCTTTGCTTGCGCGAAGGAGTCATCCTGCAACGCTCGTCGCACCGCCTCCAGGTCCACGGTGGCCGCGGCGCACGCCCATACTGTTGGTGCGAAGATGTGCATGGCGGCCGCTGGCGTTGCGTCCTCCAGATACTGTGGCTTACGGGAGAGGGCGTCCGCCATGATGTTAGTGTCCCCCGGGACATACTCTATGCGGAAGTCGAAGTTCGCAAAAAACTCAGCCCAACGTATCTGCCTCTGGTTTAGGAACTGTGCCGTGCGCCAGTGCTCCAGATTCTTGTGGTCCGTGCAAACCTGCACCGTGTGCTTGGCGCCGATCAGGAAGTGCCTCCACGCTTTGAACGCTGCATGAATGGCCAGCAACTCCCTGTCCCAGATGGTGTAGTTCTGCTCGGACTTGCTGAGCTTCCTGGAGTAAAACGCTCCCGGCCGCCACACCCCCTGCTGGTCCTTTTGCAGCAGGACCGCCCCCACGGCTCTGTCCGAGGCGTCTGTCTCCACCCTCATCGGCCTGCTGGGGTTGACGTGAAGCAGCTGCTCTTCCGACGCGAAGAGACGCTTGAGTGCCTGAAAGGACTGCTCCGCCTCCTCTGTCCAAACGAACTTCTTTTTCTTGGAGCTAAGCGTGTCTGTGATGGCCGCTGTCTGCATAGCGAAGCCCTTGATAAACTTGCGATAGAAGTTCGCAAAGCCGACAAACCTTTGGACCTCTTTTCGGTTGCGTGGACTCTTCCAATCCAATACCGCTCGAACCTTGGCGCTGTCCATGGCGAGCCCCTTGTCAGACAACTTGTAGCCCAGAAAATCCACCTCCGTCACGTCAAATTGGCACTTCTCCAGCTTGGCGTAGAGCCTATGTTGCTTTAGTCTGGTCAGCACTTCCTTGACGTGTCTGTCATGCTCCTGCTGCGATTCCGAAAAGATCAGGATGTCATCTAAGAAACAGACGCACGTCTTGTAGAGAAGTCCCGCCAACACGTGATGCATGAAAGCTTGAAAAACGTGGGAGCCATTTTGCAATCCAAAAGGCATAACTCTGTATTCGTAGGTACCCAGTGGCGTGAACATGGCCGTCTTCCACTCATCTCCCTCCCGCATGCGAATGAGGTTGTACGCCCCTCGCAGGTCTAACTTGGTGAACACTTTTCCCTTCCGCACCTTCGCCAGGAGGTCGTCGATTCGTGGCATGGGGAAGTCCGACGGCTTGGTCCCATTGTTTAAAATGCGATAGTCCACGACCAGTCTTTTTTGGGGCGTGTCTCGCTTTTTAACAAAGAATACAGGACTGCCCCCCGCTGCCTTGGACTCTCGGATGAAACCGCGCTCCAAATTATGATCTATGAACTCTTTGAGTTCCTGCAGCTCGTCCTCTGACATGGAATACAGTTTCCCTTTAGGCAGCGCCGCCCCCGGAAGCAGGTCAATTTTGCAGTCATATGGTCTGTGAGGGGGTAGCCTGTCCGCCTCCTTCTCGCAGAAAACTTCCAAAAATTCTGCGTACTTGTGGGGAATCGCTTGCAGCGTGCCTAGCAGCAGCTGTGACTCCTCTTCCTCTCCTTCCTGCCGGGGCACGATGCAGTGTTCAGCACAAAAGGAAGAGCCGAAGATCAGCTGCCTCTGGTACCAAGCCAGCGTTGGGCTGTGCTTGTCCAGCCAACTCATGCCCAATACAATGGGCGTATCTGATAGTTGAGTGACATTGAAGCTGATGATTTCTTTGTGATTCCCAAGTCGCATCGCCATTGGCGGCGTCTGCTTCACCACTTGCCCCCCTAGCAACTCCCTGCCATCCACCGTGACAACCTGCAGGGGCAGCGTGGCAGGCAGCAACTGTATAGCGTGCTTGTCGACAAACTCCTGCCCTATAAAGTCCGCGTTGCTGCCCGAGTCGATGGTAATTGGCACGTCCATGGTGATTCCATTGGGCAGCTGGAGAGATGCGGTGAGCCTCACCACTGGTTTGGGCGGGAGGGGGTTCACGGGCTGTAAAATCTCTGGGGACTGCGTCACTAACACGTCTGGCTGGGCCCCAGGGCCTCTTCCTCCAGCCAGACTGCTTCGTTTCCCTGCTGTGGTCCTCCTTGCTGCGTTGCTGCAGTCACCATTGCTGAGGCTGCAGTGAGCTTGTGGAGCCTCTGGGGACACTCTTTCGCCATATGCCCTGGCTCCTCACAGACGTAACACTTCCTGTTCCCTCTAGGAGGCTTCGCTTTCACTGCTGCCGGTGCTAGGGCTCTGGTTGCTGACTGAGCCCTTGCACCTCCAACCTCCATAGGTTCGGCTCCTCCTCCTGGCGGAGGCGTGGATTGCGCCCGCGCTGCTTCTCTGGGAAGGAAGGAGGGGCCCCTGGCTGATTCGCGCCCTCCACGCCCTTCGTCCCTGCTCCACGGACGTTCTTCCAGCCTCACCCCCACTGCCAGTGCCCTCTGAACGGCCTCCTGGGTGGTTCGGGGTCTCTCCCCCCTCGCGATCTCATCTTTAATCAAGCTGTGCAACCCCTCCCAAAAGAGGTCTCTTACAGGGGCCGAATCTCTGTCCCATTCCAGGGCACTGACCAAGGCGAAAAAGCGGGCATGGTACTGTCTGACGCTGGCCCTCCCTTGTCTTAGCCCATGCACCTCCTTCCGGGCAAGATCCACGTCAATACTTGATAAAAAACACCCATCCATCGCTTTAATAAAGGCATCTGCATTCTGGAGCGCCGGATCCTTATCCCTCCATAAATTGCGTAGCCATGCTTTAGCATCCCCATGCAAATGGGCCATGATGAATCCCACTCTCTCTTGCTCATCTCTAAAGTCTTTATGCAGCAGTTGCAGTGCGCACAGTACGTCTGCTCTAAAGTTGGGATACTGTTGCAGGTTCCCATCGAAGTGAGAGACCAGCCCGCCTGTTCGTCTCGCCAACCCAATTCCCTCCTGCCGGGGTGTCTGCTTCGTCAGCACGTCTAACCTGACCTGGAGATCCCTGCAGGCGGCAGCTGCCTCCTCCTCTCTCTTCCTGGATGCGAGAGCCTCGGCATTCAGTTGTGCCACTGCTTTTCTGAGTTCCTCTATCTGCTGCTCAGCCGTCATGTCGTCTGCTGTTCGTGAGCTCACTAGTAGGCACCTGTTTCTCTCCCCTCCTCGGGGCTGTAGATGCCCACAATTTGGAGACGGAGCTTACTGTCAGAGCTGCTTGAAGATCCTAGCTCACAGAGGATCACGCTAGCCAGCGATCATTTAGTAAAAGTCTTTATTGAATTACAGTTTCCATTCTCACGCTGCTGCGCGCAACTCTACGTCTAGTAGCTAGATCGACGAAGCTCCGTCTGAGTCTCCGCCCCGTGCGCACCAACTTAATATCCTAGCCCTGCTCCACCTTTTCCGCCTGACTGTCCTCCTCTGGGTCCCTCTACCCCCCGGGGCTTCTTCCTTCCGGGATTCTTCTGACGCTGACCCGGACCCTCCTGCCTCCTTGCGCCGGGCTTTAGGACCTGGCTCCCTTTCCGGGCTGCTTACTGCGCCGCCTTCCTCTGCATTTGAACTTGGCGCGCGCGCCCAACCTTCCACTTTCCTCTTAACCGTTTCTTCGCTCCCCGATGGAGGTGTGGCCACTCCTGACTCATGCCCTCCCTCCTGTGGTGAGCTGCCAGCGCTTGCCCCCTGGCTCCCTTCCTCTTCCCTGCTCTCTGGCGGTGACGCTGGTCCCGATTTCCAACTGCTCTCCTCTGAGTCCCCTCTGGCTCTATCTTCCTGGGGTGCCCCCCTAGACTCCCCCCTTGCCCTGGCCACTGGTGCTCCTTTCTGTGAATCCTCTGATTCACTGGAAAGACTCGGAGATCTCGGGTCGTCGTCATCACTCATCTTTTCTTCTGCCTCCTCCCCTTCGCTCTCTGTTTCCTCCCTTGCCCTTGCCTCTGCTCCTAAACCCCTGACACACACGTTCTGCTCTTCTGGCACCAGCCCCTTCAAAGCTGGGCTTGGTGGGCTCTGGGGTAGAATGGGGAGGCCCTGCCCCACTCAAACAAGGGGAAGCCAATGGGTGTCTGGGGCAATTCTATTGACATCAAGTCCGTGGAAGGATGGCGGCTCTTTAGAGCATGCAAACGGGCAGTGGGGCAGATGAGGGACAATGTGGTACAAACTCAGTGTGGCACAATCTCCACTCAGCCAGCAAGGGCTGCCGACTTCCAGCAGTCAATCCATTGGCACCTCAGCAAGGGCCAAATGCTCCTCGAGTTGCTGCTGGCTACTCCCAGGAGTTTAACACCAGCAACGCACTCTTTAAAGTGAAGGATATAAAAATCTTTAAAAGCCCCTAAGGCTTGTTCCTTTGTCCCTGTTGCTTTCCACACTCAAGACTCCTGGTAAGCTGTACTCCCTCTGTATCCAACCCACCCTCTGCACCCTCCCCAGTCCCACCCAGGGTCCAATCCTCCTCCCTGAAATGCCAAAGCTGAGAGCGGGGAAGCAGAGAGAAAATGTTACTCACCGACTGAAGCTTCCTCTTGGCTGCTTTGGCCAGCTCTGACAAATCTAAACTGCTATGAAAGAAAGAAGTCATCACTGTATTTATTGACACCTGAACCTTGGAAGCACCACCAGGCAAGGAATAAACAAAGAGGGGTGAAAATTAAAGTAACGCGCCTGTCATTCCTTGACCAAGAATGCAGACACAGTTGTAGTTTAGTCCTCTTGCTTTTTACTGCATCATTTCATTTTTTATCACAGCAGCTAATGAAGAAGGAAGGAGAAATGGTTTGCCACATAAATATAAAACCTGTTTTGTTAATCACAGTAACACGTATGTTATTTAAGTGATTAACTGAATTCTAAACGGGATCCAGAGAAAGCTTGTGTGAAGTGCTGCTTGATGCTTTTATATCATCTATCGATCATCTATCTATCTATCTATCTATCTATCTATCTGCTTCTCATAGCAGGCAGGCTTGTGGACAGTTTCTGCTAGAATGTCAGCCTATAGACTGATATAAACTTAATTACACACACCCTGAGAGATAACCTAAAGGTATATTCAGGGATTTCCCCCCTAAAAAAATGTTTAGGGGTACTCTCATTTTAACTCAAGAAAATCACCATTTTATAGTTCAAATCAGGGAAAATAAATACAGTAAATGGACAAAAGTACAAAGATTCACAAAAGGTTTAGGGGTATGTGTACCCCTGCGCTCCCCAAAGCACTGGATATATTATCAGTCGCCATCTAAATGTATTGATCGCCTTCAACAGAATCATCTCAAGGTGATGTACAATAAAAAAACAGAGGGAGGGGAGCAGGAAAAAACAATTAAACACACACACACAACCTCCCCAACCCAAAAACACCCAGATACACTTAAAACAAACCTAAAACCATACAGACTAGACATTCATGGCAAAGACCCAATTGTCCAGCTAGGAAGGTATGTTGGAACAAAAATGTTTTCAACTCTTTCCGGAGGGTCCAGATAGTGGGCAGGATGTTATTCCACAGAACAGGGGCAGCCACACTCAAAGCCCTGTCCTGAGTAATCTTTTGAGATAAATCTTTCTGAGATGAAAGGCTTATCTCAAAAGGGTGCGCTGGCCAGAACACAGACCCTCAGTTTAACAACTTCTGCAAAAACAGGTCACATAATACGCAGAAATGAAACAACCAACCCACACTTATTGTCCACACTTTCTAGTGCACAGCTGAGTTATCAGTGTGCTTTGTGATAAGTACCTACTTTTCAACCCTCACATAGCAGAGTTAATTGGTAAATTAAACTACTGAACTACTTACAGCCGTCTTAATCCCCAAGGGACCGCAGCAGGAGAAAAAATATCAATTAAATTTATTAATGTTATTGCCTTATTTATCAACATCTGCCCCACCAATCAGAAAAGACTTTAGGCACCTCAATCAATTAACAGAAGACAAGGAGAGGTTGCAAGGAGAAGGAAGACAAAAAGCAAAGCTTGAGCGCACATCACTCTTGACAATCAAACGAATCTACGACTGTCATTTGATTTGGCCAACAATACTATTACCACATATTATTAGTGCTTAGTCTGCATTCTTACCTGTCTGCCATTTGAGGTATAATAAAATGTTGTCCACTTTTGTGATCTGAAAATGAAGTTTCAAAAGAGCATTAGGTGCGAGAAAGGATCATGTCATTATCTCAACCCACAGTTCTCCACAAGCCACAACTTGATTCAGCTGAGCAGCCTTTTCAGTGCCTGCATAAACTGGAGAGGTCTGAGGGCTGCATTCTGGCAGGGCTAGGACAGGCAGAAGCAGATCTGGATCTCCTGCAGTAGATTGGTAAGGGTTTCTGACTCCCATCTGTTTATAGCAGCAACAGAATGACCCCTCCCACACCCAAACTAGACTGCAGAAGTGAATAAAGCTTGGGTGTCACCAGGTGTGGATTTCTGTGTGAAAGGAATGTGAGCTCACCTCAGTTCTGGTACTCCAAACAAATTCCTGGGATCAGAATACATACCTTATTTTTCGTTCTATAGGACGCACATTTCCCCCTCCAAAAATTAAGGGGAAATGTGTGTGCGTCCTATAGAGCGAATGCAGGCTGCGCCGCTAAGCCCAAAGCCAGAACAGGAAAACGGAGCACTGCAGAGCACCCCGTCTCGCTGCTCTAGCTTGGGGACGGTGCCTTCACCCCGCTGTCCTACAGAAGCTAGCAAGGCTGTTCCCAAGCCAGAACAGCGAGACGGAGGGCTCCATCTCACTGCTCTAGCTTGGGGACAGCTGCGCGCAAACCTCTGTAGGGCAGCGGGGCGCTGCGCTCCAAAGGCTTCAGGGATCTTTGAGGCTGGAGGTGGGGGAAAGTAGCGCTTCCCCCCACCGCCAGCCCCACAAGTTCTGGTGAATGTACCTTGTTTTAGAGGGGGAGAACAAGAAAAAAAAAATCCCTGTTCTCCCCCTCCTATGGTCCGGTGCGTCTTATGGTCCGGTGCGTCCAATGGAGCGAAAAATACGGTATTTTATACCAGACTGCAGTTCTAGGAAAAAGTCAAGTAGTTCCTGCAAGTCTAAAATCTCTCCTCCCTTAAGCTACAGCAGTCATGTCAGTCCATGTGGGGTTAAAAGATAATGGCGACCCAGGATGAACATATTCCCCATTCCTGCTGGACCACTTCTCAAACAAGTAGATGCAGGGGGATACATGAGCCATGGACTCCACTCTGAGCTCTCTAGAAGCAAAGCAGGATAGAAATAAGACTACCTCTGCTCAGGGACTTGTAGAAGCTGCCCACTTGCTAGTGAGCCATCTTCAAGGTGTTGCTAACAGTACATAAAGTGACCCCAGGTCTGCCCCTCAACTGATTCCATCAACAAAACCAGCACAGTTACCGGGGCCACCTAATTATTGTTCTGCCTTAGCAAGAAATCTTTTAGTGTGGCAGCACCTGCACTTTGGAACTCCCTGCCTGTGGACATCGGGCAGGCGCCTCCACTGCACTCTTTTTGGCACCTGCTAAAAACATTTTGGCTTTGACAAGCCTTCTCAGATATGGAGAATGTTGACATGGGTTTTAATCCATTTTTAGCTTATCGCTGACTTTTAAGTTTTTGGATGTTTTAACAGCTTTTTTGAACTGTTTTTACTGATAATTTTATTGTCTTTTTCTTTTTTACTCTTACTCTTATTCTACAAACACCCTCCAAGTGTCCCTATTTTCCAGGGGTGTCCCTGATTTAGAGAAGTTCTTCTGGTTTCTGATTTGATCCCAGAATGCCCCACATTTCCTAAGGACGTCCCTATTTTCATTGGGGAAATGGTGGTGAGTATGAAGTTATCCGACCCCGGAGCCGTCTGAAGGCAATCCTGTATAGGGAAGGGTTTTTTTCTTATAATGTTTAACGTTTTATTATGTTTTTATAGATGTTGGAAGCTGCCCAGAGTGGCTGCAGCAACTCAGTCAGATGTGCTGAGATATAAAGAGTAAAATTATCATTATGGAATGGGACATCCCTATTTTCATCAGAGAAATGTTGGAGGGTATGAGACACTACTCTGAAGTTTGTTTATTTTTAGCAATCAACCAATATACAAATTTTATGGGGGGAAATGAAATAACCACAATAACATGAAATAAACCTAGTCAGACCCTTACCAGGTTTTCTGCCACAAAGATAGAATGCCAGCCTGTCCGTGAGCTCGTACTGGATTTCCGCAAGGCGTTCTGCCAGCTCATGGTGCCCTCCTTGCCTATTGGGCAAAAGGTGGGTGGGAGATTCATTCAGAAATCACTACTGTTGAGTTGAAAACATCAGTAAGAACAAAAATAAAAATCTGTTGCAGGTGACTTCTGAGGCTGCAATCCTACTCACAGAGTGAGTGAAATATACTACAGTAGTACCTCGGGTTACAGACGCTTCAGGTTACAGACTCTGCTAACCCAGAAATAGTACCTCGGGTTAAGAACTTTGCTTCAGGGTGAGAACAGAAATCGCATGACGGCAGCGCAGCAGCAGCAGGAGGCCCATTACCTAAAGTGGTGCTTCAGGTTAAGAACAGTTTCAGGTTAAGAACGGACCTCCGGAATGAATTAAGTTCTTAACCCAAGGTACCACTGTACTGCACAGGTTAGCGATCTAAAATAAGGCACTGAAAGCCACCATGCCTTATTTTAACTGGGTGAAAGAATCCCACAGCACATAGAGCTCCTCCTTCTAACCTAGCTGCAGAGATCCTCCGTTGCCTCAGAAACAGAGGAAGGGATACGGTGAGAAAGTTTTTCATGTCACTAAACAGCAAAATTCAATAGTAAGGAGGTTTGGTCCATCTCCCACCCACTCCAAAAGGGATTTGGGAACTTGCTCTTAGTTTTTTTTCCTGCCAACAATACCCCCACCCCAAGCTTGAAATGGCTCACTTTGCATAGTCAATAGGCGTCTTCCCACTGGAGTCCTGTGTGCCAGGATCAGCCCCATACACCGCCAACAACTCCGCTTGTAAAATCTGACCCGTCTTGGCAGCTACGTGCAGCGGGGTGTTCCCTTTCTCCTGCAAAGGGGAGTTAACAGGCATTTGCTGAGAAGCTGCTGCAGACCAGCCCAAAGCAATGATGGCCAAGCTCATGGAAAGGCCTTCTCTTACTGGATGGAAGAAGTTGGCCTGGGCGCCCAGAGAGAGAAGCCGCAAACAGGTCTCCAGGTTCCCCGTCCTGACGCTCGAGTGGAGTTGCTGAAAGGGAGAGAGAGAGGTCAGCAGAGAATTTTCTCTTGCCTCACCGCAGCTGAGAAACCTGTGCTGACAGTCCCAGAAACTCCTTCCAGGGATTCCCAGAGGGGCTTGCTTTGGGGGACGCCAAGGCTGGCATCTAGCCACCTGCCAACTACAACCAACAAATAAGGTGTGGAGACATGAAAAAGGTTTATCAAATGGCAGGCGGAGTGGAGCAACCTCCCCTGACCTGCAGCTCTCCAGGTGACCTGGGGCCCCCAACACCCGTCCATCCCAGCTGCAGCCCAAAACGCCTGGAGACTCTCTGCTGGGGAAGGCTGGTGTGGAGGGAGCGACAGATGTTTCTCTGTCTCTCATAAAAACATCCACTCAGATCAGCTTCACACTTAAGATTTAACTGATGTCACTGAGCAGAATACAAGCCTGAAGCTGTGTTTCTTAGTTTTCATTCATTGTAACCCTCTGGCCTCTACATCTTAGCTTCCAAAATTTTGCAGGTTATTTTCCGAGGGACACCTCTAAGATTTCATATTGCCCACAATATATCACAGGGAAGGAAGCAAATCCTTTCTAGTTCTCCCACCTGCTCAAAATCAACTTCAAAGACACCAAGCACTAAAATCCCTGGGCTGATTTGTCTGTTATTTGGCAAATTTCTCACCTTTGATGTACCCTTTTTTTCATACAAGTTGTTTATAAAACAATTAAATGAATCATTTTTAACTACCCCCAAACTGTAAACACACAAAAGGGGCTACCCTGCCTGAAAAGTTAGTCCATTTCTGCAGAAACATTTTCTTTTTTCTTTTTTTAAGTATTGATGGTTCCCTTTTTGGGGGGAGAAGGGATGAATTTTACAGATGAGCCCAGTGGCGGAGGGAGGAATCCTAAACCTTTTTGTGTCTAATTTGGTAGTCCTTTATCCAATCAGGAGGGGCTACTGTGCCTGTAAATTTCATCCAATTCTGTAAAAAATGAAGTTATTTTTTCAATTCCTCATTAGTAAAAAAAGGAAATATTAAGTTTCTTTTTTCTGAATCAGAATTTGGATTTTGACACAGAGTGGCCTCTGAAGCATTTAGGACTCAATCATACCTTTCCCCCCAAAGTGTCAGGGTGGCAGCTAAATGTTGTGGATGGAACACATCCTGATCAGCTCCCTACCCATAAAGTGGGCATCTAGTGAGTACAGAATGTTGGACTAGATGGGCCTTCAGCCTGATCCAAACTCAGAGGTCTTCATGAGAGGGAATCTTACCTTACTAAGGTCTTTGGCAGTCACACTATCATCATCCCGACATGGTAAGCGATGAACAAAGGCCAGCATCTGATACTTTGCTCTGATGAATTCCGCTTTATTGGGGCTACAAGTGAGTCAAAAGGAAAAGGAACTACACCACAGAAGAGCATTAAAACGTCTCATGAGTGAGATCTACTTTTGGATAGTTACAAGCTTGGTGGAACAGGGGAATGTTGTGGATGTAATGTATTTTTATTTCAGTAGGGCTTTTGACAAAGTCTTGCTCCCAATGCCTTTTTACTCAGTAGTTGCGCCTGTGATCCCTAATTAAGCACCTTTAGCTTGAAACTAAGGCCGTAATCCTGTGGGTAAGATGAACACTTGCAGAGGGCCTTCTCAGTAGTAGCACCCACCTTGTGGAATGCCCTCCCATCAGATGTCAAGAAGATGAGTAACTATATAACCTTTAGAAGACATTTGAAGGCAGCCCTGAATTTAATGTGTAATGTTTTATTATGTTTTTATATATGCTGGAAGCTGCCCAGAGTGGCTGGGGAAACCCGTCAGATGGGTGAGATACAACAACAATGCAATAATATTTAAATAATAATAATTCACTTTCTATAAAAATACTCAATGTCCCCATTGGCGAAGGATGGCGAGAAAAAATTCCACTTGATGGGGAGAGGAAGCATGCCATGCAAGAGATGCCATGGCCCAGGAGACCACAGAGGTGGTCTGAATTTCACATGCTGATTTGAAACAAGCATCCCAATCGTGCTCCTCCAGCAGCAGGAGGCCATGGACTCAGCCACACTTCTGACATTTTGATCCGGTGTGCTCCTCCAACGCCCACCCCCAAATAGCTCTCTGAATAAAGAGGCTTTCTCCATTTTAGTCACATCTGCCACCAAGAGTGTTTTCCTCTGCTTGGGCAATGTGGGAGGCAGGATCAGGATTGGCTCACATCGGCTCCAGCCCTGGCCATGGTTTGCTGGAGGTTGCCGTAGGTCTGCCCCTTTGGCCCTCTAGGGAAGATAGAGGCGTTGCTCCCCACCCCTGCCCCGATCCAACTTACTGAACTTTGTCCTGGGGGTTTGCTTTGCGCCTTCCGCTCATGACAGATGCAGGATCCAGCAATGAATGTTCCCAGATGGAGTTAGCCCCATTACTGTACAAGGTTTCCAACATCTGCAAAAAACAAAGCAGAATACAAAGCATGGAGTTGGTGTCTTCCTCTTGTCCAGAGCAACTTAGACGCTAGGTGACAGTTGTCCTGTTGCTGGCATGGAGCTCTGCAGATGTACAGTGGTGCCCCGCAAGACAAATGCCTCGCAAGACGGAAAACCCGCTAGACGAAAGGGTTTTCCGTTTTTGAGCTGCTTCGCAAGACAAATTTCCCTATGGGCTTGCTTCGCAAGACGAAAACGTCTTGCGAGTGTTCCGATTTTTTTCCGCTCCCCCCCTTTTTCTAAGCCGCTAAGCCACTAAGCCTTTAATAGCCGCTAATCCGCTAAACCACTAATAGCGCTAATCCGCTAAAAGGGTTGTTTCGCAAGATGAAAAAACCGCTAGACAAAGAGACTCGCGGAACGGATTATTTTCGTCTTGCGAGGCACCACTGTACTCTGCAAACGTTCTATAATGCACCAGCATTTATTACAGAAAAAGCCCTTCTCTCTTTTTTTTAATATGATATTTATTAAAGTTTCAAAGAAAAGATTACATAAATAAAAAAAGAGAAAAGAAATAAAAAAAACAAAATACAGAAAAAAGATAATAAACATTTTTAAAAAAACCATATCAATCTTTCCGTACCTTACATTTCATTTCCTTACTTCCCTGACCTCCTCACACCTCCCTTTTTTGTATTCCAGTTCTATTAATTAATTCAGCAATTCCTTTCCCTCTTTGTTTTTATCTTAATCCTTTAACTTAATAAATTATAACTTTGAATTTTCATCTGTTAACAATCCATTTTTACATACACCTTAATAACATTGCTGCTAAAACCACTTAACTACATTCAGACATCATTCTAACATTCATTAATTTTGCAATATTTCTGTAAATAGTCTTTAAATTTCTTCCAATCTTCTTCCACCGCCTCTTCTCCCTGGTCTCGGATTCTGCCAGTCATTTCCGCCAATTCCATATAGTCCATCACCTTCATCTGCCATTCTTCCAGAGTGGGTAAATCTTGTGTCTTCCAATACTTTGCAATAAGTATTCTTGCTGCTGTTGTAGCATACATAAAAAAAGTTCTGTCCTTCTTTGGCACCAATTGGCCAACCACGCCCAGGAGAAAGGCCTCTGGTTTTTTCAGGAAGATATATTTATATACCTTTTTCATTTCATTATAGATCATCTCCCAGAAAGCCTTAATCCTTGGGCATGTCCACCAAAGGTAAAAGAATGTACCTTCAGTTTCTTTACATTTCCAACATTTATTTTCAGGCAAATGATAGATTTTTGCAAGCTTGACTGGTGTCATGTACCACCTGTATATCATTTTCATAATATTCTCTCTTAAGGCATTACATGCCGTAAATTTCATACCTGTGGTCCATAACTGTTCCCAGTCAGCCATCATTATGTTATGTCCAACATCTTGTGCCCATTTAATCATAGCACATTTCACCGTTTCATCCTGAGTATTCCATTTCAACAGCAAGTTATACATTCTTGACAAAATCTTAGTTTTGGGTTCTAACAGTTCTGTTTCTAATTTTGATTTTTCCACCTGGAAGCCAATTTTCTTGTCCAAATTGTATGCCTCCATTATCTGATAATAATGAAGCCATTCTCGCACTTTATTTTTTAGTTTCTCAAAACTCTGCAGTTTCAGTCTATCTCCCTCTTGTTCCAGAATTTCCCAATATTTCGGCAATTTGGCCTCCATATTGAGCTTTTTCTGAGCTTTCGCTTCCATCGGTTACAGCCACCTTGGGGTTTTGTTTTCCAATAAATCCTTATATCTTATCCAGACATTAAACAATGCTTTCCTGACAATATGATTTTTAAATGCTTTGTGTACTTTGACCTTATCATACCACAAATATGCATGCCATCCAAATACATTATTAAAACCTTCTAAATCCAAAATATCTGTGTTTTCAAGAAGCAGCCATTCTTTCAGCCAGCAAAAAGCTGCTGATTCATAGTAAAGTTTAAGGTCTGGCAGGGCAAATCCACCTCTTTCCTTTGCGTCCGTTAGTATTTTAAATTTTATTCTAGGCTTCTTGCCCTGCCAGACAAATCTAGAGATATCTCTCTGCCACTTCTTGAAGCAACTCATTTTGTCCAAAATTTGCAATGTTTGAAACAGAAACAACATTCTAGGCAATACACTCATTTTTATTGCAGCAATATGGCCTAGCAGTGAAAGCTTCAAATTTGACCAAATTTCTAAATCTTTTTTCACTTCAGCCCAGCATTTTTCATAATTGTCTTTAAATAGATTCCCATTTTTAGCTGTCATGTTAATCCCCAGGTATTTCACTTTCTTAACCACTGTCAAGCCTGTCTCATTCTGAAACCTCTCTCTCTCAGTCACTGTTAAGTTTTTCTCTAAGACCTTTGTTTTTAACTTATGCAGTTTAAATCCTGCAACCTGACCAAATTCTTGAATCAGTTCCAAAACCCTTTTAGTACTAGACTCTGGCTCCTGTAATGTCAATACCAAGTCATCTGCAAATGCTCTCAATTTGTACTGTTTAGCTCCGACTTGTACACCTTTAACCAATTGGTCTCTTCTAATCATATTCAGCAGAACCTCCAGGACCGATATAAAAAGCAATGGGGAGATTGGGCAACCTGGTCGTGTCCCTTTTTCTATCTTAAATTCCTCCGTCACAACGTTATTTACAATTAATTTAGCCTTTTGTTCTGAATAAATTGCACTTATACTGTTTTCAAAGCCTTGGCCTACCCCCATCCCCTGTGGATTCTTCTTCATAAAACTCCAAGAAATGTTGTCAAAAGCTTTCTCCGCGTCCACAAATATCAAAACTGCCTTAGTATATATGTTCACTTGTAATTTTTCCAAAATATTGATTATGTTTCTCACATTATCAGACAAATGTCTACCAGGGAGAAAGCCTGCTTGGTCTTTATGAATCTCTTCCATTAACACTTTTTTTAGTCTTTTAGCCAAAATGTCTGCAAAAATTTTATAACAGAAACAGCCCTTCTCAACGCTCTGCTCAAAGTTTTGTTGACCTTTAGAATAAAGTTAAGGGTTAGAGTATTGGGTTTAATGCGCAAAAAACATCCACTTCAGTATTTCAAAAGGCCCCAGACCAGTTTTGAAGTCTGCTGCATAGTCAGTCTCTAGACACATTCAGCAATGTGCATTGATCCATAATATTCTGTCTTTTTGCCATTTGTGTCTCATTTCATTACTTCTTCAAAAATTTATTTTATTTATTAAAATTTACATAATGCTTGATTGTTAAAAAAAACTAAACCCAGAGCTGTTTTAACACACAACACCAGAATCAATCAAACCATAAATGAAATAACCGATAAGCTCACGACGTTTCCTGTAGTTTTTTCCCCTTCTTTGCCTGCTAAACTATTTTCAGTAAAGGAACCTATGTCTAATTAGCTACTGTTTTATGTGGCCCCAAAACACTTGGCAGGATGCTTTTTAAAGCAACAACCACAAGCCTTCTGATTTTATATTGCCAGCTGTGGAAGGGTGAAAGCAGCCTTTCTTGCAGGCATCCCCCCCCACTCCCCCATACAACTGCAGTTACATTATAAAACATTAAAAAGCACCAAAAGCAAAAGGTTAGGAAATGTTGACAAACATAGAATCAAGAATCATAGAGTTGGAAGAGACCACAAGGGCCATCGAGTCCAACCCCCTGCCAAGCAGGAAACACCATCAGAGCACTCCTGACATATGGTTGTCAAGCCTCTGCTTAAAGACCTCCAAAGTAGGAGACTCCACCACACTCCTTGGCAGCAAATTCCACTGTCAAACAGCTCTTACGGTCAGGAAGTTCTTCCTAATGTTTAGGTGGAATCTTCTTTCTTGTAGTTTGGATCCATTGCTCCGTGTCCGCTTCTCTGGAGCAGCAGAAAACAACCTTTCTCCCTCCTCTATATGACATCCTTTTATATATTTGAGCATGGCTATCATATCACCCCTTAACCTCCTCTTCTCCAGGCTAAACATGCCCAGCTCCCTTAGCCGTTCCTCATAAGGCATCATTTCCAGGCCTTTGACCATTTTGGTTGCCCTCCTCTGGACACGTTCCAGTTTGTCAGTGTCCTTCTTGAACTGTGGTGCCCAGAACTGGACACAGAACTCCAGGTGAGGTCTGACCAGAGCGGAATACAGTGGCACTATTACTTCCCTTGATCTAGATGCTATACTCCTATTGATGCAGCCCAGAATTGCATTGGCTTTTTTAGCTGCCACGTCACACTGTTGGCTCATGTCAAGTTTGTGGTCAACCAAGACTCCTAGATCCTTTTCACATGTACTGCTCTCAAGCCAGGTGTCACCCATCTTGTATTTGTGCCTCTCATTTTTTTGCCCAAGTGCAATACTTTACATTTCTCGCTGTTAAAATTCATCTTGTTTGTTTTTGCCCAGTTCTCTAATCTGTCAAGGTCGTTTTGAAGTGTGATCCTGTCCTCTGGGGTGTTAGCCACCCCTCCCAGTTTGGTGTCATCTGCAAATTTGATCAGGATGCCCTTGAGTCCATCATCCAAGTCGTTGATAAAGATTTTGAATAAGACCGGGCCCAAGACAGAACCCTGCGGCACCCCACTAGTCACTCTTCTCCAGGATGAAGAGGAACCATTGATGAGCACCCTTTGGGTTCGGTCAGTCAGCCAGTTACAAATCCACTGAGTGGTAGCATAGTCAAGACCGCATTTTACCAGCTTCTTTACAAGAATATCATGGGGCACCTTGTCAAATGCCTTGCTGAAATCAAGGTAGACTACATCCACTGCGTTCCCTTCATCTACCAAGCTTGTAATTCTGTCAAAAAACGAGATCAGGTTAGTCTGACATGACTTATTGTTCAGAAATCCATACTGACTACAGTATTGGTGATCACAGCATTCCTTTCTAGGTGCTCACAGACTGTATGCTTAATGATCTGCTCCAAAATCTTCCCTGGTATTGATGTCAGACTGACTGGGCGGTAATTATTTGGGTCCTCTCTTTTCCCCTTTTTGAAAATAGGGACAACATTTGCCCTCCTCCAGTCTGCCGGGACTTCGCCTGTTCTCCAGGAATTCTCAAAGAAGACTGCCAGTGGTTCTGAGATCACATCTGCCAGTTCTTTTAATACTCTTGGATGCAGTTCGTCTGGCCCTGGAGACTTGAATACATCTAAACTAGCCAAGTATTCTTGTACTATCTCCTTAGTTATTCTGGGCTGTGTTTCCTCTGCTGAATCATTTGCTCCAAATTCTTCAGGTCGGGCATTGTTTTCTTTATCGGAGAAGACTGAGGCAAAGAAGGCATTGAGGAGTTCAGCCCTTTCTGTGTCCCCTGTTTGCATTTCACCATCTTCTCCTCTGAGTGACCCCACTGTTTCTTTGTGCTTCCTTTTGATACGGACATACCCATAAAAGCCTTTTTTGTTGCTTTTAACCTCTCTAGCAAGCCTGAGTTCATTCTGTGCTTTAGCTTTTCTGACTTTGTGTCTACACGTGCTGGCTATTTGTTTGAATTCCTCTTTGGTGGTTTCCCCCCTTTTCCATTTTTTGTACACATCCTTTTTTAATCTTAACTCAGTTAAAAGTTCTTTAGATAGCCACCCTGGCTTCTTTAAGCACCTTCCATGTTTCCGTCTCATTGGTATTGCCTGACGTTGTGCTTTTACTATCTCCCTCTTAACAAACTCCCAGCCATCATGAACTCCCTTTCCTTTTAGTATTACTGTCCATGGGATCTCACCCAGCACTTCCCTAAGTTTTATGAAGTCGGCTTTCTTAAAGTCAAGAAATTGAGTCCTAGTATGCTTGGCTGCTCCTTTCCGCTGTATAGTAAACTTCAGAAGAGCATGATCACTCGCGCCTAATGATCCTTCCACTTCTACCCCACTAACCATGTCATCAACACTGGTTAGGACCAGATCGAAAATGGTTGTTCCTCTTGTTGCTTCTCCCACTTTCTGGACAATGAAGTTGTCTGCAAGGCCAGTGAGGAATCTGTTTGACCTTATGCTCTTGGCTGAGTTTGACATCCAACAAATATCCGGGTAATTGAAGTCCCCCATTACTACTATCTCCCTTCCTTTTGCATGCTTGGCCATCTGTTCCAGGAAGGCATCATCTATGTCCTCCGTTTGGCTTGGGGATCTACAGTAAACTCCCACAGTGAGGTCACTGTTATTCTTCTCTCCCTTAATTTTGACCCAAATGCTCTCACTTTGGCTTTGAGGTTCTAAATCTTGGATCTCTTCACAGGTGTACGCATCCCTGACATATAACGCCACTCCTCCTCCTTTCTTGTCTGGTCTGTTTCTCTTAAATAGATTGTATTGCTTCAATTTCCTGCCCAGAGCCTCATAGTCTCTTTTGATCTTCTGGAGGCTATTGCTTGCAGTGTCATTGGTTCCCACATGAACCAAGAGGAAGGGGCATTTGTCAGTGGGTTTTATGATTCCTTGCAGTCGTTCAGTTACATCTTGGATCTTAGCCCCGGGGAGAGACATCTTGTCCGAGACATCTTGTCAGCCCCACAGATCACTGCTTCTGTTCCCCTAAGTAGGGAATCCCCTATCACCACTACACGCCTCCTCTTAGGTTTGGTCGGGGTTCTTCCATGAGCTGTCCGTTCCAAGGTCGCCTGCACATTCCCTGAGGACTGATTTTGCTGCTCGTCTTCATATACCTGATCGACTGTAATGAGGGAGAGATCCTCAAATGGAGTCTGCTCTTCGTCTTCCATGCTAGGGGAGAGGACCTCAAAGCGATTGTGTATTTCTAAACAATCAGAGCGAACCCTGGGCCTCCTACTTCTTTGAGTCACGTTTCTCCATATATCTGGCTCCTGTGTTGGTGAACTAGCCTCCTTCTCAGGGGAGTCCCCTGTCTCCTCCTTGGTGGAGACGGTGTTCTCTGTTGCTTCCAAGAAGAGCTCCAGCTCTCTAATTCTTTGGAGCGTAGCTACACGTTCCTCCAGTTGCTGGACTTTGTCTTCTAAGAGGGCAATCAACATGCAATTGCTGCAGGTAAAGCTGCCTGCAACATTTGGCAAGATGGCAAACACTGTGCAGGAACCGCAGGCGACTGCAGCTCTTCCCTCTCCCTCCATCTTGAGAACGTGTTGTTGGGGGTGGCTACAGCGGTCCTCCATCATAAAAAGTGTGAAGACAGGACAAATAACTCCCCCCCCAAAAAAAAACCTAGGTCTCCCCCAACAAACGCTTGAGACTAGCTCCCCTAAATCTAAAAGATGTATCAAACTGCGAGCGCCGCCAGGCACGTGCCGCTGCCCTGCTAGCTCTGATAAGCACCTCCCACAGCTAATCCCCTGCCTCAACAGAAACCCTGCCCCCTCTGACCTTTGCACAGGGAGAGCAGCTAATCAGCCACAAAGAAACACACACACAAGAAAACCCTTTTTGCTCCTTCTTCAGCTGCTGCCCTGCAAGCTCTTCTCTTCTCTTCAAGCTCTTCACAAGCGAGCTCTTCTCTTCCTCTGCCCCGTCCACCTTTGGGCCACACACGACTACTATGGGAAGCTGTTAGGCAGGAGGGGTGGTCATTTGCATGGGCAGCAGCGAGGCTCAATGGCATGATGAGCCCAGTGTGTGTTACCTGAAGCAGCGTTGTGGGCCATGGTGTGTGTTTCAGGTGCCTGACTTGGGAGATGTGCCGGCCCAGGCTCCTATGAACACTGCAGCATTCATCACAAATCAGAACTCCTCTGTTAACTGATGCCCAACATGGGTCTGAAAGAAAAACAGTGGTACATTTAGCATAGGAAGAGAGAGAGGCAAGAGTTTGGTTGCAAATAAATTCCACTACCGTCCACTTCAGCCACAGGTAGTGCTTGGGTTTCTCAGGTCCAGTTTTTATATTTTAAAAACTACTCTACTTTGTGCATCACCAAACAAGGAAGGAAATCTGGATTTGTACTGAGCTCAGAGAAGGCACCCAGGGCATGACTGGCTGACTGACCGAACCCAAAGGGTGCTCATCAATGGTTCCTCTTCATCCTGGAGAAGAGTGACTAGTGGGGTGCCACAGGGTTCTGTCTTGGGCCCGGTCTTATTCAACATCTTTATCAACGACTTGGATGATGGACTCAAGGGTATCCTGATCAAATTTGCAGATGACACCAAACTGGGAGGGGTGGCTAACACCCCAGAGGACAGGATCACACTTCAAAATGACCTTGACAGATTAGAAAACTGGGCCAAAACAAACAGGATGAATTTTAACAGCGAGAAATGTAAAGTATTGCACTTGGGCAAAAAAATGAGAGGCACAAATACAAGATGGGTGACACCTGGCTTGAGAGCAGTGCATGTGAAAAGGATCTAGGAGTCTTGGTTGACCACAAACTTGACATGAGCCAACAGTGTGATGCGGCAGCTAAAAAAGCCAATGCAATTCTGGGCTGCATCAATAGGAGTATAGCATCTAGATCAAGGGAAGTAATAGTGCCACTGTATTCTGCTCTGGTCAGACCTCACCTGGAGTACTGTGTCCAGTTCTGGGCACCACAGTTCAAGAAGGACACTGACAAACTGGAACGTGTCCAGAGGAGGGCAACCAAAATGGTCAAAGGCCTGGAAACGATGCCTTATGAGGAACGGCTAAGGGAGCTGGGCATGTTTAGCCTGGAGAAGAGGAGGTTAAGGGGTGATATGATAGCCATGCTCAAATATATAAAAGGATGTCATATAGAGGAGGGAGAAAGGTTGTTTTCTGCTGCTCCAGAGAAGCGGACACGGAGCAATGGATCCAAACTACAAGAAAGAAGATTCCACCTAAACATTAGGAAGAACTTCCTGACAGTAAGAGCTGTTCGACAGTGGAATTTGCTGCCAAGGAGTGTTGTGGAGTCTCCTACTTTGGAGGTCTTTAAGCAGAGGCTTGACAGCCATATGTCAGGAGTGCTCTGGTGGTGTTTCCTGCTTAGCAGGTGGTTGGACTCGATGGCCCTTGTGGTCTCTTCCAACTCTATGATTCTATGATTCTATGAGCTAAAACAAGCTGCAAAGAACATGCCAGGGTCATGCAAAACAGGAAGCATGACAAGCATCAAGCCAGATTTGGCCTTGAGTCACAAGCCAAGCTGTCTGGTGAACCGGAGCAGAACGGGAAGGTGCCTGGCAAAGCATGAGATCTCTTGAACTGAAGCTGAATAGAACATCTGTTGCACTACTGTCTTTACTGCAAAGGTGCATCATTATTAGAGAAGTTGTAAGAACAGCAGAGGGAAATTGTCAGTTCTCCCTGAAAGAGCTGAAAAACGCACACAATGAAGAAATGCTTGCATACTTGTTTAAGTGTGGGGGAAGATATGGGGCAAGACTGCTGAAACAGCCAGCAATTCCCATTTCCACATAAATTATTAGGGTCCCCTGTGCATTTCAGGTGCACGGCAACTCAGCCTCTACCCTAAAAACTACTTACTTACAATGCAGCAAAGTGGAATTGCAAGCTGCAAGAAAGAAGAGCATCTACGCTTAACCTCAGAGCTCTCATTTGGGATTTATGTGCAGTATGCCAGTATACATATTTTGTACTTGATGCTAGGCAGGCTCCCCAACTAGTACAAGTTGGCAACTTACTTACAGAAGGACAACTCATGTGTTTTTGAGTTGGGGGCACAGATTACCAAAGTTGCCTCTGTCTGATCTGGGGGAAGTGACTGCCACAGTTGTGGTGTATGCCCAAGTGCCCTCGGCTGTATGAACTCAGCCCACAAATGGCAGAGCTGAAGTAGTACTTTCATGATGGTGCAATGGGGAGGAAGAAATCGTCCAGAGCCGGTACCTTGAATTGTGCCCAGACCACGAGGCAGACCTGAGATTCGCTGAGGCAGGAAGATCCACAACAACAGCCCACGGGGCAACCATTGGTAGCCACACGAGGCTCTGATGTCAGGGGCAATTCTGGCTTGTTCATCCAAGGTACAGGGGAAAGGCTTGGGCCCCTTGTGCCACCACAAGCAGAGCCGGGTGGTTTCTGAGAACTGGCTGCTGCTTTCTCTTGCCACCTGCAATTAACTCAAGGCAGGACGCGCAATTTCCGCAGCTGGTTTCCTGTTTGGGGCCCAGAATGTCATCTCCATCAAAGGCCCTGGGGGAAGAGGGTGTGTCCCACAAACTGCCCCCAAGCTGGGTGCTGGTGATTTTGGAAAACATAACCACCTGTGGATGGATCAGGCCCAAGGCCTTTCTAGCCTAGCATCCTGCATCCCACGGGCCGGGGGAAGCCTTTGGGAGGCTAGTGGGGCCCATCCAGCAAAGCCTCTTGTTCCCGGGCGGGCAAGGGAAACCCATGTGCAAAGGGGAGATGGGGGCCCCCTCTTTAAACCCCTCCCTCCCTCTTTCACAGACACCCCAAGCCCAGAGCGGAGAGGTGCCGGGGCTCCCCCGACAGCTCCCCCCTCGGCACCTGCTCCTTCCCCCACCCGCTTGCGAGGGGAGGCCCTCTGCACATGCCCAGAGGCCCCCTGCACACCCCCAGACGGGCCTCCCCTCAGCGGGATCGCAGCCCTGCCTTTCCCCGGCGGCTCTCCCGCGGCAGCCCCGTGACGAGAGAGCAGCCCTGGGGTGCCTGGGTCCCTCGGACGCCTGGGTCCTTCGAGCTCCGCGGTGGCCCCCCGCCCGCCCCTGGTCTCCCGCGGCGCTTACCGGGAGCGCTGCAATCGGCGCACACGTCGCTGCTCCGCAGCCGCTTGGACATGGCCTAGCCGGGCCGGGTGGAGCCGCTCGGGGGGCCGCCGCTCCCGCTAACGGGTCCCTCTCAGCCCCGCCAGTCACGGGGAAGGCGTCCTGCGCGTGCGCGCGCCACTAGCGCACCTCTTCGCGCGAGCCGAGGCATTCGCCAAGCCGCTTGCGCCAAGTGCGCACCTCACCATCGCCGCGCGGAGGGTCCGTGACGAGGGACGCTGGGGCGGGGCCTCGGGCGGCCATCTTGCCGCCGGGAAAGGCGAGGCATGCGGCGACCATATTTGTTGTGGGTAAAGGTGGTCCATTATTAGTGCTACTGTTTTTATAAAATTGACACTCCAGGAAAAATTAGGGAAGAAAATTAATATGATAGCCCTCTTAAAAAATCAGAAGGGCTGTCCCATGGAAGATGAAGCAAGCTTGTTTTCTCCTGCTCTGGAGAGTAGGACTCAAACCCATGGCTTCAAGTTACAAGAAAGGAGATTCTGACTAAACATCAGAAAAAACTTTCTGACAGGAAGAGCCATTCAACAGTGGAAGGTCTCCCTCCAGAGGTTGTGGACTCTCCTTCCTTGGAGGTTTTTAAGCTGAGGTTGGATGCCCATCTGTCATGGATGCTTTAGTTGAGTTTCCTGCATTTTAGGACGTTGGAGTAGATGAGCCTTGGATTCCCTTCCAACTCTACAATTCTATGATTCTGTGATTCAATCCCAAGCCAGAGACCTGCCTCTTTAAACCCTTTGATCCAAGGAAGGGGCAGAGCCTGGAAGGTGATCATCTATAAAGCCCTCATAAAAGCTCACCTGGAGCTCTCCACAGTGCTGCAATTACTGACCTTGCCCCATTGTGAAATCAGAATAGGACATACGGTAAGTGGAGCCTAATGGATGACCAAAGGGGACCCATCTTGTCCATCCTTCTATTCTCAGTGGCCAACGAGATATCTATCTATTTGGGATTGTACAGCTCTAGGCAGGCCTAAGCCACCATGCCACCCCAGTCATGTGCTGATAGCAGAGTTAACCAGGGTTCCATCTGCACCCCATGCAAATATTACTTGCCCAATGAGAGCACTTCCTCAATCTGGTGATCCTCTTTTGAGCCCCTCCCTGCTCTGTAGCCCTGCAGCCTCCAAACCAGCGAAGGAGAGGCCAAGTTCCCCTCTGTCCTCTTTGCTGGCACAGCCACAGCCTGTCCAAGAAGCACCTTGGGTGGCTATTTAAGCTGAAGCCCCCTGGCATGTCACTGGCTGTGATGAATGAGGTTCCAAGAAAATTTGCTATGTTCTGCTCCCAGACAGACAAGCGGATGTATCTTGAATGCCAGTGAGTCCCCCATCTGAGGAGGAACTGGGGAGACCAGGCAGCTGCTTTTCAGATTTGTATGTAAAAGCCCCCCCCCTTCCAAGTTTCCCCTGCTGTGCCCGGGCGTGCCTTCCCCCTTCATCTATCATTCTAAAACATTTCTGTCTCGCTATTCAGCCACACACACCCCTGCAGCGAAGCAGCTTACAAAAACTAGTAGACAGTTTTGCCCTTAGCTCTGCAATTTAAAATACACAACCCACAAGGAAAAAGAGATTGGGAGGGAGGAGGAAAACAACAAGCTCAGGCAGGTGTTCTTAAAGTCACAGTTCTTCTAATGAACCGTTGGGATAGAAGAGATGAACTGCTTCTCCCTTGGAGGTTAATTTTGAAAAACAAAGTGGCAAACTGCTATGGTTCTGCCTTGGACCAGTACACTTCCCATTTGCCTGAATAAAAGTACCCTCCCCCCAAAAAATTAGGTGGGATTTGGAGCCTTCCAGGAAGCATGGGAGGCCATGGCACCTCTCTTGGCTAGAAATTAAGCCATGGCTGAGCCCACCAGAAGTGGCACCTCAACGCAGCTAGGCTCGCTCTGGGATCCTGCGTCTGTTCCAGGTCTCATGGCTGAGGCACTGGCTTGGGCTTTCCCTGAGGGAAGCGGGGAACCCAAAGCAACCAACCTTTGGTCAGGCATCTGGGTTGGGCTTTGCTCGTTCTGACTTGGTCAGATCCTACCTGGGATGTCCAGTTCTGGGCACCACAGTTTAAGACCGGATATTGATAAGCTGGAAGGTGTGCAGAGGAGGGCAGCCAAGATGATCCAAGGTCTAGTTGGTGGAGTCAGGGATGTTGAGGCTGCAAAGAGGAGACTGCGAGGGGACAGGATGGCCAGACATACAGGATATGATGGCTGTTATCCAGAGGGTGGAGTGAGCTTTTGTTTCTCCTGCTTCGGAGGGTAGGACCCAAACCAGTAGATTCAAATGCTAAGAAAGGAAATTTTTTTTTATAAGATATTTATTAAGATTTTCAAAGTATTACAAAATAAAAATGGGAAAAAAACAAAATAAAAAAGGTTAAAATCAACTCCATCTTTCCATTACTTATTTTTCATTAGCTTATTCCCCGGACCTCCTCACGCCTCCCTTTTTTGTATTCCAATTCAGTTTGTTGGTTCAGCAAATCCCTATCCTCTTTGTTTATCCTAGTCTTTAATTTTAAAATATTATGACATTAGGTTTTTACCTAAATAATCCATTTTTCATATTCCCTTATAATATTACAGCTGAAAACCACTTAATTTCTATCCAACATCATTCTAACATTCATCAATTTTACAATATTTCTGTAGATAGTCTTTACATTTCTTCCAATCTTCTTCCACCGACTCTTCTCCCTGGTCTCGGATTCTGCCAGTCATTTCCGCCAGTTCCATATAGTCCATCACCTCATATTTATCTCAAAATAGTCTCTCAAGGTTTTTTGGGCCTTCTTAAGCACTTCTTCCCCTTCATGGATCACTGCCTTGCCGTGGCGAAGGGGCTTGAAGAACTCAGAGAAGCTATGAACTACGCCGAGCAGGGCACCCAAGATGAACAGGTCATAGTGGAGAGTTTTGACCAAACGTGATCCACCTGGAGTAGGAATCGGCAAGCCACTCCAGTATCCCTGCCAAGAAAACTCCATGGACAAAGACAACAGGCATATAAAAGTTATGACACTGAAAGATGAGCCCCTCAGGTCGGAAGGTGTCCAACATGCTACTGGGGAAGAGCGGAGGACAAGTACAAGTAGATCCAGAGCTGATGAAGCGGCTGGGCCAAAGCCGAAAGGACGCTCAGTTGTGGATATGCATGGAAGCGAAAGGAAAGTCCAATGCTGTAAAGAAAAATATTGCATAGGAACCTGGAATGTAAGAACCATGAACCTGGGTAAGTTGGATGTGGTCAAAAATGAGATGGCAAGAATAAATATTGACATCCTGGGCATCAGTGAGCTAAAATGGACGGGAATGGGCGAATTCAGTTCGGATGACTACCATATCTACTACTGTGGGCAAGAAACCCGTAAGAGAAATGGAGTGGCCCTCATAGTCAACAAAAGAGTGGCGAAAGCTGTACTGGGATGCAGTCTCAAAAATGATAGAATGATCTTGATACGAATCCAAGGCAGACCTTTTAACATCACAGTAATCCAAGTTTATGCACCAACTACTGGTGCTGAAGAAACTGAAATTGACCAGTTCTATGAAGACTTACAAAACCTTATCGAAGTGACACCAAAGAAGGATGTTCTGCTCATTATAGGGGATTGGAATGCTAAAGTAGGGAATCAAGAGATAAAAGGAACAACTGGCAAGTTTGGCCTTGGAGATCAAAACGAAGCAGGGCAAAGGCTAATAGAGTTCTGTCAAGAGAACAAGCTGGTCATCACAAACACGCTTTTCCAACAACACAAGAGACGACTCTACACATGGACATCCCCAGATGGGCAACATCGAAATCAGATTGATTATATTCTCTGCAGCCAAAGATGGAGAAGCTCTATACAGTCAGCAAAAACAAGACCTGGAGCTGACTGTGGCTCAGATCATCAGCTCCTTATAGCAAAATTCAAGCTTAAACTGAAGAAAGTAGGAAAAACCACTGGACAGGTAAGATACAATCTAAACCAAATCCCTTATGAATACACAGTGGAAGTGAGGAACAGGTTTAAGGATTTAGATTTGCTGGACAGAGTGCCTGAAGAACTATGGATGGAGGCTCGCAACATTATACAGGAGGCAGCAACTAAAACCATCCCAATGAAAAAGAAATGCAAGAAAGCAAAGTGGCTGTCCAACGAGGCCTTACAAATAGCGGAGGAGAGAAGGCAAGCAAAATGCGAGGGAGATAGTGAAAGATACAGGAAATTGAATGCAGATTTCCAAAGAACAGCAAGGAGAGACAAGAAGGCCTTCTTAAACGAGCAATGCAAAGAAATAGAGGAAAGCAACAGAACGGGAAGAACCAGAGATCTGTTCAAGAAAATCGGAAATATGAAAGGAACATTTCGTACAAAGATTACCATAATAAAGGACAAAAGTGGTAAAGATCTAACTGAAGCAGAAGACATCAAGAAGAGGTGGCAAGAATACACAGAGGAATTATACCAGAAAGATATGGATGTCTCGTACACCCCAGGTAGTGTGGTTGCTGACCTTGAGCCAGACATCCTGGAGAGTGAAGTCAAATGGGCCTTAGAAAGCACTGCAAATAACAAGGCCAGTGGAAGTGATGGTATTCCAGCTGAACTGTTTAAAATTTTAAAAGATGATTCTGTTAAGGTGCTACACTCAATATGCCAGCAAGTTTGGAAAACTCAGCAGTGGCCAGAGGATTGGAGAAGATCAGTCTACATCCCAATCCCAAAGAAAGGCAGTGCCAAAGAATGCTCCAACTACCGCACAATTTCACTCATTTCACATGCTAGCAAGGTTATGCTTAAAATTCTACAAGGAAGGCTCAAGCAGTATGTGGACCGAGAACTCCCAGAAGTGCAAGCTGGATTTAGAAGAGGCAGAGGAACCAGAGACCAAATTGCAAACATGCGCTGGATTATGGAGAAAGCTAGAGAGTTCCAGAAAGACATCTACTTCTGCTTCATTGACTATGCAAAAGCCTTTGACTGTGTTGACCACAGCAAACTATGGCAAGTTCTTAAAGAAATGGGAGTGCCTGATCACCTCATCTGTCTCCTGCGAAATCTCTATGTGGGACAAGAAGCTACAGTTAGAACTGGATATGGAACAACTGATTGGTTCCAAATTGGGAAAGGAGTACGGCAAGGCTGTATATTGTCTCCCTGCTTATTTAACTTATATGCGGAATTCATCATGCGAAAGGCTGGGCTGGATGAATCCCAAGCCGGAATTAAGATTGCCGGAAGAAATATCAACAACCTCAGATATGCAGATGACACAACCTTGATGGCAGAAAGTGAAGAGGAATTAAAGAACCTTTTAATGAGGGTGAAAGAGGAGAGCGCAAAATATGGTCTGAAGCTCAACATCAAAAAAACGAAGATCATGGCCACTGGGCCCATCACCTCCTGGCAAATAGATGGGGAAGAAATGGAGGCAGTGAGAGATTTTACTTTCTTGGGCTCCATGATCAGTGCAGATGGTGACAGCAGTCACGAAATTAAAAGACGCCTGCTCCTTGGGAGAAAGGCGATGGCAAGCCTAGACAACATCTTAAAAAGCAGAGACATCACCTTGCCAACAAAGGTCCGTATAGTAAAAGCCATGGTTTTCCCAGTAGTGATGTATGGAAGTGAGAGCTGGACCATAAAGAAGGCTGATCGCCGAAGAATTGATGCTTTTGAATTCTGGTGCTGGAGGAGACTCTTGAGAGTCCCATGGACTGCAAGAAGATCAAACCTCTCCATTCTGAAGGAAATCAGCCCTGAGTGCTCACTGGAAGGACAGATCGTGAAGCTGAGGCTCCAATACTTTGGCCACCTCATGAGAAGAGAGGACTCCCTGGAAAAGACCCTGATGTTGGGAAAGATGGAGGGCACAAGGAGAAGGGGACGACAGAGAATGAGATGGTTGGATGGTGTTCTTGAAGCTACTAGCATGAGTTTGATCAAACTGCGGGAGGCAGTGGAGGACAGAAGTGCCTGGCGTGCTCTGGTCCATGGGGTCACGAAGAGTCGGACACGACTAAACGACTAAACAACAACAACAAGCACTTCTTCATCTCTAAATAAGGTGTCATTCATCCTCCATCTAAAGGAGCCAGTTGGTGTTAGTTTCATTTCCATCTTAACAGGATTATGGTCGGAGCAGGTTTTTGGGCAGATTTCCACTTTTCTTGTCTTTGGTGCCATTCCTCTAGTTACCCATATTTGGTCGATTCTAGTCCATGTCATCTTGGCTTCAGAAAAGAAAGTTCCCTCTCTTCCCAAGGGATTCTTAAGAAAGGAAATTCTGATCAAACCTCACAAAAAACTTTCTGACGGCAAGAGCCGTTTGGCAGTGGAATGGACGCCCTGGGAAGGTGGTGGACTCTCCTTCACTGGAAGTATTTAAACAGAAGTTAGGGGCCCATGTGTCAAGGATGCCGTAGCTTTGATTCCTGCACGGCAGGGGGCTGGACTAGATGGCCCTCAGGGGTCCCTTCCAATTCCACAGTTCCATGGTTCTATGATAAGCTAATACGTCGCCCTCTCCAAACATGGCCGCCTGATCTACGTCGGCGGCAACGGCGCCCTTAGTCACCATGGTGGTCGGAGGGAAGCGCGAGCGAAGCAGAGAGAGACAATACCAGTTGCCTTCTTCCAAGATGGCCGCCGGAGTACCAGGAGACTGTGGGCCGCCCTCAGACATCATGGCGGGCAGCGCAGGAAGCGTGGGTGTGTCGTGGGCGGGGCTGACGCTTTTGCCCGCACGCAGCATGGCGCCCGCGGCTTCAAGGGAGCGGACGAGGGAAGGCGGGCGGTTGCCCTGAGCGATTCCCCCCTCCCGGCACCGCCTCCGAAGGCCGTCCCGCCCGCGAGGGGAGGGGCCGCGGTTCTTCCTCCTCCTCCTCCTCCTCCTCCTCCTCCTCCTCCTCCTCCCGGGGCCTCCTTCCTGGTCCCCACAAGCGGGCGCGGGGCCGGGCGGGTCAGCCTGGCGGGGGGCGAGGAAGGAGGAGCAGCGTAGGAGCGGTGGGGTGGGGGGTGAAAGGGGAAAGGTTAGGGGGAGCCCATAAGCTGACGAGGACCTCCCACAGATTCCGAGAGGGGTGAGGGGCTTCGCTGGGCACCCAAAGGAGGGGCGGGGGGCGGAGAGGTGCTCCCCAGCCTGCATTGGGGGCAGCGGAGGGCATGACCTGAGAGGAGTGGGCTGCCGGTGTCAAGGCGTTGTGCCCCCTCCGGGCCCTGACGCGGGGGGAGAAGGGGCCCATCGGCCCAGGATGAGCTCTTCGAGGGACGCCGACAGCAAGTTCCCTTTGCACGGCTTGGTCTGGAATAATGACTTCCAGAAGCTGGAAGAAGCGCTGAAGAACAAGGTAAGAAAGAGGAAGGCGGGCATGTGGCGTCGGAGGGGACGCCTGGGCTCTTAAGACTTCCACAGGTGTTTGTGTGGGTTCTGAGCAGTTGCACCTGTGGATCACCTTCGTGTCTTTCCTTTCTTCCCAAGAGCTTCAGTAGGATGTGCATGAGAACATCCTCATGACCACCCTGTGAGGGAGGCTGGGCTGAGAGAGGGCCGGTGGCCCCCATTCTCAAGTGCTCCTGCCGCTGTCTTCTCTGGAGCCAGGGCTCTGGTCTGTTGGCTCAGGGCTGGAGGGGCTCAAGAGGGGTTGATGGACACATTCATCATGGCAGGGGGTGTACCCATATTTTCAGTAGAGCAAAGCTTTTAGGGTGGTGGAGAACAGGGGTCCTACAGTGGACTCCTCCATATCCTAATTCATTCTTCTCTAACCTGGTGCCCTCCATCCCTTTTGGACTACCACTTGCCGGTTGGGGATGATGGGAGTTGTCCAAAACATCTGGTGGGCACCAGGTTGGTGAAGGCTCTCCTGGTTATTTCTGGGCTTGCAGGTTTTCTAAAAGTCTTATAGCAATTACATACTATTTTTAGGTACTGCTGGCTGTTTCCTTTTTTTAAAAAAATGTGGAGTTACGGGAAAGAGAAACCAGATTTGTCAGGCCAACCTGAGATCTGTGAAAAAGCAGGAGCAATTAAAAACCTGCACAAAGTATGCTTTATTCTCAGGCTGTGCTGCTGAGGGCTCCCTAAATGAGTGGGAGGGGGAATGAATCTGATTTGGAAGAGTTAATCCCTGTGATATGCAAAATAAGAGCAGAGAGGCCATATGGAATCTCTGCCTCTGTTCAGGCCTATAGGTAGATATATAAAAGGAAAAGGGATGAGAAAAGCCATCAGCAGCTAAAGCTTCATAGGAAATAATGAGTTATGAGAAGGGGCAAAGGAAGTAGTAGGGGTCCCTTCATTTGGCAGACACAAAAGAACACAGAAATGGCCAATATTTGAGCTTGCAGCCCACCATGCCACTGGTAGAATCCTGCCCACTCTAGCAAATGGTTTCAAACTGAGAGAGTGGAAATGGCAGTTGCAACCCTTCTAGGAAGCTCTAAGGCACCATCTCGGCTTGCTCAGGTGATCTACACGCCAGGTCAGTGTCCTGGTCAACTGAGCTTGTGCTTCAGAACCTGTTATGAATTTTTCTGCAGTGCAATGATGTGTTTGATGTCTAGGGCTCTGTAGCTGATACATTGAGGCAAAAGGGGTTTTCTAAAGGGAGCATCTTCCTTGTTTTTCTCTTTCACTTGGGCATCACAGCAGGAAGTGTGTTTTTCTGCATTTCCTCTAAGGAGCATCCATCCCCTATGAGAGAGGCTGGGCTGAGTGACTGTTCCAAGGTCACCTGGTGAGCATCATGATGGGAGGATTTGAACCCAGAGCTCTCTGGTTATGTTCCCCCTGCTCCATCTTTGCCACCCGTTCTTTTCTTGCTATGCTGGCTGTTCTCCAAAGCAACTGTACAACAGCCTGGTTTTCTTAAGACCAGCTGGCTTCTAACTGAAGCTTACAGTGGTCCACAAACAGTGTTGTTGGTGTCTGGGAAATGTTGGAAACTGTCCAAGTGGGGCCAAGAAGCAAGGCCACTAGGAGGATGAGCATGCTTGCTAGCCTAGATGGAAGGAGACCACAAGGAAACCTGGGACTTTGCTAAGCTGAACCACTCTTTACTGTTGTTGGTAAAGCAGAGAATTGTTCTTCTCCACCCCTCCAAAAATCTGATTTCTTTTTGGAGAAGTTGGTCAACTTGTTCACTTCCTTCTCTGCCCAGTCAGAAGGAGTGATTTGTGTGCAGTGTTAGGCAAGTTCTGAAGGCAGGGGGAGCTTCCCGCAGGCTTAGAGCTGAGTTGGGAATTTGCGGGCTGCTGTGTTCAGATAGACCAGTGTTTCCCAACCGGTGTTCCGCGGCACACTACTGTGCCGTGAGACATTGGCTGGTGTGCCGTGGGAGGGAGGCGGGCGAGTCGGGCGGTGAGAGGCGGCGGCAGCGAGGATCCGCGTCGAGCCGGGGGCGGCTCCGCGGTGGTGGTGCCGAGCGGCGGGGCAGCGCGTGCAAAAGGGAGGAGTGCGAGACAGCGGAGGAGGAGGAGGCCGGCATGTCCGGGCAGCAGCAGCAACAACAGCAGCAGCAACTCCCGGCGACGGCTCCTCAAGCCCCGCCGCCGCCCCCTCCTCCGCCCGCTATCGCCGCCACCACCACAACAGCCGCCGCCGCCTCAGTTGCCGCCGTCCCTCAGTCCCTCGCTCTGCTGCCTCCTCCCACCCCCAAAGCTTGGAGGTTCCCCGGCAAGGGGGAGGGAAAAAACTTTCACTTTCGTCCGTCCCTCCCGGCGTGACGCTGCACGCTGACGTCACGGGGCTGTGCCGCGGTGGTGTGCCGCGAGATTTTTTTCCTTAAACAGGTGTGCCGTTGCCCAAAAAAGTTTGGGAAACACTGAGATAGACCAACTTGCCCCATAACCCCTTAGGCCCATAATGCTAAACTTGGTTTTAAATGTATCTGTTATCGCAGTTGTGGTTATTGTGTGTCTCCGTACACACACATACACCCAAAACCTCAGGCCCCTTCCCCAAGGAACTTGCAACTTGCAATTGGCAGCAGGTGCCAATTGTCACTTAGAGGTCCTGGTGTGTAGCTGAAATTCTGAATGGTAAGGAAAATATCACATACGGTCTTTCCTTCTTACAAGGACTAGCAGTTCTTTTACTGTGGAACTAAATTTCACTAAATTAATCCCATGAAAGTGTGCATAGGGATTGTGCCTGAACCTGTGATTTAAAGAATATTTGTTTATCAGTTAAGCTTAAGTAATCTACATATGGCCAGAACCGATCTCAGGATCCTTTGATATCTTCCCTGCAGCCTTATGCATCTTCACACAGAGGTTAGCCCATCTGCAGTCAGCAGACATACAATTTTATTGCTGGTGAGGTTTTGGTAATCTGCAGATAGGTTGAATCTTAATTGCTAAATCATCTGAAATGCGGGACATTGGCCAGTGAAAAACCTGGTTATCTGTTGTTGGGCCTAACTTTACAACTTCAGTGTAACTTGTGTGTTTGTGTGTGTTGGCCCACGTGGCCCTAAACTCACTATTGCCAGCCTAGTGTCTCCAGAAAATCCAGACTACGGCTCCCATCAGCCTCAACCAGCACAAACTGATGTGTGGTGTGTTGGGAACATGGCTGGCTGGGACCGCTCTGGAGGGCATCAGGTTGGGGAAAGCTGCCCTAAGCAGTGCTGTGTACAGCACTGATTGCACAATAGAACTCCCACCAGCAGTACTGAAAATGATCATGACCTTTCCTCTTTGGCTCACTGTTGATTTTTACTTTTCCCCCTTAGTTATAGATGCTCTTCTGTTTCAGATTTCTAAAGCTAGTAGTGAAAGACCTAGGTAAGGCGCAAGTGTGTGTTGCTGTTTGCATGCTAGTGGCTCTTTCTCTGCCTTGTGTGGTTTGCATTTTGTAGTGGTCTGTCAAGAGCGCTCATTGTCGTGTGTGTGTGTGTGTGTGTGTGTGTGACTGTGTCCGTCCCCCAAGTGGGGGTCCAATCCCAGTGACCATCTGTTTCCATAACATCACCAGTCATTTTACAAAGTTTGCTTTGTAAAGGTTATTGCCTGGTATATGCATCAGCAGGCATTTTGCCATAGCATCCTCTTGTAGCTGAATAGGATGACAGCAATTCCTGGTACAGAAAATCAGAGGCCAGATTCTTCTTTTTTGGGGGGGCAAAAGCTTCTTTTCAGCTTTCGGGGGGGGGACAAGAGGGGGAATAACACAGTGGGAGGACATAGACTTTGTACACAGAAGTCCCTCTCAGTCCCAGGCCTCTTAGGACATTCACAGAAGAATGTGAGTGTCTCCATTTGCAAGTGCTGGAGAGAAGATGGCTTCACCCTATTGGGCCAACACTTGTGCAGGAAGGCCTCATCCTGCAGGATACTCAGTGGGAGAGGATCCTGCAGTGTTCTTCAGCCTTGGGTCCCCAGATGTTGTTGGACCGCAACTCCTACCATCCCTGACCATAGGCTAAGCTGGCTGCGGATGGTGGGTTTTGTCATTCAGCAGCATATGGGGACCCAAGGTTGAAGAACGCTGCTTACCTGTGGGTTGTTGGACTCCCACCTCCCAGCTGGCATAGCCAATCCATGGTCAGGGATGATAGGAGTTGGAGCCCAGCAACAGATTCCTCACCCCTCCTGTAGGAGAAATCTGGGCTGGTGAAGAGGGGAGGCACGATGGTGAGATAAAGTCCCAGCAGACTAGGCTTCCCCGTTCGCTCCCAAAGCCCACTCACAAAGAGCTGGGAAATTGTAAGAGCCTGGAGGAACTTGCTGACACAGTTCTTGTGGAGCTCCAGTTTGTAAAAGAAAGGAGGAACCTCTTCCCACAAGTGCTTTCATGATTATTGCAGGGGAGATCCTAGCTCAGGGGTTGAACTCTGCCCACCAAATGCCCCAGGTTCAGTGCTCAGCATCTCTAGCCAAATGATCTCACATAGGAAGGCCGGTTGCCATCTGGGAGAGCTGCCACCACTCTTGGGTAGACCAGCCTTCCCCAGCCTGTCACTACCCAGATGCCTCCTGCCATTCTTGCTGTGGCTGATGGGAATTGCAGTCCAAAATGGCCCTAAGGCAGAGGGGAGTTGTATCCAGAATATCTGGAGAGCACAAGTTTGGGGAAAGTAAACAATATTGTGTTAAAGGGACCAATGATCTGACTCAGTATAAGATTGCTGCTTGAGTTGGATGCTGGTGGAACCTACCAGGAGAAAAATGGTTTATTCTTAATTGCAAAACATTGAAGGAGGCAAAATCTGTCTGTTTCACAGACCGCTGGTGGGGTGCCCCACATGAGCTGCAGTTTGAGACCAGAATTTCTTCCTTGTCTCTTCATAATTTCATTGCATAGGGTGTTTTACTTATCTCTATATAAAGGATGATCAGTTTGATTTCTCTTGGGATTGCTGTCTCATTTTAAGCTTGCCTGCCTATGTGTCCTTATAAGCAACACCAACAGCATTGAAGCTGTCAGCATAGACTCCATGAAACATTGTCAGCTTTCATATTTAGCTCTGTACATCCTTGATGACCTGTGCTGACTATAGCAGAGGCCTTAGAAGAGGTCTGCCTATTGGCTTTTTAGCAGGATGTGGACCAGCGGGATCCCCGTGGCCGGACCTCATTGCATCTTGCTGTTTCTTTGGGATACATCGAGTCTGTCAGAGTCCTCCTGCGGCATAAAGCAGATGTCACCAAAGAAAATGCACAGGGATGGACAGGTAAGGGGTTGCAGCAAGGCATGTTTGCAGCAAAAGGGAGGAGAACAGAGGAAGAACTTCAGGCAGGGCCTAGACCAGTGTTGGGCAGAAGGTAAAGCTGTTGGTCTACTAGTCAATCGCTCGTTGATTTGGTGCTTCAAGGAACCACGACTTGGATTCCTGGGCAAGGAATTCCAATTCCCACTTATTTAAATAGGGCACCAACAACACAGTTCCCACCACCCTTTAAATTAGACTTTTGAAACAAAGAAAGCTTGGGTTAAGCAGGCGTGAACTTTTGTAGGACAGGTTTATAAGCTCCAGTTCAGTTCTGGTACTGAAAACAGCTCAGAGGCACTCTGCTCTTTCATTCTAGTGTTACGTCTTTTGCACGTGACTCTGTTTGATAAATTTGGGGACTCCAGTAACAAAAGGAAAAGTAGATCTGACCAGGCTAAAGCATGTCTATTCTAGGCCTAGATGTTTCTATGCTTTCAGCAGAAGGTGTAGGCAGGCCCTGGAGCTTCTGAGGATGGCTGTCCAGGGAGCTAAGAAAGTTCCAGAAAAGCAGATGTGAAAGTTCATGTTCTTGTTTAAACTGGCTCACTGGTTGCCAAGTATCCAGCATGACGTGAATCCCTTTCCCTCTCTCTTAGCCTCCCTCTGTTTGTCTTTTTTCCAGTCTTGCATGAAGCTGTCAGCACAGGGGATCCTGAGATGGTCCACATGATCCTGCAACATAGGGATTACCACCAGACGTCCACCACTCTTGGTGGGGTCCCAGAATTGCTCCAAAAAATTAATGAGGTAAATAGAGAGGCATGAATGATGCCTATTTAGCTTGCCTGTTCTTTTTAATTCCATAACCTTCATTTTAAAAGCCATAGATAGGCCTCAGCTCAGTTATAGACGAGAAATGTAAAATTTCTGAGAAAACCCTGGGGGGAAGCTACCCATTCTTTAGTTGAGCATGCTCGCAATAAGTGCATGCAGGGTTGCAACCTCAATGGTATGAGTGTTTTAGATTGCTACTTAATACAGATGACTGCGAGATTGACTTCTGAGTTGTTGTTGTTTAGTCATTTAGTCATGTCCGACTCTTCGTGACCCCATGGACCAGACTACGCCAGGCACTCCTGTCTTCCACTGCCTCCGTCAGCTTGGTCAGACTCATGCTGGTAGCTTCAAGAACACTGTCCAACCATCTTGTCCTCTGTCATCCCCTTCTCCTTGTGCCCTCCATCTTTCCCAACATCAGGGTCTTTTCCAGGGAGTCTTC
This sequence comes from Podarcis vaucheri, assembly GCF_965113315.1. Taxonomy (NCBI): domain Eukaryota; kingdom Metazoa; phylum Chordata; class Lepidosauria; order Squamata; family Lacertidae; genus Podarcis; species Podarcis vaucheri. The sequence continues at coordinate 57,929,572 of NC_138751.1, forward strand.
GCTTCTCGTGAGGTGGCCAAAGTATTGGAGCCTCAGCTTCACGATCTGTCCATCCAGTGAGCACTCAGAGCTGATTTCTTTAAGAATGGATAGGTTTGATCTTCTTGCAGTCCATGGGACTCTCAAGAGTCTCCTCCAGCACCAGAATTCAAAAGCATCAATTCTTTGGCGATCAGCCTTTTTATGGTCCAGCTCTCACTTCCATACATCACTACTGGGAAAACCATAGCTTTTACTATACGAGCCTTTGTTGGCAAGGTGATATCTCTGCTTTTTAAGATGCTGTCTAGGTTTATCATCGCTTTTCTCCCAAGAAACAGGCATCTTTTAATTTCGTGACTGCTGTCACTATCTGCAGTGATCATGGATCCCAAGAAAGTAAAATCTCTCACTGCCTCCATTTCTTCCCCTTCTATTTGCCAGGAGGTGATGGGACCAGTGGCCATGATCTTTTTTTTTTTTTTGATGTTGAGCTTCAACCCATATTTTGCGCTCTCCTCTTTCACCCTCATTAAAAGGTTCTTTAATTCCTCCTCACTTTCTGCCATCAAGGTTGTGTCATCTCCATATCTGAGGTTGTTGATATTTCTTCTGGCAATCTTAATTCCGGTTTGGGATTCATCCAGCCCAGCCTTTCGCATGATGAATTCTGCATATAAGTTAAATAAGCAGGGAGACAGTATACAGCCTTGTACTTCTTTCCCAATTTTGAACCAATCAGTTGTTCCATATCCAGTTCTAACTGTAGCTTCTTGTCCCACATAGAGATTTCTCAGGAGACAGATGAGGTGATCAGGCACTCCAATTTCATTAAGAACTTGCCATAGTTTGCTGTGGTCGACAAAGTCAAAGGCTTTTGCATAGTCAATGAAGCAGAAGTAGATGTCTTTCTGGAACTCTCTAGCTTTCTCCATAATCCAGCGCATCTGGTTCTTCTGCCTGCCCCTTCAAAATCCAGCTTGCACTTCTGGGAGTTCTCGGTCCACATACTAGAATCATTGAATCATAGAGCTGGAATAGACCACAAGGGCCATCGAGTCCAACCCCCTGCCAAGCAGGAAACACCATCAGAGCACTCCTGACATATGGTTGTCAAGCCTCTGCTTAAAGACCTCCAAAGAAGGAGACTCCACCACACTCCTTGGCAGCAAATTCCACTGTCGAACAGCTCTTACTGTCAAGAAGTTCTTCCTAATGTTTAACATAGATTTAGTTAACACCATCAACACCCCCCCAGCCCCGCACCCCCACAGAAATCCCCACCCCAACACCAGTCCAGACGACCTCAACCACATTCCCCATCACCCACACCTTCAACACCCCCATACTCCATACTAAGGAAAAACAACTCCTCCAACCTTAATAACACAACCCACAATCAGGCTAAAATCTGATACCCAACCAGCATTATGGTGGCACCAGAGCGTACCAGCACCCACATCCCCACACCAACACACCAACAATGTTGCTCATAACATTGGCAACATTTCTTATGAACCTTATACCTGACAGCGATGTTACAAAGTCACTTCACACTGTCTTGCTGATCACCCCCTATCGCAAACAACAGGGGGGATGGCCTGTCCTTGAACATGGCCTTCCACACCAGCTGAGACCTAGGACCAACTGGCTAAATGCCAGATGGCCCAAAATACCCCAAACAAACACCTATATGACTACATATAGGAAACTCCCTACAACTTACCCCCTACTCTTTAACCCAAATCTCACTCTAATCCCACTAGCCCCCCACCCACCACACCCTAGGTCAGCACAACCCCACTGGTACTTTAAACAACACAAAGAGAGAGATACAAGACAACCCAAACGGGTTGGCAGGGAATCGCCCCACATAATAGATAAGCAAGATGGCTAACCTAAAAGCAATTACATTAAATGTGACGGGGCTGGGAAACCCCATCAAAAGGAAACGCATCACCTCATACATAAACACCATGAAACCACACATCACCTTCCTACAAGAAATACACAACCCACCCAAAGGCAGCAAACTCCTGAGCGACCCCCGCTTCAGTCAACAGTGGGTCGCATGAGGCTCAGGGAAAGCTCATGGTGTAGCCATAATACTCAGTAGAGACCTGAACTTCACTGCCACAACAGTCCTCAAGGACAAAAAAGGCAGATTCATTTTCGCTAAAGGGACACTAGATGGCAAAATCAAACTGACAATCGGCTCCATATATGCCCCAAACACGAAACAATTAGAATTCTTCCAGAAGACACTAAACAAATTCCTCTTCTTCTCTGAAGGGGAAGCAATCCTAGGAGGGGACCTCAATCTAAATATGAAAGGTATATCCCTGAAAGATATCCACCCTACAACCCCATGGGCAACCTTCCTCCGAAGGAAACCCCCAACAACTAGGAACCCTTACAAGTTACTAAAAATGCTAAAAAACAGGGGTCTCTACGACATTTGGGGTGAGCAAAACCCGGGAGACATCAGCCATACATTCCAATCGGGACGCCATGATACGGTGTCCAGACTGGACAGCATTCTACTCACACAGGGTCTGATCCCCTCAGTGGAATCAACAAACATAGGTAACATTAAAATCACAGACCACGCCCCAGTAGAAGTCATTGTTAAAATAGGAGAAGGAACACAAACCACCCCATCATGGTCCTTCAGTCCCATCCTAACTACAAACAAACAAATTAGAGAGAGTCTCACAAAAACCCTCCAAAACTACTTCAAGGAAAACGATGTAAACAATATAACAACCCCCCTCCTATGGGACGCAATGAAAGCGGTCACCAGAGGAGCTTGCATAAAAGAGAAAACATTCCTTAAAAAACAAACCTCCTCAAAAATTAGCAAAATAGAACAAGACATCACAGCCCTCTCATCACGCTACAAACAAACAGGATCTTAAAAACTCCTCAAACTTATAGAACAAAAAAGGAGAGAACTAGACTCCCTAGAAATTAACAAAACAATGATCAACATTCTATACTCTAAACAACGTTTCTACGAATATGGAGGGAAAAACTCCAGATTACTAGCAAATAGATGTAGGAAAAAAGCACTCAAAACAAGAATACACTGCATCACCAAAAAAGACGGCAACATAACATTCTCCCCCAAAGAAATAACCTCAGAATTTGCAGAATTCTACTCCAACCTATACACCTCCCATAACCCACCAGAGAAGGAAATCAGAAAATTTCTAGCAGGACTGTCCATGCCTACCCTAACTGATGAGGAACAGGAATTCTTGGACAGCCCTATCACCCCAGAGGAAATAGATGCGGTCCTCAAAAACCTGAAACCACACAAAGCCCCAGGCCCAGACGGCTTCACAGCAGAATTCTATAGGAAATTCAAAGAACCCTTGATGCCCTACATGACCCGCCTATTCAACGACATCATAAAAGGGGGCCCCATCCCCAAAACCTGGACCCACTCCAAAATAGTCTCCATCCCAAAACCACTAAAAGACAGCCTCAAAGTAGAATCATACCGCCCAATCTCATTAATAAACCAAGACTACAAGATCTTCACATCAATCTTGGCCAACCGCCTAAAAATCTTCCTACACAAGTTAATAGCCCCAGACCAGACTGGCTTTGTCCTTGGCCGCAATATAACAGACCCCATCAGGAAACTACTGAACCTGATCGAACACAGCAAGGCAACCAAACTCCCATTGACAATTATGTCCCTAGACATCCTCAAAGCCTTTGATTGCTTGGAGTGGAAATACATACTAGCAGTACTAACTAACATGAAATTTGGCCCCAACTTCCTACAAACCCTCAAACAAATATACTCCCAAGCCTCAGCAAAATGCAGAACTAACAATATGGATTCTAATACTATAGCTATCCAAAGAGGCACGAAACAAGGATGCCAAACTGTCTCCCTTCTTATTTATCCTGGCCCTGGAACCCTTAGCAATCCGCATCCGAGCAGCCACAGACATCAAGGGAGTGGAAATAAAAGGCAGAACCTATAAATTAGGGCTCTTTGCAGATGACCTAATGGTCACAACACCAGACCCCATAAGCACAGCAACCTCCCTAATCAGAGAACTCAACACATTTGCAATGGTGTCGGGCCTACAGGTAAATTTTACAAAGTCAGAAGCTATGTGCTTCAACACCCCTCCTCACACCCAAAAAGAACTCACGAAGGTCACCAAAATAAAACTTTGCCACACCAAGTTCAGATACCTAGGGGTACAAATAACCAGAAACCTCAATAAATTGTACCTCCACAACTACAAGCCCCTGTGGCGACAAATTAACAAAGACCTAAAGAGATGGAATAACATGAATTTCACTCTCTCAGACAAAATAGCCATGATCAAAATGATCACACCCCCAAAACTAACCTACCTATTCCAAACCCTCCCAATCTGGATCCCCTCAACCCAACTTCTCAGTTGGGAGAGAAAACTACACTCTTTCATCTTCTCACATAAAAAACCAAGAATAAGCCTCAAATACCTGCACCTCCCCACCTCAGAAGGAGGATGGGGAATCCCCAACATAGAAGCATATTACAATGCCAACCAAATACGCCATATACCGTATTTTTCGTCCCATAAGACGCACCGGCCCATAAGACTCACCTAGTTTTTTTTGGGGGGGAATAAAGGAAAAAATTTTTTATTTCCCCCCCAGGTGCGCTGCGCTAATCCCGAAGCTTGGGGCGTGCGGAGCTCAGCACGCCCCAAGCTTCTGGGTGCCGGCAAGGTCTCCGCTAGCCGTGGGAGAGCCGCGCGGCTCTCCCAGGGTAGCGGACCGCTGCGCTAATCCCGAAGCTTGGGGCGTGCGGAGCTCAGCGCGCCCAAGCTTCTGGGTGCTGGCAAGCAGACCGCTAGCCCAGGGAGAGCCGCGCGGCTCTCCCAGGGCTAGCGGAGCGCTGCACTAATCCCGAAGCTTGGGGCGTGCGGAGCTCAGCGCGCCCCAAGCTTCTGGGTGCAGGCAAGCTCTCCGCTAGCCCTGGGAGAGCTGGGTCTCCCACAGGTAGCGGATAGCTTCCTGAAGCCTGGAGAGCGAGAGGGGTCGGTGCATACCGACCCCACTCGCTCTCCAGGCTTCAGCGAAGGCCTGCATTCGCCCCATAAGACGCACACACATTTCCCCTTCATTTTTGGAGGGGAAAAAGTGCGTCTTATAGGGCGAAAAATACGGTAATCCCATATATACTAGAAGATGAGACAAAACAATGGGTACACCTAGAGAGGGACACAATTGAAAATACCTGCACCACAACATACCCACTCCTCCCAAACAAACTAAAGAAAATTCCCACAACACTTAACAGACCATGCTCAAAGCATGGAAAACACAAATAGGCAAACTATCCCCAACCCCATCCCCACTAATCCCCCTGGCATACCACCCATTATTCCACCATGCAGCACAAAACCTCCAGATAAAAACCTGGCAAACCAAAGGCTTATATCGCCTAAGAGACTTTTATAAAAATAACAAACCCTTGTCAACACAAGAAATACAAGGCAAACTAGAAGACACCCAAATGCCCTGGTTAACACAACACCAGCTACATGCCCTCTTAAACAACCCAACAGTAAAAGCAGCAGCAACTAGGCAACCTTCGAAAACCTCCTCCTAACAACAAAGGGAAACGGTAAAGGGACGGTATCTGCAATATACAAAATACTACTCCAAAATCCCGCAAACCCCCTAGACGCAATCAAAAAACAATGACATAGGCTATGAGATTAACCCCACTCAATGGACCAGAATGTGGTCTAAACCCCCCTTTGAATCCATATCAACGAAAAGAAAAGAACTCACACTGAAACTCACCTACAGGTGGTACCTAACACCAAGGAAACGAGCGCTAATACACCCAGGAACCTCACCAAAATGCTGGAGAGGGTGCACCTCCACAGGCACATACCTCCACATGTGGTGGGAGTGTCCCAAAATCCAACTATTCTGGACAACAGCCATACAAGAAATATGTAAAATAGCAAGTAAGTAATAGCAAGTAAGTAATAGCAAGTAAGCAAGTAATAGACATCACCCCAGAATTGGCCCTACTAAACATCTTCCAAGACAACAATGCCCATTTACACCACAAAGAACTCATAACCCACCTGCTCTCAGCAGCCAGAAACACCATAACCAGACACTGGAGAGACCTGTCAGGAGTAAACATGGACCAATGGTACCAAATAGTATGGGAAACAGCCCTACTAGAAAAATTAACTAATAAACTGAAACTGACACGGGGACAAACAGAAGAAGATGCCTTCATGCCGGTATGGCTCCCCTTTATCACATACACAGCCCAACAGGACAGTGACAATAATCCGCCAACAGCATACAAATCAATATGGCTAACCTGATCCAAAACACCCACCCACCTCACTCACACACGAAAACAAAGATCACCACAGCCAATCACAAGTAAACAATCACACCCTAGGCCAACCCCAACCTCTCTCACCACCAAAGGAACACAAGTGAACAACACAAGCAACGCTGACACCAAACTCTACATACATTAAACATAATAGAAACACTGCCACCCGACCCCATCCCTATCCATCTTCCCTCTCTCCACCCCCCTTTCTTTTTCCCTTTTTTTCTTCTCCCCCTAATGCCTCAACAAATGAAACGGATTTGTAAAAATGTTACATGGGGGGGAAAAATACGAGGCATTATACTTACTTCTGTAAAACAAGAAAATCCTTAATAAAATATTAAATATTTAAAGAAGCTGATGATCTGAGCCACAGTCAGCTCCAGGTCTTGTTTTTGCTGACTGTATAGAGCTTCTCCATCTTTGGCTGCAGAGAATATAATCAATCTGATTTCGATGCTGCCCATCTGGTGATGTCCATGTGTAGAGTCGTCTCTTGTGTTGTTGGAAAAGAGTGTTTGTGATGACCAGCTTGTTCTCTTGGCAGAACTCTATTAGCCTTTGCCCTGCTTTGTTTTGAACTCCAAGGCCAAACTTGCCAGTTGTTCCTTTTATCTCTTGACTCCCTACAATCCCCTATAATGAGAAGAACATCCTTCTTTGGTGTCATTTCTAGAAGGTGTTTTAAGGCTTCATAGAATTGGTCAATTTCAGTTTCTTCAGCAGCAGTAGTTGGTGCATAAACTTGGATTACTGTGATGTTAAACGGTCTGCCTTGGATTCGTATCAAGATCATTCTATCATTTTTGAGATTGCATTCCAGTACAGCTTTCTCCACTCTTTTGTTGACTATGAGGGCCACTCCATTTCTTTTACGGGTTTCTTGCCCACAGTAGTAGATATGATGGTCATCCGAACTGAATTTGCCCATTCCCATCCATTTTAGTTCACTGATGCCCAGGATGTCAATATTTATTCTTGCCATCTCATTTTTAACCACATCCAACTTACCTTGGTTCATGGTTCTTACATTCAGGTTCCTATGCAATATTTTTCTTTACAGCATTGGACTTTCCTTTCGCTTCCAGGCATAACTGCAACTGAGCATCCTTTCGGCTTTGGCCCAGCCGCTTCATCAGCTCTGAATCTACTTGTACTTGTCCTCCGCTCTTCCTCAGTAGCATGTTGGACGCCTTCCGACCTGAGGGGCTCATCTTCCAGTGTCATAACTTTTATATGCCTGTTGTCTTTGTCCATGGAGTTTTCTTGGCAGGGATACTGGAGTGGCTTGCCGGTTCCTGCTCCAGGTGGATCACGTTTGGTCAAAACTCTCCACTATGACCTGTCCATCTTGGGTGCCCTGCTCGGCATAGTTCATAGCTTCTCTGAGTTATTCAAGCCCCTTCATCACGGCAAGGCAGTGATCCATGAAGGGGACTTCTGAGTAGATGTACATAAAATTGTGCTGAAGGATATGAAGTGGGGTGTTGCGGTCATTGGAGGAACACAGTGAAAAGAACAGCAGATGCCTAATACTTCTGTCTAATGTCTTAATGCAACAGCAGCAGGGAACCTTTGGTCACTGGCCTTACTGGGCCCTCCTGACCTCTCCACTTGGCCAAGCCATACCCACCTGCTGCCATATATGAGATCAGTTGTGGGTCTTATAAAGTCACGGCTGGTGAAAGCGCTTTGATGCCTCAGCTATTGGCTGATTGTTGAAGCTTCAAATCACAGGGCTTTTTGCAAGCCTCAAAGATCAGCGGGTGGTAAGAGCTTAAAGAGCACCCAGAACAGCCAGCCGCCTGCTGTTCATCTGTGTGTTGACCAAGTTCTCTTTATGAAACCACTTAATGATGTGGCCACTTCATCATCATGAGGCCTGCAGGCTTCAAGTTCCATGCCATTTGTGCAATATTGCATTAATTTCATTTTAAAGTAACACATTGGATTTTATAGGCCCTACCCCAGTCTGAATCACACATCACAACTGTGCTCTTTTCTCTCCTCCAACAGACACCAGATTTTTATGTGGAAATGAAATGGGAATTCACCAGTTGGGGTACGTTCGAATTAAATTTCCTTCTCTTTTCTTTGAGGCTGTGTATTTCCTTTTCTGTTCAGCTCACTCTTACTGGGACTTGCTTGTTTTCAGTTATGTTGCACCATGTCTATGTGTCTGTCCTGCCAAAACTCCCTAAGAGCCCCCAAAGGGTCTGTGTTTAACCTGAGTGCACATATACAAACCACATGCTAGATAGTGAACCACAAGAGGTGAGAGCATCTTCCCTACAAGGAAATGCTATATCAGGGATGAGGAACATGCTGCTCTGCACACCCTGTTGGGCTACAGCTCCTGTTCACCTGGCCCTTGCCAAGGCTGGCTGCTGGTGGTGGGAGTTGGGAGTCCAGCAGCATCTGGAGGGACTGCAGGGTCCTCACCTGCCGCCACCCAGTTTAGGAAAAAGCATGATTGGAAAGGGGCCTGTGAGTTCATGGGCGGTGCTGAGAGATTTTCCTCCCTTGTAATATTAGAACTTGGGGTGGGGTCCTCCAATGAAACTGATAGGGAGGAGATTCTGGACAGGTGAGAGAAAAGTCTGCAAAATGCAGATTTATTGTTTGGAATTGGATGCTGTAAGACAGCTAGCTACTGGGTTAAGCATATAGTGGTAAATTTTGACATGCAGCAGCTCGTCATGATGTTCCTGAAGCCTTGCTCTCCCAGTGCCGTGCTGCAGGTGGGATTCCTGGAACTCTCCAGGAGGCCAGTCCTGGAAGCAGAAGGCCAGACTCTGTGGGCCACGGGTTTGACCTCACAGGGGACCTTGGACATTGGTGTCTTCTTTTGCAAAAGGTACTTTTCTTTTCTCTCCCTTTCTCCAACAACCAACAGTTCCGCTGGTTTCCAGAGTTTGCCCCAGCGATGTTTGCCGCATCTGGAAGAGCGGTGCAAAGCTGCGAGTTGACATCACACTGCTGGGATTTGAGAACATGAGCTGGGAACGAGGGAAGCGCAGTCTGATCTTCAGGGGGGAAGAAGGTAGGCAGAGAGGGCGACAGGGCGACAGGGCTTGCAGGCTGGGGTTGCAGGGCCCTGGAGGGCAAGAGGTGGGGCATTTCCATCAGTCAGAGGCATGACCAACAGTGAACCCAGCAGTCTGTTGGAGGCAGAAAGTAAGGCTGCAATCCTAATAACCCCACTGAGTTCAATAGGGCTTACTCCTGAGTAAACATAGTTAGGATTGTGCTGTGAGTTGTGCAGGAAGACAGTCTCTCTGCAGTGGGGCAGGTAGAGGTGGAGTACATGGCCTCCTTGATAATGTTTGGGTTTTCCCCCCAAAGGCTAAGAGTGCAACATGCATTTCTGGATTGACACCCAGGTGATGCCTCTTGCTCAGTAAAGCAAAAAGGCCTAACTGAAAACCTTTGCCTTGGTTTGTTTACAAAGCCCAGGAAATGGTGTTTTCATTCCACTTGAAGACGGGCTCTGCAAAAATCAGAAACTTGCAGAGCCCTTCACCTACCTGAGTTGGCTCCATTAATGTCACCTGACCACATTAGGCCTTTACTATCCTTTGGGCACCCATTGTTGGCTATCACTGTCCTTGGTTATTGTTATTGGTCTACAGAGGAGTAAGCAGAATGTGCCTTGCAATGCTTCAGCTTCCCCAAGCTGTTGGGTTAAACAGTTCATAATGTTTTTTATGTGTTCATTTATTTGTTGCATTTATATGCCACCTTTTCCTCCAAGGAGCTCAAGGTGGTCTACATGGTTCTCCCCTTCCTCATTTAGTCCTCACAACAAAGGTAGATTAGTCTGAGAGGCAAGGAATGGCCCAAGTTAAGGTAGAGAGCTTCATGGCTGAGTGGGAATTTGAACCCTGGCTTGTCCCAGGGCCTAGTCAGACACTCTAACCTCCATCCCACACTGGCTCTCTGCCAAAAAAAAGACACACTCAAAGTGATGCACAGTAATATTCTTTCGTTGAAAAAATAATAATCCAAAAGTATAAAGGAAAACATCAACCTTATACCATTTTAAACCCAGCAATCAGTTTAAAAACCAAAACCAGGTGCTGCCTTCACACTTGGGAGTAGCTGCTCTTCCCCCAACGGATATCAATCCTGATATCCCCACAAGGTGAGTGAGTGAGCAGGCCATGCCTTGTCCCTAAAAGCTCGTCAGGTGGGCGAGGGAACTCACAGGAACTTCTCTGTCTCTTTCGTCCAGTTTTCAACTTTTTGCTCTGCACCTGAACTCCTCAGTTGTGACTCCTGAGCCCTCTGTCTGTTGCTGAGCCTGTCATGTTACTTGCCCAAATAAAGATCACTCTCTTACTCCCAAGTAAGGGCCTTTGTGTGCATGTGCTGGCCAGGAGCCCAGAAAGGCATCTTCCTCCTCTCTCCAGATACTGGGAACTGGGCAGAGCTGATCGAGGTGAACCACGATGAGAAGGTGGTTGCCACAGAGCGCTTTGAGATCACCCAGCAAATCAAGCGCCTGACCTTGGACTCCATGACCCCGAAGACCAAGGAGGTGGAGAGGCGGCTCACCTCTCCCATCATCAGCACTTGCCTGGACACGAGGAACATTGCCTTTGAAAGGTGAGGAGGAGGAGGAGGCCAGAGCTCTCAGGCTCTCCTTTGCCTTTGGGAGGGAGGGACAAGGCTCAAGTTTGGGTCTCCAGCAGCTGTTCCCCAAGCAGCCTTGCCCAGGCTGGTGCCCTCCAGACATTTTGAACTGCAATGGCACCCCCATAAGTAAGGCTGCTTGGTTGGCTACCCCTGCCCTAGATCTCACATAGCCCCAGTTTCAGAGTCTGGCACAGGGAGAGGAGGCATCCAGAGCTCCCCAACCCCTGTCTGTCCCCATATCCAAAGCCTCTGAGGAGGTGGAGGAAGCCTTCCCCTCTTCTCTTCTCTCTCTCTCTCTCTCTCTCTCTCTCTCTCTCTCTCATCCTGCTAAGAAACTATGCCAAGGCCACCATGGAGTGGTAATGGGCTCCCCTAGGTGCACGGGGGGGCTGGTGGGAGTTTGAGTCCCTTCCTGGTTCTTTCCTTAAAGAGGTGGGTAGTGAATGTATGTATGTATTTATCTATCTATCATCTATCTATCTAGCTATCTTTCACATTTATATGCTGCTTTTTCTTCCAAGGTGCTCAAGTCCATGGTTCTCCTCCATGTACATGCTACCTCCATGTACATCATGCAACACCTCCACCTGGCACCCTCTTGGCTAGTTAACACTAACAGAGTCAGTTCTTGAGTTACAAACCCAATGGTCCTTGCTGTTGCACTTCCAACAGCCAGTTTGTAAAGGCAGAAGCACAGATTCTTTGATAGCTTCCTGTCTCTTGCAGAAATACGTCTGGCTTCTGGGTCTGGAGAACTGAGAAGAGTGAATTGGTGAGCGATTATGATGCAAAGGTCAGTTGTTGCTCTTGTACTGATGTCCCTTTTCCCTGACAGCTAGGAGCCTTGCTCAGCATTTTAAGATTTCTCCAGGAGTTGCCCACAAATCTCCCCCTTCCACAGAGCTTTAATTTGCAGCCATGAGGACTTGACACCTGATGAAAAGTGCATGCAGCCTGAAAACCTTTGCTTCTGATTCGGAAGAGTGGCATGAATGAGGTTCACAAGGCCTCAGATGGTCTGGGAAAAGCAAACACCAAATAATGGGCTTCATTGTCTCACAGTGTAAGCATGTACAGCTATCTGACAAAAACATGGATTGGCAGTGTACTCATGACAAGCAAAAGACAGGGTGAAATGAGCCTCTGGAACTCTCTGGGACCAGTTTCAGTGGCTTTAAGAAGAAATGTCCATTGGCAGCTTTAGGCAACATTCCAGAGAAATGCAGCCTCCATGTCAAGAG